>NC_090935.1:17315721-17956733 GCF_040938575.1 Ambystoma mexicanum
CTATTTTGTATACTCCACATACTGCCTAACTCTTCTTGAGAGAAGTCTGACTGCTCAGCCACAGCTACCAAGTGAATCTGTGTGGTACAGACTGCTACCAAGTGGGTTTACTGCCAAACACCTGTAGTCCTAAATCTTTTGCAGTGGTCCCAGAGGGAACTGCACAGGTTTCCGCCTAACAGCATGATGGGGCAGTGCCACAACATATGTGCGAGATCCTCCAGTTGTCCACAGCCATGCCAACGGTGGTCGGAATAGTCTGGGCAAATGGCATGTAGCCTCTGAGGTGTCATGTGCTACCGGTAACACAGTTTGATGGCCACTTCCCTGTTAAGAGTGCTGTGAGAGCTCTTATATGCACAAGCCCAGATTCTCTGCCAGGATTCCTCTGGCATTTCGGTTCCCAGTTCCTTCTCCCATGTAGGGTAAGTGATCCTCTAACCCTCCCTTGTCCAGCAATCGGAAACACCTGGACACCTTATGTGTTTCCTGGCCCTCTAGCATCCCAAGTTCTATCCCCATAGGCAGCCTGCATCCTGCTTGTTTAACCCTGCTGTTAGACACCCAATGTCAAAGTTGTATATATCTAAATCACTCTCTCAGGTAAGTTGAATTTCTCTGCACTCTAAACGTTAGTGGTGTTCCCTCCTGATATAAATATCTTAATCTCAGTACGCCAGATGATTCCCACTGTGCAAACACCGTTTTATTTGGCCCGGGAAAAACACAGGGTTTTGAAGCATTGGGGAGATGGGGCCTAGGCCAGGTTTCAGTCCCAGTTGGGAGCAAGCTTTATCCCAATGGTACAGAGATGAGCTAATGGATTCTAACAGGCCTTGCGGAATAGCCCTCGCAGACTTGGGGAGGAACGGGAGGTGGGCCAATGGGACAGGAAAGCCCACTTGTTCCAATGTCTTCCATTTTGGGGATCGTTCTTTGGATGACCAATCCAACATTGGTGCAATCTGCGAGGCTCGAAAATACAGCTGGATCGACGTGACATCCAATCCGCTTGACCTCAAGAGTATTTCATGGGAAATCCTTAGGTTTACCCCGCCAAATGAATCACCCCATTGCCTTTTGGATATCTGCCAGGTCTTGCTATGGAACCATGCATGGTTGGGCCTGAAAGATGTTTAGAAATCTCGGAAGCAAGGTCATCTTGACCGCGGCAACACACCCCAGCCATGCGACCTCCTGTAGATCCCATCGCTGAAGGGTGTCTTTGGTTTCCTTACAGAGTGCAGGAAAGCTGGCCCCCAGGAGTGTCCTATATGTATTCGTGATATAAACCCCCCAAGTACCCAATTTCTCGGTCTCCCCATTTAAATGGGAACGTGGATTTCAGGGAACGCAGGAGCTCCGGTTGCTCTCAGATGTTTAGTCCCACCGACTTCTTGTGATTAATACGGAAGCCCAACAGTAGTGAAAACTCCCCAAGAAGCTGGAGGAGCGCAGGAAGTGAAACCATGGGTCTTGGAGGAAGCAAATAACATTGGCGTACAACGCTACTTTATGTATGTGACCCCATATTTTGGTCCATAGATTTGGGCATGGTTGCATATCATCTGTGCCAAGGGCTCTATGACTAAGGCCAAAGGCTAAAGGGGAAAGCGGGCAGCGTTGCCGGGTACCTCTACCCAGGGGGATCAAGGGTGATATATGAGCATTAACTCTAATTCTGATAGATGGAATCTGGATGTTTGCCATGATCCGCTTAATAAACGATGGGCCAAAACCATGTGCAGGCAAAAGAGTGTGCAGATATTCCCATGACATCATGTCAAAAGTCCAATGATCATCTAGGGACAAGAGGGACAAACCACCCGAAATATTAGGGGCCAGGGCAATGAGGTACACCCTCTGGATATTGTCGTGGGCTCTCCTATTTTTAATAAAGCCTGTCTGGTCACTTAATTAGCAGTGGGAGGGCCCCTCAGACAATATTTTACTGAAAATGTTCATATCAATGTATAAGAGGGCTATGGGGCGATATGAAATGCACTCCTCCGGGTCTTTGCCCCGTTTCAGTAACAAGGTCATAGCTAATTCCGCCATGGAATCTGGCACCTTCATAGACCCTATAAAGGAGTTGAAGAGAGATGTGGAGTTAGAGTGCCTGGAAATGTTTTATAGAATTTGTTTGTGAAGCCATCTGTGCCGGGGGGTTTACCTACAGGGAGGGCACAGATTGCTTGAGATGCTTCTTGGGTGGTAATCTCCCCTTCATGTGCCTCTCCAAGCTCTGCAGGGACCTGAGGAAGTTGCACCCGCTGAATGAACTCATGAGTGTGAGTCTGACTCCCTTGGAGTGGGGCGGAAGCCTCTTAGGCAGAATCATATGCAGTACCCTTTGAGAACAGCACACACAATTAAGACTACAAGTGACAGTACAAATTCACCTTTGGTACAAGCCTGTAATACACAGTTAAGTGATAGCGATGGCTGAGCAGCCACACTTATCTCAAGAGTAAAGTGAGCAGTACCAATAGTTACACAAAGGACATCAATTACAATGGTTCAAACAAACACTGACTCAAGGTTTCTGAGTAAAAGAATATACATTTATTTACACATCAGTTATAAAACACTTCACTATTATTAAGCAGTTGTAAAATCACAATCTACATACACTACACCACACCCAATAGATTCTGGACAAGTTAGGCTCAAAATGAAGTGTGAGCAAAATGGCACTCCAGTAATAAAAAGGGAAGGAAAGACAAAGGTTAGGCAGAAATTGAGCAGCACCAACAAGTTAATAGACACGGCAATCTAGAAAGAGGAACTACAGTGAGGAGATCAAATTCAAGGGACCTGGCCCAAAGTCAATGGAACAAAGTCTTTGCAGAGGATCACACAGTTCAGGGTAGTTAGCGGTTAAGTCTTTGCCAAGAGTTTAGAACGAAGTTGGTCAGGTGAAAAAGTTACTTTAAAGAATGAAGAAGGACAAGCCCTCAGATTGGATGAAAGATTTAAAACACTTTCACCGCGGCTGGACGAAACAAACAACCGGGCTAGCACAGTACCTTAAAAGCAGAAGAATGCTGTAGCTGAGGCAGACGTTCCTGGCAGGTCCTGCAAGCTCATGGTTCCTGAAGCGACTGTCGGACTGACACGAAGGAGGAAGACTGGAGGGTCCTGCACTGCCCAGGGAAGAAACCAGCAGTGTAGCAAAGCGACAAATAAAAGGTGCGCTCCTTAAAACCCAAGCAGGGTCCGTTCCTCCATGCTATCCGGTTCACTGTAGCTCTGTACAGCCAATTCGACCAGAGGAGGGAGGCCTGGCTTGCAATTTGGCGAACTGGTTGGTCCCACCAGCTCAAAGGGAGAAGATTCCTTGCAGATCTTCCCTGTCGACGAAGTTTGGAGATTCGGACCTGCAGCAGGGCTTCACCGGGAGGTTCAGTCGTGGTAAGGGTCCTTTTCTTCCAGCTTCTCTTCGGTTTTCTCATTCCAGTGGCGACTCTGACTTCCAAGCCCAAGAGACCTGCTTTTCATGCAGTTTTCCCCCATTCACACATCCTGGCTGTCAATCACACAGCAGGGTGGCTGTCCCGCCAGGACAGTCATCTCAGCCAATCATGCTAGAATGCGACATGGGTCTCCAAGGAGACCCTGTGCAGGGAGTCTCAAACACCTCCCTCACATACTGTCCCCCTCAGACATTCAAGCGCCTAAGGAGTGCCAAAGGTCGGCGAACCAAGGAATCAACCCTGGGTTGCCGCGCAGAGAAAGACACGAGAAAGACTTTTACAAAAAGAAATGGCGACTAAACTCAGCCGGAACCGTATAAAACTCTATATGGACCAGCGGGTTTAAGTTCGAGGCTACTAAGTTAGCCTAAAACACTACCAGGGCTATTTAAGATTACCGCGGTAGGAAAAATAGGGTAGTTACCACTGCCACCAGCCAAATCTTAATGAAAAGGGAACGAAACATTGTTCCATGAGAAACAGACAAAAAGGGATAAATATTAACCCTTTCCAGAACTCTATGTAAGATAGTCTGTACTGGGTCTGGGAGTTTAAAAAGACTAATAAAGTCAATGGCAACTTTACATGTTTCTGGGAGACAGTAGTCAGTCCCAGAAAATGGAGTCGGAGTTGGGAAGTCTGAAAAAGACAACCCTGTGTCACTGCACTGAAGGTGTTGTGTAACACACAATAAAAAGATGATGCCTATGGAGTAGGTGAAGCTCCACAGTCCAAGAACACATAAAAATGTAAAACATACACAGCAAAACACATGTAAGAGTGGGGAAAAAAAGGCTCAACCTCTTACCAGGTGGAAGAAAAAAAATCCTAGAAATCCAGCAAAGCTGCTGAGGGACTCAGTAGGTAAGGGAAATTAGCCATTCTGGAGAATTCTCCCTAACAAAGCCTTGCAAAAGAAATCCGCTGAAACCTGTATTTTCTCCTCTGTGACAACCCTTTTCCCCTCTGCATCCTTCAGGTCCCATATAAAGTTTTGCGTGGCTGATTTCTTCAATTTGGCTGCCAGTAACTTATTGGCCTTATTCCCTTTAGAATAAAAAAATGGTTTTGTCCGCAATATCGATTGTGCAGCCTTCCCAGTCAGGGGCGCCTCCAGATCTTGCTGGGCCAAACTGAGGTTGCGCAAAAATCACTGTCTGCCCTTCAATATGTGCTCCTTTTCTTTCTCCTTTACTATATCCTCTAGTATCGTTAACTGTTGCCTACACGTTTTCCCCCAGGTCACTGATTGCTCAATAATGACCCCTCAAAGTACAGCCTTTCCAGCATCCCGTATTGTTCGAGTGTCCATGTCACCTGTGTCATTGTCCTGGAAATAGTCCTTTTTGGTGTCCTCTATGCGGGTTTACAGGGCTATGTCAGACAATATATGGGCTATGTCGTAAAGTCTCCAAGGGGGTTTGACCCGGGAGGCTGAGTGGACCAAGTCTAGTGTCAATCTAAGGGGGAATGATCTGATCAGGCCTTCTGTAAGATATCTACCCCTTTAATACCTGGAATGAGTCTATTAGAAACCAGGAACATGTCCGTTCTGCAGAAGCCCTTATGGACGGATGAGTAGAAAGTAAAATCTCTTTCGTCAAGATGGTAGAAACGCCATGCTGTTAGGGAGAATTCTCATTTTATGGCTAATTTCCCTTACCTAGTGAGTCTCCCAGCAGCTTTGCTGGATTTCTGGAGTTTGTTTTTCCACTTGGTAAGAGTGTACCCCTTTTCTCCACTCTTACCTGTGTTTTGCCATGTGTAGTCCATCTGTTTTTTGTGATTGTGGACTCTGGAGTACACCACTTCAGTAGCCCCATTCGTTTGTGTGTTACACAGCACCTTCAGTGCAGTGACACAGGGTTGTCTTTGAGACTTCCCCTCGAATCCATTTCTGAGGCGGACTACTGTCCCCCAGAGAAGGGTAAAGTTACCATTACCTTTACTTAGTCATTTAACCACAGATCCAATACACCTCATCTTACATGGAGTACTGGAAAGGGTTAATCCTTAGCCCTTTTTATCTGTACCTCCTAGAGCACTGTTTCGCTCTTTTAACATTTAGACTTGGCTGGTGGCAGTGTTATCTACCCTAACTTTTCTACCGCGATTATACTATATAAACGTGGTAAGTTTTAGGATATTATATTAGCCTCGAACTTAAACCCGCTTGACCAAATACTTTTTATTTTGGCTCCGGTCGAGTTTATTCGCCATTTCTTTTTGTTACAGTCCTTCTTGTGTTTTATTTTGCGCGGCAAACCAGGTTTGCCTCCTTTTGTCTTTTGGCGGGCTTCTGCCGAGAGGCCCTCCTCTAGGCGCCTGGGTGTCTAGGTGGGCTGAATGTGAGGGAAGGGTGTAGTCACCCCCTGCACAGGGTATCCTAGGAAACCCAAGTCACACTTTGCCATGATTGGCTGAGCTGGTTGTCTGGCCGGGCGAACCCCCCTGCTGCGTGATTGACAGCCAGGCTGTGTGAATGGGGGATTTTCGAATAAAAGGCAGGTCTCTTGGACTGGAAGTCAGAGAGTCGCCACTGGAACTACAAGGAACCGAAGAGAAGCGGAGGAGAGGTCGACTGCTGCAGCTATCCCGTACCGGTGAAGCCCTGCTGCAGTCCTGAGCTATCTACCCTTCAACGACTAAGAGAAGATCCAGTCCGGAGTCTTCTTCTCTTGAGCCTGGTGGGGATAACCAACTCGTCTTCTTCAGTCAGAGGAATCCCTTCGTGGTCGAAATCGCTGCACACTGCTGTAGTGGTCCAGATAGCCACCTCAAGAGCCTCTCCTGTTCTTTTAAGGAGCACACCTTTTATTCATCATTGCTGCTGCCGGCCTCATCCCTGCGTGGTGCAGACCCCTCATCATCCTTCTTCGTGCCAAAGCTCCAGGAATCGTGGGTCTGCAGGAAACTACCAAGAACTGCCAGGGCACCAGCTTCATCGTTTGAAAAAGGTACTGTGTCCTGCTTGAGGAATTTGTGTGAATCCCCATTTCTCTTCCTTAAGGCTTGTCCTTAATCTTCCCTCCTTCTTATAACTTTTGCTTCCGAACATTGACAATATCAAAGATCTCTTGGCTATGTTGAATCGTGAACTGTCCGACTGTGTGATCCTTGACAACAGGAACCCCATTCCACTTGACACTGGCTCCGGCCCTTTGACTCTTGAATTCCTGTCTGAGTGTTCTTCGATTCTGTCTGCCTAACTAATGTATTGCCTATAATTTTTGCCCCCAACTCTCTCTGGGTATCTCAGGTGCTAAGTGTGTTTTTGCCCCGGTAGCATTTCTTGTCACGGATACGCATTTATTTAGTAGAACAAACTGTCAAAAAGTAATCGCAATCGTATTCACAGTAACGTGTCTTGTTTCGTAACACCGGTCCATTCAAACACAGGGTACTTACCTTGATGTATACCGTACAAAGTGAATTGGTTAGTTGTAGTGTATTTTACGTGCAGTTTTGAATTTAATAGAAGTGTTGTGTTTATAACAAATGGTTTAAAAATGTACTTATATTTTTTACCTGAAACCTTGAGTCAGTGTTTGTCACAGTAATTGTGGTCCCTGCGTGTAATCTCTGCTACTGCTCATATACTCTTGAGATAAGCCTGGCTGCTCCGCTACTGCTACCACTTTAACATAGTAGTACAGGCTTGTACCAAAGGTGAAACTTGTATTGCCACCTGTAGTCTTAATTGTGTGTAGTGGTCCCTAAGGGCACTGCACAGGATTCTGCCTAACACATGCCTCGATCAGCAATGGCTAATTCTCATAGTATGCTGTCATGGCATAGAAGTTGCGTTTGTCTTGAGGGGTAAGGGCCAATGATTTGTCAACCACCGGGTTTACAACACAGTTAAAATCCCCACCCAGCATTATTTCACCTTCTGCAAATTCCACGAGTGTGTCTCAGAATCCTAACAAGAATTCAGCCAGCTTATCATTCGGGCCATATATGACAGCCATTTTTGAGAGAATTGAGCAGTATAAATCTCCGTTCGTTGTCCCTCAGGAGCCCCACCACTTTCAAAGATAAGCCCCTGCGAAGCATGGTGACGACCCCCACTTTTATGACCACTTGTGGCAGAAAAACTCCCTTGGGTATTGTCTACTGCACCGCTGTTGTTCATCACCAACCAATAGATGAGTCTCCTGCAAAAAGACCAGGGCAACGTCCAGAGAGGAGTCTACGTAATAATGCCTTTTAGTTTTTTTATCTGAGAGTTAAGACCCTGCACATTCAGGGTCAGGCACAACAGGTCAGGACGCCATCATGTTCATCACCAAGCCAGAAGCCAACCCCACAGGCCAACCCAATCCCTGGAGGAGTACCAATTCAGGAGGATCGTATCACCTTTATCCAGAAGGACCCCTGTGTGACCAAAAAAGGGAAAAACAGAGAAGAATAGCCCCCCAATCGGGCAAGACCAACTCGAAACCCTTAACCCAACTTCAAACATTTGTGAAATTTCAAAGTGGGCGCAATTCCCTCCTTTCCTCTCCCAACCGTTCAATGGTAACCATTACATTTGCACCAATTTTAAATACAAGAAGTGGCCTTCTGCGAAGTGGACCGTGAGCCCCCATGTGACAGACCAGCATTTATAACCAGAGGGCCTAGTATCATCAAGTCAGAGCCCCCACGGGGGTGCCCAGGCCTAACCCCTAGTCCAGTATGCGTAGAGTTCCTTCTCCACCTGGGTTCCCTGGTGCTGCTTCTGGGTTTGTGCCGTTCGCCATCTGCACGCCATCCAAGTTAGAGTGTGGGACAACATGCATCAACTCAGCTGCTTCTTCCTTAGAGCTGATAGAGTAACGTTGATTCTGGTACTCGAACAGCAGCTTGCATGGAAAGCTCCAACGGTATTGGATAGTATGGGAGTGAAGCCAGGCTGTGACTACATGTAGCCTTCTCCTAATCGGGAGTGTCCTGGGTGAGAGGTCTTTATATAAGAAGATTTTTGCCCCCTGGAAATCTGCTGGCTCCTTCCGGGCCGCCATCATGATCTCTTCCCTTTTCTGGAAATAGTGGACTCTTGAGTGTATGTCCGGTAATAGATTATGCTGCTGCTGTTTAGAAGAGTAGACTCGGTGGGTACTATCAAGCTCCAACACTGCAGTATTTGGGCAGTCTAACAGAGAGCGAAACATGTCACGGACATACTCTGACAGGTCTTGATCTTGCGCTTGACGTGGCACCCCACGAATGTGGACATTGTTTCTTCGCGAGCTGTTTTCCAGGGCAGGTCTATCTGTTACTCGACCACCAGCATTCTGTTAGATGGCTCCGCTTGGTCGTGCGCTTGTTCACAGAGTGTGTTTTCAACATTGTTCAACCACGAATCCAAGTCCAGAAGATGCAAATGAAGGTCTGCAACTGTCTTAAGCACGCCTTAAGTGGACTTAATCTCCATTGTGAGTGTTCTAAAGCAGCAAGCATGTCCATCATGTCTTCCTTGGTGAACGAAGGATTTGCCTGGACCGAGACCGGGGGAGCGGAATGGACTTAAGTGCGGACTTCTCTAGCACGCTTCTCTTCGGCATTCGTAGGAGCGTCTTGATGTCTGCCCCTTTAGCCGTAGCCCCAGGTTTAGCTATAGCTCCAGCAAATTGTGCACAGAACTGTCACACTCGCACCGCCTCACCTCTTAATCCGCCATCTATGTGCCGCTCTGTTCTATTATCCGTAGATGGGTATGGATCGGGGCTCCTGAGCCAGAGAAAGCACCACAATGCCTTCCTCTGACCTAAAATCGCTGTAACAGTTGTATTATGGCCGCCCACATGGGGTCCGCCCCTTGCACTCTGACTCCAGGCTCTTCAGGATCTCGTGTTTGGGCTGAGTATGCTGATGCGCTATTGGTGGCCGTGTCTAGAGCCCCCGCTTGTAGTTGCATTTGGGGGGGAGGCTAATCCTCACTGTGGTGTTATAAATGTGGGGAGTTCATTCAATTCGTCACGCCCTGGGATCAACATCAAGGGCACTAACTGGTGATGGAGTTATGAGACTGTTTATATGAAGTTCATGCACGGTTATAGTTGCGGTGTGTCATGGCAGATGCAGGTCTGTAAGTGCCCTGGGCCTCACCATATGAGCTTCTTGGGCCTGGAAAGCACTGTCATCAAGTTACTAGAAGAGCTTATAGTGAAGGCAGTGCCACAAGCATTGTCCTCTTTAGTTTTAAATTAGCTGCTCTAGGTGTACATTCTGGCATTGCCGTTTTTGTGATGAGTTGCGGGGAGCGTGCCCCGCCGGGCACGTACCCCATGGGCTTTGGTTGCTCCTCCACCCGCCGGCTCACAACACACGCCAGATCAATGCAACCTCAGGGCCGGACCAGCTCCCTGCGCGGGACGGGCCACAAGTTAGGGTCTCAGTAATAGGCATCAGTGGTTTTGCACTTGAGCCCCTTCCCAAGCACCCAGGGCCGTCATTTTGCCAGAGCTCGTTCGTATTTCAAGTTGTCTCCTCACGCAATGCCAGTCGCCAGCTCACAGCTTCTAATCTTCACAAAATTCGGACACCACAGCAAGGGCCATTTCACAGGACGGTAGGGGGAACTGTTATTGCTGATAAAGTGACATTTTAGGGGTTTTGGGATGTTGAACGACAGAGCCTGCAACAGGCCCATCTACAAAGAGTGCTGCCTGGCCATGCCCCCTTTCCCCATTCTTAACCAAGTCATTTTAGCTTTCACCTTTGGTATATCATGCAGCTCTTTTCTTTCAACTGGGGTTACCCTGGTTGTGGCGCAGTTGTCAGACCGCAAGGTGCACCCATTCCAGGTCGCATCCAGGTGCCTTACTTTAGTTGTGTCCTCTTCTCCTTATAGTGGGGTTTCTGCGCCCCTCCTGGATCAGTCTCCCACCTAGTAGCCACACCAATGCTTTTTCAACACTCCTTGCTTTGTTGAGGAACTTTGTATCAATTTTGGGAATTTTGCTCCCACTTCGTTTCTCGCACTGCTCCCCCCTTTAGGATTTCTATTTTCGCTCCTGCTTCAGGTCTGCACCCAGCTCCCCCTTTTTACAGAAGCTTCCTCCTTTCTCAGTCTTTCGAGAACGTGTAATCATACATGTGACTAGGTTGAAGTGTTTGGGCCCCAGGGGTTTGATTCCACATGCGCGACGCTGGGGTACTTCCTAATGCATGTATTTGAAGCTATTAAATCTAGATTTATGCTGCAAAATCATAGGTGGTGGAGGTGTTACCCACACCTCTGTGTTGAAATGGACTTAGTTGTGTTCCCAGATATCTCACGCAAACAATATTTATTCTTACAGAAATGTTTCTTTTGATTTCTGTTTTTTTTTTAAAATGGAATTTTATTCTTGATGCAATAATCTCAAGATGTCAGCCGACACGTGTTTTGACCCAAGGGGTCTTTATCAAGGCTGAGTTATGATATATGATATGCTTGTTTATTTATATAGCGTCTATACACAATGTTTTTCAAAGTGCTTCAAAATAAGGGAAAATACAATGACATTCTTACAGGCCATGAACAACAAGAATGTGAAATTAACTCATACTCGGCCTGGCGACATTTCAGATAGTGCAAGAGCTAAGACATAGATAAGGAAGGGAGGGGAGAGTGGGAAGGAAATGGAAACAGACAGGCGACTACCGTACCTAGGCCTGACAACATTTCTGGTTGAGCCGGAATATTACAAGAGGTGAGGGAGAGGGGAGGAGAAAGGAAGGAGAGGAACAAAACAAGCCACTATCGTACTAGGCCTGACGGCTGTTAGGCAGAATCCTGTGCAGTTCCCTTAGGAAGCACTATAGAAGATTAAGACTACAGGTATATGCAATAAATCCCCTTTGGTATCAGTCTGTACCACAAAGATTTAGTTGGTAGCTGTGGCTGAGCAGTCAGACTTATCTCAAGAGAGAGATGAGCAGTATTCAGGGTTTACACATTAGGACTACAATACTATGGAACAAGGAAACACTGACCAAAGCTTTGTATCAAAAAGAATATATATTGATTTTACACACTCTGATGTTCACACACAAATAACTATTATAAAGCAAGTTAAATCAGTCAAGAAAAGTATACACAACTCCCTATTTAAATTGTAGACAAGTTTGAGCAAGAGTGAAAACTGAGCAAAACGGCACAGTGAAAACCAAGCAGAAATGGCACTCTAACAATTTCTCAAAAGGGAGGGAAAGGCCAAGCTATACAGGAATATACTCTTAAACACACCAGCAACACTTCCCAAGAAGAGTGTGAACAAGTTAGGCAAGGCAGTACTTTAGCATGTGCAATACTTAGGTGAAAAGCGAGCAAAATGGCACTTCACAAGTTTAAAAAGGTGGTTATAAAAGTTAGGTGCACCAAAACATTTCTAGGTGAGAATCAATCTAGAGAAGGCAGTTGTAACAGATTTAGCCAGAGTCAATAGGCTTGTGCCAGAGTCAGTGGTACAAGGCAAAGTGCCCAGGAGCAAAATGTTCTAGTAGCTGCAGTCAAGTCTTTCTTTAACGATTCGAAAAGGCGGTTGCAGAAAGTGAAAGACAATGTTAGATGATAGGGGCGCCCAACCCAGTAGGTAAGTAAAGGATTTAAAACGCCTATAGCAGTACCCAACGAAACGGGAGGCTTGGCAGAACAATGTACCTTAAAAGTGGAAGAGGCTCCTGTGGTGGCAGTAGTTCCTGGCAGTTTCTGCAGTTTGACAGATCCAGCAGCGGAAGAGAGGCTCTCGTCATGGAGGAAGGTTCGAGTTACTGCACTGCCCAGGGATGAAACCAGCCGCGGTGCTGCCAAAATGAATAAAAGTTACGCTCCTTTAAATCGCGGTCTGGTTGGACGGGTGCTTGGCTATCCGGTCTCCTAGTACTTCGCACTGGCGATTCGACCAAGGCAGGTCCTGGAAGGCGATTGGCGAACTGGTTGGCTCCACCAGCTCAAGGGAAGAAGACTCTTGCAGGTGAAGATCTTCTCGAGTCGTTGGAGAAAAGTGGTGAAGGTCTGCAGCAGGGCTTCACCGGTCGTTCAGTCATTGCAGATGTCTTTGGCTTCTCTCCTCTTCAGCTTCTTAGTTCCAGTGGCGACGTCTTGTCCTCCAGTGTTCAGCACCTTGCTTTTATGCAGCAAGACCCCCATTCATATAGCATAGCTGTCACTCACACAGTGGAGTGGCTCTCCTGGCGGGAGAAACCCCCAGCCTATCAGGGCAAAGTGTGACTTGGGTTGCATAGGCAACCCTGTCCAGGGTGCCTATTCCCCCCCCCACCCATCCTGTCTACCCCAGACTCCGTGGCGCCGAGAGGAGGGCTTCTGTGCAGAAGCCCACCAAAAGGACAAACAAAGGATCCCCGACCTGGGTTAGGACTACAGAGAAAGACACGAGAAAGAAATTAAATCAAAGTTCTGGCAATTAAAACCTACCGGAGTAAAGTTAATATTAAAATAAACCGGCGGTATGTTAGAGGCTGTCAGTAGAAGTGGTAGCCTCGAACAATGGGAAAATCCCATAGGGATATATAAGCGGTCGAATATTTACGGTAGTAACCACTGCCACCAGCCAGAAACTTTTCAGAGGGGGACTGTACGGTACCCCCTCAAAAATGAACACTAGTGAAAAACTATTAACCCTTCCCAGTACCTCCATAGTAAGATGGGTTTTACTGGTTTTGTTCATAAGAATTGACTAGTAAAGTCAATGGGGACTTTACATGCCCTGGGAGACAGTAGTCAGTGCCAGGGTATTCAGGGCAAACCTGAGTAGGAGATCCAGTGAGGTCCAGCATGAGAGTTGAGAAGGTGAGCACCAAAGTCAATGGCCCTCATTCCGAGTTTGGGGGTAAGGGGAAAACGATGCTGGTAAATGATTACCGGCATCGATTACTGCTACGGGCTATTCTGATCAACCAGACCACTATTTACGGCATCGTAAAGTACGATACCGTTAATAGCGGTCTGGGCGCACACACGCGACACACCATGCCAGCATTAGCGGCATGCCGTAAACCAGATAAGATCACAAGTGATGCGGACATGCAAATAATGGTCTCTTAAAGGCGGAAAAAGTGCCTACCGGCATGGCGTAAATGCCGGCATCGCAGACCAGGCATAAAGAGCACTGAGCAGTGTTTCCAACTGCCACAGGTGCACACAATCAGCACAGGTGGAGGCAATGGAGTCAGGATCAGTACAAAAGGAGCTCACCCACACACCACACCCCCTCCCACACCAAGATGATACTAATAGTAGTAGCTTTACTGGAGCTGGGGGACGTGCTTGCAATGCCTCAACACCAACAACAACAACATCAAAAGGCGCCACCACAGAGGAGACTCAGGAGGAGAAGGAGGGTGAGACAGGGCCAGCATGCCCCACCAGTGCAGCGACCATTACCATGCAGGCAGCCCCCAATCCCTCGCATCAGAGCCAGTCCATTCAATCTAACCCATTGCAGATCCACACCCTGTACCGGCTTGACCGGGACACCATCACCACCATAGTGGACCTGATACACGACGACATAGTGAGCCTCATAGAAATACGCACCGCCATCCCACCTCTAAGGTATTTTCCCGGATTTTGAACTAAGTGCTGGATGCCCTCCTCAAGCACACAAGGGACTACATATCCCTACCACGGACTCCCAGGAGATATTTGACACAAAAGTAGCCTTCCATGCACTGGCAGGCATGCCAAATTGTGTAGATGCCCTCAACTGCACCCACGTGGAGTTGGTGGTCCCGCATTCCATGGAGGTGGTGTATCGCAACCGCAAGCAATACCACTCCATCAATGTGCAGATGGTATGCAACGCCAGCAAGATCATCACACATTGCTTTGCCCGATATCCTGGATCAACCCATGACTCTATGGTCCTGCGGAACTCCACGCTACCACGCTTTATGGAGCGACATGCTGGATGACGTGCCCGGGTGCTTGGTGAGTGGCCTGACGGGGCCATGGCAGTGCATCGGTGTAGCGAGGTGCGTGGATGCACACTCCACCTGGGTGGGAATGGGGGGGTGCATACTCCAACTGGGTGGGAATGGGGGGGTTGCATACTCCACCTGGGTGGGAATGGGTGGAGGCATACTCCACCTGGGTGGAAATGTTGGTGTGACTGCACGATGTGCACATCACCGAACACTGTGCCCCAAAGCATCAGAAACGGTACATGACACCCAGATCCCATAGTGATGAAGTAAGGTCGACACCTATCACTACATGACTTACAGGTAACCATCCCACACCCCACAACACATGCACCACTCATCAGCAGCCCTCACCCACCGTGAGGCCATCCTGCACCATGCAGTGCATATGCACTATCTTGATGTCTCCAGCATATCACCACTCGGGACAATCATCCCTGGCAGTGCACTGAGCGAGCCAACTAGGGATACCACAGTGTGTCACCGGGTCGGCACCCCCATAGGAGTGCTGCATGTCACCATGGGAATGATCAGCGCAGAATGCATATATGATGCACGTGCAACAAGATGTCAGTGCACACCATGATTCATCTTGAAGATGCAACCCACACCATTAGTCCATGGCACAGGACACATAGAGGGACCTGAAATGGGGTCAAAGCATCCAGGGACATGTGCATGTGGGCAACGATTACCTGCAGCCATGTGAGACTAGTACAGTTGTCCAACATGATTCCTCAAACAATTACCTTCATTCCCCTCTCATGCAGGTGACGGTGGCTATACCTTGAAGCCGTAGCTCCTGACCCCTGTCCGGAACCCACAGAACAGGCATGAGGAGGACTACAATCGTTCCTATACCCGTACACGTGTGGTAATTGAGCAAACCTTTGGCCTGTTGAAGGCACGATTTTGCTGCCTCAGCCGGTCGGGTTGTGGAAACAGAAAAATAAAATGAGGCCGGGAAGCCCAAAAAGAAACACACCGACACAGGTTACAAAGAACATACAAGTGCTTTATTTAAAAGCTACAACAGTTACCAAAGTCAATTGACCAACGGATAGCTATTCGGCTCTCAGAGTAACGTAACGAACGTCAACGAAGGTTCGATGCATTAGTAAGAGAGACCGTACATTGGAATACTTGGGCTCTTTATACTTTTTATTCAGCCCTTGGCCAACCCCTTCGCGGGTTAACCATTCTAGGGATCGGGCCTATGGGTTCCTAGCCAGGTCAATCCTATAATATATGCATCTTGATTAGTTTCGCTGATATAGTTGTACATTTACACATAGGTCAGCAATAGGACAAGGTCTCAGTTTGCGACCCCGACAAGTGGCCTGCAGGCATATTAATTATTCGTGTGTACGGAGGTCACAACGGCCAGAATCTTACTCAGAATGTCATTCGGCCTCCATTTTGATGTTCAGGGTGACTTCCATCTTACAAGAGAACCTAAAATGGCGCTTAATCCAAGATGGCGACTTACATTACTTTCTCTAAGGTCAAGACCTTGCCGCGGAGTTTGTTCGCATATGATGTTTTGGACAACTTGGCGTAGGCCAATACACATACAATTGCTGCGATAGGAGGTATAATATTGTTTCAATTCCGACAGGGTGGGGCACTCCTCTACACACATGAGAAGGTGGCCAAGATCACCATGGCATGTGTAATGCTGCACAATATGTGCATCTGCCGGAACGTGCCCCTGCCCCCTGACACGGAACTGATACCACCTGATGATGATGATGAAGGGGATGATGAAGATGTGGCAGGACGTCATCACGTTGGCGATGCACAGGAAGGACGTGCTGTGCACCAGTCAGTGATCGCACAATATTTCTGACATACATGTCAACAGAGGGTGACATAATGGTAGGACATAGGGCACTGGGTGTGGGGGTACATGTACACATGCGCAATAATGAATGTCCACTCTGGTTATTTCTTTTTTACACAACCGGTGTATTGAAAGTAATGATAATAACGTGAATAACAAACCCTCCACCTCCCTCACCCCCCACAACTCCCCCACACACCCTCACCCCCTCGCCCCACAACTCCCCCACACACCCTCACCCCCCTCCCCTTCACCCCACAACTCCCCCACACACCCTCACCCCCCTCCCCCACTCCCCCTCCCCCTCCACGCACAACTCCCCCACACACTCTCACCCCCCTCCCCCTCCACCCACAACTCCCCCACACAAGTCCCATAGGGTCCACAGAGCCCACATGAGGCTGCCAGTACAGTCAATCAGCACTCCTGGAGCCAGGGGGAGGCATGTTCCCTCGGCGCAGCGCACGGACCGACCGGCAGAGCGGGTTGGTCTGTGTAGAGCTGCTTGTAACGGTGTGGCCTCATGCTGAGCGGGATGAGCTGCCTCCAATGCATCAGCGATGCGCCCGAGCACCTCGAAGAGGCGTTTTGTGTTATCAGTGATGGACTGGGCCAGTGCCGTCAAATCTGCGTGCCACTCCTCCCTGGCTGCTTATCCTGCACAAATTTCTGGATTAGGACAGTGCTGGTCAGCCCGCTGTGCTCCTGAGGCTGCAGCAGTGGGCCTGCTGGGGACCTGGCTGGCATGCCCAGCCTGCTCATCCTCCCCGGGACAGTATACGGGACTGAAATGTCCCTGGGTCTGTTCTTGCCCAGACTGCTCCGGTGTGTTGGTATCACCAGTGTCACTCATGGATACCTGGGGGGATGACAATTGTGCTGGGGTGTGGACAACATCCACTGAGTCATTATCAATTGTGCCCCAGATGTCATCGGGGCTGTCTTCGACAGCGAGGGGGGTTGTGGCTGCCACCTCCCCTGCCACACTGGACTCCTCCGAACGTGGCATTGGACAGGTGTCTGCAGGCAGTGCGGTGAGGGGTAGGGGTGGTGTGCCCTCCATGGGCCTTGGTCTTGCTGGTGGTATGTGCCCCTGTGGTGGCTTTCTTCCTGGGACACGGCGCCTCCTGGCTTGGACCCTGGATGTGGAGGGACGGTTGCTGTCCTGTTCCTCACTGTCATGCTCACTGCCTGTGGGGGTGAAAGAGAGGGACGGCATGAGTGATGTTTGGATAGGCATCATACATACATTGGTACGATTGCACATCAACACAATTGTGGGTAATAGGCATTTGGTTTGGGAACGGCATGTCATTCCATACATGGGTGGTAAATTCAGCCATATGTCAGTGTCCCTCATGTTGGCCAGGTACTGTGCTGTCTGACATGCTCACAATTTAGGTCATGCACGGTGTGTGCCTCATGGAATTTCCTACTTTGTGTGGTATGTGTCATGTGCATTACGGCCTTGCAGCAGCCATCGGCATGTGTCTCACTTGCTTCAGCATAACTTGCAGGGAGTGTGTGTGTGGCCGACCATGGCGTCACTCTTTGAACAGACATTGGCATTGACTTTCATCAGATTTGGCTTAGCAGTTTTTACTTTGGACACTCACCTCCGTCAGCAGAAGATGTGGCGCCACACTCTATCTCTCTGACACCTTCTATGGATTCTGGGCCAATCATGCTTGCACATGTTTCTTCCCACCGTGTGAGCTTAATTGGAGAACTTGGTCCTCCTCCAGTCTCCAAGGCCTGTGTACGGTTTGCCGAAAGAATGTTCCGCACCCTCTGCCGCAGGTCATCCCACTTTTTGCAGCAATCCTTGACCGTGCGGGGGGTGTTGCCCACTGCACTGACCTTCTGCCCGACTAGTTCCCAAATTTCTTTTTCCGCAACACTGCCTCCCTCCTCATGTTGCTGTTGAACACTGTACCAGAATGCTCGTGCAGGGTGTCTCCGAACATCTGTAACTCATCCTGGCTGAAGCGCTCCTTTCAGAGGTGGCCAGATACCTTCTTGGGTGCTTTTGGCATTCTTGGGTGGTTGGATAAACTTTTTTGAAGCTCACCAGTGTCCCAGGGGTCCTGTATGGTGAGGATGGCAATGGATTGTGTTTTTAAAGATGGCCGCCATGCTCCTTCCCGTTCCTGTGCAATGACGCTATTTCCGGATCCGCTATTTACCGGTGAGCGTAAATAACGGTGACCGCTATTTACAGTCACCGGTAATACCGCTTTGAACTATGGCGGTAGTGTTATCTACGGTGCGCTTGATACCGGTAAGGGCTTTTTGGGGCCCTTTTGCGGCATGGCGCTAGGTGCATTACCGGCATGGCGCAAAGCTTGTGCCCGCGAAGTCGTAATAGTCCGCTATTTGCGGGTTGCTGCCAGCAAGGACACGCTATTTGCGCCATGCCGGTAAGGGACAATTCTTACCTCCAAACTTGGAATGAGGGCCAATGTGTCCATAGAGTCAAATCCAAGCGTTGGCAACGGGTCAGAGATGGTGAAAACTATAGTGAGTCAAGACAACTCCTGCAGTGAATAGGTGAAGGAGGTGGGGCGGGGTAGAAGACGGGATGATGAGGGAATGGGAAGCAGGAAAGCAGAGAGATGGAAATCATGGGGGGGCAGGGGAAAGGACATAGGAGGGGCCAGGGTGGTAGGAGGGGGGCACAATGCCATCATGGGAGACCAGGGAGGAGGGGTGTGGGTCACAACAACATCAAGGGGGACCAGAGAAGAGTGGGGGGCACACACGAGCATCACGGAGGACCAGAGGGGGGTAGGGTGCACACACTAGCATCACAGGGGACCAGGGGTGGTGGAGGGCACACACGAACATCACGGGGGACCAGAGAGGGTTAACGAAAAGCGGGCAGCATTATGATTGTGGACAGGGAGCAGACAGGGGCCTTGGGATTGGGCCTTGTGCAGACGGCTGGCCAAGCCTGCCGGCCTCCTTATTGGCCAAGATGTGGAAGGCCAGGGTCAATCCTAGGCCCCCAGCAGCAACAGAACAGGCACTCCGGTGCAAACAAAGGGCACAGCCATCTTGGAATGGCAATGCCGCATGGAAGCAAGTGGGGCTAACAAGAAGGTCGCACAAAACAGTTTAAATTGCTCAAATAGTAAAGCATTTTTTTGCAGGAAGTTGTAGGATCAAACAATTTAGCAATTCAAAGTCCACTTGTGGCGCCATCATGTGTCGATTGTTTCAGCCCAGGTGGGGCTTACCTGCATGGGAGTAGTGCACCGAAAGCACTGCAGTGCTTCAGATGGTGGGGGAAGCCAGTCTGCAGCCGCTTCGGCCGCCGTAGGAAGAGCAATTAAGCAGAGTCAGGAGAGAGAGCATGTAGATGGGGCCAGGAGGGGGCATGTGAGGAGGGCCAGCCAAGCCTGCCAGCCTTCTGGTTGGCCAATATGTGGAAGGCCAGGGCCAATCCTAGGCCCTAACAGCAACAGACCAGCACACAATTGTCATTTTATGCAGCATAAGTGGCATAGTGTGACATGGTTGTGTACAACATTATTTTTGATTAAACGTTTGAAATTTCTTGCAGTATTTTGTGTATATTGCCACCCGCTTTGTGATCTACTGGACAGGCTTGGTGTTAACTTCGCTAATTACGCTGATGACACCCAACTCGTCTTCGAACTGAGCGGCAAGTACACAGAGTTCTCAGATCTAATTAACAAAGTATATGTCACCATCCAACAATGGAATGTGTTTAAATGCAAAGAAAACAAGTTATGCTCTTTGGGTCACCACAGGCAAGATCCAAACTGGACCCACAATAAAATGGTTTTTGCATTGAAAGCCATGTTATTGACTCTGTGGATAAGGTTAGGACCCTGGGAGTGATTTTTGAGTCCTCACTGAATATTAACGCCAACACTGAGCGTTGCAAATAAGGCACAGTTTGTACTACGACTCCTAAGGCTAGTTAAGCCTTATGTTTCAGAGGCAAATTGCTCTACCTTGGTACGTGCTCTTGTAATGCCCAGGATAGATTACTGCAATGCCCTAATGCTGGGGCCAGTAAAAACGGCATTAGACGATTCCAGTTCTTGCAAAACAACGCTGTGTGTATTGTTAAGAGCATACCCAGATATGAACCAATACCCTCTCACAGGAGGAGCCTTCATTGGCTCTCCGTAGAAGCTTGCATCCACTTTAAAGTGCTGACAATAGTGCACAAGTGTCTCTATGGTCAAGCCCCAAGTTACCTTAAAGAATATGTGAAAATCCACAATCCGATCAGACTCACTAGATCAAGTGATGGGGTTCGTCTTTCAACTCAGAGGAGTAAGCGGGTCAGAAGGATGGGCAGATCCATCACCTCCCAGGCTGCAACTTTGTGGAAGAAACTCCCCAAATCCCTGCGTGCCAAAACAAACCTTCTGAAACTTAGGAAGGGGGTGAAAACAATTGTCTTTTGGATAATCTATCACTCCTCTCGTTGCCAGTTTTTTGATGCATTACGTCTTTCCAATCTTCTGCGCCCTGATGCCTGCGGGTTCCGGCACATTACAAGTGCACAAATAAAATAACTAATCATGAATTTTATGTAATAGTGTAGCAAAAAGTATAGCAGTTTTGGAGGGAGGGAGGAAGGAGAGGGAGGAAATACCGAAAACATAGTCAAACTGTTGGTAGTTACATAGGTTTAATACTGTATTGCTAGATCTGACACAACAGGCTCTACCTGGTGCGTTATTGTTAATTGACCATTAGGTAGGTTGGCTCTTGGTGGTGGGTTGGGGTAGGTGGGTACCACTCCTTGAAAAGGGTTTGAAGAAAGGTGACCAGCTTGGCATGAGTCTTGAGTTATGTAGCATCCTAATTAAGTTAGACAATCTAAAATAGTCTCGGGGGATGTTTGTATCGGGGCAGTATGAGATTGGGATCTGCTAGCATGTGAGCATGCGTGCTCTTACAGCGTGGTCCCTAGCTTGCTGATAATTGCCCTATGGCGTGATTGGATCCTATAATTACCCCCCTGTTCATGTGTTCCATGTGAACTGATTGGGGTGTCTTGAGAATTCCTGTTGTCTGTTTCAGCCTATTGCTTGTATAGAGGAGTTGTGGTCCAAACCTGAGGGCTGGTGTGTGGGTCATGAAACTAGCCTAAGTAAGCCGCCGCACCAGCATAGTGCATTAATCACTTTGCACCAACCGATGCCAGAAAGACAGAATAATTTGTTTAAAGTTCCTCAGAACACGTGGCAAAGGCATCCGCTGTCAGTTCCTGTTTACTGCCACCATGGGAATCACTAAAATGACTGCCGCTTCCAGCTAATCAGATGATTGGCCCATGGCTGCTTGATACTTGCAGCACCCAAAACCGGAGGCGGAAGCCGGCTATGCTCTCCGAAAGCCTGACTCAAAAAGCCCTATCCCAAGCCTGTCGGAGCCGGGAGGGCTGGAGGGCCACTGGAGAGACCTGCGCCACACACCTGTGACCAAGGCGCCCCTTCCAGACATTCCAGGGACCGCCGCCAAAATCCTGCGGTTATTCCGCACTGCGCGTGGAAAGACTAGGATTACGTCTCTTTCTAACCCTGTTGTAATGTCTTGTCTCCTACCAGACTGTTTAGTCCATGTCGCCTTCTCACACTCACTCTGCCAGGCCAATTTACCTAGCACGTGAAACATGTGATTCTGTGCCCCGACTAGTCCGTATTGCCATGCCCGCCACTGCGCCTCAGCCACTGTGTCGCCCACCTCGCCACCACTATCCCCACTCTAGCACCATCACTCAACCGGCCTCAGTACTCTGATGTGCTACCCGACACCCCCCTTTCTCCGGCAGAACCCTGCAAACATCCAGCCCACGGTACGAGTATCAGACTGACACACCTACCATCGGTTCCATTGTTCCGCCTGTATGTATAACAGTGCTGCACCTTATCTGTAACTCGCACTGTGAACCGATTGCCTGTTCCTAATTGCCTGTAATGCCTGTAATGTCCTCCACATCTTGAGCTAAGCCTCTCCTACAATCAATGAATGAAAGCGCTTTTGCTTCGACGTCTCCGCTGCACGCCTAGTATACCTACCTGCATTTGTAGTGTCTCTAATCAACCTTTTGCTACCATAGCTCGCATTGATCACTTGCGTGACTGTGCTACACCTACCATAGTATATCACAAAAGGGGGTAGCCGCCAGACAAAGTTAGAACATACTATTGATTTTGTATGTTACTATTTAAGGCCAAGTAGTTGTGGTGTGCTAAGAATCACTGGTGGTCCATCCTTGTGATATAATCTAAGGGACCCTATGGGGTGAAGACTACAGGCACATTAATGTGCACATGTATACACAATGTTGTCAAGAGAAAAGCTTTCTAGGTGCACATTTATTACATAAAGCTTCTCGTACCAGAGCAGCAACAATCAAGGTGGAACATCCTGGTACATTTATAAACAGGCAGATATCATTAGAGCATGTGTCTCAAGTGTTTTCTGCAGCAAAGGTATACCAAAAACATAAATTGTAGTGACAAATTGCTCACATACATTTGCATAACATCATAAAGGAAATGATAAGAAGAAGAGTATAAGGAAAAAAACAACTTAGAAAAATGAAACACAAAATTAGACTGCAACAAAAGATAAGCAGGTCTAGTGGGCACTAGTTAGTGGTACACAAACATATACAGGGGAAAGACGCTTGTCCTTGCAGTTTCAGGACAAGTCCCATATCTTTGTGCATTTATTTAAAATCTATTGGTGACCAAGGCTCGGTCTACTTCGGGAACATGAAATTCCCAGAGGTCTATATAGGACCAGCAAGGGTGAGGCTGAGCCCTAGCACGTTTCGGCTTCCTGGTGTGGTGCCTTCTTCTGGGCCAAAGGATTGTGTCTCCCTTGAGCTTGGGTCCGGAAGGGGGGTTATAGTGATAGTTCAATCTGATAAAGCTGTATTCAATCAGCAAGGAACAGGTGTCATCCACTAGTCTACTATGAAGGACTGGGAATCAGTCCAACAGGGTCCTACCATCAGTTCCGATTGTTCATGCCCACGACTGTGCTTAGCATGGCCACAATTGCAAACCCCAAACTCTCAGACATCCCACCTACCCCCTTCCTACCATCATTCTTCACCAAAACCAGCCCTCAGTTCACTGCCCACCAGAGTTCCCCCATGCATGGCCTCGACCTCGCAAATACCATGCATCACTTGCAAGACCACCTCTCCAGAAACCCCAAATTGGGTAAACGCCCCAGATCTGTCAACTCCAGAAACAAACTCCTCAGTCTAAGCTCCCATTACACACCTACTACTCCTAACCCCAACCCACCAAGGGTACACCAAGCTGTCTCTAAAACAAATGTCTTACCTGAGACTACAAAAATCTCCTCAGCACCCTCCCTGCCCATGGCCACAGGATCCGCCACCACCACCCCCTCAGGCAAAGGCCTAACTAGGAAATTCATGGCACCCTCCAACCTGCAATGTGCACTGATTAATGCCAGATCCCTCCCTGCACATGCCACAGAAATCTATCACCTCATTATCGATCTCCACCTTGACATCCTAGCTATAACAGAGACCTGGCTCCATGAAGCAGCAGGACCTGCCCTTTCACTAGCCCTCCCTCATGAACACTCTATCCATAGGCAAGATAGACACACAGCTAAAGGATGGGGAGTAGCATGTATAATCCAAGACTGCCTAACGGTCAGACAAACCTCCTCACACCTCGGGGAGAATACGGACTCCCTTCCAGTGAAGATCGCTATCTCCCCTAACACCGCCTTGACCATCCACCTAGCCTACCACCCACCAGGTCCAATGGGGGACTTCCATGACAACCTCATCCATCTCCTAAGTGAGAAAATGAAAACCTCTAAGAAAACAGTGCTCCTAGGTGACTTCAATCTAGGTCTTATTGATCAGAAAGATAGACCTTCCAAAGCCTTAGCACAAGCTCTACAAGAGCTTGGCTTCCACCAAATAATCCTCACACCTACTCATAGCAAAGGGCGCACCCTTGTTTGGATAGTAGATCACAACTGTGACCTAGAGGTCAGCTCAAACAAACCCACTCCCTGGTCCGACCATCACCTTATTCCCTTCCTCATTCTGATCCACGCCACCATACCTAAAAATCTCAATCCCATCCCACCTGCGCTACCCAGAAGTGCACAGAGCCTCACCAAAGAAAGGATCCTCCCCCACCTGCAAACTCTATCGCTTAACCTCCAAACCTCATCAGACCCATCAGTGCTGGCGGATGTATACAACATTATGCTAAAAACAGCCATCGACAACATTGCACCACTACAGATCAAAAAAGCTAAAAGATTAAAACACTCCAACACTTGGTTCTCTGCAGAACTGAAAGAATTACGTACCCTTAAACGTATAGCCTTGAGCAAATGGCTCGGATCCCCACAGGAATCCACATTAGCTACCTACAAAACACTGGCCACTCAATACATGAAAGCTATAATCACAGCCAAATCTTCATCCTACAACGATAGAATCACCAAAGCCATCTCTGAATCAAAGGAACTCTTTGCTATATTTTAAGAAATATCCACTCCAGCTACCAAGTCAGACAAAGCTTGTGCACCAGTATAAAACCGCATTGATAAACATTGAGCTCCTGCCAAAGAAGATTCATGAGCACCACAAAAACCTCTCCACACACATCACGTTAGCTTCCGACCCTGACAGCAAGGTCGTCAAAGACAAAATAAAACCCTTCTCCTTCAGGGAAGTTACTGAGTCTGAAGAAATAGACACAGTCAATAAAATCAGGCCATCTAACTGTAAAGGAGATGCCTGCCCAGCCAAACTAGTCAAAGACTGCGCAGAAACCTTAGCCCCTTTTCTCAAAACCTTCATCAACGGCTCCTTCAACTCCAATACTGTCCCCGACAGCCTGAAAGAAGTCTGGGTTCACCCACTTTTGAAAAAACCTTCACTAGATCCGGAATAGCTAATAATTACAGGCCCATCACCACAGTCCCTTTCAGTCCCCCTGACAAGGTGGCATATACACAAATCCAGCAATTTCTGGAAGAAAACAAGATCCTAGGTAAAAGGCAATCTGGATTCCGCCCAGGCCATGAGACAGAATCTGCTCTACTCAATCTTATAATACAACTTGGCGACATCATGGACAAAGGCAAACCAGCACTTCTTCTCCTACTAAATCTATCGGCTGGTTTTGATCTTGTCAATCACAATATTCTCGTTAAGCAACTAAAAAACGTTGCCCACTTCTCCCCACTTCCTCAATGGAAGACTCATGAGAGGATTCTCAGACTCCGCTTGTGCCTCTCCCACCACCGTACACTGGGGAGTCGCACAGCACCTACCCTTTATAACATCTTCACTCTCCCTCTCTTCAATGACCTGGATCGTCGTGACATAGCCTACACAAACTATGCCGATGACACGCAGGTCCTACTCCCTCTAACAGGCATCAACGAACAAGACGCTGCTGCCTTAACCAATATTTACACAGCCATCCAAACATGGATGGCAGCCAACGGCCTCTGTCTCAATGGAGATAACAGAGATCCTTGTGGTAGGCACCAAAGAAATGCTCAATAAACTCACCCCACCCCCTAATACAGCACCTTCAACATTGACAATACCCCTATCACTGTTTCCTCAGCAGTAAAACTCTAAGAGTGTACCGTGACATAGCTCTCAACTCACACGCTTTTGGCGGGTGTCACCCGCTTTGTGAAGGGCTGACTCACCCGCCAA
Source organism: Ambystoma mexicanum (assembly GCF_040938575.1). Lineage (NCBI taxonomy): Eukaryota > Metazoa > Chordata > Amphibia > Caudata > Ambystomatidae > Ambystoma > Ambystoma mexicanum. The sequence continues at coordinate 17,341,691 of NC_090935.1, forward strand.
GCCTCCTGCAAGCCCATTCATTCCAATGGGACTCTCACCCGCCAAAAACAAAATCGGGTGATTACACCCGCCTTTGCGACACAAATGGTTGAGAGCTATGCCGTGACTCCTCTCTTGTCCATGACACGCCAGGTCTGTGCCATAGCTTCCTCTGCTGCACTCATCACAAAAATTATCAACGCGGTTAAACCCTTCCTATCCATTGCCAGAGCCACAGTCGGCACCAAGCTGGGCTACTGTAATGCCCTCTTCCTGGGTAGCTCTGCCAAAAACATCAACACGCTACAAGTAACACAAAATAATGCCCTCTGAGCAGCACTGAGTGTTCCTAAAAGGCAACACATTTCCCACGCAAGGAAAGACGCAAATTGGCTGCTGGTTAAAGAGCGCATTCTCTTTAAAACTATGGCCATTTCACACAAATGCCTTTCCCTGAACGCCCCCCCCCCTATTTATCTGAAAGGATCACTCCCAGCTCATCATCCAGACCCACGAGATCCCTTCTCACCAACAAGATCTATGTCCCCTCCTTCAAAAGAACCAAAAACTGGAATGCCCTCCCCACTGCACTCAGAGACGAAAGGTCATACACAGTTTTCCAAAAAATGCTAAAAACTAAACTGTTTAACTAAATCTGTCTATGCTATGTAACCTGCAAACATATCTCAGCTTGCTGTGCCGTCCCACTGTAACCTTGGAACATATACTCTTCTACAATTGTGAATACCTTCTGCACTGTTGATTATCTGATGCAAATCTGTACCAAGCAAGTATTCTGTAACAGCGCCACGAAGCCCCAGGGCTGATGTGCGCTTTATACATTTAAATATAATACATTAAAAGTGCTGGTTTGTGCATGTTTTTTCTGGTGACCTTAACATATTTGCTGCGCGTGTTGCCTAGGATATGGGGGTACGTTTATTTTGATGTGTTTCAAGTGCAAATTGTCTCATTTAAACCCTGTGTTTAAGTGAGAGTGCAGGGGGGGCGGCTGTTAAATCACTTGGTAGCCCCAGGACTCTAGGGAAGAAGATTGCTTACTTAATGGGGAGGAGGTATGTTTGCCTATATTCTCCACTTACCTGGCTTGTCAGCCTGTTACTGCTGCGAACAATGTCCCTGGCGTCTGTGGCCCTGCCTGAGTTCTCCCTACATCGTGTTTTTTACATCACTGATGTGCGCGCATGCGCACTGGTTCTGAATGCAAGTCATCATGACTCCTCTCTAGTGCGCTGCTCCCTTGGCCTGCACAGTTTGTTCTTCCCAGACTCTGCTCCTATACTTGTGCGTGTGAAAGGAGAAAATCAGTTTCAAATGTAATTTGATCCCTATGTCAGATGCCAACTCTGCGTCCATGTACTATTGATTGGGGCATCATAAATTGGAATTATAACGAGCTGGGAGGACTCTGTTCGGGGGGGGGGCATGTAAGTTGCACTATGGGAGATGTCGTTCCTGTTTAATTGAGCTGGAAGTACTCTCGTGGAGTGGGGGGGGGGGCATTTGCAATGCACTTTGGGAGATGTGGTCCCAGTTGGGGTCTGTCATTAGCTTCTTGAGTTTTGTATTCTCCCACATGAGCCAGTGGTTCCATGCTCATCTGCTGTACTACATGATAGCTGGATTGATGCTTGGTTTTTTGGGGTGGGGGACATTTCAGATGCACCCTGGTAGATATTGTTGGCGTCCACTGATTTTTCTTGATTGTTATACTATTGTTCAGCATTAGTCATTGGTTCCACGCCCCTATGTATTTAGGTGGTGCAGATTCCAATTACAAGCAAATTGAGGCACATTGTGAATCTACATCCCAAGTGGCTGCTTGTCGGTGAACCCCCCAGGCCGGGTGTTATAGAGTCGGAGGGTCAGGTGTCAGACCCGTTGGTGAAATTGTCCCCTGGGCCTTAAACAGTGGTCGCGGTGACCTGTCGTTGGCTACGGAATACTAGTTCCATGGGCTCAATTAAAATGATGATTGTTCCCATCCACTCAGAGACTTGAAATGGCAGATGGCACCCTCTGGTGCATCGGTTGGGTCGTGTTTGAATGTTGGGCTAGTGGTATAGCTCGGGCATCCATATGGCATTACGTGGCATCAGGGAACGTGCATTGTGTTAGATCTAGCAATTGATGTCATACAGTTTGGTGGTTCGTTGCACAGTACAGTTTGGAACTATCTTTTTATAAAATGTTTGGATTTTTATAGAAAGACGTTTAGTTCGTGGTCCGTGTTCAGGCCATTGGAGAAACATCTGAACCGGCAGATTAGTCTTGCTTCTTGCTGCTGTAGTTCGAGTTTGCGGTCTCCGCCTCTTGTGCTGCCTGTGTGGATCTTCTCACAGATACATATGATTGCATGAGTTACATATTTGGTGCGACAGATTTGTTCCTTGATTGCAAACTCCTGATAGTGCTTGAATTTTACAGTTTTTCCTTCCGTGGCATGTATGCACATTGAACATGTCCCACATTTGGTAAAGCCTGTGCATCTTGCCTGTGTGAGCCAGTCTGATGGACGGTGTTTATTCTTCTGTATAAAAGGCGGCCTGAGTAGTGACCTTAGTGTTGGCGCTCTGCTGTATGATAGGGAAGGGTAGGGTTTAAGACCTTCATTAATGTCTTGGTCCAACAGCAGCATTGACCAATGTTTTTTGAGGATTTTCTGGAATTGGTATCTGGCTGCATTATTTCGTGTTACAAATCTTATAGTTTGCTTCTCTTGAAATGTTTTGACTTTAGGATTTAGCACAGTCTGTCTTGTCACGTTCAGTGTTGAATCCTTGGCTGTGTCTACATTTATTGTCATGTAGCCTCTGGCCTCAAATCTCTGCTTAAATAACTGGCATTCTTTATTGAACGATTTACGTCTGGCTCTGATGAATTCTCCTTTGGGAATGTTCTTAATTGCCGTTTGTTTGTGGCAGCTAGAAGCATGCAGGACTGAACTTACCTCTGTTGGTTTGCTAAATGATTCTGTTACAATTTTGCTCTCTGATACCTATATGGTGAGGTCCAGGAATTAAATCTTTGTTGCACTTGCATGACACATGAGTTCAATTCCAAAGTCACTGGGCCTCATTACGAGTTTGGAGGTAACCATGCCGTTTTTAGCGCATGGCTACCTCCAAACTCGGGTCCGGGTCCCGCAAAAGGGGACTTACCGGGCCATTCCGTCCTTGGAGGGCCCGGTAATTCCCTTTCACGGGACCCGGACCCGGTACCTCCCCATTCCCAATGGGAATGGGGAGGATGCTAACAATGGGCCCGTTAATGACAGGCCCGTTGTTCGCATCCTGGACTGCTAGTGGGTCCCGCTCTGCACGTCTAGTCTGGCCAGGCATCCAGAGTGGGACCCGCTGCAGACCTCATAATGTGGACGCCCAGAATGAGCGGTGCCGGTCCCTTACCGGCACCATTCATTCCACGGCCCCCACACTCCTAATGAGGCCCATTGTTGTCTAGGTAGCCTGCAAATTCTTCCAATTGGTCATTAGGTCCTTTTCATATTAGGATTATATCATCTATGAACCGGTACCAGTGTATGCTGCGTACCTTGAAGCAATCGTTCGCTAGTGCATGTGATGTCTCGTAGAGGTGCATGAAGCTGTTAGCCAGGGCTAGGGCATAGCTAGCTCCCATGGCTATTCCCTTTGTTTGTCAGTAATAAAGTTCATTAAACAAGAAAATGTTATGAGTCAGTGACAATTGTAGCAGTTTTTTAGTTATCTCCAGGTGGCAATAGTGGGAAGCTGATTGTTTGGAGAACAGGTGGTCAATACTGTCTAATGCTAGTTGGTGGTCAATAGAGGTTTATAGTGCATTTGCATCAAGTGTTGCAGGTAGATAGTCCATCTCTCCTTTAACAAATGTGCAATGTGTGCATGGTGTCCCGAAGGTAGGACGGCATGTTTGGTACCTCTTTCTGCATGACATTATTAATGTATTTTAATAGGGGTTCTTTTATCCTCCCTGTTCCACTCATAATCGGCCTCCCCTCTGGCACTGCTTCAAAATTCTTGTGTACCTTTGGTAGGAAGTACATTGTTGGCATTACTGGGTGTGTTACCTTTAGAAATGTTGTTACTTTGTCAACACGCCTTTGTTTGAGTAGTGTTTCAGTGTCATATTGTAAACCGCTAGTATGGTTTTAGTGAGATTAGAGTCTAGTTTGGTGTATCATCTTGGTGTACTTGGGTGGTTGGTTGCCATTTGTATGTAGTCTCTTCTGTTCATCACTACAATGTTGCCACCGTTATCGGCTTCTTTGATTATCAGGTCCGGCTCATTTTGCAGGTTCTGTAGGGCTAGTAGCTCGCTTTTGTTGAGGTTGCTCCTGGTTCCTAGTATACATAATGATACATTCACACTGCGCATATGTCCAAAATCCTGTTTTAATGTTGTTCGCACAAGGTAAGTTCAATTTGAAACAGCCGACACGTGTTTCGAGCTCAGCTCTTGTTCGAGGGCTGTAATATTGTGTAACATAATACATCATTCGAATTAACAAAGAACAGACCAGCACAACAAGCAAAGGCTGCATCAGGGAAAATGCCAATAAATTATCATATCCAAGTATTGAGGTCCCAGAACAAATGCCAAAGTAAAGGATACATTGGGCCTAATCCATTTCATGGCATCAAAGCAAACAAAAGTCCCATGAAGGGATATACAAAGACAAAAAACACAGAAAAAACAAAAACAGAACACAAGAAACAAGAAGTATATCTCAGTTAACATTCCTAGTTACAATCATATGATGCGTAATGTGTCACATCAAACCACACATTTCCAATGAATTGTGTACCTTATGTTCTCTTGTGTAAAGGATCTGATCTACAACAAAGGACACACACAGGGGGTGATATTGGGTTGGGTTAACTAAAACCCTTGTAATCAATAATGCTAACCGTGTAACGTAATGCCCCAACATAACAAAACAATAGATATATCATGGCATGCTTAGCCTGAGTTGTGTAAGGTCACTCACCTAATTGATTCAAATTGGGGGTAGATTCGCCCCTCTCCTATCTGCAAAAAAAATAAAAAATAAATAAATATATATATATATATATATATATATATATATATATATATATATATATATATATATATATATATATATATATATGTAAAAGCAAGCGTCTGTAATGTCTAACTTCCAATCTTTGTACTATTCATCAAACTCAAGCGTCAACATACAAGATATTACCCACCTCGAGACTTGATTGTTCCCTGGAGCTTGAAATTGTTCTATTGAAGACTATGAGGTTCCTCCTAGGGATCCCTTCACCACCCGCTCCAAGAGCCGGGACGTAAAGGAGCCCCCAGGGAAAACCCCCGACGGGGGGAAAACCCTGTGTTGGGCTGCTAGGGTCCGTAGAATCCTGAGGACAGCTAGGATGATGTTCCTCTGCCACAAGGTCGTTGGTAAATCGTCAGTGGAACAGGAAACTGGGTGTAGTAATACAAAAGGTAACAGACTAGTAAGAACTTGAGAGTAGAAAGGATAAGGAAATGAGAATAGGGTGAAAATAAGGATTACCTGGGTGATATTCGGTCAATCCTAAATGTGAGAAAAAGGTTGGAAGAGGCTCACTCCTAATCTAAATGAGCTAAAGAAGGATAAGGTTATTAATCTTTAAGTTAGTGCAAGTGGCTTTGTCTAGAAACACAAAATCGCTTCCCTTACCGCCTGGGCCAATAAACCGAAGGAAAATCCCTTTCCTGTACTTCCGGGTAGGATCTCCTACTTCTTCTTGTGCTGTGGCTAGAATCAGAAGTGCTACGGGGAAAATAGGATTAGAACAATAAAAAAGAATCTCCAGAGAATGATTATCAAAAGTAAAGGGCTGTAAGAATAAGTACGTAGTAACGCACCTGATAGAGTCGCTGAAGAGGCTAGCAGAACCCGTAAGGGTGGAAAGACCATTGGCTGGAAGCCCGGTTGGTTTCACTAAGAAGAAAATAAAGGACGTCACCCGCTATTAGAGATAGCAGCGTTAAGCACTAAGAAGTGAGGAAAGTAAGTAGTAGGATCAGATTGAAATCTAACACGAACATACGGAGCGTACAGCTACTCAGGAAGAGAGAAGCAACGCGCGTTGCCACCGGTTGAATGTCCGGATATACTGTGCGGAAGTCTGGGGGCGTGGCCAACAATCGGTTGAGATCTGGCAAAAACGCTAGAGCGTTGCAGCTTGTTCCGCAAACACCCGGAACAGCTTGCGCAGCGTACGAGAGTCGGGATATAGAACCGATAACCACATTAGATGTAACAGTATGCCCCCTCTTAGGTTTAATCTCCCCTGGTTTTCCAGGATGTCTCTGATGAAAATGTTTTATCAATTGTGGTGCATGAACTGCTGATTTCGGTTCCCAGGTCCGATCAGAGGTGGTGTAACCGTTCCAGTCAACTAAATATTGGAGTCTCCCACGGTGAAGGCGGGAGTCGCAAATGTCTGAGACTTCATACTCCGGTCCTGTGGATGTGATAACTGGAGCAGGCCGAGTGGAGATATGGGGGTGGAATGCACTCCGTCGGTCTGGTTTCAATTGAGAAACATGAAAAACCGGATGTATGCGTGCCCATGTTTTAGGAAGTTTCAGTTTGAATGCTGCAGTTCCCATGGGAGCCACCACCCGGAAGGGACCCATAAATTTAGGTGAAAGCTTAGAAGGTCTCAAATGTCGGGGAAGAAACCTAGAAGAAAGCCAAACCCAATCCCCTGGTTTCAATCCTGGCGCAGGGGTTCGATGTCGGTCAGCACACCGCTTAACTCTGTCCTGGGTGTTCTTCAGAGCTTCCTTAGCAATCTCTTGGCCATGATGAATCTGTTTTAATAAAGAGTCAACGTCCGGAATCTTATTATCCTCTGTTCTCTTCACTGGAAATGACGCTGGATGAAACCCATAGGTACAGTAGAATGGATCTTTATAGCAGAGTGGCAAGGTTGTAAGCATACTCAGCAATTGGTAACAAATCCTTCCAATTGTCTTGACTAGCAGAAATGTAATTCCTTAGGTACCCTTCCAATGTCTGGTTCAGTCTCTCAGTTTGGCCATTGGTTTGCGGGTGATAACCTGAACTTAACGCTCGAGTAATCCCCAAGCTTTGGCAGATATGTTTCCAGTATCTGGAAGTATACTGGGATCCTCGATCCTAGATTATGGTTTCAGGTAAACCATGTAGGGCGAATACTCGAGAATAAAAGTATGTGCCATCAAAGCTGCCGATGGTAATGCTGCTAGTGGTAGAAAATTAGCCAGTTTAGTGAACGAGTCAATCACTACCATAATGGTGGAACATCCTCCTGAGGGTGGTAGTTCGACTATGAAATCAGTAGAGATTATTTGCCAAGGTCGCACAGGTAAGGGCATCTTTACCAAAGTTCCAAAGGGAGAATGTCTAGGACTTAAACAATAGGGGCAAGATTCCACATAACTACGAATGTCCTCCTTGAGAGATGGCCACCAAAAGTATTGAGAAATTAATTCATAAGTGGTAGCATAACCACAATGGCCTGCCATTTTAGAATCATGGCACATGCCCAGAACTTCTTTTTGTAATGATTTTGTTGGTACATAAGCTTGATCACCCATGAAATAACATCCTTCCTTTTTACTAAGGGTGCCTTGTTCATTCTTTGAGTGACTTTAGAGTGGAAGGGCCAGAATGTTGTTCCAGACGTTGTACAAAATTTGGGAATTTGACCAAACTCATAGCTAGACAAGGAAAAATATGTTCAGGTCTAGTCGACCGATTGAGATAACCATCCTTACGCGACAAGGCATCAGCCTGTAAATTATTCCTCCCAGGAATAAAGGTAAATACAATTCTGAAAGGGGAAAAAAATGAGCAAATCTAGCCTGTTGGCTGTTACAGGTTTGAGCATATTGCAGAATCCGTAAATTCTGGTGGTCTGTTCTCACTTCTGTAGGATGTTGGGCTCCCAACAGTAAATGCCTCCATTCCTCGAAAGATCTTTTAATCGCCAGCAATTCTTTTTCAAGAACAGTGTAATTCAGTTCTGCCGGTGAAAGAGTTTTGGAAAGATATGCAATGGGTCGTTCTACATCCTGTTCATCCTTTTGTAGAAGGACCACTCCTAAAGCATACTGAGATGCATCTGTTTCGATGATAAAACCCCGGGATTGATCCGGAGTTTTTAAAATAGGTGCTGTGGAGAATCTTCTTTTTAAAGTGTCAAAGGCCTTTTGTGTCAACTCGGTCCAGAGATACGGAACACCTTTCTTCAGAAGGTTGGTAAGGGGCTGAGTCAGAGCAGAGAAGTTAGGTATGAACCGACGATAAAAATTAGAAAATCCCACAAATCTTTGAATGTCTTTGCATGAGTTGGGAATCGGCCAATCTTGAACAGCAGGAACCTTTTCAGGGTCCATAGCAATGCCTTGAGCTGACAAAATATATCCCAAGTATGTTACCTTAGGTTGGTGAAAAGAACACTTTTCAAAATTGCAATATAGATGATTATTCAGTAGTCTTTGTAAGACTTCTTTAACATGAATCTTGTGTTCCGAATTATTCTTAGAAAATACCAAGATGTCATCAAGGTAAACTATGACATAATGAAGCAATAGGTCTGAGAATAAATGGTCCATAAATCGCTGGAAGATCGCTGGGGCATTGGATAATCCAAATGGCATGACATGATATTGAAAATGTCCAAAAGGGGTCCGGAAGGCAGTCTTCCACTCGTCACCCTTTCTTATTCTGATGAGATGATATGCGCCCTTAAGATCCAATTTAGTGTAAATGTTTGCTCCTTTGACGACTTCCAAGATATCCGGGATCAAAGGCATGGGATACCTATCTGGAATGGTGATCTTTTTCAAACCTCTGAAATCTATACATGGCCTAAGCTCCGTAGAATTCTTCTTGGGAACAAAGAAAAGGGACGCTGCTGCCGGTGAGGTGGATTCAGTTATTAATCCGTTCTTTAGATTAGTGTCTAAATAGTCTCTCAAAACCTCTTTCTCCGAAGTGGACAAAATGTACATCCTGCCAAACGGTAGTGGTTGTTCCGGGATAAGATCAATGACGCAATCATCTCTCCGGTGAGGTGGTAGTTGTGTATATTCCGCCGGGGAGAAAACTTCTGAAAATTGTTGATATTCCATAGGGAGACCTGCTACAAAATTAAGCGACGTTACCGGTCTGCAGGTACTCTGCCTAGGGGCTTCAGCTTGAGGATAGGCTTCTAAAGACCCCTCCTCCGTGTGACCAATACAATGAGTTAAACAGAATTCTGACCCCAAAAAGAATGACCCAGCCGTCCAGTTTATGAAAGGGTTATGCTTCCGAAGCCATGGTAATCCCAGTATAATGGGATAATGAGCTGCGTGTATGATGTCCAAAGTAATGAACTCCTGATGAGTTGCAATAACCATTGATAGCAGGCCAGTCTGGCTGATAATTGGCCTGGCGATTAGAGGGCTACCATCAACACTCTCTACTGGAACAGCCTCTGCCTTGGCAATCCTGGGTATATGACGTTGCATAGCCCAGCCATCATCAATAAAAATAACAGCTGCGCCACAATCCAGTAAAGCAGATACTTCAGGTAGAAAATGATTTCCAAATTTTAAAGACACACGTAACACCAGCATATTCGTGGCCGGTGGAGTACTGCCTTGAAAAGTCTGCAAAAGGGTAGAGGAACCTGGATTAGAAACAGGATCCCGGACCACGGTTCCTCCTACGGCCGGGCGTTGGCGTTTCCCGACTTTCGTGGAGGAGCCACAGTACACTCTTGTACCGTGTGCGTATTAGAACCGCAATACATACATAGCCCTGTGACCTTCTGCGAGCCCTTTCTTCTGGAGGAAGGGGCCCTCTCCCTGTTGCACCTAAATGCATAGGTTCTTCAGAACTTGTCCCCTTATTGGTAGAGGCAGGAGTAGAAAAAGTACGAGTGAATTTCCCTTTACGCCTTTCACTACTTCTTTCCTTCAATCTGTAGTCGATCTGCATAACAAGTGTAATAAACTCACTAAGGGAGGTTGGACGAGGTACTCTAGAAATCTCGTCCTTCAACTCCTCTGAAAGGCCCCTCCGAAACAAGGTTACTTGGGCATCATCTGACCATGTAGATTCACTAGCAATTTGTTTGAATCTGGTGATATAAGTCAAAATATCCTAAGTTCCCTGTCTTAGATCTAACATATGTTCCTCATCCGCAATTCTTATCTCCTGTCTTCCGAACATTGTCTTAATACTGTTACAGAAAGCGGGATAGGAGTCAAGAATGATGTTATTTGTCGTAACCAGAGGAGTGGCCCAGGCTAGAGCCGGACCCACCATTTGGGAAATCATATATCCAACTCGATCCCGGTCAGTATGAGAAAAAACATTTTTAAAGGAAAACTGAATAGAACAGGCATCAAGAAACTCCTTAATCTTGTGCGGATTTCCATCAAACTGACCCCCGGGCAAGGGCCTCGTAGGGACTTCAGAACAATGAGGAACTCTATTTACAGCTGCCTGTTGAGCTGCATATTGAGCGGCCTGTTGCTGATTCTGTTGCGTCTGCTGTAGATTGGCATTTTCCTGCTTGAGGTTCTGAACCTCTGCAGTCAAAGACTGTACTGCAGTTATCAACTGTTGGATCTGCTGATCCATGATCAATAATATACTTGTATGTTGACCCTTAGTTCTGGGCCAATCGGGCGTTGCTTGCTGTAATGTCTAACTTCCAATCTTTGTATTATTCATCAAACTCAAGCGTCAACATACAAGATATTACCCACCTGGAGACTTGATTGTTCCCTGGAGCTTGAAATTGTTCTATTGAAGACTATGAGGTTCCTCCTAGGGATCCCTTCACCACCCGCTCCTAGAGCCAGGACACAAAGGAGCCCCCAGGGAAAACCCCCAACAGGGGGAAAAACGCTGTGTTGGGCTAATAGGATCCGTAGAATCCTGAGGACAGCTAGAATGATGTTCCTCTGCCACAAGGTCGTTGGTAAATCGTCAGTGGAACAGGAAACTGGGTGTAGTAATACAAAAGGTAACAGACTAGTAAGAATTTGAGAGTAGAAAGGATAAGGAAATGAGAATAGGGTGAAAACAAGGATTACCTGGTTATATTCGGTCAATCTTAAATGTAAGAAAAAGGTGGGAAGAGGCTCACTCCTAATCTAAATGAGCTAAAGAAGGATAAGGTTATTAATCTTCAAGTTAGTGCAAGTGGCTTTGTCTAGAAACACAAAATCGCTTCCCTTACCGCCTGGGCCAATAAACCGAAGGAAATTCCCTTTCCTGTACTTCCGGGTAGGATCTCCTACTTCTTCTTGTGCTGTGGCTAGAATCAGAAGTGCTACGGGGAAAATAGGATTAGAACAATAATAAAGAATCTCCAGAGAATGATTATCAAAAGTAAAGGGCTGTAAGATTAAGTATGTAGTAACGCACCTGAAAGAGTCTCTGAAGAGACTAGCAGAACCCGTAATGGTGGAAAGACAATCGTCTGGAAGCCCAGTTGGTTTCACTAAGAACAAAATAAAGGACGTCACCCGCTATTAGAGATAGCAGCGTTAAGCACTAAGAAGTGAGGAAAGTAAGTAGTAGGATCAGATTGAAATCTAACACAAACTTACGGAGCGTACAGCTACTCAGGAAAAGAGAAGCAATGCGCGTTGCCACAGGTTGAATGTCCGGGTATACTGTGCGGAAGTCTGGGGGCATGGCCAACAATCGGTTGAGATCCGGCAAAAACGCTAGAGCATTGCAGCTTGTTCCGCAAACACCCGGAACAGCTTGCGCAGCGTACGAGAGTCGGGATATAGAACCGATAACCACATTAGGTGTAACAGCATCATATCCAGTAATCCATCCAAGCCTAACATTATATCTGAAAACTATTATCTGGTATCCAACCCTCTGCCCAGTTGCCTATGAGGGAACATTTGTAGAAGATTGTCTGACATCACCTCTATATCCTCACAATTGCAGCGTTGCAGTTATCTATTATAGGAATATGCAATGATCGCCATTCAATTCCGAAAGGTCCCGTCGTCATTCGTTTCCAATCGGCGGAGGGAAAAATAAGAAAAATAGACAACCTAGTAAGTATTGCAGCTACAATCTCCTACTCCCCTATGTTTTAGTTCCCGTGTCTTATCGCTATGCCCATCAGATGAAATCCACTAAGTGACGGATCATACCTGAATGACAGCCTTTCGGCAGCGGTGTCTGTGCTTGTAAGCCGCTTCATGCCATTGCATAGGCAATATAAGCCTTACAGACGCTTGCGCGTTAAAGGGAAAGACTGATTGTTGTAACAGCCAATCCACCATCTTGGTTGGTCTTTGTGTTATGTTGCCACTTAGCACTTTGCATGATAGAGTACTAACCATCTATATAGTAACAATCGCTCGCCTGATTGGCAATAGCGAGCGCACATCCTGAGCAAACAGGAATATATTGAAATACATTTGCTGTGTAACATCCTGCTTACACAATTATTCACGTTCTCCCTGCCTCAGTGTGAGCCTTTCAGCGGTGGAAACTCAGCTCGTATGCTGCTTGTGCCGTTGTCAAGGGAATCTAGAGCTTTCGGTTTCACGTACGTTCATGGGGCAGCGAGTTGGTGTCACAGCCAATCCCCCATCTTGGTTGGTCTTTGTGTTATGTTGCCACTTAGCACTTTGCATGATAGAGTACTAACCATCTATATAGTAACAATCGCTCGCCTGATTGGCAATAGCGAGCGCACATCCTGAGCAAACAGGAATATATTGAAATACATTTGCTGTGTAACATCCTGCTTACACAATTATTCACGTTCTCCCTGCCTCAGTGTGAGCCTTTCAGCGGTGGAAACTCAGCTCGTATGCTGCTTGTGCCGTTGTCAAGGGAATCTAGAGCTTTCGGTTTCACGTACGTTCATGGGGCAGCGAGTTGGTGTCACAGCCAGTCCGCCATCTTGGTTGGGCTGAGTGTTAGATTAACGCACTGCGCATATGTGATGTATGTGATTAGATCCGCCTGTTTTTCAATGTCATACGGGCATGTATGCCAACAGGAAATGGTAGTATATATTTGCTGCGCAACCTTATGTATCTTACAATCGTATGGCTGCGCTACAATAATAATTGACTCCTATATATTTGAATATATAGTGTGAATGTATCATTATGCATACTTGTTCTTCAATGTTGGAGTCTTGAGCAGGTGCTCCGCGATTTGATACACTCACCCTCTGCTTTTAGTCCATGTACTATTAGCTTTTATACATGTTAGATAACCCTTTGTATTAGTGCTTGTGTTTCCAGTCCTTTTCTGCTCTTTGAATTGTTTCTGGTTCCTATTTGATTGTCTTGTGTCCTCTAATGTGTGGAGGTCATGTATTACTGCTTGCTGGAATGTATCTATGTAGTTCTCAGTAAATATTTGTGGTGTGAATTTTGATTTTCTTCAAAGTTTCTGGACTTTTATTTGAACATCCTAAATTTCTAAATGGACCATGATATGATATGATATGATATGGCATTTATAACGCGCCTATACACAAGTGTTTCAAGGCGTGACGAGGCAAGGGAGCGGGAACAGAGGGAGGACAGAGACAGCGATCGTACTAGGCAAGGTGACATTGAGATTGCGCAAGTGCAGGGGTGGGGGACAGTGCTGTACATGGGATCACAATAACAAGAAGTGCGGCCAGCAGGTGGCAGGTGCAAGGGTAAGTGCAAACAGCGGGTGTCCAATAAGTGCAGGTAGGGGGACTGTAGGGTTACAGATACAGACCCAAGTTCAAGGGTTGCCAGGAGGCAGTGCGGGTGTGCAACTGGGTGGGCAGGGACCTGAACCCGAAATCAGAGGGTAGCCAGGTGACCAGTGCAATATCAGACACGAGATCAGCAGGGGAGAGGAAGAGAGAAGGCAGAAGCCAAGATGAAGGTCTTGAGGTGCTTCCAGAACCGGAGATGGTTCTCCTCAAGTTGTAGTGAGGCAGGGATGCTGTTCCAGGGGGAGGCCCCAGCCTAAGAAAGAGATCTACCCCCAACTCGTTGCTTGGAGAACCATCTGACCCTGAGGGAGTTGGCGGTGGAGGAACTGAGAGCTCGAGTAGGAAGGTTTTTACAAAGAGAGAGTTGGAGCAGGAAGAGGGCCCAGGGAGGCTGGCCAGAGAGTGACAGGGAAGGAGGGTGCAGGTGTACCAATGAGGAGAACCTCTGTCTTTCTGGCATTAAGGCAGAGATCATTGGTGGCACACTACTCCTGGAGATCAGGCAGACAGTCTGAGATGAGGGGAGAAGAGGTGGCAGAGGAGAGCCTGAAAACAAGCTGAGTGTCATCCGCATAGCACTGAAAGTTGGAACAGAGAGCCGCAATGCAGTGGGCGAGATGTGCCAGGTATTGGTTGAAAAGCCAGGGAGAGAGGTTAGACCCCTGGGGAACACCACAGATAGAGAGTGAGATAGAGGAAAGGAAGGACACAAGTTGGACCTGGGAGGGTCGATCAGACAAGAGGTCAGCCAGGCCTGGGCCTGAGTGATGAGGAGAGCAGTTTCTGTGCCAGACTGATGGTCATGGAGACAACCAACAGATTCAGTGTGAAGATTAAGCTGGGAGATGGCCTGCTTTTCCAGGAGTTTGCCCAAGAAAGGAGTGATGGAGATCGGGCGATAGTTAGCCGGGCAAGAGGGGTCGGCTGTGGGTTTCTTGAGAAGAGAGTGCTTCAGGGGGAAAGCTCCAGTGGTGATGAAGTGATTGCAGAGGTCAGCCAGTGCAGGAGCAAGGGTATCAATTTGGTCCTTGATGGTTTTGGAAGAACAGGGAAAAACATGTTTTGGCAAGACCTTCATAGATTGGACTTGTCTAGAAACCTCGTCAGGGGAGAACAGAGGAAAGGAAGATAAAGAAGGAGGAGAGGTGGTCACGGGGGGCCAGAGGTAGAGGAGAGAGTAGAGGGAGGAGGAGAGGACGAGAGTGTGGACAGGATGTCCTGGGTTTTAGAGATGAAATGGGAAGCCAGAGCTGTGCAGAGGGCCTAGGAGGGGACAGAAGTAGAGACTGCAGCGGGATAGGCCAGCTCCTTGCAGATTTTGAAGAGTTCGGCCGAGTTGTTAGATGCCGCCGAGATGCAGGCATGGATGTGGGCTCTCTTCTTAGTGGGGACAGTCAGCTGGTATTGCCTTTGGAACAAGCAGCAGGCCAATTTGTCAGAGGATGCACAAGATGCTAGCCATTTCCTCTCAGCCACCCTGCACTTGCGTTTAAGGGTGACGAGGTTGGCGTCGTACCAGGAGTTGCACTTGGCTTTGGGCTTCAAGTGGATCCTTATGACAGGGGCAAGAACATGGAGAGTATCAGAGATGGAAGAGTGGAGCATGGAAAGGGCTATGTCACGATGTGAGTCAGCCAAAGGAGGAGGAGGAGGGGGAGAGAAAGTGGCGGGAAACGCCTCAACTGGCACACGCTTCATGGTAGGTGGCAGTGCCGGAGTTGGCTTGAACCAACTAACACAACAAAGAGGTGAGAGGGAATAAAATGTCTGTTTTAGCCTACTCAACAAGCATCAACCCTCAAAATAGGTGATAAACATTTAGCAAAACACGCAAAAGCTTGTGAGCAGCACTCTAATTCAGAAACAAGCACTATACCTTCGAAATCTCAGAAGAGCACAAGCTTAAACAATAAACATATCTGATAGTCTGTAGGAAAATTCAACCTGCTATCAGTCATATAAATTGTCAAAAAATAATCAATTTTATTCATAGAAATATAAAATGAAATTCAGTTATGAGAGGAAAATACAATCAATGATTTATCAAACATTACATAGTTGTACATATGAACAGACAAAAGACGAGTACATAAAAGAATAAGTGTGTAAGTAAGCAACTACCTCTACTTTACACCGAAGCTAGAAAATGGAACCAGTGCAGCCTTGTCATCGAAAAACTAATTCCAGTTCACAATGCTCTTGTACAACTTGCTATGAATCCACTCACGGTCAAACCGATACATACCCCCTCATCCCAACATGTTTAATTAGTCACATACCACACATACAATAAAATCAAGGGAAACTTTTGTCTGAAAATCACGTACGATATACAACATAGATCAAGCCACAACAAGTAACGGCTTTGTTTAAAGCTTGAATGACGAGGTCTGCACCATAATTATTCAATGCAAAACCGTACAAACTCAAATACAGCTCCAAAGTTTACTGCATCGAAAGAGAAGGTGGTAGTTGTTCTTGCCTGAAAGAGGAGTGGAACATCGGTATAAATGAACCTTATGTCCATGAAACAAATTCATATTCACAATTGGTAAATCAGTGGTGAGCATGGGTGGTTTTACTAGTTCAACCACATTTAAAGTATTCAATATTCTAACATAAGCTGGCTCGAGGCATAAAACAGCAACTGCTGTCACACTTTCTGTACTTAAGTTAACGTGTGAAAATGTCACGCGCCGCTGTACCTGGCGTCTTTGGCCCTTCAGGCTACGGAGTAGCCGATGATCGCTTTTTCCTCTTCCTGGTTTGGTTGTGGGTCTAGTCTTTCTTTTCCGGTTTTCCTCTTAACCCCTCCCCTCCCCCCTGTCTGTGCGTTGCAACTCACTGTGTTTCCTTCCGTGAGTAACGCTAGTTTCCCGGCTACTCTCCTGTTCCTTCCCTTTCTCCGTTCCCCTACCTCCTTATTCTTTCTGCTTGGCGGGGTTACTCCAGCTCCGTCACCCTTCCTGCTTCAATCCAAGTCTCCGCCGGAGCTCCTTCGGCTCGCGGCTTCCACCAGGCTGTTTCCGACTTCAGAGGGTTCTCCTTCTGCATACGGAGTTCCTCCTGATCCTTATCGGCTACAGTTCCGTATTTGCTACAGAAGCCTTCCGGACCATTACCCCCCTGGGTAGGAACCTTCGTCCTCCGCAGTTGCATTCTGGGACCTGTGGTCCGAATACCTACCTTTCCGGACTTGTTATCATCAAGAGGTTGTTTTTGCAATCGCCTTTTTTCCTCTTGAATACCGGACTTCTTCGGAAGGAAGCCCCTCCTGTTTGCCAACACTAAAGGGCATCAGGGTGGCTTCCGACCGAGGAAGACCATTCCTCTTCGACCGGAGGCATCCGAAGCCAAGGAAGGAAAGACGAAGAAAGGACAGCCCCATAACAACAGGTGAGGAGGCGGAGGAGGAGGAAAGGGGCAAGATTAACAGAGTTTCGGAACAGTCTATTTGTGTAGTTCCCGAAGACAGACCTGTTTACCCGACTAGTTGTGAGAGATTGCAACGCCCAACCAAAAACATTGTGATGGCTACTCCCGAACAGTTGCAGGAAGTAGTCAATGCAGTACAGGCTTTGACCCAAGAAGTACAAACTCTAAAGAATGAGAACGCTACTCTTAGACAAACAATCGATACTCGAGAGCTATTGCGGTCTGAATTGCCTCCACTACCCCTTACCTCTGGTAAATACGATGGATCACCTCGCAAGTTTAAAGAATTCATGGAAGCGTGCATAATACATTTTACTTTCCGCCCTCAGTCCTTTTTGTCCGATAGGGCACGTATAGGGTTTTTGATCTCTAACCTTACGGGCAATGCGTTGGCCTGGGCTGCGCCTTTAGTTACTAGCGGCAGTCCCCTGCTACAGGATTATGGTGCCTTTACCGCCCAATTCAAGGCTGCGTTTGAACAACAGGAATCAGCCCAGGTAGCCAGTGAGGAGCTGTTGGACATCCGACAAGGCACTTGTGAACTGCTGAGTTACATATCCCACTTTAAACGAGTAGCAGTGGAGACTGGATGGCCTGACACTGCCCAATATGCCATATTCCGCAGAGGACTTAGGGAGGAACTCAAAGATGAACTTGCACGGGTACCTAGACCAGCAACGCTTTCCGACATGATTTCCACTGTACTTCAGATCGACTTCCGTTTGAATGAAAGACGGTCCGAACGCCGCAAGAATCGCGGCATTTCTGTTAGAGTTGATTCCCCTATTCCCAGTTCCTCCTCACCACCTACCAACGTACACGAAGAACCAATGCAGATCGGTGTCATGAGAGGCCCTTTAAGTGTGGAGGAAAGAAAGAGAAGAAAAGACCATAACCTTTGTATGTACTGTGGTTCGGTCAAACACTTATTACGAGACTGCCCTCTCGTACCCCCACGGCGCCAGGGAAACGACCAACCTCGGAAGTAGAAGGGGCCGATTTCCGAGGTACATCAAGAGGTCCTTACGTTACCTTAGCCATTACCACCAAGTTGCCTTCCGATGATAACCGACTCATGGTAATGGGTGTCCAGCTTCAAACCAAGAATGGAAGACTTGAAGTACTAGCACTAGTGGACTGCGGAGCCGCTGGCTGTTTTATGGACATTTCCTGGGCCAAAAGGAAGGGCATCGAGACACAAGAGAAGGAAGAAAATCAGAAGGTAGAGGGAGTCGATGGCAAACCACTTTGTTCCGGTCTGATTACTCATTCCACGATTCCCTTAACTATGTGGGTCACGCACCACGAAGAGACCATCCAATTTGACCTTATTAAGGCAGCGCATTTTCCAGTCATACTAGGCATAACTTGGCTCCGGAGACATAATCCGGCCGTAGATTGGATGAAGAATCAGATGGCCTTTTCTTCTGACTACTGTCATCAAACTTGCCTCCTGAAGGAGCACTTCGCCAAAGTAGACATGGTCCCAGCAGAAGATATGACGATAACTGCTGCAGAAATCTTTCCGTTTCCGGCCTTCTTGACGGACCTCAAGGGGGCGTTCAACTGCGAAGGTCCTCTAGCACTACCCCCGCACAGGCCGGAGGATTGTTCTATTGATTTAGTTCCGGATGCCATTGTGCCTTTTGGTAGGATGTTCTCCTTGTCCCTCAAAGAAAAGGAAGCGCTGCGGAAGTACCTAGATGGGAACCTCCAGAACGGTCTTATCCAACCCTCCCGTTCTCCTGCTGGGGCACCACTATTCTTCATCCCAAAGAAAGATTCTCAAGAGCTCCGCCCCTGTATAGACTATCGTGGTCTCAATGGGGTTACTGTTCGAGACCGATACCCCATGCCCCTGATTAAGGACGTATTGGAAGCAGTACAGGGGGCTGTCATATTCTCTAAACTGGACCTCCGACAAGCCTACCATCTCTTAAGGGTCAGAAAGGGAGACGAATGGAAAACGGCTTTCCGGACTCCGTTCGGTCTCTTCGAGTACCGTGTCATGCCTTTTGGCCTGGTTAACGCCCCTGCGGTTTTTCAAAGGTTCATGGACCGTATTTTTTCGGACCTCCTTTTTCTTAACACTATTGTTTATTTAGATGATATCCTTGTTTACTCGTCTTCACAGACGGAACACAAAGATCACCTACGTCAGGTCATTCTAAGGCTTCAAGAACACAAGCTGTTAATAAATCTTAATAAATGCCTTTTTCAAGTATCCACTATCCCCTACTTAGGATTTCTCTTGTCCCGAGAAGGAATCCGGATGGACCCCAAAAAGATCACCGCCATACTAGAATGGCCAACACCAGATTCAGTCAAGGAAGTTCAAAGATTTTTGGGTTTGAGCAACTTTTATAGGAAGTTCATATCAGGATTCTCCAAGACGGTACTACCCATTACGGCCCTTCTAAAAAAGGGGATCCAACCCTTCAAGTGGACTGAGGAGGCCAATCAAGCTTTTAACCAACTCAAGACCGCCTTCTGTTCAGCACCCGTTCTACGCCAACCCGACCAAACTCTACCGTTTATTGTTGAGACGGATGCATCAGCAGCTGCCTTAGGAGCAGTCCTTCTGCAAGAGCATGGGGGTCTAGAACATCCCATAGCCTACCTTTCAAAAACGTTGACACCCAGTCAGACGAATTATTCAGTCCTTGAAAAGGAGTTGCTTGCAATGAAGACAGCGTGTGAAGAATGGCGGCACTTACTCCAAGGCTCAGCTCATCCCTTCATCATAAGAACTGACCATAAGAATTTAAGGGTGCTGCAACGAATGGAGTGTGTTAATTCCAGGCAAGCCAGATGGGCGCATTTTTTTTCCCAGTACGAGTTCAGCATAACGTACCTACCCGGAACTAAGAACATTCTAGCAGACGCCCTTTCTCGTCAACCTATGCCGGGCAGGGTTGTTTGTAGCAGTCCAGAGCACATGTTCCATCCAAAGAGAATCATTAATGCTGTGTCCTTTTTTCTCCAAAAGGTGAGAAGGGCCATGATTTCTCATTCTCCCTTACCTCCAGATGTGACTCACAGGGAAGGTCTGTGTTTTAGGAACCAAAGGTTGTTTCTGCCTGATCCTGAGACCAGGCGGCAAGCACTTGAATGGTGTCATGACAGTCCGATAGCGGGACACAGAGGGATCACTAATACCATTGAGCTGCTACAACGGCAGTTTTGGTGGCCTGGGATAAGGAGAGACACTCAAAGCTATGTACAGAATTGTCCCACATGTTGCATGTCCAAATACGATACCAGAAGACCGTTGGGTTTGTTACAGCACGAACCCATCCCTGAAAGACCTTGGTGTACCATAACTACAGATTTCATAGTTGAATTACCGCAATCCGAAGGTTTTACGTGCGTTATGGTTACAGTTGACTCCTTTACCAAGATGGCTCATTTCACTCCTCTACCTGGTGTACCCACTGCTGCTGAGATGGCTACGGTGTTTATCCGAGACATATTCCGTCTACATGGTCTTCCTATTAAGATCATATCCGACCGAGGAAGCCAGTATACTTCTCATTTTTGGAAGACCCTCTGCGCCAAGTTAGGTGTACAAAGAGCTTTATCATCTGGTTTCCACCCACAAACCAACGGACAGACCGAGAGACTGAATGCCTCACTGGAACAATACCTCCGGTGTTTTATAAATCATCAGCAAGATAATTGGGTGGCACTACTCCCCTTGGCAGAGTTTTCGTATAACAACAGTAAACATAGTTCTACTTCTCTCAGTCCGTTTTTCTGTTCCAACGGAATCCACCCTCAAGCCATATTTCCGGACGATCTTCAAGCTACATCCATTCCTTCGGTTGATCACTTGCTAACTAACATTGTGGAAGCCCACAAGGTAGCCAAGAGGAGTCTATTAGACACCCGTCAACGTTACTGCAATCAAGCCAACCGTCATCGACTGCCTTCCCCCTCCTGGCAGGAAGGAACCAAGGTATGGCTTTCTACAAGATACTTACCTCGTTGGTTGAAAAGATCAAAGCTTTCACCTCGCTATGTGGGTCCGTTCACCATCTCTAAACGGATCAACCCTGTAGCCTATAAACTTCATTTGCCCGATCACATGAAACAAATCCATCCGGTGTTTCACTCCTCTCTGCTCAAGGAATATCAATCAGATCCCTTTGAGAGATCTTCTCCTACCATAAGACCCCCCCTAGGTGTCGAACCAGAGGAATACGAGGTGGCTTCCATACAGGATTCCAGGTACCGGAATGGGAGGCTGGAATATCTCGTTCACTGGAAGGGGTATCCTCATACGGAGGATTCCTGGGAACCAAGACCTCATGTCCATGCTCCGTTATTGGTGCGCCGATTCCATCGATCCCACCCGGGAAAACCGGGTGGCATCTCTTCAGGGGGGGGTCATACTGTCACGCGCCGCTGTACCTGGCGTCTTTGGCCCTTCAGGCTACGGAGTAGCCGATGATCGCTTTTTCCTCTTCCTGGTTTGGTTGTGGGTCTAGTCTTTCTTTTCCGGTTTTCCTCTTAACCCCTCCCCTCCCCCCTGTCTGTGCGTTGCAACTCACTGTGTTTCCTTCCGTGAGTAACGCTAGTTTCCCGGCTACTCTCCTGTTCCTTCCCTTTCTCCGTTCCCCTACCTCCTTATTCTTTCTGCTTGGCGGGGTTACTCCAGCTCCGTCACCCTTCCTGCTTCAATCCAAGTCTCCGCCGGAGCTCCTTCGGCTCGCGGCTTCCACCAGGCTGTTTCCGACTTCAGAGGGTTCTCCTTCTGCATACGGAGTTCCTCCTGATCCTTATCGGCTACAGTTCCGTATTTGCTACAGAAGCCTTCCGGACCATTACCCCCCTGGGTAGGAACCTTCGTCCTCCGCAGTTGCATTCTGGGACCTGTGGTCCGAATACCTACCTTTCCGGACTTGTTATCATCAAGAGGTTGTTTTTGCAATCGCCTTTTTTCCTCTTGAATACCGGACTTCTTCGGAAGGAAGCCCCTCCTGTTTGCCAACACTAAAGGGCATCAGGGTGGCTTCCGACCGAGGAAGACCATTCCTCTTCGACCGGAGGCATCCGAAGCCAAGGAAGGAAAGACGAAGAAAGGACAGCCCCATAACAACAGGTGAGGAGGCGGAGGAGGAGGAAAGGGGCAAGATTAACAGAGTTTCGGAACAGTCTATTTGTGTAGTTCCCGAAGACAGACCTGTTTACCCGACTAGTTGTGAGAGAAAAAGAATTGACAAGATGGAAACAGTGGCCCTCTTTATGAGTCCGGCGGTAGCCGCGCCGGTAAAACCGTCAGTTTGCCGCCTGACTTGTTTTTGATTTACCTGCGCCAGACTTGCCGGAATAACCGGGGCATTACAGCCCTGGTGGTCTGGTAATTCCGGTGCCAGCATTCTGTTACTCGCCATTCCCGTGTTAGCACCTAGACTGTTGTAGTAATACGGATGGCAGTGGTGTGCAGCTTACCATCTGGGAATAGTAGCAAAGCCAGAACAAATCTGTCCCGTGATCTCGGCTGCGTAAATCAGCGCAGGAGACAAGGAACACCCGCTTTCCTCCTCTCGTCCACAAAGTGGGTGTAGGGGGAAGTGCTGGCCTTCTAATTTTGTGTCGCCGTGCCGTGAGTACGTCAGCTCACGTGAATAGGACACGGCCATTGGAGGAGGGGTCATCTAGTTCAGCTAAAGATAGGACCGAGTCGTAGTCCAGGAAGAAATACCAAAACGGGTTTATAACGTCCATGTTGACATGAAATAAGCCATCAGTTATCTGATATGTCCCATGGAATATCAGATTAACCTCAAATCATGCTGTACAGGAAAAACATCATAATTGGAAGATCGGGGCTCTAAAACAGCCAATAAATGGCAGATGGGGTCACTGTATTCTGGAATTGACTTCAAAACATACGTGAAATCAATTAGTGTCAAGGATGACAGCAGCAGATTAATGGCGAACAAGAACTGGAGTACTCGTCAGTGTCCAATGGTTATAGAGCGTCATCTGGCCACATTGGAATTAGAATCATGGAAAACGATATTCTAACTAACGTCACCCGAATCAATGGCATGGGAAGTTTGTAAATGCTGCAATCCAATTTGTCATTTAACCCATTAGTCATTTTCGTCAGGTAAATTAATCTTTGTTCTTTATTCAGTAGCAATTTCATGTCTCTATTAGCATCTGAACTGGTGTTAAATTTCCAAATCACTGTCCATCGCAAATCGTCCAATTTATGCAGATACTCAACCCAATGGTCAAGCAAAGGGGCATTGTGGGTCCTGTTGCGGATGCAAATCCTATGTTCACCAATATGGATTTTTAGATTCCTTTCCGTTTTTCCAATATACAATGTATTGCATGGGCACCAGATGCCATACATGACCATGCTAGAATTGCAATTGGTCAGATTGTTTTGCTTCCAGGGTGGGGTCTTGCATGGGCACCGGATGCCATAAATGACCATGCTAGAATTGCAATTGGTCAGATTGTTTTGCTTCCAGGGTGGGGTCTTGCATGGGCACCGGATGCCATAAATGACCATGGTGGAATTGCAATTGGGCAGATTGTTTTGCTTCGAGGGTGGGGTCTTGCATGGGCACCGGATGCCATAAATGACCATGGTGGAATTGCAATTGGTCAGATTGTTTTGCTTCCAGGGTGGGGTCTTGCATGGGCACCGGATGCCATAAATGACCATGGTGGAATTGCAATTGGTCAGATTGTTTTGCTTCCAGGGTGGGGTCTTGCATGGGCACCGGATGCCATACATGACCATGCTAGAATTGCAATTGGTCAGATTGTTTTGCTTCCAGGGTGGGGTCTTGCATGGGCACCGGATGCCATACATGACCATGCTAGAATTGCAATTGGTCAGATTGTTTTGCTTCCAGGGTGGGGTCTTGCATGGGCACCGGATGCCATAAATGACCATGCTAGAATTGCAATTGGTCAGATTGTTTTGCTTCCAGGGTGGGGTCTTGCATGGGCACCGGATGCCATAAATGACCATGCTAGAATTGCAATTGGTCAGATTGTTTTGCTTCCAGGGTGGGGTCTTGCATGGGCACCAGATGCCATAAATGACCATGGTAGAATTGCAATTGGGCAGATTGTTTTGCTTCCAGGGTGGGGTCTTGCATGGGCACCGGATGCCATAAATGACCATGGTGGAATTGCAATTGGTCAGATTGTTTTGCTTCCAGGGTGGGGTCTTGCATGGGCACCGGATGCCATACATGACCATGCTAAAATTGCAATTGGTCAGATTGTTTTGCTTCCAGGGTGGGGTCTTGCATGGGCACCGGATGCCATACATGACCATGCTAGAATTGCAATTGGTCAGATTGTTTTGCTTCCAGGGTGGGGTCTTGCATGGGCACCGGATGCCATACATGACCATGCTAGAATTGCAATTGGGCAGATTGTTTTGCTTCCAGGGTGGAGTCTTGCATGGGCACCGGATGCCATAAATGACCATGGTGGAATTGCAGTTGGTCAGATTGTTTTGCTTCCAGGGTGGGGTCTTGCATGGGCACCAGATGCCATAAATGACCATGCTAGAATTGCAATTGGTCAGATTGTTTTGCTTCCAGGGTGGGGTCTTGCATGGGCACCGGATGCCATAAATGACCATGGTAGAATTGCAATTGGGCAATTGTTGAAGCTCAGGGAAGGTGGGCCATTACGCCCAGAGGCAGGAGGAGGAGAGGCCATGGCTAGGAGAAATAAAAGGGTTCCTGTGGGAGGTAGGCCACCTCATACTTGAGTACTGGGACGAGGAAGAG
Organism: Ambystoma mexicanum; assembly: GCF_040938575.1. Taxonomy (NCBI): domain Eukaryota; kingdom Metazoa; phylum Chordata; class Amphibia; order Caudata; family Ambystomatidae; genus Ambystoma; species Ambystoma mexicanum. The sequence continues at coordinate 17,366,649 of NC_090935.1, forward strand.
TTTATGTGGAGGTAATGTGTTTTTCTTCCTCTCTGCTCAGGTTTTGTTTATTTGTGTATTTTCTAGGCATGCTCTATTTAGAGCCCTGTCACTACACCACGTCTTTTCTGTTTTGTTTTCTTCTGAGCATGCACATTGCAGAGCCTACTCTCTGGCCATATCGTATTTATTAGAGTACCGTTTCCTGAGCCTGCTCTGTTTATGGCCTGCTGTCTGCGCCGGTCGTCTTTGTTTGTATTTATTTTCTGAGCGTGATCAGTGCAGAGCCTTCTCTCCGGTAACATGAGGAATATCCTTATATTTCTTCTGAGCATGCTCCGTTTATGTTCTACTATCTTTGCATGTTTTCTTAGTGACACCTATGTGGTGTCGCCACCATAGAATCGAAGAGAGGAACAGTCCTCTCTCTTTGTTATTAGTTGTTTGAGTGGGCTGTGCCCCACGCATCAGGAAAGGGAGGGGTTACCGCTCAGCGCGGCAGTTACGGGTTGAAGATAATAAAGATCTGACGTGTTGTACCCCAGCTCTTGCATCAGCCTCTTTCTGGGAGAATGAGGGACGCATGAGAGTGTGAGGAGGTCCACGGTAGGACATTACAACTGGCGACGAGGCGGACACGCGCCCCGCTGTGCCCGCCGCCTTAGATCACGGCAATTGGCGCCCGCGGCTCTTCGGCCCTCCGATTGCCCGAGGATAGCGGGTCGGAGCGTGAGGTTTCCTGCCGCCGGAAGAGGCCCCAAAGCGCTCATTCCACGGGTGGAGCAGGAGTTGCAGCTCCCCGTGTACCAACCCTCTGGGCGGGGGAAAGAGAAGTCTTTTCTCCCGCCAACGGTACCAACGCCGGTAGGCGTGCATCCAACGCCGCGGGTGGAGCAGCGGCTCCCCGCATCGCACCTCCGGGCGGTCGAGGAGCTCTAGCCTCCCGCCGACGGCAGCGGTCACCAAGACGTATCGTGCCTACTCTGCACTGCATAAAAAGGGTAAGCAAGAACCCCGGCGCAAGCAGCGAGTCCAAAGGCACATCGGCAAGGCCTCATAGAGCCCCGCGCAGCCATCCACACCTGAGTGTGGCACGAGGAGAGCAAATTCCCTCAACACAGCGCCCCATAGTGGTGGCAGGACGCCACCGCACTCGCAAATAAGAGACAAATCCAGGTCAAGCTCATGAGTGGCTCAGGAGAGGAGTCACCTACCGCCACAGCGACCCCAGCCCGCAGGGCATCACTCACAGTCCCAGTGACACCAGCACATGTGGAGGGATCCTCCGCCCCAGCGTCCCCGCACAGAAAAATGACGGACAGCCTTCTGGCCCAACTACCAGCAAATTTTGACCTCACAGAGACAAGCACCCTGGGGTCAAGGTGGAGAAGATGGTTGAGAGACTTTGAAGTATGCCTGAAGGCAGCTGGTTCACTGGAGGATGAACAAAAATTAAACCTTCTAAATCATGCGGTTGGTTCCAATGTACGAGATATCCTTGAAGAAATGCCGGAAGACACCATAGACACATACATCAAACTAAAGACATCGCTCACAGAGTATTTCACACCCCACACAAACGTGGACTACGAACGGCACATATTCCACACTACCAAGCAAAACAAAGGAGAGTCCATAGACGCATTCGTCATGAGACTGAGATCAAAAATGAAGCACTGTGATTTCAACAACTACTCGAATGAGGAGGCCCTCAGGTCGCAAATCATAGTGGGGTGCGAAAGTGCGGACTTCCGGAAGAGACTACTACAACAGCTGAGAAATCTAGAAGAAATCCTGCGCCTAGCGAGATCCGACGCTGCCCTTGCAGCGCAAGTGGAAGGCCTGGACGACATAAAGATCACGCACGGCAAACAAGAAAGCATCAATAAGCTGGAAGGCATGACAAGAACCAACCAAGACCCTTTCTGCTACAGGTGTGGCCACGAATACCCACACGAAGGAACGTGTCCGGCCCTGGGACAAACGTGCTCCGCATGTGGTGGCGACGACCACTACAGGTCCGTATGCCTGATTTTTCGCAGCAAAATGAGAGGAGCCAACAGAAATGGGAAGCCCCTGATGGAACCAGAACAGCAACAACCCTCCCGCCACAACAGGGCAGCACACCACTTCCAGGAACAAGGGCGGCGCCGTCCTCACGACGACCAACCGGAAAGAAGACAAGAGAGGAGAGATTGGAGGGAGAGCAAAACCACCCAGCCAAAAGCAAGAAGACGGCCCAGAAGATATGTGAGATGCCTCATAGAACAATCACAGTCAGAGAGTGTGTCAAGCGCATCCTCAGAAGAGAGATCCCGCAGGCCGGAAATGCAACAAGAAGCACCGCGGAAAAAGGGATATCTATACGCCCTTGGAAACGACATGGCCAAAGAACACAGCCCGATGCTAAGAATACGAGTAAACCAAACAACTGCAGAATTCCTGATAGATACGGGAGCAACCGTGAACGTAATAAGCGAAGAAGTATACCAAAGCATACCGAACGCTCCTCGCCTACAGCCAGCACGAGCCCTCATCTATCCCTATGGCTCAAAGACACCCCTAGCCTGCAAAGGGTTTTTCATGGCATCATGCCAGTACAAGGAGCATAAGAAAAGCATCCCCATGCACGTGCTAGAAGCCGCCACCGAAAGTGGATGCATCTTGAGCTATCGGTCAGCCATAGAGATGGGACTCATTCACATACTATACCGCCTCATGGTGCACAAGTATCTGGATCCAACGGCAAGCATCAATCAAATATTCCCGGCACTATTCAAAGGCCTAGGAAAACTAAAGGGAAAACAAATTGAACTTCACATCGACCCCCACATCACTCCAGTAGCCCAGCATTACAGGGGCATCCCCATCAATATTCAACAGCAGGTCGAAAATGAACTAACTAAGTTACTGGAAGCCGACATCATTGAGCCCGCAGAAGGCCCCACACCATGGGTCTCTCCCATAGTACCAGTACCCAAAAGGGACTCTCCAGACATTAGGATATGCGTAGACATGAGGAGACCAAATGAAGCCATCCTAAGAGAACGACATCAAGCCCCCCGGATAACGGACATGGTACATCTTTTGAATGGGGCGACAACATTCTCGAAGTTAGACCTAAACAAAGGCTACCACCAGCTGGAGCTCAGCAAGAACTTGCGATACATAACAACATTTGCCACCCATCTAGGCTTATTCCGCTACAAGCGACTCAGTTTCGGAGTATCCTCAGCGGCCGAAATCTTTCAAGCAGAGATCCACAATGTCATCAAGCATGTGCCCAACTGCTTAAACTACAGTGATGACATTCTGGTGTTTGGCCAAACTCAGGAACAACATGACGACACACTGATGAGAGTCTGCATGGCCTTAGAGGAAGCCCAACTAACACTCAACAAAGAAAAATGTGAATTCCGCAAGAAGACACTCAGATTCTTCGGACACATATTTTCAGAGAAGGGCATGACGCCAGACCCCGAGAAAGTTAGTGCGCTCCGAGAAGCTGAACCACCCACAACAACATCGGACCTCCGGTCATTCCTGGGGCTCGCAAGCTACTGCACAAGGTACATATGTGACTTTGCGTCCATCAGTGAACCCCTGAGAGCCCTAACCAAACTAAACACCGATTTTGTGTGGTCAACCAAATGCCAAGAAGCGTTCCAGACCATCAAGGACCGTATCTCAGATGCCCGATACCTGGTGTACTTTGACCCCAAGAAGACAACAGAACTCGTTGTAGACGCCAGTCCCGTTGGGCTGGGCGCCATTCTCACGCAACTGGATGACAAAGATGGAGGCGGGAAACACATAGTATCGTACGCCAGTCGAAGCCTATCAAAAACCGAACAAGCCTATTCTCAAGCGGAAAAGGAAGGACTGGCGGTTGTCTGGGCCTGCGAGCACTTTCACCTGTTCCTGTATGGGAAACCTTTCACGGTTGTGACGGATCACCAGGCACTCACTTTCATCTACGGCAACCCACAAGCCAAAATGCCACCAAGGATAGCCCGATGGGCACTCAGGTTGCAGGACTATTGATTCACCATCGTACACCGACCAGGGAAAGAACAAAATCCCGCAGATTTTCTCTCCCGGCACCCCAAAGAAAAGAGCGAACCCGAACAGTCCATTGCTGATCAATATATCAGATATGTCATCCACAGCAGCACCCCACAAGGACTCGACACAGAACAAATAACGAGAGAGTCCAACGCAGATCAAGGAATACAAACCATCTTAAGATGCCTAGAAACAGGACGATGGAAACACGCAAAACAGATCCGAGAAACAATGAGTGAGGAAATCAAACAAGACATTACGTGCTTTCTGGCCGTAAAAGAAGAACTTGCCAAATCAGAGGAAGGACTATTACTAAAGGGGACAAAATTAGTAATACCACGAAGCTTACGCCAGAAGGTGCTAGAGCTAGCTCATGAAGGACACCGGGGAATTGTATCCACAAAAAGGATGCTGAGGCAAAAGCTATGGTTTCCCCAACTAGACACCTCTGTGGAAGAATTGTTACAGAACTGTCCCACCTGCGCCATCGTAAAGCCACACACAGTCCCGGAACCACTAAGATTGACCACACTACCAGAAGGAACTTGGGAAGAGATCGCCATCGACCACTTTGGGCCCATGGAAGGGGGTGAATACATCCTGGTAGCCGTAGACGAATACTCTAGATATCCAGACCTACAGATCATTCCATCCACCGCTGCACATCACACCATCCCGGCACTGGATCGGATGTTCGCAACATATGGCATACCGAAAGTTGTAAAGTCCGACAACGGACCACCCTTCACGGGACAAGACTTTCAAAGATTCGCAGAATACATGGGTTTCCGTCATCGCAAGGTAACACCTCTGTGGCCTCAAGCGAATGGCACGGTGGAAAGATTCATGAGCAACATCAAGCGCACAACTCAGATCGCACGCCTCACAGGTGAACCTGTTGAAAAAATGCTGTACCAACTGATGCGTGACTATAGGAACACCCCACACAGCACCACGGGGAAATCACCATCAGAGGTAATGTTCGGACGAATGATTAGAACGCGGCTACCGCATGCACCCGACCATGGAGGACAGTACGAAGAGGATGCGGAGATGAGAACAAGAGACTCCCTCATGAAGGAACACATGAAGGAAGCGGCCGACCGCAAGCGCGGAGCCAGAGAGAGCGACCTGGCACCAGGGGACATGGTTGTGGTCCGACAGCAGCAACAGCGCAAGAACACAGCTCCGTTCAATGAGGAGCCACTCATCATCACTAGAAAGAAAGGATCGCTCATCACGGCTGAAGGAGACCACCGGTCCGTAACGCGAAACTCTTCGCACTTTAGAAGAATGCCTGGTTTTCATCATGCAAGAGGGTCAAGTACGTGTGACTCGTTCTCCCACTGGGACGCCCCCTATGAGGGAGACAGGGAAGATTCCGGAGATGACGTGACACCCGAAGAATGGGTGGCACCCTCTACAAGCGTGGATCGCCGTCCACCGAGAACCAGAAGAAAGCCTACTCGTCTCATTAAAGAAATGGGCTGAGAACGCAACTGACTGTTTAGTGATGGGAGGGTGTGGTGTCGCCACCATAGAATCGAAGAGAGGAACAGTCCTCTCTCTTTGTTATTAGTTGTTTGAGTGGGCTGTGCCCCACGCAACAGGAAAGGGAGGGGTTACCGCTCAGCGCGGCAGTTACGGGTTGAAGATAATAAAGATCAGACGTGTTGTACCCCAGCTCTTGCATCAGCCTCTTTCTGGGAGAATGAGGGACGCATGAGAGTGTGAGGAGGTCCACGGTAGGACATTACAACCTATTTTATGAGCATGTTGGTTGCAGAGCTTTCTCTCTAGGTATGTCACGTTTATGAGTAATTTTTTCCTGAGCAGGCTCTGTTATGGGCTTAGTCACTGGGCATATCATATTCATTAGTGCACTAATTCTGAGCACACTCAATATATGGCTTGCTTTATACGCATGTCTTCTTTTTTAGTATCTATTTCATGGGTATGTTAAGTGCAGAGCCCTTTCTCCGGGCACACCAAAGGCACACCAAATTTATGGTATTTTTTTTATGACCCTGCTCTGTTCATTGCTAGCTTTCTGGCGCATGTCTTCTTTTGTTAGTATCTACTCTCTGCGCACGCTCTCTTTGTCAGTATCTACTCTCTGCGCATGCTCTGTTTGTTTCTATCTACTTTCTGCGCATGCTCTGTTTGTTCTATCTACTTTCTGCGCATGCTCTGTTTGTTCCTATCTACTTTCTGCGCATGCTCTCTTTGTTGGTATCTACTTTCTTCGCATGGTTAGAATCTACTCACTGCGCATGCTTTCTTTGGTAGTATCTAGTCTGCGCATGCTCTCTTTGTTGGTACCAACTTTCTGCGCATGCTCTTTTTGTTGGTGTAAACTTTCTGCGCATGCTCTTTGTTGGTACCTGCTTTCTTCGCGCGCTCTAGTATCTGCTCTGCGCATGCTCTCTTTGTTAGTATCTACTCTGCGCATGCTTTGTTAGTATCTACTTTCTGCGCATGCTCATTGTAGAGCTTCCTCTCCGGGAATGTCCCTATTGGCATACTATCGCCGACCCTGCTTTGTCGGGGACTCCCCGCTGCGCATGCTCTGAAGACTGCCTCCCTCGCGCGGTGTAGCTGTAGTCCCAGGGTTCGGGCGCCTGCAGCTGCTGAGGCAGAGTTACTTATTCTTACATCGTGGGTGTGCAACTCTGTCCCTCGCCCCCCTTCTCCGCCTCGTGCGCATTTGGAGCTCAAGCACCACCTTTTCAGAGAGATAGCTACGGCATTATTGAATATGCGTGAGGAATGGGTGTGCTGTTATATTTCCTGCTTGGGCTGAGGCGCGCGGGTACATGTGGACACTGGTGTGCCTGGTTACTGCACGGCCGCGTTTCTGTTCCGCGTGCAAACCTTATTTCTGGTTCTCTCCCCTCCCCCTTATTTCTGGTTCTCCCCCCTCCCCCTTATTTCTGGTTCTCTTCCCCCCTTATTTCTGGTTCTCTCTCCTCCCCCTTATTTCTGGTTCTCTCCCCTCCCCCTTATTTCTGGTTCTCTTCCCCCCCTTAATTCTGGTTCTCTCCCCTCCCCCTTATTTCTGGTTCTCTTCCCCCCTTAATTCTGGTTCTCTCTCCTCCCCCTTATTTTTGGTTCTCTCTTCTCCCCCTTATTTTTTGTTCTCCCCCCTCCCCCTTATTTCTGGTTCTCTCCCCTCCCCCTTATTTCTGGTTCTCTTCCCCCCTTAATTCTGGTTCTCTCCCCTCCCCCTTATTTCTGGTTCTCTCCCCTCCCCCTTATTTCTGGTTCTCTTCCCCCCTTAATTCTGGTTCTCTCTCCTCCCCCTTATTTCTGGTTCTCTCCCCTCCCCCTTATTTCTGGTTCTCTCCCCTCCCCCTTATTTCTGGTTCTCTCCCCTCCCCCTTATTTCTGGTTCTCTTCCCCCCTTAATTCTGGTTCTCTCTCCTCCCCCTTATTTTTGGTTCTCTCTCCTCCCCCTTATTTCTGGTTCTCTCTCCTCCCCCTTATTTCTGGTTCTCTCCCCTCCCCCTTATTTCTGGTTCTCTTCCCCCCTTATTTCTGGTTCTCTTCCCCCCTTAATTCTGGTTCTCTCTCCTCCCCCTTATTTCTGGTTCTCTCCCCTCCCCCTTATTTCTGGTTCTCTCCCCTCCCCCTTATTTCTGGTTCTCGCCCCCTCCTTATTTCTGGGTCTCTCCTCCCCTTCTTCTCTCCTCCCCCTTATTTCTGGTTCTCGCACCCCCACCTTTATTTTCTGGTTCTCGCCCTCCCCCTTATTTCTGGTTCTCGCCCTCCCCCTTATTTCTGGTTCTCGCCCCCCCCTTATTTCTGGGTCTCTTCTTCCCTCCTCCCCCTTATTTCTGGTTCTCGCCCGCCCACCCTTATTTCTGGTTCTCGCCCCCCCCACCCTTATTTCTGGTTCTCTCCTCCCCCTTATTTCTGGTTCTCGCCCCCCCCTATTTCTGGTTCTCTCCTCCCCTTCTTCTCTCCTCCCCCTTATTTCTGGTTCTCGCCCCCCCACCCTTATTTCTGGTTCTCGCCCTTCCCCTTATTTCTGGTTCTCGCCCACTCCCCTTATTTCTGGTTCTCTCCTCCCCCTTATTTCTGGTTCTCGCCCACTCCCTTATTTCTGGTTCTCGCCCACTCCCTTATTTCTGGTTCTCGCCCCCCCCTTATTTCTGGTTCTCGCCCCTCCCTTATTTCTGGTTCTCTCCTCCCCCTTATTTCTGGTTCTCTCCTCCCCCTTATTTCTGGTTCTCGCCCCCCCTTATTTCTGGTTCTCGCTCCCCCCCTTATTTCTGGTTCTCTCCTCCCCTTCTCTCCTCCCCCTTATTTCTGGTTCTCGCCCCTCCCCCTTATTTCTGGTTCTCGCCCCTCCCCGTTATTTCTGGTTCTCGCCCCCCCTTATTCCTGGTTCTCGCTCCTCCCCCTTATTTCTGGTTCTCGCCCCCCCCCTTATTTCTGGTTCTCGCCCCCCCCTTATTTCTGGTTCTCGCCCTCCCCTTATTTCTGGGTCTCTCCTCCCCTTCTTCCCTCCTCCCCCTTATTTCTGGTTCTCGCCCCCCCACCCTTATTTCTGGTTCTCGCCCCCCCACCCTTATTTCTGGTTCTCTCCTCCCCCTTATTTCTGGTTCTCGCCCCCCCCCCTTATTTCTGGTTCTCTCCTCCCCTTCTTCTCTCCTCCCCCTTATTTCTGGTTCTCGCCCCCCCCACCCTTATTTCTGGTTCTCGCCCCCCCCCTTATTTCTGGTTCTCGCCCCTCCCCTTATTTCTGGTTCTCGCCCCCTCCCCTTATTTCTGGTTCTCGCCCACCCCCTTATTTCTGGTTCTCGCCCACTCCCTTATTTCTGGTTCTCGCCCCCCCCCTTATTTCTGGTTCTCGTCCTCCCCCTTATTTCTGGTTCTCTCCTCCCCCTTATTTCTGGTTCTCTCCTCCCTTCTGCAGCATCCACTTTTCCAATCGAGCCGGCGGGTGGGTGGGGTGCTGATCCCTTGAATATTGGAATTAGTGGTTTGTGGTCTCTGAATATTTTGGCTGGATGACCAAGTACATGAAGTGCCGACATCCCCACAATATTGCCAGCGGTTCCTTCTCGATGTGCCATAGTTTTGTTTTATTTTGGTGAGTGCTCTGCTGGCGAACACAATGGGGTATATGGTACCTTCTTGGTCTACCTGGGGTAGAATAGCCTCCAGTCCTACCGGGCTGGCATCTACCAGTAGTTAAGTGCTCCTCTCAGTGTAGAAGAATGCCATTTTAGCTTTTCCTGTTAGCAAGTTTTTGATCTGCTGGTAGCCTTTTCGTGCGCTTCCCGCCATTCCCAGGCCACCTCCTTTCAAGTTACGATATGATAGGCGTGTTATAAATAACCTAATACCCAGAGGGTTCTAAGCGCGGACCCGGGGATCGAACCTGTGTTGCTCCGTGTCGTCTTGCTTCCAAGGCAAGCACATTGCCACTGAGCTATCCTCCCGAGACAGTTAGTTCTCTGAGCTGGGTGGCAACTGTTGCCAGGTCAGGAATTAGCCTGGCACAGTACGTGGTCATGCCCATGAATCATCTGACTTCGGAGGCTAATGTGGGGGCCTTGATATTTGCAACTTTAGCAGGGTCGGGCAACACCCCTCCAGCATTGAATACATATCCAAAGAAGGCGAGTTCACTCCTCCCGAATTTGCTGAGAAGTGCAAATTCAGCAAATTCAGCTGTTGCAGTGCAGCTTCCAGCCAGGTGTTGTGTTCCTGTGGAGTGTTCCCATAGACTAAGATGTCATCGCTGGTTGTGCCGGCTAGGTCATGTAGCACTCTCTAGATCTCGTTCTGGAATACCTCGGTGGCTGAGGATATTCCGATATTCAACCTGCAATATCTCCGGAATCCAAGGTGGGATGAGAATGTTGTGATGTATCTTGATTTGCGGGGCAGGCGTGTCTGGTGATACCCAGATCGTAGGTCCAACTTGTTAAGCACTGTTGCTCCTGTCAGATCCAAGATCAGTTTGTCAGTGGTTGGTGTTATGTGGCGTTCTCACCCTATCGCCACGTCTGGTAGTCTCATGTCTATACAAATGCAACTGCATTCAGCTGCTTGGTTTTCTGTGTCACCACCATGGGGGCTACCCATGGGGTTGGGTCAGATGTCTTCTTGATGTTACTCATGTTTTCTAGTTTTTCCAGTTCAATCTGTATGGCTTTTCGCAAATGAAATGGGACACAGCGGTGTCTCACTGCTCTGGTTGGGTTGATGTGTTTGTAGCTTGTCTATTCGTCTCATCAGACACCCAATCCCGTGAAACAACTTGATGTGCTTTTCTAGCAGTCCATCGATTTTGGGTAGGTTGATGCTGAATGCAAATTGTATCAGCTTGAGCTTTTCGTCAGTTTTGCAGGTCATGAGTGTCTCAATTCCCACATAGACTACATACATGCCGGTCCTGCAGGTGGTTCTGTGTTGGGTCAGGTCTGACCGGAATGATCCTACAACGGGCAGGGGTTTCTTGCATCTGTATGCAAACAGTTGTACTTTCTTGTCTTGGAGCTGAGCTAGTGGTTTTAGTCCTTCAAACGTCCCCAGGGTCATTACGTTTAATGTTGCTCCTGTCTCTATTACTACCTTCATAGGGGCCCCGTCAGCTAGGAACAAGCAGGTAGGCTGTGTGGTTCTCTTCATATTTTGGGTCTTCTTGGCTAGTTCACTGGCTGAGATCATGTGTACTCGCTCATTGCGGTTCTTTGGCCGATTTACTGCCCTTTCTGATGAGGAATCTTCTTCAGATTCTTCATCCTCTTCACTGTGAATTGTTGATGATCAGCCGCCATGGCTCTTGCTTTGCCTTTGTCTCATGTTTTGTAACTGCTGGTGCTTGGTTGCCCTGCCTCTTTCCGAGGGGGTGGGTTGAGGCAGACTGCTGCAAAGTGGTTTAGTCATTGCATTTCCGGCAGGTGGCTCCTAGTGGCGGACAAGGCTTGCGTCTGTGCCATGCTCCTCCGCACCATTTATAGGACTCTTTGCGTCTGTATTGATGGCGTGGCCGAATGTTGGCGGTTCACCTCGCCTCAGGCGTGGAGTTAAAGCTGCAATGCTTTATTTGTCCTTGTGAATGCAGCTTGGCAATCTGCTCATTGCTATTTCCATCACTGCGATTTGCTCGTCGGTGCATTCTCGTTGCCGACCCATTGCCTGGATCTTCTATAACGGTAGGTTCTACTCTGACAGGATTGCTCTGCGTAGTTTCTCGGATGAGATTCCATGGGTGATTCACTTTACGAATAATTCCACGTCTCAATGTCCATACACCCTGAATCGCCATCGGAGATATCAATTGCCATTAGATTGGTTACCAGAATTTCTTTCAGAACATATTCATTGGAGTTCTTGTCTGGGGCGTATACCTTGCGTCGTAACGTACCCATCGCCTGTGCGCAACATCCCCCTAGCATCGAACATATACCAGGAAGACACTGTATACAGCAACAAAGGAACAACAGAATTCCCAAAATGATCAGCAAGACCGAAATTACCTTCCAACCCCAAGATCGCAAGAAGTCCCAGAACCAAGCGCTAAGATCCCACTTTCCCTCGGGAACATGCACTTCTGAACTTAGGACATGCAGATTCTGTATTGCCCTGAAGATAGTTGGGGAGGAATCTGGCTCGAAAACTCAGCAAGCGGACCCCACTAATTTACATACCCCTCCACGTTCAGCCAGGATGACATATAATGCCATCCGGTTCTGAAGTGCTACTAACCTTATTGCTTTCTGTTCTAGAGTCATATTATAGAGTGGTCCGGTTGATGGTTCTCTCTAGTACTCTCGCTAGTCTCCTGATATCCTCAGAGTTCATTTGTCCCCAAAATGGCACAAAGGATTTCGCTACGTCTCCCAGAACTTGTGCTGGAGTGTCACCATTCTCGTCCCACCGTGACGAGCCTTTGAAACATCTACAGTACTGGCTATGAATACCCTGTGTAACAGGATCCCTAAATAACAAGTTCCCTGCCAATCCCTGGGTAACCATGGAAATGCTGCATTACTGCAAACAAAGTAGACAGGTTTGCCTACATACAAAGGTCTGTTTTCCCCAGTCAAATTTGCAACGTTGGCGCAACCTTTTAAAATCACCCATTGACTGAGTACCATTCCTCTGTATGCAGAAAGAAACTGAATCGGGGCTATGGTTAACGGTGTAAGAAGGAGGCGTGGCATCCTTATTGCCTATAGGAGCCATTTTAAATGAAATCAAAGATTGGAAAGGATGAGACAGTCTATCAGAAGGCCTAATAGAAGCAACATTGAGCTTACTCCTATTTGTAAAAAGCGAGCATCCCAAGGGAGTCAAAACACGTTTTTCAAATTGATTCAAATTAGTCCCATCGAAGTTCCCTGAGATGCTATCGTTCCAACGACCAAAGAATAGTGCTCTAAGAGAAGCATAGCATGCAGTTGTCAAAGGTAAAGGATGAATATACCAACCTAGCCCCATATCCCCATATTGCGGTAAATGCGAGCATACCCAACAGTTGGACTTACTAAAGATGGCATGCGTAGCATTCATGAGTAATAGCGTGTTGCTGTGATATGTCTGTCTATGCTGAGAATCCCTAGGAGATAGTGTGCAGATGCATGAAAGGAGTAGAAACAGCGGGTACATTTTCAGTCGGTAACAAATTCTCAAGCGGATGTACTTCTTCTAGATACCAGAAGCCTAAAACAATGATTATAAAACCAATTAACATTATCAAAAAACAGCAGTATGTTTTCGGGGCCCATGTTACAGACTATCCTTTTTCACAGCTGGTCACACGTTCACTTATCAGTCCTGTACGAGCAGTGGCAGTGGCAGGCATTGTAAGCTTCAAACCAACACGCCAATGCTTTTAGCTGGCGACCTCCAGGCCGAGCGTCTTCTTAGTCCTTCCACAAACCCTAGCCAACAGAATCCCTGTATAGACAATAGATCGGGCCAAAAAGGCAAGCCCTTGCTGATTTTCCTCGATCGCACAGCCGAACCGTGCAGTAGGTCTATTGCCTTGGTTGCAGATGGTACCTCGTGCTTCCTGGTACTGAGTGATCTGAGAACGTTTCGTCACTTCCCGTTGGAAGCGACATATCAAAAACAAGAGAGGATGCAAGATCCGAAACAGCTTCCGGAAACAAAACTATTGGAGAGTGTGGATGTAAAATGGCTGTTTCCCCTGGCCCCACGGGCTCAGAGAGAGTCTCTGACACGCTCTCGATGCTGTTTACTGCTTCGGGATTGTTGGTTGCATTACTGATGAGGGGATCTGTTTCTTCTGTATATACGATACTGGGTGTGGAACTTCTTAGTGTGCGTCGCATGGATCCAATTTTTCCGGCCTGTCACCCACACTGCCGTCTGCGTGACCAGCAGGAAGGGGCCCCGCCACCGAGGTGCAAGGCAAGAGGATCGCTCGAATACTTTTGTCAGGACCTAGTCACCTGGCTGTATGCTGTGACCAGGGCCCTCGTATCGTACAGGTAAAGCCTCTCGCACCTGGTGATAAATCAAATACAAGTTTTTAGTCAACTGGCTACAGTAATCTGAAAGAAGTACATTTTCTACATTTCGCAGAGAACAACTTTTCGGAAGGTTCCAGATATTAGCAGGCGTCCCCATAACCACCTCAAAGGGAGAGAGCCCAGTCTTAGTTTGAGGGGTTGTACGCATTGGCAACAACACGATCGGTAAGGCGTCCGGCCATTTTAGTTTGCTGCCGGCACACGTCTTAGCGAGCTTGTTTTTGATGATGACGTTGTGTCTTTCTACTAGTCCGGCACTCTGAGCGTGTCTGGCCGAATGGAACCGTTTATCGATCTGTAATCCCGCGCATATCTTCAGAATTACAGCAGCGATAAAATGCGGACCATTGTCCGACCAGATGACCCTTGGTAGCCCGAACCTTGGGAAATACTCTTTTAACATAGTCTTTGCAGTAGTCATGGCTGTAGCGTCTTTAACAGGAAAAGCCTCAACCCATTTGCTAAAAGCACAAATGACAACTAACACGTACTTCAAGTTATTACATCATTCCATTTCAATAAAATCAAAGTGTATAACCTCGAAGGGGACAGAAGGTGGACCAAAACTTCCCCTAGGAGTTGGAGTTCCTTTTCCAACATTAGATCGTGCAGTTTTGGACAAAACGTTCAGCTACCTTAGAGATTTTGTCATTCACCCATACATTTTCCAATATTTTTGAAATCTTGCGGGCACATGTGTGTGACCATGAGCCATAACAACCATCATCATAATATAAGCGGCAGGAAGTAGCCACTTCCCTTCGACTCTGTCTACACAACACCCATCATCATCAAGTTTCCCCAAGCCCTGAGCCCATTTGTTAGACTCTTCTAATGTGGCATCGGCTTGGATAGCTCTCACGGAATCGGTACCCTCATCCATAGTACAGGCATTTGTGGCTTCCCTTGAAGTATACATGTCTGAAGAGAGATCAGTGGCAGTCTGTTTAGCTATCTGATCAGCAAAAGCATTCCCTTTTCCTATATCATCTACAATCTTTTGATGCGCTGCACATTTTACAATAGCCAGCTGAGTAGGGAGTGCAAGCGCTGAGAGTAGTCGTACTATCAGGGAGCCATGCTAGATCTTTGTACCATGCGAAGTTAAGAACCCTCTTTCTGACCAAAGTTGTGAACCACCCCAAAGGCATACTGACTGTCAGTGTCTATATACACAGTAAGCCCTTCGGAAAGTTCGCAAGCTCGGGCCAATGCTATGATCTCTGCGGCCTGCGCAGAGTTATGCATGATTCTCTTGGTTTCCACGACCGTGCTCAACGTAGTGATTGCATAAGCAGTTGTGGATGTACCATCCGGAAGTTTAAAGCAGGAGCCATCGCAAAACAGCTCCCCTTGTGGATTGTTCAAAAGAGTATCTTTTAGGAGAAATCTGGACAGACAACTGGTGTGCCAGAAAACCCTACAGAAACATTGGTTTGCCCTGACAGTGGAATGTTTGGAACCAGAGAATGATCAATGGAACACTTCTGTGCCCCTGTATCTATCAGGAATAGATGTTTCCTATTTCCCACTATAATTTCAACGTAGGGACCTTTCTGATTAACAGGAATAGGCGTAGGTTCCAAACCCTGCTTCAGGCAATCCTAACGAAACAGAATGTCGTCAAAAGGAAGTTCTTCAGAGAGGTAAGCAGCAGAAGGATGGTCAAATATGTTTCTAGTATCCACACCTGGTGCCTGATTATCCTGTGAAAAAGGTTGCTGTGAATCATGTGAAAACTGACCTCTACTAGAGCCCCCTACACCCAGGCGACCTCTGGGTCGTCTACCCATATTCCCAAATGTGTTATTTGACCTCTGTCGTAGGATCGGGCATTGTGCACGCCAATGACCCTCTTGCCTACAATAGGCACACTGGTTAATGTTTACAGGACCCAAGGGCACAATTCCTTGTGGAACATACTGACCTCTAATTTGTGAATTACCCCCTCTAGGACCTCTAACAATTTGCTGTAATAATACTTTTGTCTTCAAATCGCCTTTTCTCTTTTCGACTCTTTCTTTTTCATTATTGACACGATTCTCATAGTACTGATCCATGTGCAGTACTTCTGACTGAGACTTCGCTTGCCAAGTGCTCTCAGAAGACATAATTTGCGACTGGATGTCGGGCAGCAATCCACGCACAAATGTGTCTACAAATAATCTCTTTCCAGACTCTGTGCCTAAATCTTGTCCACTGAAATCCGAGAATACCTGTTCGAACCGATTAAAGAACTCGGTAGGACCCTCAGACTTACCTTGGATACAGGCGGTAAGCTTGTCCCAAATAATTCTCTTCTCAGGAATTATAGTTTTCAATTTCGCAACTATTCTGTCAGGCAAAGGTAGTATCACCTGAGGCGGTATTTCGCCAGCTGGCCTTTCTTGATCGAGTCTAATTATGTTAGCCCATGTATCTCCTAGCCCTGGTACGTCATCTATAGTCCTAACCTGTTTCCACAAATCTACGGGCAAGAGTACGGGAAATAACAGATCAATATCACTTAAAGTGAATACTGAGGATTGCAAAACAGACTCTATTTCTTTATAGAACCCTGTCAGATTTTTCCTAATGTCGGGAATAGATTGCCCAATGGTGTTCACTTCCTGTCTTGAGAACGGGGCGTGAACGAACTGAGACACATAATGTGCAGGTATTTCCTGAGCAGCTGTACCCGCTGCAACATTAGCGGGGATCTCAACTTTTGGGACAAATGTCGGAGGAACCTCTCTCATAGGCAACTGAGAAATAGGCAACTCCGAACGCTTACTAAGCAACAGAGCCAAATCGAGTGCTAAAGCAGCCGAAGAAGTGTCAAATGAAAAAGCTCTCTTGTAAATACTCAATAACTCTGCGGGACAACAAATCTTTCTTTTTACACACTCATCCTGTAGGTATTCTACCATTACTTGTATTACTTTCCTCTGCATTTCTGGTGTATACTGACTATACGTGTCATATACTTCAACTGGAGTTATCGACGTGTCTGAAATCCATCTAATCTCATCCTTCATGCAAATTCCCATTTCCTCGGATAGCGATTTGCGCCAAGGAAGGAGCAGTTTCTGCACACTGCATACTATCTCCATCTTCATCCTCATTCTGTAACCTTTCCAACTCCTTTCTATACTCAAATACCCTCTCAACATGCTTTTGTACCTTCTCTGCATTGTCTCTTGAGAACGCTAAGGTGTTCAGATCCCTCAACCCCTGTGGGAGATCTGTATTGTTTAATCTGTCCCACATTACACACAAATGGATCCCTAATCTCTCAATAAAAACATGTTTCTCAGGAAAATTGTCCATATTAGAAAGTGTGGCAAAAACATTAGCTTGATCATCCCTCTCCATACAATGTTTAGCCCACGCAATCAACTCACGTTTCTTCTCTAGAGGTACAGTATTGCGAGTGACAATCCTCGATCCCGCTCCATGATCTACTACAAGCGGTGCAGGACCACTTGGAAGAGAGAGAGTAGGCATGTTCAACGGAGGTGTTATCACTGGTACAACAGGAAAGAGCGGAGGAGCAGGTGGAGGAGCAGCAACAAAAGGGGAACCAACGACTGGAGGAAAAGGAACGACAGGAGAAACAATAGGATCAGGAGGAGGAATAAAAGAAGGAAGAGGCAAAGCAGCAGGAAGAGGAACATACTGTAACGCTCACCTGATTCCCGTAGAGGCGCCGGTCTTGACTGGGCATATACCGTATCTTCAAAGGTGATGTGTAACACACGGCTGGCTCTTTGGGCTGGACCTCTGTGCACTGTATGTCTGACTCGAAGGGTAAGATGTCTGCAGATAGAAAATATGGGATTAAGGAACTGGGTTATTGAATGTCTCTCTCTTCTTCCCTTTCTCTTCTCCTGTAGAACCCCAAAGGTTAACGCTCTCACCTTAGGTAAGTGAACGCCGTGCTCTCCATCTGCCTCGGGGCAGGGTGCTGTAACCAGTTTCTTCACTGGATAAGGGGAGCAGGCCTCTTGACTTCAGAGGACTGCTGTCCGTTGTTTACTGCACGAACGGTAAGTTTCGAGTAATTCTAATGTCTTTAAAGTCTTTAGTAATGATGTCTCTTGTTTTGCAGGGTTCCGGCGATGGCGGATGACGGGCTGAAGTGAGTTGAAAATGGAGCCCGTGTGATGAATAGAAGCGCCTGGAAGCACGTAAGTAAGCGCTTGTTGCCTGCTTCACGATGCGCTCTAACTGTCTTTTTATTTTGCAGGTACAAGTTCGGAGCGGCTGCAGGGTGCCGGAATACCCACTGGGTTAGATGTGGAAAGGAGTAATGGCACGTGAGTATTAAAGTTCCCCAATGTCTTTAAACGCACCTTGTTTTGTCTTTCAGATGCGGGATGCAGCGCCGAAGGCCTCCGGAGCGTGCGAAGAGTTGGTAAGCTTTTGTCTTTCAGATGCCGGAAGGCAGTGTGAAGACCTCCGGAGCGCACGAAGAGTAGGTAAGCCTTTGTCTTTCAGATGCCGGAATGCAGCGCGAGGCGTTGGTGACAGCCGATGGACCAGGTAAGTGAAGAGCTGTCACTGAAGACCGTAATGCTAACCTGTTCTTTCTTGTCTTTATAGGTGTTGCTGAAGACTGGATTCAGGATGGTAAGCCTTTTCCCTTAGGCCCAGGATCAGATGCAGAAGACACGATGAGCGTTCTGCTGCAGAGGATGCAGAATAACGCAAAGCAAGATTCATCCATCGGGTGTGGTTTAAATAGCCTCCTGTAGTGCTTAGATGTCTCCTTCCACAGCCACGCCTAGGTAAGAAAAGAGTTCCTGCTTTCCAGAAGAGTTCCAGTGTTCTGAATCTAGGGAGTGGCTCCTGCCCCACCCAACAGGAAAAGTAGTTCCAAACAGAAGAGGATCAGAGGCTCAACTGGCAGGCAAGTAAGCAGCATGGTCTGCTGCAGGTAAGTCCACCCAAGCATTATGAGCCCGGCGCTTCCAGCGCTGGGACTGGGCATATTTATGAGCCTGGTGCCACTGGCGCCAGGTCTGGGTCCAAAAGGTCCCAATTGGGACTGGTTGGCACTCGGAACCTGGGTTATGGATCTGCTTCCAAGGGAGTTGGGAAAACCCTGACCTTTTGGAAGCAGAGATCATGACAGTACCCCCCCTCAAGGCCCCTCCCAAACCGGGCTTCTCCGGGGGTTTTGGCTTGTCAGGAAATGTTCGGTGAAATCTTTTGATTAGGCGAGGAGCATGGACATATTCAGCAGGTTCCCAGGATCTCTCTTGGGGGCCGTAGCCTTTCCAGTCAATTAGGTAAAATAGTTTAGATTTGGAGATCTTGGAGTCCAGAATGCTTTTGACTTCAAACTCGAGTTCTCCATCAACTAGGATAGGTTTTGGAGATTTAGTTAGTCGGGTTTGAGGTTGCACGGGTTTTAATAGAGAGACGTGGAAGACCGGATGTATCTTCATGTGCGGGGGCAAGTCCAACTTGACCGCTACTGGGTTTACTATGGTAGTGATGGAATAGGGACCAAGGTATCTTGGGTTGAATGTGCGTGGCCCTTTTAGAGGTAAATACTTGGTGGATAACCAGACTTGATCCCCTACTTGATATAGAGGGGCTTCCTTCCGATGTTGATCTGCTCCTTTCTTGTATTGTTCTTTAGCCCTTTGAAGGTGAGAAACAGCTTCCTTAAAGGCTTGGGTGATTGTAGAATGCAGGTAGTCTACTGCTGGTGTTTCAAGATCTTGGAGGGGATCCAACTCCGAGGTTCGAGGGTGACTGCCGTACAAAAGAAAAAACGGGGTTTTCCCAGTTCCCGAATGGACAGAGTTATTGTAGGCATATTCGGCTATCCAAAGGATGTCTTTCCAAGTTTTTTCAGTTTGTTGCAGCATGCAGCGTAAATACTGTTCCAGAGTTTGATTGGTCCTCTCGGTTTGTCCGTCGGTCTGAGGGTGGTGACTGGTCGATAGTCTCACATCAATTTGAGCCGACCGACAGCAACTTTGCCAAAAATGAGAAATAAATTGACTACCTCGATCCAAAATTAGAACCGAAGGAAAACCGTGCAGTCGGACGATGTTTTCGAGAAATTCTCGGGCCAGAGTTGCTGCTGTTGGCAAGCCTTTGAGCGGAATGAAATGCGCCATCTTGGAGAATAAGTCCACGATTACTAGAATCGTATTGTATCCGGAGCATGGAGGTAGATCGGTGATGAAGTCCATAGAAAGCGTATGCCAAGAGCGAGGTGGGATGTCAATAGGGCGTAAGAGGCCTGCTGGTCTTTCCTTTTGACTCTTGTTTTGGGCGCATACTCCACAGGACATTATAAAGTCTCTGATATCTTTTTTCCAAGACGGCCACCAGAAGTAGCGCTTGATCTTTTCTGAGGTCTTGGCCATACCGGGATGTCCTTCCATTAAAGAATCGTGATAACAAGAGATTACTTTTTTCTGTAAATCTGTGCTGGGTAGGTATAATCGTTCTTGGAAATACAATAAGTTGTCCTTTACTGCAAAGTCCTTTCCCTGCAGATGCCAATTCTGTATGTCTGCTGGAGTTACAAGTTGCCTGGCTTTATCCTTAACTTCCTCTATGGATTCTGTGGCGATTACACCCAGAATTCTTTGTTCGGGAATGATTGGTACAGGTTTAGGGTTGATCAAGTGTTCTTCCACTCCCATCCGAGAAAGGGCATCAGCTTTACCGTTCTTTGTACCAGGTCGATAGGTAATTATGAAGTCAAACTCGGCAAAGAATAATGCCCAACGGAGTTGTCTAGAGGATTGGGCTTTTGCGGTTTTCAAATATTGCAGGTTTCGGTGATCCGTAATCACAGTAACGGTGTGTCGGGCCCCTAGCAGATAATGCCGCCAAGCCTTAAAGGCAGACTTGATAGCCAGAAGTTCCTTGTCAGTAATCGTGTAATTGATTTCAGGAGGCGAGAATTTGCGGGACCAAAATGCCACGGGATGCAACTGATTGGTTACCGGGTCCTTTTGTGATAGAACTGCCCCCATGGCAAGGCTTGAAGCATCAGTTTCCACGATGTAGGGGAGTTCGGGGCGAGGGTGTTTTAAGATTGGTGCAGAGATAAATTTAGTCTTCAAATCCTGGAAAGCTTGTTCCGCCTCGGTAGACCATTCAAAACGTTTGTTTTTCTTTAACAAGGCAGTGATGGGCTGGACTATTCGAGAGAATTCGGGGATAAACCCGCGGTAAAAGTTAGCGAAGCCTAACATGCTTTGCACACCTTTTACGGAGGATGGTGATGGCCATTTGAGAACTGCATCGACCTTCTTTGAATCCATACGCACTCCGCCAGGTGATAATATGAATCCCAAGAATTCAACTTCAGTCACGTTGAAAACACATTTTTCCAACTTAGCGAAAAGTTTGTGTTGACGCAATCTTTCGAGGACCATTTTCACGTGTTTCCGATGTTCAGATTCCGATGAAGAATAAACGAGGATGTCGTCAATGTAAACAACAACACACACATCTATGAGCTCTCTGAGGACATCGTTCATAAAATATTGAAAGGCGGCCGGGGCATTGCAAAGTCCGAAGGGCATGACCTGATATTCAAATAGCCCATACTTGGTGCGGAAGGCCGTCTTCCATTCATCGCCCTCTTTTACTCGTACCAAGTGGTAAGCTCCTCTAAGATCCAGCTTTGTATATATGCATGCTTTTCTGACTTGGTCCAGGAGTTCAGGGATCAAAGGTAACGGATATCTATTCTTAACGGTGATCTGGTTCAGGGAGCGATAATCTATACAAGTTCTAAGGTCTCCTTCCTTTTTTGGAACGAAGAACAAAGCTGAAGAAGCAGGGGACTTGGAAGGACGAATAAACCCATTTGCCAGGTATTGATCCAGGTATTGTCGAAGGTGAAGGTTCTCAGGCTCGGTGAGGGCATAAATTCTACTACAAGGAGGAGTAGATCCAGGTATCAGGTCTATCTGGCAGTCATAAGACCTATGAGGAGGTAGAGAGTTAGCCTGATCCTTCCGGAAAACATCTTGGTATTCTAGGTATTCGGGAGGTAACTGGGGAGTCTCTGAAGAAATTGCTGCCAGTGCAACACCAGGTGGAGGGTGACAAGTAGAGACACATTCTGGAAACTGGACCGTTCTTGCTCGCCAATCGATCAGAGGATTGTGTTTCTCTAACCAAGGTATTCCTAGAATAATCTGAAACTGAGGGGCCTTGATCACATCGAACACAATCTTCTCATGGTGTCCATCTTGACTTACTAGCGTCACTTCTTGAGTGGTATGCGTTACTGGCCCGGAGGCTATCTCCGTACCATCCACCGTAGTAATGACGTCCTTTACAGCCTTGGGACAAAGAGTTAGATTCATCCTCAAAACCATTTCATGATCCACATAATTGCCGATGGCACCGCTGTCGACGTAAGCTTCAATTGCATGTAATCGATCCGGATTATCAGGGCTAATGAGGACCATAGGTATCACGAAATGCGAGGTCACGGAACTGGTTTTCACGCTCGGCAAGAGGACCTCTATTCTTGTCGGGCGAGGTTGTTTCCCTGCTCAGAGTTTGTAACTTTGGTAACTGCAGCTCCTACTGCCTTCTTGGCAGGTTTCACCGGACAGTCTCGAAGAAAGTGCCCTGAGTTTCCGCAATAGAGGCATAATTGCAACTGTTTTCTCCTTTCCCGCTCCTTTTGTGTTAGAGGACCTTTCAGACCCCCTATTTGCATGGGTTCCCCGGAGTCTACTCCTTTGGAAGGAGTTGGCGGTTTGGAAAATACTCGAGCATCAAACTTGGAACGATCGGCCTTCCTGTTCTGCAGTCTGTGATCTATTTGAACGACTAAGTCTATATAGTCCGAACAATCTTGTGGGGGATTCACTACTTGGGCTAACACATCTTTGAGCTCTCCACGTAGACCTCTATAAAACAGCGTAATCCTTTTGTCCTCAGGCCATTGAGTTTCCACTATCAGTCTGTTGAAAGACGCAATATAAGCCAAAAGGTCTTGATTACCTTGTCGCAACGAAAGAAGCTCATTGTCCAAGGCCTGCCCCTGTGAATGTCTTGCGAATAGTTTTTCCATACTGAGCTGAAAAGCTTGAAAATCATGGAGGACCGGATCATCTTGATTTACTAGAGGGATCGACCAGTCTGCCGCATTGCCACTAAGGTACGAAAGCACGAAAGCTACTTTAGCTTGATCAGTTGGAAAGGCTGCTGGCCGGCATAAGAAATGCAACCGGCACTGATTGATAAATACTGCAAACCTCTTTGGGTCACCAGAAAATCGTTCGGGCGGAGCCAGAGGTACATTCCCAGGTAGGTTGATCTGCACTGGATTCATAGAGGATGTAGAAGGAAGATTTCCCCCAGATGCGGGTAACGGGGTCTGTCCGGCTTGTGACTGTAGCAATTGTCTAGCGAGATCATCTGTTCGCTCCTTGGAAATAATCAGTTCCCTTCTTAGAGCGTTCGTTTCCTGACGGGCTGCATGCACTTCTGCCCTTAGTTCCCCAAGTAACTGGGCTAGCTGGTCGGTATCCGAGGTTTCCATAGCGCCTGGACGGGAGTTTTGTGGTAGGCTTTGCGTTCTGTAACGCTCACCTGATTCCCGTAGAGGCGCCGGTCTTGACTGGGCGTATACCGTATCTTCAAAGGTGATGTGTAACACACGGCTGGCTCTTTGGGCTGGACCTCTGTGCACTGTATGTCTGACTCGAAGGGTAAGATGTCTGCAGATAGAAAATATGGGATTAAGGAACTGGGTTATTGAATGTCTCTCTCTTCTTCCCTTTCTCTTCTCCTGTAGAACCCCAAAGGTTAACGCTCTCACCTTAGGTAAGTGAACGCCGTGCTCTCCATCTGCCTCGGGGCAGGGTGCTGTAACCAGTTTCTTCACTGGATAAGGGGAGCAGGCCTCTTGACTTCAGAAGACTGCTGTCCGTCGTTTACTGCACGAACGGTAAGTTTCGAGTAATTCTAATGTCTTTAAAGTCTTTAGTAATGATGTCTCTTGTTTTGCAGGGTTCCGGCGATGGCGGATGACGGGCTGAAGTGAGTTGAAAATGGAGCCCGTGTGATGAATAGAAGCGCCTGGAAGCACGTAAGTAAGCGCTTGTTGCCTGCTTCACGATGCGCTCTAACTGTCTTTTTATTTTGCAGGTACAAGTTCGGAGCGGCTGCAGGGTGCCGGAATACCCACTGGGTTAGATGTGGAAAGGAGTAATGGCACGTGAGTATTAAAGTTCCCCAATGTCTTTAAACGCACCTTGTTTTGTCTTTCAGATGCGGGATGCAGCGCCGAAGGCCTCCGGAGCGTGCGAAGAGTTGGTAAGCTTTTGTCTTTCAGATGCCGGAATGCAGTGTGAAGACCTCCGGAGCGCACGAAGAGTAGGTAAGCCTTTGTCTTTCAGATGCCGGAATGCAGCGCGAGGCGTTGGTGACAGCCGATGGACCAGGTAAGTGAAGAGCTGTCACTGAAGACCGTAATGCTAACCTGTTCTTTCTTGTCTTTATAGGTGTTGCTGAAGACTGGATTCAGGATGGTAAGCCTTTTCCCTTAGGCCCAGGATCAGATGCAGAAGACACGATGAGCGTTCTGCTGCAGAGGATGCAGAATAACGCAAAGCAAGTTTCATCCATCGGGTGTGGTTTAAATAGCCTCCTGTAGTGCTTAGATGTCTCCTTCCACAGCCACGCCTAGGTAAGAAAAGAGTTCCTGCTTTCCAGAAGAGTTCCAGTGTTCTGAATCTAGGGAGTGGCTCCTGCCCCACCCAACAGGAAAAGTAGTTCCAAACAGAAGAGGATCAGAGGCTCAACTGGCAGGCAAGTAAGCAGCATGGTCTGCTGCAGGTAAGTCCACCCAAGCATTATGAGCCCGGCGCTTCCAGCGCTGGGACTGGGCATATTTATGAGCCTGGTGCCACTGGCGCCAGGACTGGGTCCAAAAGGTCCCAATTGGAACTGGTTGGCACTCGGAACCTGGGTTATGGATCTGCTTCCAAGGGAGTTGGGAAAACCCTGACCTTTTGGAAGCAGAGATCATGACACATACAGAGGTGGCGCAGTAGCACCAGGCATTCGTTCATTTAACAATTTATCGATAAGTTCATCGGAAACATGAAAGTCTTTAGAAGGATAGATTTTCTGGATACAAAGTGAGAAAGCCCTATCCATATTCCTAGCTGACTCAGACTGTTTATCTTGGTCATACAACAACGCTTTTTCGGCGTTCGTCTTATGACGGCGCGCATGTTTTTCTCTACTCTTAAGCTGCTGCAAAGCTTCTTTCTTCCAATTCTGTAATACGTCAAATGCTGCAGGTCTAGCCTTTTTCTTTAATAATATAGATTCTAAGTATTCAATACGAGGGATTTCAAAACTACCATTGATTGGCCACTGAAGTTCGGATGCATGTCTAGTTTGTCTGTGCCAAATATCATTAAACACTATACTACCAATGCCATGCTTACAGTACATAGTACAAGCCGGCGACCCCTCCTGTGGCGCCGGATGGCTAAATTCCAAAGATTGTCTGTCACCGCGGAATAACGCCCTGAAGCAGGCAGACAATTTCCCAGGCATATCAGAATACTGGTGTTACCTGGTCAATAATTGTACTCGCGAGTGCAATGCTCCAAAACAAATTATCAGGATATTTAAGAATCGGGTGACGGCTCACCTGATCAAGCCTAAGGAGGTCCGATCGGATTTCTAAGTTTTTCTAACAAATTTTACCTCGTGTTTGGTGATTTCAGTAAATCTGCCCGCCTCGATATGTGGACCCTCGTCAAGATGCCGACTCGGACCGCGTGCTCACCGTCGAGGGATCGGGCCGTGCAGCGCTGCTGACGTGTCGCTTCTCATTCAGAAAGGGGCCCCTTTTGTCACCGTCCGATCCCGGTCCGATAGCCGCATCCACCTTCAACGAGCTGGCATCAATTTGAGGGTCCCCATTCGGGCGCCATCTGTGATCTTTATTCAAAGTAACTGAACTGAACTTTATCCCCTTCCTTCCTCTCCCTTCCCTTCCTTCTCACTTTCCCTCATCTCCAACATCCAAGGAAATTGTTCTACATATTGTTACGCTGGTTTGTCTCATGTTTCTTAACTTGCTTCTCCATTATTGTATCTTGTTGTTTTATTGTAAAGCGCTTTGGTGTAAAGCGCTATATAAAATTAATAAACAAACAAACATAAACCCTTTACTCACACAACACGCCCCAGAACCACTAGCTCAAGAAACCAAATACTAGGCCTCCGCTCCAGATACTCACCGAAAACAGCACAAGCCAACTATGAAAACCAAAAAGCCACAGACCGCCCACAATTGACCACTAATCGAACCAGCCACCCCACACCCAAAATGAAACCTGCCTCCACCATTATGAAGGCAACAAAAATAAAAAATGTAAATCCTACCCTAATGCCACCCCCTCACCTACAATGTGCACTGATCAATTCCAGATCCCTCCCTGCTCACGCCACTGAATGCCATGACATCCTAACCAACCTCAACCATGAGATTTTCGCTATCACTGA
Organism: Ambystoma mexicanum; assembly: GCF_040938575.1. Taxonomy (NCBI): domain Eukaryota; kingdom Metazoa; phylum Chordata; class Amphibia; order Caudata; family Ambystomatidae; genus Ambystoma; species Ambystoma mexicanum. The sequence continues at coordinate 17,392,721 of NC_090935.1, forward strand.
AACCTGGCTCCACCATGCCGCTGGCCCGGCCATCGCACCAGGATACTCCATCCTTAGAGAAGATAGAACACTAACCACAGGAGGGGGAGTAGCCCTCATAGTCAAGGATCACCTAGAAATAAGACAACTCCCCTCCGAACTCATGGAGAACACTGACTCCCTCACCGCCAAGGTCTCACTCTCCCCCAACACTACCATCGCGATCAACCTAGTCTACCGTCCACCAGGCCCTATGTCAGACTTCCAGGACAACCTCACCCACCTACTAGCTGGCAAACTAAAAACAACTACCAAAACTATCCTTCTAGGAGACCTCAACCTGGGACTCTATGACCAGAAAGATAGACACTCCTCAGTGTTAGCACAAATACTCCAAGAGCTGGGCTTCGAGTAAAGAATACACTCTCCCACTCACTGCAAAGGACGTACACTTGACTGGATAGCTGACCACAACTCTGGCATCGACATTAGCTCCATCACATCCACCCCATAGTCGGCCCACTCCCTCATTCACTTCCTCATCCCCACCCCCACTAATTCAGCTAAAAAACCCAGTCCAACACCTCCAGCTATGGCTAGAAGCGCCAATAATCTTACTAAGGAATGGATAGCTCCCTATCTAGACACCCTCTCTACCAACCCCCCTGCCACCCTAGATCCAGCAGCACTGGCAGACATCTATCTATAAATCCACCATTAGTTCTTCCTTAGACATCATCGCCCCCCTCCAAAAGAAAAAATACCAAACACTCCCAACACCTGGTTCTCAGCAGACCTAAAAGAACTACGAACCAAAAAACGCAAAGCCCTGAACATATGGCAAAGCTCTCCCAGCGCATCCTCACTATCCTCATATAAATCATTGGCCACCCAATACAAAAAAGCCATCATCTCAGCTAAATTTGCATCCTATAATGATGGAATCTCCAATGCAAGCTCAGAATCCAAAGAGCTCTTTCGCCATCTTCAAGGAACTATCCACAGCAGCCATAAAGTCTCAAGAGATTGTGAAGGATCAAACATGGTGCAACACCATACAATCCGCCCTCTTTAACAAAATTGAGCTCCCTCAAAAAAAAATACTAGCCCACCACAAAAATCTCACTCAGCACATCACTTCAGCATCTCATACTGAAACAGTGACTGAGAACAAATTGAAAAACCCCATTACACCTTTCAAATTCAGAGAAATCTCTGAAACAGAGGTTATTGATATTGTCAACAAAATCAAACTCTCTAACTGTAAAGGAGATGCCTGCCCCGCTAAACTAGTTGTAGACTGCATAGAAACACTTGCACCATTTCTCAAAACCTTCAATAATGCATCTTTCAATTCTAACTCAGTCCCAGACAACCTAAAAGAAGCCTGGGTGCGCCCACTTCTCAAAAAACCTACCCTAGATCCTGAAAACGCAAACAACTATAGACCTATCACGACCGTTCCCTTCTTGCTCAAGATTCTGGATAAGGTGGCCTACACGCAAATCCAGCAATACCGGGAAGAAAACCGTATCCTAGGGAGAAGACAATCCCTACTAGATTTAAAGATCCAACTCAACGATATTATGGACAAAGGCAAGCCAGCACTCCTGCACTTGCTAGATCTATCGGCGGCCTTTGATCTGGTCAACCACGTCATTCTAGGCACGCAACTTAAAAATCAAGCTCACTTCTCTACAGAAGCCATTGCCTGGGTCACCTCCTTCCTTCAGGGTCGTCTCATGAAAGTTTTCTCTGACTCAGCAAGTGCCACCCCCACCACAATACACTGTGGAGTCCCACAAGGTTCCTGCACTGCCCCCACCCTATACAACATCTTCACTCTCCCACTATTCAATGATCTGGATCGTCGTCACATAGCCTACACAAACTATGCGGACGACACACAAGTCCTACTACCCCTCACAGGCCTCTATGTTCAAGATGCTGTGGCACTGACTAAGATCTACACAGCCATCCAAACTTGGATGGCAGCCAACAGTCTCTGCCTAAACGGAGACAAAACCGAGATCCTCCTAGTCGGCACTAAAGAAACGCTAATCAAACTCCTGCCACAATACAATTCATTTAATATTGATAACTCCACCATCACAGTCTCCTCCGCAGTGAAAACCCTAGGAGTATACCTTGACTCCACACTTTCCATGACACGGAAAGTTAATGCCATAGCTTCCTCCGCTGTACTTGCCACCAAGGTAATCAATGTCGTGAAACCTTTCCTCTCCACAAAAAACTGCCTGTCAATAGCCAGAGCCACAGTAGGTACCAAATTGGACTACTGCAATTCCCTCTTCTTGGGCACATCTACAAAAAACCTAAAACAAATGAAAGTCACTCAAAACAATGCACTGAGGGCAGCCCTGAGTATCTCTAAAAGGGAACACATTTCCCAAGCCAGAAAAAAGGCCCATTGGTTACCAATAAAAGAACATATCCTCTTCAAATCCATGGCTATCACCCAAAGATGCCTCTCCTCTGATGCACCCCCTACCTCTCTGAAAGGATCACCCGCATCACATCCACCAGACCCACTAGATCACACCTGACCAATCAGACTTATGTACCCGCATACAAAAGAACCAAAGCCGGAGGCTCCAGCTTCCAACACCTAGCACCCAAAAACTGGAAAGCACTCCCACTGCACCGAGGAACGAAAAATCTTACCATGCATTCCGCAAACTACTCAAAACCACTCTCTTCAACTAACCCACTCTACTCGCCCCTTTACTACTGAATATTACAACTGTACGTATCTAGGAGTTGACCTCACAAACTGCTGTACCTAATGTAATACCTGTAAGTAAAACGGTCTACGATCTACCTGTTGTAAATGTAACCTCTGCAACATGTATGCTGTGTACTAGGTAAGCCTACTTTCAGTGCCACGATGCACCTGGGCAGATGTGCGCTATATAAATTCAAATAAATAAATCTGGGATGGTTGGTTCTGGCTTCGGAGAGGTATGGGAAGGAGTGTCAAAACGTGTGAAAGAATTATTGCATTGAATTCTGAACCTTGTGCAGCTGCGACCCATTTGGAGTCACCCTATGCCTTGCCAACCATTCTACCGTGGGCTCTGCTTGTAACTGACCCCTGCTACTGAGTTACCTCGAACCAATTTCCACAGCCCTGCCCTGCTGGCCTAGTCTTCCCCTCTCTTTCTGCTGCAAGTGCAGTTTCTCCTTTCTTTGTGCTGTGTGCTTGTGACAAATCAAGGGAATTTGTCCCTTCTTCCCAAGGAGGAGCCCCTTTCTGTGCGACTAGTGATGTGAGCCCGTTCCGCAATACCCTCCCTAGGGGTAGAGGCAAGTGGGACCTCACCGGGAGAGACTCCCACTTGGGGGACAAGGACTACCGTTCGCATGAGGAACTCCCTCAAGTGGTACATGCTATGGCCTACCCGAGATGTTTTACAAAACCAGACTGTGAAGTGCCAAGACTGGGACGAGTAAGCTGTAATAACAAATCCTGTGAAGTGGCATCACTGGGACCAAGAAACTCCTATAGATATTGTTATCTCAGGAGAAAAGGTCATGTCACTTTAAAACCGAATACCCAATCTACGCAGAGGTGGATAAACGTAACTCCAGTGAGAGACGAATGAGTGGACGACGTAGAGAACCCACACACGTCAGCTGGGGAAGGCCCCAAGCTATGTGACTCGAGCCGGAGCGATAGAGAACCACGTACATTAGCCGTGTACACCTTAATGGAGAGAGAGAGATTCTGAAGCCCGCAAGTTTCAATCTCGCAGAACTTTGCAAAATAGCGCACCAGAGCAAGGGCGCAGCCAGAGCACGAGAAAATGAAAGGGCAGGAACCCAACAGAAGGTGATGGTGTAACCAGGGGCGGGAATCCTTGGTGGATCGAGCGTCTAGGCAACGTCGCTGATACCACCAGCATTCGGAGACTGCAGGGTGTACAGTCAGCCACAGAAAGACCGTGACACTGTTGAGACCGGAACTCACGATGAGAGGTGCCGGAGCACGGGATATGCCGGCGGTCTGTGAATCGAAAAAAATGGTCTGCAATGAGGGAGGCTGTCATTCTCAACACCTAAGTTATTTTTCATACTGGTACGGTGAGAAAAGGGTTGTTTTGGACAGCAGACCTATTCCTCGTTGAACATTCACGACTGACTGATGCACCTTAGTTAATAACATAGGCAGGGACCACCCACAGTGATGGGGAAAGATGGGCTTTATCCTTTATCTTTAATAAAATAATATACACCATGCCATCAATGAACCTGTGTCCTTCTGATTTTCCACACGCTGCAGCCATTAACTCCCGTTTCTTGTGCTGTGTCCCTGCAGCTTCCAGCCTCTGTTACGTGTGCTGTTTCCCTGCAGACTCCTCTGTTCAGTGATATGCCTGCTCTTCACCCTGCTTAGCCAGTCCCTGTTTCCCTATTTGACCTTGACCCTTAATTCCAGTCCTGTATTCCACAGCCTTGCCTTGTATAATTTGTGTATTTACAGTCCGGTTGTACAGCCTGCTTTTGTTACCAAGATTCAGTTAGCTTGGGCCAGTACCCTGCTCAGTTACCTTGTGCCAGTTGCCGCTTTTACCTTGTACCAGTTGCCTCTCACTGTGTGTCAGTTCGTGGCCTCAGTCACTGTGTGCCAGCTCCTTTGTCTCTTTTACCTTGTCAACAATAGTAAGGGCCACCTGGCACATTCCTGATCTACCCAGGTGGGAATGTGAGCCAAGTCACCCATTCCACAACACCACCTATTAGCCATCGTTGGAAGTTCACCTACAGTTCTGAGCCATAACAGCAAAGCATTGTGGGTATGCACATTCGCTCAAATGCAAACCCTTTTCCCTAGGAAATTTTCTTTGTCTAAGAGGGCAGTGCTACTTTATAAATGGCGTAATCAACCCAAGACAGACATTTGCAAGGCTGCCAGGACAACTACATACCTGGTTTCACCCTTATTACGGATCATCTGTGCAGTATAGTCCTGACTGGGTGCGCCGTCGGGCCCGTCGGGCCCTGATCTGCTCCACCTGGTTGGGGCTTGCTGGTGCTCACGCCCTGCTGTGCGCTAATACCCATGCCCGTGTCCCCATGTGATTCTGTTCTTATACTGTCTCTCGACCTGTCTCTCTCCACTGCTTTCTTTCACCTTTGTCTGCCCCGCTGCTATCACCTTTCACTCCCCCCCAATCTCCTGTCACCCACTCTGTCGCGTACTGTCTCACATCCTCTCTGTGTCCCCCTACACTTCTCCACCTCTCTTTCTCACACTTTTTACACTCCCTCACCAGACTACATACAAGTGTTAAGTACAATACCTTACTGCCCAACCTGCTCTCTCACAAAAAACTGCCCTCATCTCCTTAACACTCCGCTCCATCGTCTGCCCTCTGTCTGGTTTCTTGGTACACCAACCTTCCATCTAACCTCTCCTGAACACCTTTCAATCTCTTCTTTTTGGGCTGTGCTTTTATAACCAAGCCTACTGTGAGAAAACTGAGCGTGTTTTCCCGAGTAGAGCCCAGGAATCCCTTATTCAGGTGGCCAGGACATGGCCATCGCTGTTGGATCCAGTTCCTGAGGGTTGACCAGTGGGGGAGGATCACCCGGGTAGGGCAGCCCGGGGTTATGTTCGGGGAAATACCCCAAGTGAGACATACCATCACAGGACGGATGGCGAGGGGTATGGAGTTCCTGAAGCTTTTATAAGCTATTCCCGCTCATCATCCCTTCCACCCATTCAATCCCCCTTACCCAAAGGTAAATCCCACAACATCTCCACATCCGGCAAACCCTGTAGAAGGCCAAACCCGGTTTCATGCAAAAACCACAACTCCCAGAATTCCTGTTTTCTGTTACCTACCCGAGCCCTCCCTGTCTTTCTTTTCCTCCTCCCTTTAATTATTATTTCCCGCAATCCCAACCTGCTTCGATAAAACACTACCATCCACACCATTCCCCTTGTTTATTTCATAATAAGAATCCTGGTAATTCCCGGTTGTCTGACAAAACCTACCAGTCTGCCCCTTTTGAGTTTATCAAGAACCCTATCGAGAAGGCTATTATTTCCTATGCCACCTTTTCCCTCACTTATCATGTAGAATGTCCAAGAACTCAATCACCTTCCTTTTTCAACCCAAACACTTCTTTGCAATGTAAACAGGCTAATGTTAAACCTATTTACCTGACGTGTCCCAATACCAGGGGCAGGCAAAGTCAAGCAATTGACCAAATCACACACACCTGAAAGCCCTTTCCCTTCCCCACAGGGATAAAAGCTGGAGCCAGAGAGCACAGTACAAGCACGGCAGACAGCACGACGAGATAGCTGACCAGGCGCGGTAGTTCAAGAGAAGGAGAAATACAGCGGGAAACGAGAGGGTGGCAAGGAGAGCAGTGACCTTGCCCTCTTCATAACAGGCCCGCGGAACCTTCGTGGAAGAGAGCGTAAGACCGCACCCAATGGCAGAAGTGTCTTGCAACAGATGTCAACGGTACACGCAGCGTGTTGACGCTGATAAGCAGGAGTGAGGGAAACTCCTGCTACTGTGGTACCGGCATTGACTCCATTGAAGAAGAATGCCAAGTGGTTCATCACAGCTGGTGAGTCGAGGGGAGTGCCAATACAAACTGGGCTGTGGTGAATGAAGTCGCAAAGTGGCAAATCGACCTAAGTTCAAGGACCTGAAAAAGTGTTGAGGGTAGACCAGCTGCAGAGGGAGCTGACACCACGTGGGTGTTGCTCCGAGAGACTCTGGACGAACCCCGTCTGAGTTAAACTACAGAAACCAGAAGGCCGTAGGAGAGCCACCGGAAGAGGTCAAAATGTTCATACAGGAGGTCTAGCAAAATCCCTGTACACTCGAAAGACTTTGATCTACCTGAGAAAGTAAGGGAAGTGGATGCCGTGAACATTGAAAGTGAATGTGAAAGTGAAATTGGGACGAGTGAACCCAAAAGATGGGTACTACTGAAAAGGGGACAAACTCTAAAGTCCAGAGAAACAGGGTGTTGGGGTAAACCCAGCCAAGAAATGTCCACCGGAACGGTTTACAAAGGCATAGGAAATTGAGAGGGGTCTGCGCCCAGAATAGGGGGACCTATGGGTGAGCCATTATTACCCTGATCACGTGAACCCAAGAAAGGGAGGTTCACAGCGAACTGTTGAAAAGACTTTGTGTGAGTATGTCAGGCGAAGATTTGTTGAAAGCCATAGTGAACCCGGCGGAGGGAGGCCAACAGTCGAGGCGGGTCCGAGCCTGTGCGAGGGAGATCCAGGGGTGAAATCACCACCCGAAACCCAATAAGAGAAGGAACTATTATTTGTTTTTTTGTGAAATACGGTTCAAAAGGGTCAGCACCTGGAAGAGGGAGGCCCAGGGGTGAAGCCATCACCCAAAGTGAACAGCAGAAAATAACTCTTTTGTGTGTCTGTTTTGTTAGTGAATACCTCAGGCACTCAGAGGCAAGAGACTTTCAAGAGGAACGAGACTTGCCCATCGACAGTTCTGATAGCTGCCATTGGAACTGTTAACTTGTGCTGGGAAAGCTCGAGTGGGTACTGTATTTGTATTTTTTGTATTTATTTTATTTATAAAGCGCGGCCAGGCCCGGGGGCCTATGGGCGCGTAAGTTAGATCTGGTTACAGTTACATTTGAGTGCAGTAAGCAAAGGTTACGTTACGGTTACAGATGGGTACATACATGTTGCAATGTTCATGTGGCAGGCAGTGGAGGCTGCCGATAAAATAAAGTGTAAAATAAATTATTTACAATATGTACAGTAGGCAGTCAGTCGTTCAAGGATCTGGGACGTTTAGGCTGTCATTGTGTCCATGTTGTGAAGCCAGCGCTTCGTGTTGCATTTGAATAGGTTAAAGGAGGGTTCTGACCTAAGGAGCGCGGGCAGTGTGTTCCATAATTTCGATGCTTGTACAGGGAAGCTAGCTCCACCCGAGTTATGGAGTTTGAATCTCGGTATGGACATAGTGTTTGCTTGAGCTTCTCTGAGTGGTCTTGATGATGTATGTGGTGTAAGTTGGTTGGTGAGGTAGGCTGGTGCAAGGTTGGCCCTGGCTTTGTGTGTGAGGGCCAAAGTTTTGAGGGATATTCTATGCTCTACTGGGAGCCAGTGTAGATTACGTCTAGTCTCAGAAATATGCGACTTTTTAGGGATGTTGAGGGCTGCCCTGATGGCATTATTTTGAATTACTTGTAGTTTGTTGATGTTTTTGTGGCTAGTGCCTAAATAAAGAGCATTACAATAGTCTATTTTGGACAGGACTAATGCTCTAGTAAGAGTAATGCAATTGGGTGCGGAGGTGAACGGCCTACATGCAGTGATCAATTTGCAGGTGTAAGTGGCTGATGATGCTACTGCATTGGTTTGTTTGGAGAGGGATAAGGTGGCATCAATGTAGATGCCGAGGGTTTTTGTGTTGTTTGAGACGGGGATAAGATTACAATCTTAAGTGAAAGATTTGAAAGCAGAGTTTAGATTTTTTAGTTTGGTGTGAGTAACCAGGATGATCAACTCCGTTTTCTCGTCGTTGAGACAAAGTCCATGATGTGCCATCCATGCTTGTATTACTGAGTATATTTCATTGAGGGTTTTGCTGTCTGTTTCGTAGTCACCCGAGATAGGAATGAGTATCTGGGTATCGTCCGCATAATTGGTATACGTGACACCCAGATAGTCAAGGATATCGAAGAGGGGCTTTGTAAATACATTATAGAGCGTCGGGGACACAAAAGAGCCTTGCGGGACTCCACAAGGTACTGGTGAGGGTTCAGCTGAATCAGTGGGAGAGAAGACCCTCATGGTTCTGTTTGTCAAGAAGGAACTGATCCAGGCAGTGGCTGCGTCTGAAAAGTGTGCTGCAGTTTTCAAGTGGTGACAGAGTGTTTGGTGGTTGACCAAATCAAAAGCTGCTGACAGGTCAAGCAGTAAGAGGAGTGCAAGTTTACCGTTGTCTTTTAGGATTTGGATCTGGGTAGTGAGATCTATTAATGCAGTTTCCGTGCCGTGTCTGGGTCGGAAGCCGGATTGCCTTAGTCCCAGGAGATTGTTTGATTCTAGATAAGCCTGTATTTGCAGATAAGCTGCTCTATCCAGTATTTTTTAATAAGAAAGGTATAGTTGTTATCGGCCTATAGTTAGATGGGTTGGCTGGGTCCAGAGTAGGTTTTTTGAGTAGAGGAATGACCCAAGAGTCTCTTAAGTTATCAGGCACTACTCCGGATTTGAAGGAGGCATTGATGAGGTTAGTAATAAATGGTGCCAGGTCATGTGCTGCTGCTTTGATGATCGGGGCAGGGCAGGCATCACCTTGGCAATTTGATGGTTTAAGTTTCCTAATGATGTTTTCTACTTCCCAAATTTAGAGGGGTGAGAAACTGAATGGCTTACAAGTTGACTTAAAGGTAGGTGACTTGTTAGGAAGTTGTTTGTAGTCAGGGTCAGCGAGTAGCAGGGATTTTTTCGCATTGGTTTTAGATTGTAGGCGAGTTATTTTGTCTAATAGGGCCTTCTGAATGTTACTGCACCATAGTGCATCTGTGACACATTTGTCAATAGACTGTGCGCCAAGCTTCCATCTTACCCCATGCAGAAAATGCGGGGAAGGGAGTCCCAGGCTACCGCATCCTGACATATTATTTGCTAACACTTCGTTCTTTCTTGAAAACTATCCCACACTCTTTCTGTAATTAGTTGTAAGGTTTGGCAATAGTTTTATGTTTAATATAGGCCTTTATTATTTGACATGACACCACTAGGACTGTCGTATTTATTTCATTTGATGGTCGGCGCTTGCTCCCATTTTAGATTTATGTTTAGATGAGGGGTTTTTCCAACCTGCATACAGTTTAAATAAACACCCTTGAACTGTGATCACTTGTGTCTGTCTTTACTGTTGTCACCATGAGTTCCTCGCACTACCCATTTTCAACACTCCTGGCTCCTATTGGTCTCCCTGATCACATGTTCCCCTTGGCCAATCTCTGGCTAAGCTATTCCGCTGGGAGTTGGAACTTCCCCAGGAAGGATCTAAGCCCCACCTCCTTTGAGGTCCATTTACAAGGTAGCAGCCATTTGCCCAGGCTCTTAATTTTCCTTCTGCCTTCCTCCTTTGCTGTTGGCAGATTTGTTTATGTTTATGTTTATGTTTATGTTTATTTTATTTATATAGCGCAGACCAGGCCCAAAGGCAACCAGGCGCATATCTTGGCAGAAAGTTACAGGTATAACATATCATCACATTGGTACCAACAGATTGTGAACAAAATATACAGAATATACAATTGACGTTACAAAACAGAGCAATAAGCGGAACAGTAGTGCCGGAACAAAGCAGAGCTAGGTCCCAGATGGCCCGTCAGAGTCAGAGGGCGGTTGATAGTGAGATGTAACTAGCCAAAGCTTGGCTTTGTGTTTGAATAGGTTAAATGACTGTAAGGTTCTGATGGTGAGTGGTACAGTGTTCCAAAGCTTGGCTGCCAGGACTGGGAAGCTGGCACCCCCAGCTGTATGAAGCTTGAATCTAGGGATTGCAAGACCGTGGGACTGTGCAGATCTGAGTACTCGTGTTGGTATATGTTGAGTGAATCGAGAGGCTAGATATGAGGGGGCCTGGTGGTTAACACATTTGTATGTAAGAGTGAGTGCTTTCAGTGAGATCCTTTGGGCGACTGAGAGCCAGTTGAGGTTCTTCCTGGTTTCTGAGATGTGGGCAGATCGAGGGATATTAAGAGCCGCTCTAATGGCATTATTTTGGGTAGTCTGAAGTTTGTTAAGATTGCCCTGGTTAGTGCCTTGGTACAATGCATTACAATAGTCCAGTTTGGACATAACCAAGGTCCTGGCCAGGGTAATGCAATTCTGGGCGGTAAGGAATGGGCGACAGGCTGAGATCAATTTGCAAGTGTAGGCAGACGCGGCAGCCACTGCATTGGTTTGTCGGGTGAGAGTCAAGGAGGCGTCCAAGTAGATACCCAGAGTTTTGGTATCTTTAGATACTTTAATTAGATTACCGTCAATGTTAAAGGAGCCGAACAGGGGACTTAGTTTGTTAAGTCTCTGTTGCGTGCCTAAGATGAGAAGCTCAGTCTTGTCATCGTTGAGGCACAGCTCGTGCTGGGCCATCCATGCTTGAATGACAAGGTAAATGTCATTGAGGGCTTTGGAGTCAACAATGTAGTCACCAGTAATGGGTATGAGTATCTGGGTGTCATCGGCGTAGTTCGTGTAGGTGACACCCAGATAGTCAAGCACATCAAATAATGGTTTGGTGAAGACATTATAGAGAGTAGGGGAGACACAGGACCCTTGCGGGACTCCACACGGGACTGGTGTAGGGTCGGCCGATGCGGTAGGTGAGAAAACTCTCATGTGCCTGTTGTCGAGGAATGACCTGATCCAGTTGGATGCGTTGTCAGAGAAGTGGGCAGCGGACTTCAGGTGCCGACATAGTATTTGGTGGTTGACCAAGTCGAAAGCAGCGGATAAGTCCAGTAGTAGTAGAAGGGACAGTTTACCGTTGTCTTTAAGGTCCTCAATTTGAGTTTTGAGGTCAAGAAGAGCTGTTTCAGTCCCGTGCTTGGGTCTGAAGCCAGACTGTCTTGAGCCGAGGAGGTTATTCGTTTCTAAGTAGTTCTGAATCTGCAGGTATGCTGCTCTGTCAAGTATTTTAAGTAGGAACGGTACAGTGGTAATAGGTCTGTAGTTAGTTGGTGTTTCAGGGTCCAGATTCGGTTTTTTTAGGAGAGGGATAACCCATGCGTCCTTTAAATTGTTGGGTACCGTTCCAGTTAGGAATTAAGAGTTGATGAAGGTGGTTATGAAAGGAGCAAGGTCCTGTTTCGCTTCCTTAATGATAGGTGCTGGGCAGGAGTCACCTTGGCAGTTAGAGGGTTTTAGGTTGCGAATGATGTTTTCGACCTCGAGGATGGTGAGTGGGGTGAAGCTGAAAGGGGTGTGAGTAAAGGAGGCCGTTGGCGTAGTGGCAGGTTTAGTAGGGGGGTTGGTGAGTAGGGTAGTTTGTTTGGCGTTAATTTTTGATTGCAGGGTGGTGATTTTGTTGAGGAGAGCGTTTTGGATGTTATTGCACCATTGGCTGTCTTTAGTGCAGGTATCAGGGACGGGGGAGGGGGCTTCCAATTCTTTAAGGATTTTAAACAACTCCTTAGTGTTGGATTCTGCTTGTATGATACGTTGGTTGTAAGTCTCCTTTTTAGCTTGTAAGATCGCTTCCTGTGTGGCTCCCCTGCTCTTACCTCACTCCAAATTCATTTTCTGTTGCCCCACCATTCCCCTGTGGCCTGTTTGTTGTTTGTTGGTCGGGTTTCGGGTGTCTCATGTCTGTTGAGCTGGAGAATTCCCTGTCCTTTCTAGGTTGAGTCTCTAGTTGGTTTTTCCTGGATGCTTCAAGATGCCTTCTGGGAGTTGCTGTTACAAAAGAAGCAAGAGGGAAGTCTGGCAAGAAATTAAGTTGACAGGCTTTGTGGAAAGGACTGTGGTGATAGTAGTTGTATTCGATGCACACTCAGAGTGGTAAGGGTTTGTGCACCCCCGCCAACCTCCTCACTGCTCATCTGATAGTGTTTCCTAAACCCCCTTGACATGATGAATCCCTAAAGTAGTAAGTGCTTGGAAGAGTCATTTCTCTTTTGCTTTTAGTGCAATAGGAATGTCATCTGAGGTACCTCTGTTGCAGGGCCTGGGTCATTCTTCTCAAAGCCTCAGTATTAGTTGCTGCGGAAGTTGAAACAGTCTTTGGAGCAGAAGCATGTTGGTATTTACTGGCACATGAATGAGGACCTAATTGATGAAGACACAGTGATGGCCTAGAGGTGGAGGGTACTTGAGGACTCATGATATTGGTACGTTATTTAGAGAGACTATTGCTTGAAGAAATAAGTTTTCTTAGGAAACTGAGTTTGCTTTCCTCATTTTTAAAAGTGAGTGACATTGGCCAAAGGGCGGTTTCCCAGATGCTGATGCACCTATGCCTGCTCCCTTTTTCTTACTGCAGGCTACAGTGGCCCTCTTGATGCTGATGCACTGACTGCCTGCTCTCTTTTTCTATTTTTTTTTTCTTTTTTTTTCTTTGTTTTAATTGCATAACAACTTTTCAAATATTTTATCACCATTTATAGAACAATTACACAATTCATACAACTCAAAAGTTTTCCTAAAACAACAAATATACAAATAACAAATGAATCCAAATTGCATAACAAATATAAAAAAACCCGATAAAAACGTATTCCCCCTAACAATTTAAACTATTCCCGCTCCATTAGGCCAAAGGAATATTAGGGTCCAACCAATCCTCTTAACATAAAATTCACTCAAACGTCCTAAAATGGGACCAACATCCTATCTCACAGCAGACTTTATGACTTGTGAGTCTAAGGAAGCATTATGTCAATTTGACCCCCTGTGGCTTCAGCTTTCGGGAGAATCACTCTAAAGAATTGTACCACTGCAATTTGGACACGTTCTCTTGAAGATGAAAATATTATTTGCCATCTACTCTCACTTGAGGTATGAATGTGAAAAGTGAGAATATTAAGGAAGCATCTTATTCCGGACCTCCCTTAAAGCCGGGCAGTCAATTAAAAGATGCTGACGGGTTTCCTTTTGTGAAGTATCTAAGCAATATCTACAGTAGTTCTGTGCTGCAGTTATGACTTTACGCCGGGCCATTACCTCACGCGTGCCCCACAGATTAAGTCTGAACCATAGAAATTCAGCCCTGGTCTCAGGTGATGGACATTTTACCAGGTACGACGCCATTCTCCCATAAGGTTTTATGCCAAAAGACCAGATATCAAAGTCTTTATAAAGGTTGCAAGTAGCAAGCGTCTCAGCCCAGTCTACGTAATATATCTTTCTTTTAGCCCGGTCCGGATTCAACAGTAACAATTCAAGTGATACCTCCGCCTTGGCCAGACAATTTAACACACAATTGAGCCATTCTCTCACAAATGTAATTCTTAATTTCAGCAGGGCAGAGGCTAACCCTTCTAAGATGGTACTCGTGTTGACCCCCCCGTTTTGCAGTAACGCACATTGGGCCTCATCACGACTTTGGCGGTAACCCTTAAATCCGGCGGTAGCGCTATTACTGCCGGATTTAAGGGTCCGCCAAAGCAGGACTTCGGCGGATTTCTCCCCAGCTCTGAGCTGGGGGGAAATCCGCCGAAAATTCGCGCTATTACCGCCGGCGGGAAATCCGCCGGCAGTATTAGCGCAAAATTTCCCCATTGAGCCCAATGGGGAATGGGGCATTCCCGAATGGGCTCAATGGGGAATGGGGATTGACATTACCGCCGAACTCGTGATCCGGCGCTATTAGCGCCGGGGAGTTCGGCGGTAGGGCTAATACCGCCCGCGCTAATAGCGTTACCGTTACCGCCCAAGTCGTGATGAGGCCCATTGTCTCCAACTTGCCTGGGCGTGGAGGGACAACAGGCCCAGCTCGTACCTAATCAGTGCAATCGGAACTGCCTTTGGTACTGATAAAGTCTCTTTCCAATATTTGGATTCGAGAGCGTTCCATGGGTGAGATTTATTTAGTACCATTCCTTCCACCCCATACAACAAGATCGGGGACACTTTCATCTTATAAAAGTCAAGTGCATGTTTTAACGTGAATTTCCCATACTTTTTAATTATTATTCTGGTCTGTGAGATCAGCTGCAATAACTTCCGCAGAGACCTTGCACAATCGTCATCCATGATTAGGGTTCCCAGATATTTATACTCTGAGACTTTTTCCAACGTTATGTCTTGAATTGACCATTTGTGATTGAGTTGAAACCTCTTACTAGTTATCGAAGGTTTACATGTTAATACCTGAGATTTACTCACATTAATACTCAGGCCGTTTTTGCAGGCATAGGTCCCCAACTTCTCCAACATGCGTTGTAGCCCCTGAGGTGTTTGTGACAGTAACGCCAAATCATCCGCATACAACATATACGGGATTTGGTGAAGGCCCAGCCTCGGAGGATCCCCATTGCAGTTAGCAAATTCCTTCCCCATATCGAGAATGAAAAAATTAAACAAAAAAGCTGCTAACGCGCAGCCTTGTTTAAGGCCACGTTGTGTTGCAATTTCGGGTGACAATTTTCCATCCAAGCTAATGCGTACACGCATGGATGTCTTAGTGTGGAACAGGATGATCAGAGACAACAGTGACACAGGACAATCATAGGCCTTCAGTTTTCGAAACAGCAACTCCCGGTCAACAGAGTCGAAAGCAGCCTTAAAGTCGATAAATCCCATATATAGGGGCTGTGCTCTCTCCGCTTGCTGTGCCTTAATGACCCTGAGTAGCACAATATTGGGGATTGTTCCCAACCCCTTCACAAAACGCGCCTGTAAGGGGTCTGCCAGTTTCATTTGGCTCGCCCATGCTTGAAGTTCCCGCAGGATTAGACGGCAGTACAACTTTCCTGGAACATCAAGCAGTGATATGGGTCTATAGCTGCTTGGTTCCAGTCTATCGCCTTTCTTATAGATAGGGATTGTTATCGCTTGAGTCCACGTAGAGGGGAGGTGCTGCGTTTCATTTATGGTCTTAAAGATTTTATATAAAACCGCCGCCCACACCTCAGGGAATTTTTTAAGTTCAAAATTAGACAGCCCATCTGGGCCACAGGCTTTAGAATTCGAGGCAGATTTAATGAGCTCAACAATGTCCTCGAGTTCAAAATTCAGATGAAACTGACCCAGAGGACCAGGCTCAACCCAGCTACTACCCGAAGCATCTCGAGCATACAACAGAGTAAAGTGGTCAATCCATTTTTGAGTTTGGACTCCTATAACTTGATAACTTAACTGAGAACCCAAAGTAGCATAATTCATCAATGACCACATTTTTGCTAGATTTTTCCCTGCTAATGCTTTCAGCATAGTTGCCCCATCTTCCTGAAACATCTTTGCCTGGTGCTGTCTTACCCAATTTCTGTAAGCGGGTTTCAGTCTAGTGGCTTTGGTCGACCTATCCCCTAAAGAACCACAGTGGACCGCTCTAAGATCCCTGCGTAATCTCGCTTCCTTCTCTTTCACTTCTTTGTCAAATACGTGTAAATGCTGAGAAGGATTCTTACCATCCGGTCCTTGTTTCCGGCATACCTGAATTTGATCAGGCCGTTCAACTTTGTCCCCTCTTAACAACAAAGAATAATCAACATGACATCTGTCTAAATCATGATTAAGGGAGATTACCTCCTTCTCCGACCATCATAGCTTTTACCACCAGCATATACAACACAAGAAGCTTTTACATACTGCCTATCCTTTGGCCCACTTAATGGAGCGCACTTCCAATGGGTTTCTAAAATATTGTGATCACTAGAGTCTGATTTTGTGACATTTAGGGGGTAATTCATAGAATTCAGCGCACAAGTGGCGCACGCGGCTGGCGCAGAGTGTGCGCGTGCGAATCCTTGCGCCAGCCGCGTGCGCTAAAATCCATTTCCGCGCACAGCGTATTCATGGATTCCAGCCACCAAAACCAGCCGTGGCGCACAGTGGCGCAGCGACCCTGCAGCAGTGCCAGTTACGCCCCCAAGAACGCCTCTCGTGCAGGGAAAAGCCATCAATATACCCAATCCAGCGCAAAGGGCTGCGCTAACCCTGTACCAGCACAGCAAGCGGGCTACGTGTATCACTGGGGTGCGCGGGAAGTACCTCACGCGATTGGCCCCGTGCGAGCAGGGTACGCGTATTTCAGGGGTGCGCGGGAAGTTCCACACACGATTTCATCATGGTACGTGTATTTCAGGGGTGCGCGGGAATTTCCACACGCGAATGGGCCCGTGCGAGCAGGGTACGCGTATCTCAGGGGTGTGCGGGAAGTTCCACACGCGATTCCATCAGGGTACGTGTATGTCGGGGTGCGCGTGAAGTTCCACACGCGATATCAGCAGGGTACGTGTATTTCAGGGTGCAGGGGAAGTTACACACGCGATTTCCGCAGGGTATGTGTATATCAGGGGTGCGCGTGAAGTTCCACACGCGATATCAGCAGGGTACGTGTATTTCAGGGTGCAGGGGAAAATACACACGCGATTTCTGCAGGGCACGTGTATTTCAGGGGTGCGCGAGAATTTCCACACGCGATTGGGCCCGTGCGAGCAGGGTACGCGTATCTCAGGGGTGCGCGGGAAGTTCCACACGCGATTCCATCAGGGTACGTGTATTTCGGGGTGCGAGGGAAGTTTCACACGTGAAATCAGCAGGGTACGTGTAGTCCAGGGGTGCGCGGGAAGTCCCACACGCGATTCCATCAGGGTACGTGTATTACAGGGGTGCGCGGGAATTTCCACACGCGACTGGGCCCGTGCGAGCAGGGTACGCGTATCTCAGGGGTGCGCGGGAAGTTCCACACACGATTCCATCAGGGTACGTGTATTTCGGGGTGCGCGTGAAGTTCCACACGCGATATCAGCAGGGTACGTGTATTTCAGGGTGCAGGGGAAGTTACACACGCGATTTCCGCAGGGTACGTGTATTTCAGGGGTGCACGTGAAGTTCCACACGCGATATCAGCAGGGTACGTGTATTTCAGGGTGCAGGGGAAGTTACACACGTGATTACAGCAGGGTACGTGTATTCCAGGGGTGTGCGGGAAGTCCCACACGTGATTCCATCAGGGTACGTGTATTACAGGGGTGCGCGGGAATTTCCACACGCGATTGGGCCCGTGCAAGCAGGGTACGCGTATCTCAGGGGTGCGAAGGAAGTGCCACACGCGATTTCAGCAGGGTACGTGTATTCCAGGGGTGCGCGGGAAGTCCCACACGCGATTCCATCAGGGTACGTGTATTACAGGGGTGCGCGGGAAGTTCCACACGCGATTAGCCTGGGTACGTGTGTTCCGGGGTGCCGGGAACTTTCACACGCGATTGGTGGAAATCCACGTGTGTTCTGTCATCACGTGCAATGAGGGAAACACCTGCGCGCGTCACGTCACAGACGCGCTCACGCGCTAAGGGCCTTTGGTCCAATGAAATCGCATATGCGTGCTGCCGTGCATACGCGCTAAGGGCCTTTCCTCGTATTACACACGGACGTGCAGTTTTCCACGCGCGCTTACGCGCATGGGCCCTTTCCTCGTATTACACGCGGACGTGCAGTTTTTCACGCGCGCTGAAATGCCCATGCACGTCTGTACGCGTCACGTCACAGGAGCGCTTGCGCTTGAGGGGCCTTCTGTCCAATGATAATGCGTATGCGTGCAGACGCGCTTACGCCTAAGGGCCTTTCCTCGAATTACACGCTGACGTGCAGATTTTTCACGTGCCAAATCACTCCGTATCAAGCTGGCCACGCGTAAGCACACGGAAGACCACGCTCCTGCCCAGAAGGCCGAACTACTGCCCCCCAGAGCCCCGAGCACGCTCCCACCTGCCATCTGCTGCTGCCTGACTGCCTGCTGCCCACGTGCCCTGCCATTTGCTGCCTGCACATCAGCCAGGGGTGCTGTTGCTGTGACCACCCCTGCTGGAACCGAAGACTCCCGACTGGGATTCCATCGCTCCACAGCCCAGCCCCAGGACCCAGTTGCCCACCCACTCCTGCCTCTGGGGTTGTCATGTCGGGGCAAACACCATCTGTGACCACTGACAACCCCCGGCCAGAGAGGCAGAGGGGCACCAGCTTCAGTGCCACCGAAGTTGGTGTCCTGGTGGAGCAAGTCCTGGGGCAGTATGATGCCCTCTTCGGAAGTTCCCGCGCCGACAAGGAAGGACGGACTCGGATCTGGACTGACATCGTGACTGCCATCAACGCGGAGGGGGTGGCAGTCCGCGACTTACAACATGTCAAGAAGCGCTGGGAGGACTTCAGGTCCAGGACCCTGAACAAGGCCCGGCGCCTCTTGAAGGCAGCGGATGCCAAGGGGCACCAGGGCCACTTGTCGGAAGAACAGATGAGGGTCTTGGAACGCATATCCCCAGCGCTCCACGTCCAGGTCCTAGAGAAGCAGACCCGTCTGGAGTCGAGCGGTGAGTGTACATGCATCCTGATTGTGAGCAGTGCGTGTGGTGATTATTCAGTAGTGTGCAGGTTGCACATCTGTTTGTATGGGGTCGAGTATGGGTGGGGGTGTACAGGGCCGTGGGGCTGACACATGCGAGGGCTGTAATGTGTGAGACATGGATGGTGCTTGTGTGTGTAGGCTTGCATGCCAAATGCAGTTGTGTGGGCACACATGTTTGGATGAATGTGTATGTAAGTAGACATGTCCGTGATGTCACGCATGTATGTTGTTTTCGGCTGCATGTATCAGCACTGTGTACATGTGCATGTGTGTGTATTTGACAAGGGTGCAACAGTGATGCAACATGGATGCATGTGACAGCGGTATGTGGAAGCCTGATTGGCAGATGTGACATGGATGCCCGTCTGAACAGTGCGACACTTGGCAGAGGTGTACACATGCATGCAAGTGTGGTGGTGTGTGTACATGTGTGGTGCACTTCCTGTGTTGCATGTGATGTCTGGCTCACCTTTGGCTGCTCATGCTGTTGTATGTGTATGGATGGTGGTGGCAGTTGCGATATGGCTGTGGTATGGCTCATGTGTGCGAGTTGTAATGACATGTGTGTTGGGGATTGTGATGACATGTCTGAGGTTTGCCAATGCCACTCATGTACAACTGTCATGTGTGTATGTGTCCATTGTACAGTGCCCTGATGCCTGTGTTTTGTTTCTCCCTGTCTGCAGCGTCAACTGATGAAGAGGGCGGAGAAGGTGCTGTGGAGCACAGCGGCGGGGATCCGACCGCCAGCCGGAGACGCAAGGCCTGCTCCCCTCCCATGTTGTCATCTCGTCGGGGAGTGAGGAGTCCAGTGCCGCGTCCCAGGCCGCAGCTGCCGGGGGGGAGGTCCAAGAGGCGGAGGTTGGAGTTGGACTCCTCGGCAGCAGAAGGGGCAGCTGGGACCCCACAGGGCCCAACAGGGGAAGATGGCACGGAGTCATCCAGGTTGGTGGGGGGTTTGGTGGAGGAGGAGGCCGTGCAAGCACCAGAGACGGGGTCTGGAGGTGGGGATCCCACTGGTGCTAGTGGTGCAGTGCAGGACCAGGGACAGGAGGCAGCACAGGCCGCCGCGGAGGTGCCTGTGTGCAATCCTGTCCCTGATCCTGTCCCTGCATCATCTTGCACCAGCAGGGATGCCTACGTCCAGACCCGTTTTCAGGCAGGGGATGAGCTCACGTCAACTGGCCTTCCTCTGCCTGCGGACGTGGCTATCCAGGTCCGGGTTGAGCCTGTCCTGGCTGGTGTGGCATTGCGTCAACGGGCCATGCGAGGTGACCTGCAGTCTTTTCATGGAGAGACTGCACGTCATCTCGAATGGCTCGTTGACCACGTCAGCCTGCTGGGACAGGTCACCCAGGCCGGATTCCTCTGTCTGATGGGGCTTGCTCCGACCCCCTCCTCAACTGGACCCCCTACGCGCCAGTCGTCCTCTGTGCCATCTTCCCACCCATCAGTCACCTGGGTGCCCTGTGGAGCTGCCTCTGACGGTGCGGCCAGGCTGGTGGAGGAGGCATCCCTGCCACAGTCGGGAGTCGGACGTCCAGCAGGGGTGGCCACATCTACGACTGCACCCCAGCCGGCGGAGGATGTGCAGGCAGCAGGAGGCAGTGCACGGGCAGAGGCACAGCAGCAGCAACGTGGTGGGAGCCATGAAGGCTCGGGGCCTTCGACATCGGAGGGGCAGGCATCGGCCGGAGGGCAGGAGGACCCAGGACAGAGAGTGTCTTCCGTGTGGCAGCGGTTGGGCCACGCCATAGATGCGGAGCGGCAGCGGGCGGAAGAGGCACGGCTCACAATGGTCAGGGCGGAGAACTCCATGCGGAGGGCCCTGAGGCGGGCCGAGTGCCTCGAGGCAATCCGCAGGGGTTTGGAGGTGGAGACGTCGACGGCCCTGCGGACCCTCGGGGCCATGGAGGAGGACCGCCTCCGGGACATTGAGGAGGAGTTCGATGATGCCCTGGCCCGGAACATCCACAAGTGAGCCGTGAAACTAGCCCGCTGCCCTTGTACATAGTTTCTAGGTAGTGTTAGGTTTCATTTTTGTTTTTATTTTATTTGGACCTTTCGGACATTGACCACATTTTTGTATATAGTTTATTTTATTAGTTAGTGTAGTTAGATAGGTTTCCTTTATTTTGTTGGGATAATGGACCCTGGCTTGTTCCCATGTACATAGTTGACAGTTGGATTGTATTTTTTTTTCTATTTTTAACCATGGAGCAATGGCTTTCTTTTTTATTTCCCATTGGATTTTGTTTTGTGGACATTGACTTTGGACATTACTTTGGAATTTTATTTTTGGTTTTGCTTTTTTTGACGGACATGCTTCTTTTCATTTTTGTGCATTCACGTTTCTGTTTCTTCATTTTTTATTCTATTTATGTTTCCTTTAATACATATTATTTTTGGTGAACTTCAATGTGTGGTATCTCATTGGTTTCATGCATTTCCTGATATGTGTTTTGAGATTCACTGACACCCATTGGGTGTATGTGAGGGAAATGGGTTTGTTTCGGAACTTGCAATTGGTGTTCTGTGATGTAATTGCAAATTATGAGTTGGTGGATGCAATACTCGGGTGGGTGTTTTGCATTTGGAGGCTGACCATAGGGACCAGGGATCTAGATTGTGATGACATGTTGGCTGGGGAACATGAGTTGCACATGGGTGGGGCCTGCTGGCAGGTGCCCCTCAGTGCTGGGGGTGGGGGTGGTGGGAGACATGGGTGGGGGCCTGGTGGTGGGTGCCCCTGCACTGCTGGGGGGTGGGGGTGGTGGGGAACATGAGTTGGACATGGGTGGGGCCTGCTGGCAGGTGCACCACAGTGCTGGGGGTGGGGGTGGTGGGAGACATGGGTGGGGGCCTGGTGGTGGGTGCCCCTGCACTGCTGGGGGGTGGGGGTGGTGGGAGACATGGGTGGGGGCCTGGTGGTGGGTGCCCCTGCACTGCTGGGGGGTGGGGCTGGTGGGGAACATGAGTTGGACATGGGTGGGGGCCTGGTGGTGGGTGCCCCTGGTGGCTGGGGGTGCAGGGGGACATGCGTTGGTGGGCAGTAGTGCAAGTTGACATGTGGGTTGGCTGGTGGGCATGGCCATGGTGGATGGGGTGCCTGCAGGACATGTGCTGGGTAGGCCCCTGTGGTGTGAGCCACCTGCAGGGGCCGTGGAGGGTGTAGAGGGGACACCTGGGAGGACCCACACGTGCAATTCACCTGTGCTGCTCCCGGCGCACCCCTGCAATACACGTACCCTGATGAGATCGCGTGTGGAACTTCCCGCGCACCCCTGGAATACACGTACCCCGCTCAATCGCGTGTGTAACTTCCCGCGCACCCCTGTAATACACGTACCCTGATGGAATTGCGTGTGGAACTTCCCGCGCACCCCTGGAATACACGTGCCCTGCTGATGTTGCGTGGGATACTTCCCCCGCACCCCGAAATACACGTACCCTGATGAGATCGCGTGTGTGACTTCCCGCGCACCCCCGAAATACACGTACCCCGCTCAATCGCGTGTGTAACTTCCCGTGCACCCCCGAAATACACGTACCCCGCTCAATCGCGTATCTAACTTCCCGCGCACCCCCGGAATACACGTACCCCGCTCAATCGCGTATCTGACTTCCCGCGCACCCCCGAAATACACGTACCCCGCTCAATCGCGTGTGTAACTTCCCGCGCGCCCCCGAAATACACGTAGCCCGCTCCCCCAGGCCCGATCGCGTGAAAAAGTTCACGCGAACCCCTGAAATAC
Organism: Ambystoma mexicanum; assembly: GCF_040938575.1. Taxonomy (NCBI): domain Eukaryota; kingdom Metazoa; phylum Chordata; class Amphibia; order Caudata; family Ambystomatidae; genus Ambystoma; species Ambystoma mexicanum. Next base: position 17,415,516 of record NC_090935.1, read on the forward strand.
ACGTAGCCCGCTCCCCCAGGCCCGATCGCGTGAAAAAGTTCACACGAACCCCTGAAATACACGTAGCCCGCTCCCCCAGGCCCGATCGCGTGTAAATGTTCACGCGAACCCCTGAGATACACGTAGCCCGCTCCCCCAGGCCCGATCGCGTGAAAAAGTTCACGCGAACCCCTGAGATACACGTAGCCCGCTCCCCCAGGCCCGATCGCGTGAAAAAGTTCACGCGAACCCCTGAGATACACGTAGCCCGCTCCCCCAGGCCCGATCGCGTGTAAATGTTCACGCGAACCCCTGAAATACACGTAGCCCGCTCCCCCAGGCCCGATCGCGTGAAAAAGTTCACGCGAACCCCTGAGATACACGTAGCCCGCTCCCCCAGGCCCGATCGCGTGAGAAAGTTCACGCGAACCCCTGAAATACACGTAGCCCGCTCCCCCAGGCCCGATCGCGTGAGAAAATTCATGCGCACCCCCGGAATACACGTACCCCGCTCAATCGCGTGTGTAACTTCCCGCGCAACCCCGAAATACACGTGCCCCGCTCGCACAGGCACTATTGCTGTATGTTGCCACTTTTGTAATGCGCAGGGACGCTACCGCCTGCCTTCGTGTGGCGGACGTGTTTCGGCTTGTGCGTGTCTTTCGCTGTGCGTGGCTTTGCCCTATTCGATTCCATGAATACGTGTGGTTCGGGTGCGTGTGGGCGTTCCGTCTGCTTCCCTGCAGTACATCCCCAGTTACGCCCTTATTTTCGCGAGTTGTTCCCCATTCCGCGCGTTACGCCCCGTGTTCCGCCCACTTTCTAGTGTATGCGCCGAGGTTGTGCGCTTTCACTGTGCGCGTCGCGCACGTCTTTCGGGATGTTGCAGTGACGTGTGCGCCATGCACGGTTTTGGCGCACATCCCGAGGAAGACACGCGCAGGGACTTCCATGAATCGCACGCGTGCGCGTGCGCCTGTTTTTTTCCGCTTGCGCCTGCTTGCGCCTGCTTGCGCTTAGATTTTCGGCGCACGTTTGTTCCATGAATCGGCCCCTAAATTGGACTACTACTGGCCAGAGACCCTCAGTCAAATAGATAAAATCTATGATTGACTCACTGGCCCCTTTTTGCCATGTCGGAACTGGCGGAATATCTGCTTTAAAGGCTCCATTGAGCATAACCAACCCTCTGGCTTTAACAAGAGAGTCCCATCTTGTCCATCTCTTTTTATTTTTACATGTACCTTTGCTCATGCACTTTAGGTTTAAATCGCCCGCTAAGACCAGGCCAGTTATCCTGGGGTTCAAGACCACTAGGTCAAGGATGTTATTTAAGTCATTGAAAAAGGTGTCGTCCGACATAGCAATTGGGTTCCAGTATATATTTAACAAAGCGTACACTTCTGACCCAGCCATTAGCTTGCCCAATAACATATAACTGTTAGGCATTGCCCAGAGCTCAGTTGTCATACCACTCCCCTTTTTAACCGCTATGACCAACCCTGACATTGGGCGTCCCAAGGCTGGTTTCACAGCTGGGTTTAGGAGGATTTCGTGGTCATCCCTAAGAGGCGCATCCGTGAGCCAGGTCTCTTGTAAAAAGACAATGGGCCTCATTACGACCCTGGCGGTCTGGAAATAACGGTGGCGGTAAACCCGCCGCCACCGTCGTTTCCATGCCGAGCGATCACAACTCCTGCAGGCGGAAGGTGATGTTCCCGCCAGGTCTGACCTGGCGGGTTTAACACCGCCTGCCTGCAGGCAGACGAGGAAACACCGGCAGCATTACGAGATGCTGCCGGTGTTTCCATGATCCCCATTCCCATCGAGTCCCATAGGACTCAATGGGAATGGGGATTAAAACCATTCCGCCTCCGTGATTCCTGGAAAACCGGGGTTGTAATGCCCCGGTAATTCCGGGAATCACGGAGGCGGAATGGTAATAAGAGTCCGGCGGTAACCAGGCGGTTTTACTGCCGCGGTTACCGCCGGGCTCGTAATGAGGCCCAATGTTATATTTATTCAAATCATTCTGGTCACTATTCAAAAGGTGCGAGAATCCCCTGGTGTTCCAACTAGCCAATGACATCTGCACCTCCCTCCCCCCATTCGCATATTACTTCATCATATTTGTACCAGGCCTTCCACCATGCGAATGGACCTCACGGTGCAGTTGCTCGTTGGGATTTCTCACAATCTCACTCCTCACATCATTGGGATACCGGGGCGATTGCTGGGGAGTTAATGCTCTATCACTTAAAGGCTCGAGAACGAACCCTAAGGCGAACAACTCCTCTCTTTCTTGCCAAATTACATTCTGGACGACCCTTGATTTTACCCACAGGATTACTGCATTCAAATTAGATGTGTTTAAGAATTCTACTTGGGACAAGTCAGCAGAAACCACATCTCGTAAATTGGGGATCTCTGAGAAGATTGCTAAGATCGCTCGCCTGTTGAGATCATATTGTGTGCAGGGTGGTCTTCTGCATGAAAAAAGCAGGGGAAACTCTACCATCCTGTTTCTCACTGGGGGCTTGTGTTGCTTACCCTTAGGGTGATTGCTATTACTCTCAGGGGGCACCTCTTCCAAATGCATATTGGGGCTCTGCATCTTCTTCAAAGCCTGCTCTATTAAAGAGATAATTGGCCCTGTTATCTGTGTTAAATCTCCAGTGTTGTCAATCAGGACCCTGGCCCCTATCGGGTGGCTCTCAGAATCTATTGTATGCGGACCCTCCACTTCACCACTCCATTGGGGGGCCCTCTGAGAATCCTTCGCCTGCATTGAATTTACCCGGGAGTCACTGTTTGGGCAGAAAGATACGGCTTGGACCTCACTATCCGAGCCGGCTGTGGCTTTTTCTTTGTGTCAAGACGGACAGGTTGAGACCAGACGGTTTAACAGGAGGCGGAAGAGGAGTAGGACGAGTCTTTGACATATACTCATCCACCGCTTTCCTGATCTCTGCCCGATACTGGTCGACCTTAGGGATGCTCCCCCCATCATTTACAGTGTCTTTCAGGTGGTTTATGACTGTTTAAGATTTCTGCTGGGGTGGCGCCTGCTCAGGACCATCACGTGTCTCTGACAATTCCTCTACAAGGTTATCCAAAGGGGGGTACTCTAAGGGCTGGTGGAGGCAGAAGCTAAGTGCCCCTTTTCTTTTATCCAGGGCTTGGGATATGTATTTTTGTTTGATAGCCTCAGAGGCTGCCAACGTCGTACGCTTGGGGACCGAGATAACCTTGAAGAAGTGTTTGACCAAAGATTTCCCCACCGACTTGGGTAATTGTTGATTCTTTGGGAGCTTTTTTGCAGCCAATTTGATGGGTTTTAATACGGGATTCTCTGGGTTCGTTGTTTGCTTTTCCCCCAGAGGCACTAAATCTACCATATTAGGGTTTGGTTTCTCCACCACCATTTCTTCCACTATAGCGGGTGGAGGCTTTACACATTCAACCCCCTCCACCCAGTGACCACCCCCACCTTTTGAATTTTCATAGATGATTTCCACAAAACACGGGATCACCGATTCCACCACCTTTGGTATTGGGATCACATTTGTGACACCCCCCACTCGTATACTCGGCTCAACATCATTCTCTGTCTGCGCAGCTACATTATTCATAGGTGGCTTCAACACTTTTGGTGACCCGCATTTCTCCCATATTTTAGCTAAGAGTTCGTCGTTGGTGAATTGCCCTTTCATTATTGTCTCCATACAGCCCTCCTGCCAAATTAATTTCTGTTCACATGCTTCGAGGGCTCTAGACATTGTAGATAATGCGAGATTCGTCGCATGTAAGGCAATTCCCCAATCATTCTCCCTTTGGATTACCATAACAGATGTATTCATGCTTTGATTATGGGCTAACACATTGCTCACTTTCCCTTGCGGAGGTGGAGGTAAAGGCTCACTTGCAGAACAAGAAGAGCCCCTTGACCCACCCTGGTCACTACTAATCGAGTGAGGGTCACTTCTCGAACTCTCTGAGAACATTACTGGTGACGCTGAAAGGTTCTCCGGTAAGAGATTGTCCGAGAAAACAGAATCATTAGGCTCCAAATCAATCACCGCAATGTCCCCCAATTTAGAATCACTTTCAATAAGTTCAACAGCACCTTGGGCCACTGCACCCGACACAGGTTAAGATTCTAACAAAGCTGGGTCGGATATGGAGCACTGCTTCCCGGAGCCCACCAGAGGCTGTGTGTTCAAAGCGACCTCTGTTGCAGGCTCGACCTGAATATTTGAGCCTTTATTGATAAGCTCAGGTCGGTTCCCACCCCCCCCCCGAGGTCCCCTCCTCAGGTAGAGCCTGGGGTGGGTTCCCGACCTGAGCCCGAAAGGCCGAGAGAGACCCATTGCAAAATTTGCGGATATCCACATTATCTGGGGCGAGGAGTTTGACCCGACTCCTTCTGGGAGTGGAACAAATAATGGAGGCATCTCCATGATATCTTGAGTCCCCGACACTCGCTCGCATAATGGTACTGCGGGCTGGCATGCCCGATGTTAAAGTGAGCCGCATTCTTACTTCGAGTCCAGAAGGTGATTAAGGAGAATAGGGTCCAGGAGCCTCTATGGAACCACCCACACGGTTGCACAGCCTTGTGGGGCCAGTAGTCCTCCAGAAAGTGAAATTATTCACAAGCACTTCAAATGCTGGATAAGTCGTCTGCGGCAAAGCGGGACTCGCCTGGTCACCTTATGTTAAGTCTTTATGAAGGAAGGAGGAGTGGCTAGCCACAACTACAAGAGGCACTCCACATTAGGCAGTCAACAACCCCTCCTAAAGTGGTACTCACGGGGCACTTGGTCAAGCTCAAACCTTCACTCCCAGCTTCCTTGAGCACAGGAGGAATCCCCCATTACCCCAAAGCACCGTGCACAGACAGCTGCGCTGCTGTATAGCGTTACTGCCGGGTTTCCCAAGTTCCACACTCCGCTCAGTCCACTTTTCCTTCCGTTCCTCCGGCCCTCTAGTCCTCGTCCCTCTGCAAACTGCGGAGACCACGGAATGCCAGACTACCCGTGGCCCGTAACATGCAGCCCGCTCACCTCAAACTGTGGAGTCAGCTGTCAACAGTATAACGGGAGTGCAGGGCAAAGTGACTTGGCCTGCGAATCCGTGTCACCTCATCAAACTCCACCGTAGGGTGTCCAGCCTAGGCGCCAGGCTCAGGGGGGGAGGGAGGGTCCTTTGTATGGGCTACGAGGTCCTGGTCGAAGCTCGGCACTCCGTAATTACAGAGCTACCTGCTCCCACGCCCGTTTCCTCGTCTGCGTCCACACCAGTGCTCACTCTCCTTGTGCGAGTTTGCTCTCTTTTTCTTACTGCCGGCTATAGTGGCCCTCTTGATGCTTGATGCTGATGCACTGACTGCAGGCTCTCTTTTTCTTACTGCCAGCTATAGAGGCCCTCTTGATGCTGATGCACTGAGTGTCTGCTCCTTTTTTCTTACTGCAGGCTACAGTGGCCCTCTTGATGCTGATGTACCGGCTGCCTGCTCTCTTTTTCTTACTGCTGGCTAAAGTGGCCCTCGTGATGCTGATGCACTGACTGCCTGCTCTGTTTTTCTTACTGCCGGCTATAGAGGCCCTCTTGATGCTGATGTACCGGCTGCCTGCTCTCTTTTTCTTACTGCAGGCTACAGTGGCCCTCTTTATGCTGATGTACCTGCTGCCTGCTCTCTTTTTCTTACTGCAGGCTACAGTGGCCCTCTTGATGCTGATGTACCGGCTGCCTGCTCTTTTTCTTACTGCAAGCTACAGTGGCCCTCTTGATGCTGTTGCACTTTTGCCTGCACTCCTTTTCTTACTGCAGGCTATAGAGGCGCTCTTTATGCTGATGCATTGACTGCCTGCTCTCTTTTTCTTAGCGCAGGCTACAGTAGCCCTCTTGATGCTGATGCACCTTTGCCTGCTTCTTTTTTCTTACGGCAGGCTATAGTGTACCTCTTGTGCTGATGTACCTTCACCTGCTCTCTTTTTCTTACTGCAGGCTATAGTGGCCCTCTTGATGCTGATGTACCTTTGCCTGCTTCTTTTTTCTTACGGCAGGCTATAGTGTACCTCTTGTGCTGATGTACCTTTGCCTGCTCTCTTTTTCTTACTGCAGGCTATAGTGGCCCTCTTGATGCTGATGCACTGACTGCCTGCTCTCTTTTTCTTAGCGCAGGCTATAGTGTACCTTTTGATGCTGATGCACCTATGCCTTCTCCCTTTTTCCTACTGCAAGCTATAGTGACCCTCTTGAAGCTGATGCACTGACTGCCTGCTCTCTTTTTCTTACTGCAAGTAATAGTGTACCTCTTGATGCTGATGCACCTATGCCTGCTCCCTTTTTCTTACAGCAGGCTATATTGTACCTCTTGATGTTGATGCACCTATGCCTGCTCCCTTTTTCTTACAGCAGGCGATATTGTACCTCTTGATGTTGATGCACCTATGCCTGCTCCCTTTTTCTTACTGCAGGCTACAGTGGCCCTCTTGATGCTGATGCACCTTTGCCTGCTCTTTTTCGGCTACAGTGTCCCTCTTGATGCTGATGCACCTTTGCCTGCTCTCTTTTTCGGCTATAGTGACCCTCTTGATGATGATGCACTGACTGCCTTCTCTCTTTTTCTTAGCGCAGGCTATAGTGGCCCTCTTGATGCTGATGCACCTTTACCTGCTCTCATTTTCTTACTGCTGGCTATAGTGACTCTCTTGAAGCTGATGCACTGACTGCCTGCTCTCTTTTTCTTTCTGCAGGCTATAGTGGCCCTCTTGATGCTGATGCATCGGCTGCCTGCTCTATTTTTCTTACTGCAAGCTATAGTGTACCTCTTGATGCTGATGCACCTATGCCTGCTCCCTTTTTCCTACTGCAATCTATAGTGACCCTCTTGAAGCTGCTGCACTGACTACCTGCTCTCTTTTTCCTACTGCAGGCTACAGTGTCCTCTTGATGCTGATGCACTTTTGCCTGCACTCCTTTTCTTACTGCAGGCTATAGTGGCTCTCTTGATGCTGATGCACTGACTGCTCGCTCTCTTTTTCTTAGCGCAGGCTATAGTGGCCCTCTTGATGCTGATGCACCTATTCCTGCTTCCTTTTTCTTACTGCAGGCTATAGTGGCCCTCTTGATGCTGATGCACCTTGGCCTGCTCTCTTTTTCTTACTGCAGGCTACAGTGGCCCTCTTGATGCGGATACACCTATGCCTGCTCTCTTTTTCTTACTGCAGGCTACAGTGTCCCTCTTGATGCTGATGCACCTTTGCCTGCTCTCTCTTTCGGCTATAGTGGCCCTCTTGATGCTGATGCACCTATGCCTGCTCCCTTTTTCTTACTGCAGGCTATAGTGGCCCTCTTGATGCTGATGCACCTTTGCCTGCTCTCTTTTTCTTACTGCAGGCTATAGTGGCCCTCTTGATGCTCCTATGCCTACTCCCTTTTTCTTACTTCAGGCTATAGTGTCCCTCTTGATGCTGATGCATCGGCTGCCTGCTCTCTTTTTCTTACTGCAAGCAATAGTGTACCTCTTGATGCTGATGCACCTATGCCTGCTCCCTTTTTCTTACTGCAGGCTATAGTGTCCCTCTTGATGCTGATGCACCTTTGCCTGCTCTCTTTTTCTTACTGCCAGCTATAGTGGCCCTCTTGATGCTGATGCACTGAATGCCTGCTCTCTTTTTCTTACTGCCGGCTATAGAGGCCCTCTTGATGCTGATGCACTGACTGTCTGCTCCTTTTTTCTTACTACAAGGTATAGTGTCCCTCCTGATGCTGACGCACCTATGTCTGCTCCCTTTTTCTTACTGCAAGCTATAGTGACCCTCTTGAAGCTGATGCACTGACTGCCTGCTCTCTTTTTCTTACTGCAAGCTATAGTAGCCTTCTTGATGCTGAGGCACCTATGCTTGCTCCCGTTTTCTTATTTCAGGCTAGAGTGGTCCTCTTGATGCTGATGCACCTTTGCCTGCTCTCTTTTTCGGCTATAGTGGCCCTCTTGATGCTGATGCACCGGCTGCCTGCTCCCTTTTTCTTACTGCAAGCAATAGTGTACCACTTGATGCTGATGCACCTATGCCTGCTCCCCTTTTCTTACTGCAGGCTATAGTGGCCCTCTTGATGCTGATGCACCTTTGCCTGCTCTCTCTTTCTTACTGCAGGCTATAGTGGCCCTCTTGATGCTGATGCACCTTTGCCTGCTCTCTCTTTCTTACTGCAGGCTATAGTGGCCCTCTTTGATGCTGATGCACCTTTGCCTGCTCTCTCTTTCTTACTGCAGGCTATAGTGGCCCTCTTGATGCTGATGCACCTTTGCCTGCTCTCCTTTTCTTACTGCAGGCTATAGAGGCGCTCTTGATGCTGATGCATAGGCTGCCTGCTCTCTTATTCTTACTGCAAGCAAACGTGTACCTCTTGATGCTGTTGCACCTTTGTCTGCTCCCTTTTTCTTACTGCAGGCTATAGTGGCCCTCTTGATGCTGATGCTCCTATGCCTGCTCCCTTTTTTTCTTACTGCAGGCTATAGTGGCCCTCTTGATGCTGATGCACCTTTGCTTGCTCTCTTTTTCTTACTGCAGGCTATAGTGTCCCCTTGATGCAGATGCACCTTTGCCTGCTCTCTTTTGCGGCTATAGTGGCCCTCTTGAAGCTGATGCACCTATGCCTGCTTCCTTTTTCTTACTGCAGGCTATAGTGGCCCTCTTGATGCTGATGCACCTTTGCCTGCTCTCTTTTTCTTACTGCAGGCTATAGTGGCCCTCTTGATGCTGATGCACCTTTGCCTGCTCTCTTTTTCTTACTGCAGGCTATAGTGGCCCTCTTGATGCTGATAAACCTTTGCCTGCTCTCTTTTTCTTACTGCTGGCTAAAGTGGCCCTCGTGATGCTGATGCACTGACTGCCTGCTCTGTTTTTCTTGCTGCCGGCTATAGAGGCCCTCTTGATGCTGATGTACCGGCTGCCTGCTCTCTTTTTCTTTCTGCAGACTACAGTGGCCCTCTTGATGCTGATGTACCGGCTGCCTGCTCTCTTTTTATTACTGCAGGCTACAGTAGCCCTCTTGATGCTGATGTACCGGCTGCCTGCTCTCTTTTTCTTACTGCAGGCTAAAGTGGCCCTCTTGATGCTGATGTACCGGCTGCCTGCTCTCTTTTTCTTACTACAAGCTATAGTGTCCCTCTTGATGCTGACGGACCTATGTCTGCTCCCTTTTTCTAACCGCAGGCTATAGTGACCCTCTAGAAGCTGATGCACTGACTGCCTGCTCTCTTTTTCTTACTGCAAGTAATAGTTTACCTCTTGATCCTGATGCACCTATGCCTGCTCCCTTTTTCTTACAGTAAGCTATAGTGGCTCTCTTGATGCTGATGCACTGACTGCCTGTTCTCTTTTTCTTACTGCAAGCTATAGTGGCCCTCTTGATCCTGATGCACCTATGCCTGCTCTCTTTTTCTTACTGCAGGCTATAGTGGCCCTCTTGATGCGGATGCACCTTTGCCTGCTCTCTTTTGCGGCTATAGTGGCCCTCTTGAAACTGATGCACCTATGCCTGCTTCCTTTTTCTTACTGCAGCCTATAGTGGCCCTCTTGATGCTGATGCACCTTTGCCTGCTCTCTTTTTCTTACTGCAGGCTATAGTGGCCCTCTTGATGCGGATACACCTACACCTATTAATGTTTCTTTTTCTTACTGCAGGCTATAGTGTCCCTCTTGATGCTGATGCACCTTTGCCTGCTCTCTTTTTCGGCTATAGTGTCTCCCGTGATGCTGATGCACTAATGCCTGCTCCCCTTTTCTTACTACAGGCTATAGTGGCCCTCTTGATGCTGATGCACCTTTGCCTGCTCTCTTTTTCTTACTGCAGGCTATAGTGGCCCTCTTGATGCTGATGCACCTTTGCCTGCTCTCTTTTTCTTACTGCAGGCTATAGTGGCCCTCTTAATGCTGATAAACCTTTGCCTGCTCTCTTTTTCTTACTGCTGGCTAAAGTGGCCCTCGTGATCCTGATGCACTGACTGCCTGCTCTGTTTTTCTTACTGCCGGATATAGAGGCCCTCTTGATGCTGATGTACCGGCTGCCTGCTCTCTTTTTCTTACTGCAGGCTACAGTGGCCCTCTTGATGCTGATGTACCGGCTGCCTGCTCTCTTTTTCTTACTGCAGGCTACAGTGGCCCTCTTGATGCTGATGTACCGGCTGCCTGCTCTCTTTTTCTTACTGCAGGCTACAGTGGCCCTCTTGATGCTGATGTACCGGCTGCCTGCTCTCTTTTTCTTACTGCAGGCTACAGTGGCCCTCTTGATGCTGATGTACCGGCTGCCTGCTCTCTTTTTCTTACTGCAGGCTACAGTGGCCCTCTTGATGCTGATGTACCGGCTGCCTGCTCTCTTTTTCTTACTGCAGGCTACAGTGGCCCTCTTGATGCTGATGTACCGGCTGCATGCTCTCTTTTTCTGACTGCAGGCTACAGTGGCCCTCTTGATGCTGATGTACCGGCTGCATGCTCTCTTTTTCTTACTGCAGGCTATAGTGTCCCTCTTAATGCTGATGCACCAGCTGCCTGCTCTCTTTTTCTTACTACAAGCTATAGTGTCCCTCTTGATGCGGATACACCTATTACTGTTTCTTTTTTTTACTGCAGGCTATAGTGTCCCTCTTGATGCGGATGCACCTTTGCCTGCTCTCTTTTGTGGCTATAGTGGCCCTCTTGATGCTGATGCACCTATGCCTGCTTCCTTTTTCTTACTGCAGGCTATAGTGGCCCTCTTGATGCGGATACACCTATTACTGTTTCTTTTTTTTTACTGCAGGCTATAGTGACCCTCTAGAAGCTGATGCACTGACTGCCTGCTCTCTTTTTCTTACTGCAAGTAATAGTTTACCTCTTGATCCTGATGCACCCTTGTCTGCTCCCTTTTTCTTACTGCAGGCTATAGTGGCCCTCTTGATGCTGATGCACCTATGCCTGCTCCCCTTTTCTTACTGCAGGCTATAGTGGCCCTCTTGATGCTGATGCACCTTTGCCTGCTCTCTTTTTCTTACTGCAGGCTATAGTGTCCCTCTTGATGTGGATGTACCTTTGCCTGCTCTCTTTTGTGGCTATAGTGGCCCTCTTGATGCTGATGCTGATGCACCTATGCCTGCTTCCTTTTTCTTACTGCAGGCTATAGTGGCCCTCTTGATGCGGATACACCTATTACTGTTTCTTTTTTTTACTGAATGCTATAGTGTCCCTCTTGATGCTGATGCACCGGCTGCCTGCTCTCTTTTTCAGCTATAGTGGCCCTCTTGATGCTGATGCACCAATGCCTGCTCTTTTTCTTACTGCATGCAATTGTGTACCTCTTGATGCTGATGCACCTATGTCTGCTCCCTTTTTCTTACTGCAGGCTATAGTGGCCCTCTTGATGCTGATGCACCTATGCCTGCTCCCTTTTTCTTACTGCAGGCTATAGTGGCCCTCTTGATGCTGATGCACCAATGCCTACTCTCTTTTTCTTACTGCAGGCAATAGTGTCTCCCGTGATGCTGATGCACCGATGCCTGCTCTCTTTTTCTTACTGCAAGCAAACGTGTACCTCTTGATGCTGATGCACCTTTGTCTGCTCCCTTTTTCTTACTGCAGGCTATAGTGGCCCTCTTGATGCTGATGCACCTATGCCTGCTCCCCTTTTCTTACTGCAGGCTATAGTGGCCCTCTTGATGCTGATGCACCTTTGCCTGCTCTCTTTTTCTTACTGCAGGCTATAGTGTCCCTCTTGATGCGGATGCACCTTTGCCTGCTCTCTTTTGTGGCTATAGTGGCCCTCTTGATGCTGATGCACCTATGCCTGCTTCCTTTTTCTTACTGCAGGCTATAGTTGCCCTCTTGATGGGGATACACCTATTACTGTTTCTTTTTCTTACTGCAGGCTATAGTGTCCCTCTTGATGCTGATGCACCGGCTGCCTGCTCTCTTTTTCAGCTATAGTGGCCCTATTGATGCTGATGCACCAATGCCTGCTCTTTTTCTTACTGCATGCAATTGTGTACCTCTTGATGCTGATGCACCTATGTCTGCTCCCTTTTTCTTACTGCAGGCTATAGTGGCCCTCTTGATGCTGATGCACCTATGCCTGCTCCCTTTTTCTTACTGTAGGCTATAGTGGCCCTCTTGATGCTGATGCACCGATGCCTACTCTCTTTTTCTTACTGCAGGCTATAGTGGCCCTCTTGATGCTGATGCACCTTTGCCTGCTCTCTTTTTCGGCTATAGTGGCCCTCTTGATGCTGATGCACCGGCTGCCTGCTCTCTTTTTCTTACTGCAAGCAATAGTGTACCTCTTGATGCTGATGCACCTATGCCTGTTCCCCTTTTCTTACTGCAGGCTATAGTGGCCCTCTTGATGCTGATGCACCTTTGCCTGCTCTCTCTTTCTTACTGCAGGCTATAGTGGCCCTCTTGATGCTGATGCACCTTTGCCTGCTCTCCTTTTCTTACTGCAGGCTGTAGTGGCCCTCTTGATGCTGATGCATCGGCTGCCTGCTCTTTTTCTTACTGCAAGCAATAGTGTACCTCTTGATGCTGATGCACCTATGCCTGCTCCCCTTTTCTTACTGCAGGCTATAGTGGCCCTCTTGATGCTGATGCACCTTTGCCTGCTCTCTCTTTCTTACTGCAGGCTATAGTGGCCCTCTTGATGCTGATGCACCTTTGCTTTCTCTCTTTTTCTTACTGCAGGCTATAGTGTCCCCTTGATGCAGATGCACCTTTGCCTGCTCTCTTGTGCGGCTATAGTGGCCCTCTTGAAGCTGATGCACCTATGCCTGCTTCCTTTTTCTTACTGCAGGCTATAGTGGCCCTCTTGATGCTGATGCACCTTTGTCTGCTCCCTTTTTCTTACTGCAGGTTATAGTGGCGCTCTTGATGCTGATGCACCTATGCCTGCTCCCTTTTTCTTACTGCAGGCTATAGTGGCCCTCTTGATGCTGATGCACCTTTGCCTGCTCTCTTTTTCTTACTGCAGGCTATAGTGTCCCTCTTGATGCGGGTGCACCTATGCCTGCTCCCTTTTTCTTACTGCAGGCTATAGTGGCCCTCTTGATGCTGATGCACCTTTGCCTGCTCTCTCTTTCTTACTGCAGGCTACAGTGGCCCTCTTGATGCTGATGTACCGGCTGCCTGCTCTCTTTTGTGGCTATAGTGACCCTCTTGATGCGGATGCACCTTTGCCTGCTCTCTTTTGTGGCTATAGTGTCCCTCTTGATGCGGGTGCACCTATGCCTGCTCCCCTTTTCTTACTGCAGGCTATAGTGTCCCTCTTGATGCGGGTGCACCTTTGATCAGGTTTTGCCATTAGGACTATTGGCGAGGACCAATGACTCCGGGAGCACTCAATAATGACTGCTTCTAACATTTTCTCTACCTCCTGGAGGACAAATTCTTTCTGGCCTTAGGTATCCAATAGGGCTTAAGATTAACAGTAGTACCTGAGTGAGTACATATTTGACATTTATAGAGCACCTTAGGCCCTCAGGCAAACAGGCACTTCACAGAAAAACTGATGAATAAAAACAGAACCGACCAGCAAAAACAGGAGTAAAATATGAGAAACACAAAGTATAATGAAAGACCATCAAACCAGAACCATCAATGATTGCACTAGGCAACATTAAAACTACCAAAGCAGCAGAACAACATTTTCAATACAATTAAATCCTAAAATAAAGGCAATTCTGAGCTTGAGTAAAAAAGGTTTTCAGAGTCTTCTTAAACAACAAGAGACGACTTGAGTGCTAGACGACAGAGTAGACGGTTCCAAAGATCAGGAGCCAGGAAGCTAAGCTAGTTTGCTTGTGCTCTCCAATTTACACTGTGGCATCAAAGGAGCATTCAGGTGGCTAGACCTAAGATTCCTTACATGTTAATTCCTTGACCGCCTCTGCCTTAGATAGCCGGGACTCTCTCCCTCCAGTCTTTTGTGGATAATAGTGAGGAGCTGAACTTAATCCACTCTCTCACTGGTAAGCAGTCCAAAGCCTGTGTAGCCTCCGTAATATGATTGCGCCGTTTCAGGCAGGCTACTATCCTCACTGCATTATTCTGGATTACTTGCAGTCTGGAGAGGTTATTCTGACTTGATCTCCCCCAAGAAACTAGATACAAATGGGCGACATTTGGCCAGTAACGTGAGGTAGTATGCAGAGATGTTACATACTAAGTTAACCGGGTCTTTCCTGGGCAAAGTACTATCCAGGCAAGCCCCTAGTGTTTTAACCTTGAGCAACACATCTAGATGCCAGGCAGCAGCTATAGTAAATGATTCATATATACGGCCGTCAGTTGTTCAAGCATTTGGGCGTATACCTACAAGCAGTAATTACATTTTTGCTTCATTAAGTGCCAATCCATTTTGCGCCATCCAATGCTGTATCAGAATAAAATTAGTATTAATCATTGCAGCACTGGCAGTGTAGTCTCCTGACAATTCTAACATGATCTGGGACTGGTCAGCCAACCTTGAGAATAAAGGCTTCATGTAAATATTTAAGAGACCCCTGTGGAACACCGTGTACCAGACCCACACCGCCATTAGAAACCCTTGCAGTTCTATCAATTAAAAACAAGATACATTCAGCTGCTTGTGTTGATAAAAAAGCTTCAGATTGCATCCTCGCAAACAAAATGTTAAAATCTACCAAATCAAAGTCTGCTGACAAATCCAACGAAAGCAGCATATAGACGTGTCCCTCATCCATGTCTAGAGAAAGGCTAGACTTTAAATCTGAAAGCACTGATTCTGTGCTGAAGAGGGCTGCGGAAACCAGGCTGCCTAGAGTCTAGGAGGTAATGTTCTTCGAGATGGGCCATGTAGTCCTAACCTTTGAAAAGAAACAGTACATTAGAATAAGGGTGATGATTAGTCGCCACTCCTGGCTCCAGAGAAGCTTTTTTGAGTAAGAGGGTAATCCACACTTGCTTAATCGCAGACGGAACCTGCGCTGATTCAAAAGCAACATTTATAAAATTAGCAATAAGTAGGGCTAAATTAACAGCTACGGTTTTAACAACAACCTTCGCAGGACACAGGTCCCATGAGTTTAGGATTCTGTAATACCTGTAACAGGTCGGTTTCAGTAACTTTTCTTAACTGAAATAACAGCACAGGGGTCCATGCCATGATATCTCTCCTGCCTGTCGGGCAGAAGCTTCTTTGCGTCCATTGACCCTTCTAGGTTTGCTACCTTTTGTCCACGAGTGCCCGCTACATAGCAGTGCACCTCTGTTTATCCTTTACAACAGATTCTTCCGGATTTACATACGGCTTCTCTAATTCCTCAAGATCGTGAACAAATCCTTCATGTTAGAGACAGCATTCAAGGCGCTCATCAAAGGAAGCCTTTGCAAGTGCAATAGCTTTTTTTATACTGATTAGTAGCGTGATATTTGCCACCTTTACTTCCGTTGCCCTTACCAGCCATTGCCTTATTCTTCAGGGTTCTTAATGCCCGTAAATCTTGGTTATGCCAAGTTTGGGTACCTAGGCAGCCTCTGCTACGTTGACGCAATCTCAAGGGTGCAATACTATGTAATGCTATCCCATAGACATTGTGTGGTCAGAGGTAAAACCTTTGTAGAACTCTGAGCAGGCTGGGACAGCAGTGGAGTCACAAATGGTACAATAGCACTGGGCGTAGTTTTGTGTAAGCTGCGCTTGGGCACCAAAACGTTAGGTGGATATGTACGAGGCAATAAGTCAGGAACTGAGAAGGCAAAGTGAACGGACAAATGAATCGACCATGGACGGGCCATGATCTCCTGCATTTTCACCTTAACACCCAGGGAACCGAGTCAATCGAGGATATGTCCAGCTTTATGAGTCGGTTCCTTAATTGACTGCACAAATCCCAGTGCTTCTAACGTCTGCTCGACAGAGTAAGCCACGCGATACTGACTGTCGTTGAACCACAGGTTAAAATCTCCTGAAAGAATGCATTTTCAATCTACTTTCAGTAAGGAATGACAAAGTGGCATAGGTTGGGTGGGTGGGGGCTGTACACTAAAGATATAGGCCATGCAACGATCGACCAAGCACTTAACTGCAAGAACCTCCTGTCCCTCCACATCAGTTTGGTGGATTTTCAACCCTATCCTAAACATAATGGCCACTCCCCCTCCTACACCGCCCTGTCGATTTCTATGAATCATCTGAAAACCCTTAGGAGCAGCCAGGGTGAACTCCGACCCAGGTGCCTCAGAGAGCCAGGTCTCTACAAGAAACCTAGTATCCACCTCGCCATCAGTAATGAATTCTGCCACGTCAATGGCATGCTTAGGTAAGGGGCGGGTATTAAGCTAGGCACATAGAAGAGTCTGCAGAGATAGTGTCATATTCACGGCACCCCATCCTGCTGGATATCCTCATCATGCTTCGATATAAGTTCCCAGTATTAGAGGCCGCTGCCATGAGGATCTCTATGCTGGCAGCCGTCTCAACTACCTGATTAAATACTGCAATACAGAGTCCACCTCATCACCGCAAATTGGTGTGGAGAGAGGGCCCGGATTGACAGCCTCATATCCTCTGAAAAACCAGTACCAATGGTCGGACTAGAGGAGGACGGTGTGGACTGGTGACTAGTGAGATCCTCCGATGGGAATGTACCACCAGGATTCTCCTGCCGACATAGCCATATATCTTGCTAGGTTATTTTTCCAGCGCGCTCTCTGGGTGGCAAGCAACTGCTCCATAGTCCCATGCTATGCAGAAACTTAAATTACAATATGAAAAGCTGCTTACCTTACATACCAACACAAACCTGCGCAAACCAGTTGGCGAGCCGTTATCTGATAAAATACACTGCCGGACTACTGCGGCATCTGGAGGTTGTAGTTTTTTCTACAGTAAAACCCAATGTTAATAGAAGCACGACCAAATCCCTACGCACTTGCGAACAGGACAACAATAAAAATGCTCACCGAACAGTTTGCTGTATGTGATACACTCACAACAACCAAGTTCTAGAGTGTAATCAGCTTGTTAACGCAGTCTAATCACTAAAACAACAGCAGCACAAACCAGTGGGTGCCCAGTTGACACGCCCCAGTTACAAGAAGTCCAAAAGAGAAAAACACGGTCCATGATATACCTACACAACTGAACAGAGAATTAGATTTTGCCTGAACGAGCAGAGCCTGCAAGACTCCCTCGAAATGACACACCCCTAGCACGAATCTGGACACAGGGTAAGGTACCATGCAAGACCCTCTGCATCATCCACAAGGCTTTCTGGGGCATGGGACCCCGCTACATCCAACTTTCTCTCCCTAAATACCTCCCTGCTAGATTCCTTCGGTCCTTTAGCTCCAACTCTCTGCAGAACAGACGTTTCTCCAAGCAGAGAGTGGGGGGGGGGGGGTAGATAGTTCTTCGGCAGGAACCTCCCGCTGCAACGGCCTTCGTGCCCCTCTCAGTTTTGAGCCGGATCTCCTAAGTGCCAGAAACCTCTCAAAACTTTCCTTTTCTCCTCCTCCTTCCCTCTTCCCCTCCCTTGCTAATGTCCCGCTGCCGCTGCGACTAGTGCCCAGTCCCTCATGTGACATAGAGGGGTGTGGCTCTTCTCTTCCAGTCTACCCCAGCACCCCTTACACCAGCACTTGCCCTTGGGCACCCTTTCCTGGCCAGCGTGAATCTGGTCCACCTGTCCTCACGCTAGGTGACCCCTACCCCTGATTCCCCCTTGCACCTGCCCTCCTGGACCCCCCTTGCCACTTGCCCCCACCCTCTAGGGGTCTGCAATTCTCCCCTTCCCCTTCCCCTTATCCCAGCCCTTCCCCCTGACCTACTCCCTCCCCATTCGCACTTGCATGTTCCGAACGGTTCCATGGTGTGAACGTTTTGTTATTTTAATTTGGGGGGTCCTCCCAAAACCCTGTTTCTACTGCCTTTTTACCCTCCCCCTACTGCCCCTCCCCCTTTTACTCCCTTAACCCACCCCCAAATATAATGTATACTATAAAATGTGACTTGTTGTCGTTATTTAGGTGTCATTTAAAAGGTGTATTGTTATTTCTTTTCATTAAAAAAGCACTAGATACTGGTCCGAATGTCACAAGGCCTAGTAGGACCATTTGTATTGTTGTTTCTGCGCTGCCCCCGTCCCACACCTTATTTTTGTCTTGTGACGCTTGGAAACACTTGTGTATAGGCGCCTTACATATTTCCGATAAATAAATAAATAAATAGTTGTAGTTCGCTCCTAGTGAAAACAGGAAGATAAAAGAAGTAAAACCCCATTAAAGCTCCAAATCAAAGTAAAATCAGGTTAATACACACAATTGAGAAACATAAATGAATCAGAGATCAAATAAAACCAATGATCAAATCTAATAAAAGTAAATTAGCGAGGCCCAAAATAAAGTGGGCAGAGTCAGCAGCACTATTGCACATACAGATAAGTAACAAGCAGCGAGGATTAAAGCTTTTATGGGCCCAGTGATATATGTCACCAAGTGTTGAATCAGGGGTCATGAAGATACTGTTAACAACTTTGAGTTCGATGTGGAAGGAGTGGTAAAACAAGAACGGTGTGACAGCCCTCAGTCCCGGCAGAACAGACAAAACCAGCTTTGCGTCAGCACTTCGCGCTGATGCAGACCATTTTAGCTGTTGCACAGACAGGACGATGTCGGCAGTGGCCAGGTGGAACTGAGCCCATTCTATGACAAGACTGGAGGCGAGCATTATGCTTCATCTTCATTTATTTCTACTCTTCAGCAGTTCAACAAAACATATATAAAATCATGAAAAGTGCAAAACAAACTTTTCCATTTTTTTTTTAAACTACAACATCCATGAGTCTCTGTAGTCCATGCTCTTTCCACCAGTCATGACCCACTTCCTGTGCTTAGACTCCTCCTCTCTTTTACTGCTCTTCAAGCAGATAAGTACCTTTTCTCCACTCTTCGTATGGCAGGGATGAGTTGACTGTGTTTGAGTGGGAGATTATTATCAAACGAGTTGAGGCACAGCTTGTGTGTGTAGGAGGAGATTGTTTTTAGATTAAAAAGAAAAAAAAAAAAAAAAAGAGGAAATTTAATTTTGATATTTAAAGTATGCATAGGCGATTTTACTCTGACGCGTGCTTGCGTACACATGTGCAGCCGTAACAGCGTATTCATATTAGGCGAGTTACGTGCTTGTAGAAGCTGGTTCGCGAGGCTGACGGCCCCGTGTCGCACTCACGGCACTGCAGGGGTTCAGTCAGGCCTCGCGAACTACGCGGCACGGGCCGCTTGACACTCGCGAGCCGGCCCCCACCCTCGGGTAGGAAGAGCCTGCGCTCGCGAGTCTTACAGGACTGCCAGACGGCTCTCGCAGTGGTAGACCCCACCCGCGGGTGGGAGGAGCTACTGCGAGAGGAGCGCAGTGAGCGACGCTCCCAGATTAGCCCCCACCCGCGGGTGGGAGGAGCCTTCCGAGGACGTGTCGCGCATTATATTCTGCGACGGCTTCGGATTTACACGCCGACACAGCGCTTAAGATGCCGCATTGTGTAATACGATTCCCCTGAGCAAGGGGAGCGCCCAGACCTTAGCGATCATATCGATCGGTAGCACCGTGTTTAGGAAGTGCACAACACACGGCAGCCCACGTGATTTGTTTAGCTAAGGATAACAGACTGCAGACTCTGATACTGCTTTTAGCAGAAGATCGGCGCAACTGAGGAGAGAGATAACTCTCAGGAGCCACGAAAGCTGTGGACAAACAAGGTGCAGCCACTGAGAAAGTAAGAAAAAAAAAGAAAAAAAAGAAAGAGAATAAAATATAAGAGAATACAAGTAGGTGATTCTACTGTCTCTATACCATCAGGAGGGAGCAGTGGGCGTGCTAAGACACCTGATTCAGGTAATTTGGCACCCAGCACAGTTTCAAAATGTCAGAATTTGAGTGGAGTGAGGAGGAGCAGTCGCAGGACCTCGCTGCCAGCTTCAAGCATGTGCTGGGGAGCTCCCTTATTGATGCAGTGGCAGAGGGCGTTAGGCCCCTTCAAGAAAGGCTGGAGACGCTGGAAGCTATGCTTTCGCGGCCTGATGACAGCACCATAGACCGGAAGCGCACGCCCACAGATCCCTTGATAGAGGGACACAAGGGGAGTAAGTTAGCCCTCAAGAGGAAAGCCTCTGTCGACCCCCGGGGCTCTTGGGATGGGGCAGAAGATGAGGCCCCAGAGGTGCCTGATGCGTTCGCAAAGCTGAAAGAGGCATATCTGCGACGCCAGGCGGTGCCAGACCTCGTGACCCCCTCTCCAGGGGAGGACAATGCAGTAGAAGACCCAGGCTCGGAAGATGAGCAGGGAGATGATCAGACCTCGCAAGGAGACGAGGAGACCGAGGTGGACTTGGTCAAGCCCAGTGGGGGCAAGAGAGCTCGGAAAGAAAAACACCTTATTGATGCTCAAGATGATATGTTTGACCCGGACAGCATCCGGAATCCACGGTCCACCGAGTGGAAGCCATCCCCCCCGAGTAGCTCAGTATATGGCGGCTAGACTGCGCAAGCCATTAGCCAAGGAAGTGAGACAACGGCTGCGTGCAGAGTGTCCGTGACCATATCTCCCTGGGAAAGTGGCAGAGGCCCCCGAGCTCGACCCGAAGATGCTGACCTTCGTGTCAAAAACGAATAAGGATCCCCGCAAGGGTATTGATAGGTCCTGGAAAAGCTGCCAGGAGAAAGTAGTAGACCTGGCAGGGCCACTGGCGAAAATCATGGACCTTGCAGAGAGGTCCAAGGACACAGGTGAAGCAGTGGACCCGGAGGCTCTCGCTGGATGGGCGCAGAGAACGGTCTGTCTGCTCGGGAATGCAAATTGTGCCATCGCTTCAGAGAGAAGGAAGGGTCTATTACTCAAGATAGATTCGAAGCTCAGCGATCTATCATCGTATGAAGCGGGAGAAGGGGCCCAAGGCCTTCTATTTGGAGATACCTTTGGGAAGGAGATGGGCCGGTTCGTCGGAACATACGCCTCCCTAGAGAAGGCTTAGGCATCGATCCGCAAAATGTTCCCGAGTAGAGTTTTTGGAGGGACCGGCCGCTTTCGGGGTCGTGCAGCCAGTCGCAGCCAAGGAGGAAGAAGACCCCAAGACCCCAGAGAACAATACTGGGAGAACAAGAGCCAGGATACATTCTTCCCATCCAGAGGAAGATTTCCGAGAGGTCGCAGATCCAGGGGATCAGGTCAAGGCCAAGGATTTACGCCAGGTGAGAGCGATTCAGTATCCTCCAGTAGGTGGGAGGACGCGCATGTTTTTAGAAAGTTGGCGCGAGATTTCAAGCGATTCCTGGATATTGCAGACCGTCAGAGGACTGCAGCTAGATTTTATAGAGACCCCAATTCAGCGGTACAGGCCACAGGGCCAGAGACTGGCGCAAGCGGAACAAGCATGGCTAGACGGCGAGATCGCGCAGCTAGCACTCAAGCAGGCGGTAGAGAGATGCGCGACGGCACCAAAATTCGTGAGCAATATGTTCCTGGTGCACAGGAAAGAAAAGGTGCGCCCAGTTATAAATCTCAAAGAGCTGAACGGATGGATCATATACCGCCACTTTAAGATGGAGGGCATACATCAGCTCAGAGACTCCCTAAGAGAAGGAGACTGGCTGACGCGTTTAGATCTGAAGGATGCGTATCTCACGGTCCCTGTACTCGAGGAGTACAGACCTTACCTAGCTTTCCGCTGGCATAAGCAGTTCTGGCAATTCAAGACAATGCCATTCGGATTTGCTTCGGCACCCTGGGCATTTACAAAGCTAATGAAACCTGTAGCAGCAGTGATCAGAGAGAAGGGCGTCAGACTGATCATCTATCTAGACGACCTACTGCTGCTAGCAGAAAATCGAGAGGTGCTAATATACCAAACGAGATGGGTACAAGACCTTCTGGTATCATTAGGATTTCTGGTGAACATAGAGAAATCAGATACCATACCAGCACAGAGGCTAGACTTTCTAGGGTTTGTGCTAGACACAAAGAAAGCGACTCTGGAGCTGCCAGCTCGAAAGATGAAAGACATAAAGAGGGAGATCAGAGTATGCCTAGAGAAAAGACTGATATCCCTCAGGACATTGGCGAGGATAGTTGGGCTATTAGCAGCATCTATTCAGGCCATATTCTCTGGACCTCTACACTACCGAGCACTACAGAGGTTGAAGATAAAACATCTACAACAGGGTCTGAAGTATCACCAACAGGTACCTCTAGATCAAGACTCCATTACATTACAGAACTAGAGTGGTGGTTAAAGAATATGGATGCCTGGAATGGGCGTGCCATATTCGGAGACAAGCCGGATCTGATTATAGAATCAGACGCCAGCCGGCAGGGCTGGGGAGCCAGATGCGGGAACCTACAGACCGGAGGCAAGTGGAGCGAAGAGGAGCTCCAGCTTCACATAAACTGTCTGGAGCTCCTGGCAGGATTTTTCACAATCAAGGCCTTCACAAGAGGAAGAGTGAAGTCTTGTGTGCTGCTGAAGATGGACAACATCTTGGCAGTAAGGTATATAAACCACTTAGGCGGCACGAGGTCCAAGATGCTTGCGGAGTTAGCGAAGGACTTCTGGCACTTTTGCCTACAGTCAGAAACGTCAGTGACAGCAGAGTATCTGCCGGGCTCACTGAATGTAGTAGCGGATTGGAACTCTCGTTACCTGACAGACTCCAGCGATTGGAGACTGGACCCAGCAGTGTTTCTGAAGCTGGACATGAGGTGGGGTCCATTGCATACGGACCTTTTCGCCTCCCGGCTCAACGCTCAGACGAGTTTCTATTACAGCTGGAGGCTGGATCCGGGAGCTCTAGGGACGGATGCTTTTCTGCAGGAGTGGACAGGAGGTCCGCATTAGGCTTTTCCCCCCTTAGCGATGCTGAGCAGAGTTCTAGCGAAGTGTCGGAGGGAGAGGGCAGTACTGGTATTAGTGGCACCCTTGTGGAAGTCTCAAGTGTGGTTCCCAACGTTAATGGAGCTAGCTGCAGACGTACCCAGAGTCCTTCCGGACGGAGAGCGACTGCTCACGGACCCAGCTGGGTCGTGTCATCCTCTGAGAGTGAGAGGGACACTCCCGTTAGTCGAGTGCAGGATATCAGGAGACGTTGGGCTCTGCCAGGAATTTCGGAGCAGGCTGCGCAGCTTATCGCCAAATCCTGGGCTCCTTCCACTAGGAGGAGCTACGACGCAGCTTGGGCAAAATGGACAAGCTGGTGCAAGAACAGAAGTGTTCATCCCGTTTCAGCACCTGTAGTGGAAATACTAAATTTTCTAGCGAACTTATTGCAGAACGGAAGAGCTTTCCGTACGATAGGAGTATACAGGTCAGCTATATCAGCGGGACATACGCCAATAGAAGGGGTACCGGCAGGGGAGCATCCTGCGGTAGTGAGGCTCATCAGAGGAGCGAGATTTAGAGTGCCACGAGGGCCCAAGTATAGTACAACATGGGACGTGGCAACAGTGTTACGATTACTATCAGACTGGCCAACAGATGGATACCTTTCTCTCAAACAGCTATCAGGTAAATTGGCTATGCTTCCCGTCTCCAACTCCCTCATGGTCAGCCGCTTCTCTAAGCAACAAGCTGGGGGTAGATCTCTCTCCGCAGCAGGGTCCTCCCTCTGGAACAGCCTTCCTGCCTCCCTGAAACTCGAGGAGAACCATCTCCGGTTCCGGAAGCACCTCAAAACCTTCCTCTTCGCTTCTGCCTTCTCTCTCCCTCTCCCCTGCTAAACCTGCTTAACTCCCCACTGAATTCTGCACTAAACCTGCATCTGGGCCACTCTCAGTGACCTCGGTCCAGGGCCCAGCCACTCTCCACTTGCACTGCCTCCCTGGCTCCCCCTGCACTGTGGGACTGTCACTGTATCCCTACAGCCCCCTTCCCAGCACTTGCTCTGCACTTACCTCGCACTTGCCACCAGCTGGCCCTTTTATTTATTATTTATTATTTTATTACGCTACTTACCTTGTACTGCACTTCCCCCCCACCTCCTCCCCCTGCACTTTCTCCTTTTCCCCTTACCTCTGCACTTGCGCGATCTGAATGACACCTGGCCTAGTAGGATCGTTTGTCTGTCTTCCCCTTGTTTCCCTCCCTCCCTGCCTAGTCGCGCCTTGAAACACTTGTGTATAGGCGCGTTACAAATACCATATCATATCATATCATGCTATTGTGTCTGATCTCATGTAAACGAGTGTCAGACGTTAAGGCTCTAGAGATTAATAGACGGGTCTTCGGACCGGAAGGAGTTACTTTCTCCATAGTCAGGAGGACTAAGAAAGGCACCCTCACAGTCCATTACCCTTATTTTCCAGACAAGTCGAAATGGTGCGTAGCACGATGTATTAAAGAATACGAGAACAGAACAGCAGAGAATAGAGCAGCTAGTACTACTCAGTTGTTAATAGCGCGTAGGAAACCTTATCACGCTGTAGCATCAGCTACCATAGCCAGATGGGTCAAAGAGATCATGTGCGCAGCAGGGGTGAATGTGGACACGTATGGAGCTCATTCAATGAGAGGGGCAATGGCATCGTCAGCCGCGAGAGCAGGAGTGCCCTTGAGTGAAATAATGCTGGCAGCAGATTGGTCGAGCGATCGTGCATTTAAAGAGTTTTACTTTTAGCCAGCAGAGAGTTTGGCTAGTACGGTGTTGGGGAAGCTTTGAGCAAGCATAATGCTCGCCTCCAGTCTTGTCATAGAATGTAGATTACCCCTGCTATCTGCGCAGGGAGTATTAATTCTATTAAAGACTAAGGAGGCGAGCATTAAATTCCCGCCCGAATAATGTACTGTATAAAATGTCGATGCAGTTATATGTGAGAGTACAGTACATACGCACCACCCTAAGATTTCCTATTATGTTTTCATAGGGGAAGAGCAGAAGAATAACTGAAGACCGTGTCGTAGAGAAGAATATCAGGAGGTCGGGAGTGCACCGGCAGTTAAGTTGAGCACACCGTTGACGAGGATCAGTTAATGGACATGAGTGACTATCAGAGCGAGTAAAAGCAGAGGAGGAGTCTAAGCACAGGAAGTGGGTCATGACTGGTGGAAAGAGCATGGACTACAGAGACTCATGTATGTTGTAGTTTACAAAAAAAAAATGGAAAAGTTTGTTTTGCACTTTTCATGATTTTATATATGTTTTGTTGAACTGCTGAAGAGTAGAAATAAATGAAGATGAAGCATAATGCTCGCCTCCTTAGTCTTTAATAGAATTAATACTCCCTGCACAGATAGCAGGGGTAATGTACATTGTCTGCTGGGAGATGAAGTCCCTAACTTAAGTCAAATGAAGTGGCAAGCAAGTAAGCCTATGGACCAGAAGGTCCCTACGTACACAAAAAGACAGAGATCATAAAATAAATAAAATCCCACATTAAAGCAGTTAAAATGTACGAGCTGAGTGCCTAAATGGAAAACATAAATCTATCTATGTATTTAATGGTCTATCCCTTTCACTGTACCTCGTTCGCAACTAAAGACATCAGGATATTGTTCTAACAGGTCTTGAATATCTTGTTTTAGATTAAATGGAAGGTCAGCTGGGACTAGTTTAAGCTTGTCTGTATACTTTGCCAGAAGGCTAGCCATCACTACTGAGGTTTACTCTACTGGGTCTTGTTTCCATTCTTTTGACAGATTGATATGGTATATCTGTGTTTTAGTACGTCTGTCTTGTTGGGAAACTCAATAATTATATGGGCCAATTCGTTCTAAGACCTCATATGTCTCGTGTCATTTTGATAGCATTTTATGCTCAGAGGTAGGCAATAGCAACAGTACCTTCTGCCCAATGGAAACAGATTGTGATATAGCCTTGCGATTATATTGTGTCCTCTGATGTTCCTGGGTTAAGTGGGAGTGAACTTAACACGCATGTGTCTTTAATGCGTTGTGTGGTTTGGGACAAGGGAAGGACGGCGTCTTCCCTCTCCTCCCAAGTCTCTCTCAACATGTCTAACACATCTCTGGGGTCTCGTCCATATAATAACTCAAATGCTGAAAAGCCTAGGAAAGCCTGGGGTGCTTTTGGGATGGTGAACAGGACCCTAGGGATCATTAGGTCCCAATTCTTTCTGTCAGTTTCCACTAACTTTTTGAGTATATGTTTGAAGGTTTTATTAAAACGTTTGACAAGACCATCTGTTTGAGGGTGATAAATAGAGATTCGTAAGGTTTTTATGTGTAGGATCTCTTTCACCTTGGCCTTTATTGTACTAATAAATGTGTGCCCTTGGTCCATCAGGATTTCTTTGGGGAAGCCCACCCTAGATGGAAAGGGCATTAGATGCTTTAGAATCTTCTGCAAGGAGTTTCTTTGCATCAGGAAGGTTTCAGGATATCCTGTGGCGTAATCTAAGATTACAAGGATATATCTATCCCCAAGGCTGGTAGGCTCGAAAAGCTCCATGATAGCCATCCCTATTCAGAGAAGGAACCTCTATGATCAGCAGAGGTTGTAGAGGTGCAGGTGGTGGATGTTGTACAGTAATCTTTTGGCACAGAGCGCATGTGGCAAAGAAATTCTTGACATCTGCATACACTTTGGGCCTATAGAACCTGTTCACCACTTGTCCTTGGGTTTTCGTTGTCACTGAATGACCAATGCTAAGATGGGTGTGTGCAATTTCCAGAACTACCCTTTGGTGACTTTGGGGTACTACTATTTGGGTGCAAGGAGTTTCCTTGTTGCTAACAGATATAATAACCTGTGTTTTAAGAAGAAAAAAGCCCTGCTTTCTTCCTTCCTTCCTTCCTTCTCCTTCAGAAATTACTTTAAGGAATGCCTTGGCTAACACTGTGTCTTTACGTTGGGCAAACGCTAACTCTGGTATTATTTCTGGTTCGTTTTCCTTTCGATGGGCCCTTGTAAGATGCACATGGAGCTCAAGGTTTACATCAGCCTCACCAAATCCTTTGGTCCCTCTGTCCGTGTCATCAGGATCAGGAAGTTCTAATTTTTCAAGTTTGGGAACACTGCCTTTTCTAAGACTCCTTGGGCAATTTTATCCCCTGCCCCTTGATAAGGTTGCTTGCTTTAATTCTGTATTAGTATTTTGATATCCTTCTGATAGTCTGGGTCAATTACATGAGCCATTATATCTAGGCCAGTGGTATTCAAACTGTTAAGTGCGCCCCCCAGGGTTGCAGGCACATTCCCAGAGGGGAGCGAGACCCCAGCCTGAGAGGTGTAAAAAAGAAAATATTTTCTAGCCCATGTTTCCAGGTCAATCCGGATTTTGATACTAGCCTGATGTATGACCCTCTGGGTGGAATGAGAACTAGCCCTGTTTGGTTTCTCCAGCTTCAATAGTTAAGTCTCTACTACTCGAGATCGAAACCAATAGACTCTTGAGTAGCAATTGAGTGGATGAAGCTCTCTCAGTTAGCTTTATAAAATTCAGCATCCCCCAGTTTGTTACATTACACCCCTGACACCATATGTAAGGGTATAGAAGGAGGATAAGGGTATAGAAGGAGGATACTGACACACAGGTGGCATGCTTTTGAGAAAATACTTTTATTTGTACCAAAAGAGAGGACACCTACATTTCCCTAACTCTGAGAGGGGTTTCCCTGCCTCAAACAAAATACTAAGGAAATATCAGAATGTCTGAAAATAAAGTGTCCAATGTCCAGTGTAAAAAATCCTACTTCTATCCCTTACACTTATAACCACACTAAACTAGATTTGTCTCTTCTGGGTCCAGAAGAATGACTGCCTTCTTCTGGATGGGTGTTGTTCACAAATTAGGGGTAATGTCTCCCTTCCTCTGACCTTTCTCTGGCTTTTCACTGCAGTTAAATGTAGTTGGCAGAATCTCTACCTTCCCTGGCCTTTTTCAGGTTTCTCTTGGCAGTACAATGTGGTTGGGGAAATGTCTCACCCCCCTGGCATTTCACAGGAATGCCTCCCTTCCACTGTCTTCTCCTGGCAGTACAATTTGATTTGGGGAATGTCTCCCTTTCCCTGGCCTTTCCCAGACTTCACTTGACAGTTCAATGTGGTTGGGGGAATGTCTCCCTTCCTGTTATAGTGTATTCTCGTTCTGAGTTCTTGTTCTGGGTTACGTGTATAGATTCTGGAATGAGATGAGAGGACAGTTGTAGAGCGGGAGATGCCCGGTGGTGTTACGCTCCGGGGGCTCTCCTATTAAATTTACTTAGTAACAACTATATAAGTCTCTGCAACAGCAACGTACCTCTATGCAGACCAAGAGTCGCAGAGTGCCGGTGAACAGCTGTGCGGCCCGCTGAGAGCTTGAGGAGACCTGTCGGTGCCATCTTGAAGGAACGGGCTGCTACACGCCAGACAAATTTCAGGAACGCTTCATGTGTTAATATCCGCTTGAGCTGATTCTGGACAACTGCTGTTGGGATAAGGAGCGGATCAGCCATGCCACGCGCCGCGCGAGAGCATGCATTTTATAAATGCTTTTACTACGACGGCATGGTAATTGGAGGAAATGACATAAAGATGTGACAAAACGTTGCGGCCATTTTATGGGACCATATGTTTTTATGTACAGTTTCCATGCCAACATTATTACGGAGCAACTGCAAGCCACAACTGTAAAAGGAAAGCATTACAAACAAACCTGAAAAGGATGTCATACAACCATTAATACAATTAAAGGAACAGCAATCTCTAGAAGTCACATGACAACAAAATAGACTGTATTGGAAACTTAAAAATAAAAGAAAGTCAAAGCATACAGATTTTTTTCTACAAACTTGAGCCACTTACCTGCAATTATGCAACATGTTACAGCACCAATACAGTTTCTTCTTCAGCCTGGTAATCTGACATGTCCATGGGAACAGTGGATTGACGGATTCCAGGTATATCTAAGAGCAGTTGGTGGAAACAAATACAATGATGACCTCAAGGAGGCCACTTTCCTAAACTGCATAGGAGCAGAGGCTTTGAGGCTTTTTAGGGCACTCCCTGACCTGGATGGTGCTGAAGGTGGTTCAGGTGACAACAATCGGAAATTTGAATGTGCTTTAGGAAAGTTGGCCAAACACTTTGGTAACAAAATCAATATAGTGCTAGAAAGATACACATTTTTTTCAAGACGCCAGTTAAAGGGTGAATCAGTAGACGCCTATATTGCAGCTCTAAGAGAACTAATGTCTACATGTAAATTCACTGGTGTTGGTGATGAGTATTTGAGAGATGAGTTGGTGTCGAATGTGGCAGATTCACGTATACAACAGAGACTGGGGCAAGCCAGAGACCCGACGCTTGAACAAGCACTTAAGATCGCTAGAACAATGCAGCTGGGGGATCGTTGTATGAAAGAGAGGTTTGATAAAAGTGAAGATAGAGAAATCAAGATGGTCCAAGAAGATAGGAAGGAGGACACTGATGAGTCTTTGGTGGCAATGGTGAGAAAGAATGACCACTAGTAATTCTAGGGCAAACTTCAAGAGAGATGAGCTACAGGAATCAGAGTGAAGGCCGTTGTCAGAAGTGTGGCTGGTATAAACACAGTGATATTGAAAAGAAATGCCCTGCAGCAGCTGTCGATTGTCATAAATGTGGACATATAGGACACTTTGCCAAAGTGTGTAAGAATGTTCTTGGAAGAAGGGGGACATTCAGTAGATATTCCATGAACAGACTGCCACATAACATGGTGAGAGTTGTTGAAGAAAACTATGGACCGGACAACATGTTAGCCATCAGCAGGGAAAATACACAACATGTACAAATATTCACAGTCACATCGATAGAAGAGAATAAAGGACCTTGGGTGAATATGCAAATAAATGGAATATCCTTGCCATCATGGTTGACACTGGGTCCCCATACACCATGGTGGATGTTGACACATTTGTCAAAGTACTATCAGGCAATCTTCAGGAGATACAATGCACTGGAGTGAGAGCAACAGGTTACGGTAAAACCCCCATAGATATTATTGGATGCACTTGGGTGAAGTTTTGTTTCCGTGACAGAGAAACATACTGCAAGTTACATGTAGCCAAGAATGGTTCAGCTGTAGTGGGATGTGTAGAACAAGCCACTCTGCGAGTTAGGATTCACCCTGGTGAAGAAGTTCCCATCTTAAGTGTTTTAAAGTATGATAATGACATTAAAGGTGTGCTTGCTGAACAGTTTTCAAAGGTGTTTAACAAAAAGATTGGACTTCTGGAAGGTTTTCAACATAGGATCATTCTTAAAAAAAGGATCAATACCTATAACTCATAGGGTAAAGGGTGTTCCCATCGGCACAAAAGAAGAATTAGGAAAAGAACTTTCCCGATTGTGTGAACAAGGCATAATTGAGCCTATAGAAAGCTCAGAATGGTTAGCCCCTATAGTGTTGGTGAAGAAATCAGATGGGGCCATACGGATGTGCGTAGATCTGAGAGATCTTAACAAAAATATCTGGATAGATAGACATCCCCTTCCAAACATAGGGGAATTATTGACAACTATGAAGCCAGCCATATTTCACCACGTTAGACCTATCCTCAGCATACCATCGGATAGCGCTGGAGGAAGGAGCCAAGTGTTTGACATCATTTATCACTCCACTCAGTGCTTTTATCTATCACAGAGCAGTGTTCTAGTGATGAAGGAAGGTGAATCATAATGGCACAGAGCAGTGTTCTAGTGCTGGTGAAGGAAGGTGAATCATAACGACACAGAGCAGTGTTCTAGTGGTGGTGAAGGAAGGTGAATCATAACGGCACAGAGCAGTGTTATGGTGGTGGAGAAGGAAGGTGAATTATAATGGCACAGAGCAGTGTTCTAGTGGTGATGAAGGAAGGTGAATCATAATGGCACAGAGCAGTGTTCTAGTTAAGGTGAAGGAAGGTGAATCATAATGGGACAGAGCAGTGTTCTAGTTCAGGTGAAGGAAGGTGAATCATAATTGCACAGAGCAGTGTTCTAGTGGTGGTGAAGGAAGCTGAATCATAATGGCACAGAGCAGTGTTCTAGTGCTGGTGAAGGAAGGTGAATCATAATGGCACAGAGCAGTGTTCTAGTTCAGGTGAAGGAAGGTGAATCATAATGGCACAGAGCAGTGTTCTAGTTCAGGTGAAGGAAGGTGAATCATAATGGCACAGAGCAGTGTTCTAGTGGTGGTGAAGGAAGCTGAATCATAATGGCACAGAGCAGTGTTCTAGTGCTGGTGAAGGAAGGTGAATCATAATGGCACAGAGCAGTGTTCTAGTGATGAAGGAAGGTGAATCATAATGGCACAGAGCAGTGTTCTAGTGCTGGTGAAGGAAGGTGAATCATAATGGCACAGAGCAGCGTTCTAGTGATGAAGGAAGGTGAATCATAATGGCACAGAGCAGTGTTCTAGTTCAGGTGAAGGAAGGTGAATCATAATGGCACAGAGCAGTGTTCTAGTTCAGGTGAAGGAAGGTGAATCATAATGGCACAGAGCAGTGTTCTAGTTCAGGTGAAGGAAGGTGAATCATAATGGCACAGAGCAGTGTTCTAGTTCAGGTGAAGGAAGGTGAATCATAATGGCACAGAGCAGTGTTCTAGTTCAGGTGCAGGAAGGTGAATCATAATGGCACAGAGCAGTGTTCTAGTTCAGGTGAAGGAAGGTGAATCATAATGGTACAGAGCAGTGTTCTAGTTCAGGTGAAGGAAGGTGAATCATAATGGCACAGAGCAGTGTTCTAGTTCAGGTGAAGGAAGGTGAATCATAATAGCACAGAGCAGTGTTCTAGTGCTGGTGAAGGAAGGTGAATCATAATGGCACAGAGCAGTGTTCTAGTTCAGGTGAAGGAAGGTGAATCATAATGGCACAGAGCAGTGTTCTAGTTCAGGTGAAGGAAGGTGAATCAAAATGGCACAGAGCAGTGTTCTAGTGGTGGTGAAGGAAGCTGAATCATAATAGCACAGAGCAGTGTTCTAGTGCTGGTGAAGGAAGGTGAATCATAATGGCACAGAGCAGTGTTCTAGTGATGAAGGAAGGTGAATCATAATGGCACAGAGCAGTGTTCTAGTGGTGGTGAAGGAAGGTGAATCATAATGGCACAGAGCAGCGTTCTAGTTCAGGTGAAGGAAGGTGAATCATAATGGCACAGAGCAGTGTTCTAGTTCAGGTGAAGGAAGGTGAATCATAATGGCACAGAGCAGTGTTCTAGTGGTGGTGAAGGAAGCTGAATCATAATGGCACAGAGCAGTGTTCTTGTGCTGGTGAAGGAAGGTGAATCATAATGGCACAGAGCAGTGTTCTAGTGATGAAGGAAGGTGAATCATAATGGCACAGAGCAGTGTTCTAGTGCTGGTGAAGGAAGGTGAATCATAATGGCACAGAGCAGCGTTCTAGTGATGAAGGAAGGTGAATCATAATGGCACAGAGCAGTGTTCTAGTTCAGGTGAAGGAAGGTGAATCATAATGGCACAGAGCAGCGTTCTAGTGATGTAGGAAGGTGAATCATAATGGCACAGAGCAGTGTTCTAGTGGTGATGAAGGAAGGTGGATCATAATGGCACAGAGCAGTGTTCTGGTGGTGGTGAAGGAAGGTGAATCATGATGGCACAGAGCAGTGTTCTAGTGATGAAGGAAGGTGAATCATAATGGCACAGAGCAGTGTTCTAGTGATGAAGGAAGGTGAATCATAATGGCACAGAGCAGTGTTCTAGTGATGAAGGAAGGTGGATCATAATGGCACAGAGCAGTGTTCTAGTGATGAAGGAAGGTGAATCATAATGGCACAGAGCAGTGTTCTAGTGCTGGTGAAGGAAGGTGAATCATAATGGCACAGAGCAGTGTTATGGTGGTGGAGAAGGAAGGTGAATTATAATGGCACAGAGCAGTGTTCTAGTGATGAAGGAAGGTGAATCATAATGGCACAGAGCAGTGTTCTAGTGCTGGTGAAGGAAGTGGAATTATAATGGCACAGAGCAGTGTTCTAGTTCAGGTGAAGGAAGGTGAATCATAATGGCACAGAGCAGTGTTCTAGTTCAGGTGAAGGAAGGTGAATCATAATGGCACAGAGCAGTGTTCAAGTGCTGGTGAAGGAAGGTGAATCATAATGGCACAGAGCAGTGTTCTAGGGATGAAGGAAGGTGAATCATAATGGCACAGAGCAGTGTTCTAGTGGTGGTGAAGGAAGGTGAATCATAATGGCACAGAGCAGCGTTCTAGTTCAGGTGAAGGAAGGTGAATCATAATGGCACAGAGCAGTGTTCTAGTTCAGGTGAAGGAAGGTGAATCATAATGGCACAGAGCAGTGTTCTAGTGGTGGTGAAGGAAGCTGAATCCTAATGGCACAGAGCAGTGTTCTAGTGCTGGTGAAGGAAGGTGAATCATAATGGCACAGAGCAGTGTTCTAGTGATGAAGGAAGGTGAATCATAATGGCACAGAGCAGTGTTCTAGTGCTGGTGAAGGAAGGTGAATCATAATGGCACAGAGCAGCGTTCTAGTGATGAAGGAAGGTGAATCATAATGGCACGGAGCAGTGTTCTAGTTCAGGTGAAGGAAGGTGAATCATAATGGCACAGAGCAGCGTTCTAGTGATGAAGGAAGGTGAATCATAATGGCACAGAGCAGTGTTCTAGTGGTGATGAAGGAAGGTGGATCATAATGGCACAGAGCAGTGTTCTGGTGGTGGTGAAGGAAGGTGAATCATGATGGCACAGAGCAGTGTTCTAGTGATGAAGGAAGGTGAATCATAATGGCACAGAGCAGTGTTCTAGTGATGAAGGAAGGTGAATCATAATGGCACAGAGCAGTGTTCTAGTGATGAAGGAAGGTGGATCATAATGGCACAGAGCAGTGTTCTAGTGATGAAGGAAGGTGAATCATAATGGCACAGAGCAATGTTCTAGTTCAGGTGAAGGAAGGTGAATCATAATGGCACAGAGCAGTGTTCTAGTGATGAAGGAAGGTGAATCATAATGTCACAGAGCAGTGTTCTAGTGGTAGTGAAGGAAGGTGAATCATAATGGCACAGAGCAGTGTTCTAGTGATGAAGGAAGGTGAATCATAATGGCACAGAGCAGCATTCTAGTGATGAAGGAAGGTGAATCATAATGGCACAGAGCAGTGTTCTAGTTCAGGTGAAGGAAGGTGAATCATAATGGCACAGAGCAGCGTTCTAGTGATGAAGGAAGGTGAATCATAATGGCGCAGAGCAGTGTTCTAGTGGTGATGAAGGAAGGTGGATCATAATGGCACAGAGCAGTGTTCTGGTGGTGGTGAAGGAAGGTGAATCATGATGGCACAGAGCAGTGTTCTAGTGATGAAGGAAGGTGAATCATAATGGCACAGAGCAGTGTTCTAGTGATGAAGGAAGGTGAATCATAATGGCACAGAGCAGTGTTCTAGTGATGAAGGAATGTGGATCATAATGGCACAGAGCAGTGTTCTAGTTCAGGTGAAGGAAGGTGAATCATAATGGCACAGAGCAGTGTTATGGTGGTGAAGGAAGGTGAATTATAATGGCACAGAGCAGTGTTCTAGTGCTGGTGAAGGAAGGTGAATCATAATGGCACAGAGCAGTGTTCTAGTGATGAAGGAAGGTGAATCATAATGGCACAGAGCAGTGTTCTAGTTCAGGTGAAGGAAGGTGAATCATAATGGCACAGAGCAGCGTTCTAGTGATGAAGGAAGGTGAATCATAATGGCACAGAGCAGTGTTCTAGTGGTGATGAAGGAAGGTGGATCATAATAGCACAGAGCAGTGTTCTGGTGGTGGTGAAGGAAGGTGAATCATGATGGCACAGAGCAGTGTTCTAGTGATGAAGGAAGGTGAATCATAATGGCATAGAGCAGTGTTCTAGTGATGAAGGAAGGTGAATCATAATGGCACAGAGCAGTGTTCTAGTGATGAAGGAAGGTGGATCATAATGGCACAGAGCAGTGTTCTAGTTCAGGTGAAGGAAGGTGAATCATAATGGCACAGAGCAGTGTTATGGTGGTGGAGAAGGAAGGTGAATTATAATGGCACAGAGCAGTGTTCTAGTGCTGGTGAAGGAAGGTGAATCATAATGGCACAGAGCAGTGTTCTAGTGATGAAGGAAGGTGAATCATAATGGCACAGAGCAGTGTTCTAGTGGTGATGAAGGAAGGTGAATCATAATGGCACAGAGCAGTGTTCTAGTGATGAAGGAAGGTGAATCATAATGGCACAGAGCAGTGTTCTAGTGCTGGTGAAGGAAGGTGAATCATAATGGCACAGAGCAGTGTTCTAGTGATGAAGGAAGGTGAATCATAATGGCACAGAGCAGTGTTCTAGTTCAGGTGAAGGAAGGTGAATCATAATGGCACAGAGCAGTGTTCTAGTGCTGGTGAAGGAAGGTGAATCATAATGGCACAGAGCAGTGTTCTAGTGATGAAGGAAGGTGAATCATAATGGCACAGAGCAGTGTTATAGTGCTGGTGAAGGAAGGTGAATCATAATGGCACAGAGCAGTGTTCTAGTGATGAAGGAAGGTGAATCATAATGGCACAGAGCAGTGTTCTAGTGCTGGTGAAGGAAGGTGAATCATAATGGCACAGAGCAGTGTTCTAGTGCTGGTGAAGGAAGGTGAATCATAATGGCACAGAGCAGTGTTCTAGTGGTGGTGAAGGAAGGTGAATCATAATGGCACAGAGCAGTGTTCTAGTGATGAAGGAAGGTGAATCATAATGGCACAGAGCAGTGTTCTAGTGATGAAGGAAGGTGAATCATAATGGCACAGAGCAGTGTTCTAGTGATGAAGGAAGGTGAATCATAATGGCACAGAGCAGTGTTCTAGTGATGAAGGAAGGTGAATCATAATGGCACAGAGCAGTGTTCTAGTGCTGGTGAAGGAAGGTGAATCATAATGGCACAGAGCAGTGTTCTAGTGCTGGTGAAGGAAGGTGAATCATAATGGCACAGAGCAGTGTTCTAGTGCTGGTGAAGGAAGGTGAATCATAATGGCACAGAGCAGTGTTCTAGTGGTGGTGAAGGAAGGTGAATCATAATGGCACAGAGCAGTGTTATGGTGGTGGAGAAGGAAGGTGAATTATAATGGCACAGAGCAGTGTTCTAGTGCTGGTGAAGGAAGGTGAATCATAATGGCACAGAGCAGTGTTCTAGTGATGAAGGAAGGTGAATCATAATGGCACAGATCAGTGTTCTAGTTCAGGTGAAGGAAGGTGAATCATAATGGCACAGAGCAGCGTTCTAGTGATGAAGGAAGGTGAATCATAATGGCACAGAGCAGTGTTCTAGTGGTGATGAAGGAAGGTGGATCATAATAGCACAGAGCAGTGTTCTGGTGGTGGTGAAGGAAGGTGAATCATGATGGCACAGAGCAGTGTTCTAGTGATGAAGGAAGGTGAATCATAATGGCATAGAGCAGTGTTCTAGTGATGAAGGAAGGTGAATCATAATGGCACAGAGCAGTGTTCTAGTGATGAAGGAAGGTGGATCATAATGGCACAGAGCAGTGTTCTAGTTCAGGTGAAGGAAGGT
The DNA here is from genome assembly GCF_040938575.1 of Ambystoma mexicanum. Lineage (NCBI taxonomy): Eukaryota > Metazoa > Chordata > Amphibia > Caudata > Ambystomatidae > Ambystoma > Ambystoma mexicanum. The sequence goes on from NC_090935.1 coordinate 17,451,960, forward strand.
GAATCATAATGGCACAGAGCAGTGTTATGGTGGTGGTGAAGGAAGGTGAATTATAATGGCACAGAGCAGTGTTCTAGTGCTGGTGAAGGAAGGTGAATCATAATGGCACAGAGCAGTGTTCTAGTGATGAAGGAAGGTGAATCATAATGGCACAGAGCAGTGTTCTAGTGGTGATGAAGGAAGGTGAATCATAATGGCACAGAGCAGTGTTCTAGTGATGAAGGAAGGTGAATCATAATGGCACAGAGCAGTGTTCTAGTGCTGGTGAAGGAAGGTGAATCATAATGGCACAGAGCAGTGTTCTAGTGATGAAGGAAGGTGAATCATAATGGCACAGAGCAGTGTTCTAGTTCAGGTGAAGGAAGGTGAATCATAATGGCACAGAGCAGTGTTCTAGTGCTGGTGAGGAAGGTGAATCATAATGGCACAGAGCAGTGTTCTAGTGATGAAGGAAGGTGAATCATAATGGCACAGAGCAGTGTTATAGTGCTGGTGAAGGAAGGTGAATCATAATGGCACAGAGCAGTGTTCTAGTGATGAAGGAAGGTGAATCATAATGGCACAGAGCAGTGTTCTAGTGCTGGTGAAGGAAGGTGAATCATAATGGCACAGAGCAGTGTTCTAGTGCTGGTGAAGGAAGGTGAATCATAATGGCACAGAGCAGTGTTCTAGTGGTGGTGAAGGAAGGTGAATCATAATGGCACAGAGCAGTGTTCTAGTGATGAAGGAAGGTGAATCATAATGGCACAGAGCAGTGTTCTAGTGATGAAGGAAGGTGAATCATAATGGCACAGAGCAGTGTTCTAGTGATGAAGGAAGGTGAATCATAATGGCACAGAGCAGTGTTCTAGTGATGAAGGAAGGTGAATCATAATGGCACAGAGCAGTGTTCTAGTGCTGGTGAAGGAAGGTGAATCATAATGGCACAGAGCAGTGTTCTAGTGCTGGTGAAGGAAGGTGAATCATAATGGCACAGAGCAGTGTTCTAGTGCTGGTGAAGGAAGGTGAATCATAATGGCACAGAGCAGTGTTCTAGTGGTGGTGAAGGAAGGTGAATCATAATGGCACAGAGCAGTGTTCTAGTGATGAAGGAAGGTGAATCATAATGTCACAGAGCAGTGTTCTAGTGGTGGTGAAGGAATGTGAATCATAATGGCACAGAGCAGTGTTCTAGTGCTGGTGAAGGAAGGTGAATCATAATGGCACAGAGCAGTGTTCTAGTGATGAAGGAAGGTGAATCATAATGGCACAGAGCAGTGTTCTAGTGATGAAGGAAGGTGAATCATAATGGCACAGAGCAGTTTTCTAGTGATGAAGGAAGGTGAATCATAATGGCACAGAGCAGTGTTCTAGTGATGAAGGAAGGTGAATCATAATGGCACAGAGCAGTGTTCTAGTGATGAAGGAAGGTGAATCATAATGGCACAGAGCAGTTTTCTAGTGATGAAGGAAGGTGAATCATAATGGCACAGAGCAGTGTTCTAGTGGTGGTGAAGGAAGGTGAATCATAATGGCACAGAGCAGTGTTCTAGTGCTGGTGAAGGAAGGTGAATCATAATGGCACAGAGCAGTGTTCTAGTGGTGGTGAAGGAAGGTGAATCATAATGGCACAGAGCAGTGTTATGGTGGTGGAGAAGGAAGGTGAATTATAATGGCACAGAGCAGTGTTCTAGTGGTGGTGAAGGAAGGTGAATCATAATGGCACAGAGCAGTGTTCTAGTGCTGGTGAAGGAAGGTGAATCATAATGGCACAGAGCAGTGTTCTAGTGCTGGTGAAGGAAGGTGAATCATAATGGCACAGAGCAGTGTTCTAGTGCTAGTGAAGGAAGGTGAATCATAATGGCACAGAGCAGCGTTCTAGTTCAGGTGAAGGAAGGTGAATCATAATGGCACAGAGCAGTGTTCTAGTTCAGGTGAAGGAAGGTGAATCATAATGGCTCAGAGCAGTGTTCTAGTGATGAAGGAAGGTGAATCATAATGGCACAGAGCAGTGTTCTAGTGGTGGTGAAGGAAGGTGAATCATAATGGCACAGAGCAGTGTTCTAGTGATGAAGGAAGGTGAATCATAATGGCACAGAGCAGTGTTCTAGTGATGAAGGAAGGTGAATCATAATGGCACAGAGCAGTGTTCTAGTGGTGGTGAAGGAAGGTGAATCATAATGGCACAGAGCAGTGTTCTAGTGATGAAGGAAGGTGAATCATAATGGCACAGAGCAGTGTTCTAGTGATGAAGGAAGGTGAATCATAATGGCACAGAGCAGTGTTCTAGTGATGAAGGAAGGTGAATCATAATGGCACAGAGCAGTGTTCTAGTGCTGGTGAAGGAAGGTGAATCATAATGGCACAGAGCAGTGTTCTAGTGCTGGTGAAGGAAGGTGAATCATAATGGCACAGAGCAGTGTTCTAGTGCTGGTGAAGGAAGGTGAATCATAATGGCACAGAGCAGTGTTCTAGTGGTGGTGAAGGAAGGTGAATCATAATGGCACAGAGCAGTGTTCTAGTGATGAAGGAAGGTGAATCATAATGTCACAGAGCAGTGTTCTAGTGGTGGTGAAGGAATGTGAATCATAATGGCACAGAGCAGTGTTCTAGTGCTGGTGAAGGAAGGTGAATCATAATGGCACAGAGCAGTGTTCTAGTGATGAAGGAAGGTGAATCATAATGGCACAGAGCAGTGTTCTAGTGATGAAGGAAGGTGAATCATAATGGCACAGAGCAGTTTTCTAGTGATGAAGGAAGGTGAATCATAATGGCACAGAGCAGTGTTCTAGTGGTGGTGAAGGAAGGTGAATCATAATGGCACAGAGCAGTGTTCTAGTGCTGGTGAAGGAAGGTGAATCATAATGGCACAGAGCAGTGTTCTAGTGGTGGTGAAGGAAGGTGAATCATAATGGCACAGAGCAGTGTTATGGTGGTGGAGAAGGAAGGTGAATTATAATGGCACAGAGCAGTGTTCTAGTGCTGGTGAAGGAAGGTGAATCATAATGGCACAGAGCAGTGTTCTAGTGCTGGTGAAGGAAGGTGAATCATAATGGCACAGAGCAGTGTTCTAGTGCTGGTGAAGGAAGGTGAATCATAATGGCACAGAGCAGTGTTCTAGTGCTAGTGAAGGAAGGTGAATCATAATGGCACAGAGCAGCGTTCTAGTTCAGGTGAAGGAAGGTGAATCATAATGGCACAGAGCAGTGTTCTAGTTCAGGTGAAGGAAGGTGAATCATAATGGCTCAGAGCAGTGTTCTAGTGATGAAGGAAGGTGAATCATAATGGCACAGAGCAGTGTTCTAGTGGTGGTGAAGGAAGGTGAATCATAATGGCACAGAGCAGTGTTCTAGTGATGAAGGAAGGTGAATCATAATGGCACAGAGCAGTGTTCTAGTGATGAAGGAAGGTGAATCATAATGGCACAGAGCAGTGTTCTAGTGGTGGTGAAGGAAGGTGAATCATAATAGCACAGAGCAGTGTTCTAGTGATGAAGGAAGGTGAATCATAATGGCACAGAGCAGTGTTCTAGTGATGAAGGAAGGTGAATCATAATGGCACAGAGCAGTGTTCTAGTGATGAAGGAAGTTTTTTGTTTTGTTTGTTTGTTTGTATTTATTATGCGCACCGGACCCTGGGGTATAAGGGCGCAGAAAGTAAGAATATGTACAGCTTAGAGCATAAATTACAGGTTACAGTTACATGTTACAGAAATTACCAGTTACAGATGCAAGTTTACAATACAAGTTTACAATCGTATGGTGCAGATGCTGTGTAGCAAACAGGCGTAAGCATTATCATGGATTCAATTAGCAGTAGCTGTCGTCAGCCAGTTAATTACAATTTGCCTGAATTTGGAAAAAGAGTGTTCTAGCCTCGCGGTAGTGGGTAATTCGTTCCACAATTGAGCAGCTTTGACTGGGAAGCTAGCTCCGCCTATGGTGGTCAGTTTAAAGCGAGGTACTTGGAGGCGATTGGTGTAAGCAAGTCTGGTTTGTCTTGTGGGGTGTGATCTGGTGAATCTGTCCTTAAGGTATTGAGGGGCTTTTTTGTGTAGAGATTTGTATGTGAGAGATGCAATTTTAAGTCTGATTTTCTCATGGGTGGAGAGCCATTTGTGTTTCCTTCTTATTGCTGTAATGTGTTCTCTCCTGGGGATGTTCAATGCCGCTCGGAGGGCCTTGTTTTGCTGTATCTGGATTTTGTTGATGATGGATTTAGTGGCTCCTATGTACAGTGCGTTACAATAATCTAGTTTAGAGATGATAAGGGCTCTGGCTAGTGTTAGACAACTGTGCTGGGAAAGGAATTGTTTTCCTGCTCTAATGAGCTTACATGTGTAGGCTGTTGAGGAAGCTAGGGAGTTTACCTTTTTGGAAAATGATAAGGTAGAATCAAGGTAGATCCCTAATGTTTTAACTTCTTTAGCAACTTGTATGCAGTTCCCATCTATGATAAAGGAAGAGTAATTTGTGCTTAGTTTATTGATGAGGGGTGCGGTGCCTAGGATAAGAAGCTCAGTTTTATCATCGTTCAGGCATAGGCCATGGGTTGCCATCCATGCCTGAACGATGCTGTATATTTTGTTCACCAGTGCTAGATCTTTTTCGTAAACCCCTGTGAGTGGGAGAAGGATCTGGGTATCGTCAGCGTAGTTAGTATACGTGATACCCAGATGGTCCAAATCATCAAACAGGGGCTTAGTGAATATGTTATATAGCGTTGGTGAAACACATGATCCCTGTGGCACACCGCAGGTAATAGGGATGGGGTCTGCAGCTGCTGTAGGTGAGAAAACCCTCATGGTGCGGTCACTAAGGAAGGATTGTATCCATGCTATGGCCTCAGTGGAGAAGTGTGCTGCTGAATCTAGGTGGTTACATAGGACTTTATGGTCCACTAAATCAAAAGCGGCCGATAGGTCTAGTAGCAGGAGGAGTGCTGGTTTTCCAGAATCTCGTACTTTGTCTATTTGGGCTTTCAGGTCAATCAGTGCAGTTTCTGTGCCGTGAAGAGGGCGGAAGCCAGATTGTCGGGAGCCTAATAGTTGGTTTTGTTCCAGGAAATTCTGGATTTGGATATATGCCACCTTATCCAGTATCTTCAAAAGGAACGGTACCGTAGTAATAGGTCTATAATTAGTGGGTATAGTGGGGTCTAAAGTAGCCTTTTTTAAGAGTGGGAGCACCCAGGACTCTTTTAAGTTACTGGGGATAATGCCTGTGGTAAAGGAGGCATTAATTAACTTAGTGATAAATGGTGCTAGATCTCGTGCGGCATCTTTGATGAGTTGTGCTGGACATAAGTCTCCTTTGCAGTTGGACGGTTTTAGACCGAGTATTACTTTCTCTACTTCTAGTATGGAGACTTTGGAGAAGTGGAATTGCGTAGTGGTTTTGGAGTTAGGAAGTGTCTTAATAGGCGGTAATATATTGGGTGCTAAGGTCTCGCGTTTTAGTTCTATTTTCTTTTGAAGGTTTCGGACTTTGTTAGAGAGGGCTTGCTGGATTTCAGAGCACCACTTTTTATCTTTAAGACAGTTATCTTGAGGTGTTATTGGGTTTTCCAGTTCTCTGAGTATGGCAAACAGTTCTTTTGTACTTGATTTGGCTTGTGTAATTCTGTTATTGTAGGTCTCTTGTTTAGCTAGGATGATTTCTTTTTTTATAATGAGAAGAGATGTTAACTAATTTCAGTTTATTTTCTGGACTGGGGTTAATTTTCCACGTATTTTCCCATTTCCTTTTTTCTAATCTCAGATTTTTTAGGAGAGGGGTGAACCAGTTGTTCAGGTGGCTCTTTGGTTTGCTGTTTCTGAGCTTGAGTGGTGCGATGTCGTCAAGGGTTTTGTTCATGATGTTGTTAAATTCTTCCACTAGGCTGTTAGGGTTAAGGTTGTCAGGTAGAGCGTCCAAAGTGGGCATGATGCCGGGGAGTAGTTTGTCTAGTGTCATGTTTTTTTTGTTTCTGGTAAGTGCAGGAGGTGCACACGGTTGTTGCAGTTTGGGGGTGGCAGTGTCCAAGGAGAATGAGATTAGATGGTGATCTGACCAGATTTGGGGTGAGATGGTGAGAGTGGCTATATTGCAGTTGTGGTCAGCAATCCAATCAAGGGTTCTCCCTTTGATATGGGTGGGCTCAAGCACTCTTTGTGTGTAACCCAGTTCTGTTAGGGTGTTGGAAGCTGCTGTGGCTTGTAAGTCGTTGATATCATTAAAGCCAATATTGAGGTCACCTAGTAGTATTGATTGATTAGTATCTTTAAGGTTTTCTGATAGGATGGTAGTTAAGTCTTCTATGAAATTCTTGATAGGACCTGGAGGTCTGTATATCAAGTGAAGGTTAAGAGTTTGAGAGTTAGCTGTTGATGTCTTGGTGGACATTATCTCACAAGATTCAATGGTTGGTGAGGGGGTGAGTCTCATCCCGAGTTTAGTTTTGACGATGATGGCTAGTACCTATCCGATCTGAGGATAGTATAATTGTTGGGCACAGCTAGGGATAGTGCTGGGCCTGATGCCTCATGCAGCCAAGTTTCTGTAATGGCTAGGAAGTCGTAGTCTTCTGTCAAGATAACTTCAGATATTTCTATGGCATGGGCGACTAAGGATCTAGCGTTTATTAAGGCTCCTTTGAGTTTAGGTGTGTGGTTAGGGTGTGTAGCAGTATTTATTGCAGCATTAGGAGTGGCATTTGTTTCTTTGTTTGTTTGGGAGTTGTTGTACTTAATGTAGTTATGGGTGAATGGTTTGCGAGTGGGTTCCTTTTTGGCTCGAATGGTGTTAGTTTCGTATTTGATGAGCGGATCAAAGATTCTGGGTAGTCTTGCTCGTAGTCTTAGGTTTCTGTCAGCTATGTTACATTGTGTAGTGGATTGTTGTATTGTAGTTGCTATAAGAGGCGACATGGTGAGTCGTTCCAGTAGGGCGAGTGAGGAGGCCAGGTATACTAGATAGGATAGTATAAGGAGCATTGTATAATGTGTGAGAGTCCTGTATCTAGATGGATGGCTAGAGTTCTAGTTTTGGGTAGTGTGCAGGCAGAGTAGCTGCTAAGTCTGCTGTGTTGTTATCTAGTGAGTGAGGTCAGGCACACAGTGTTAATTTGCAGTGATCATAGGGCGCAGACAGATGGCAGTGTGGTGTATATATGGCCATGGGCAACACAATTGCTATGGTCTATGAGCGACCAAAGGGCACAGCACAATTACTGTAGTCTATGAGCGACCAAAGGGCACAACACCATTACTGTGGTCTAGGAGCGAACAATGGGCACAACACAATTGCTGTGGTCTATGAGCGACCAGAGGGCATAACACAATTACTGTGGTCTAGGAGCGACCAAAGGGCACAACACAATTACTGTGGTCTATGAGCGACCAGAGGGCATAACACAATTACTGTGGTCTAGGAGCGACCAAAGGGCACAACACAATTACTGTGGTCTATGAGCGACCAAAGGGCACAACACAATTACTGTGGTCTATGAGCGACCAAAGGGCACAACGCAATTACTGTGGTCTATGAGCGACCAAAGGGCACAACACAATTTTATGAGCGACCAAAGGGCACAACACAATTACTGTGGTCTAGGAGCGACCAAAGGGCACAACACAATTACTGTGGTCTATGAGCGACCAAAGGGCACAACACAGTTACTGTGGTCTATGAGCGACCAAAGGGCACAACACAATTACTGTGGTCTATGAGCGACCAGAGGGCATAACACAATTACTGTGGTCTAGGAGCGACCAAAGGGCACAACACAATTACTGTGGTCTATGAGCGACCAAAGGGCACAACACAATTACTGTGGTCTATGAGCGACCAAAGGGCACAACGCAATTACTGTGGTCTATGAGCGACCAAAGGGCACAACACAATTTTATGAGCGACCAAAGGGCACAACACAATTACTGTGGCCTAGGAGCGACCAAAGGGCACAACACAATTACTGTGGTCTATGAGCGACCAAAGGGCACAACACAGTTACTGTGGTCTATGAGCGACCAAAGGGCACAACACAATTACTGTGGTCTATGAGCGACCAAAGGGCACAACACAGTTACTGTGGTCTAGGAGCGACCAAAGGGCACAACACAATTACTGTGGTCTATGAGCGACCAAAGGGCACAACACAGTTACTGTGGTCTATGAGCGACCAAAGGGCACAACACAATTACTGTGGTCTATGAGCGACCAAAGGGCACAACACGGTTGCGGCGGCATTAGTGAGGCGCGGCGCGATATGTTGCATGAGAACAGTAGCAATAGCATAATGCACATGAGCAACAAAGAGTTAGCAAGAGTGAATTCACCAAGTTTGTGTGTTTATACTAGCAATAAGCAGTAGACATTCACATGAGGACCGTAGGGTAGACTAAGCGACTAAGGGTGTTATGCTTTACTCACAGTGGGTTGAGTCCAGACAATGCAAGTAGAGAGTACTGCTTCTTCCTCGGCATAGCGGAGGCTGTCCCACGGTTAGATTAGTCTCTTTTTTCTGTGGGGTCCGTCAGGAAGCCTTCTTGCTCCTCCAAGGAAAGGTCTCGACTCTGCACTGGATTGCTCTCTCGGAGTTGGAAGGTCATAGTTTTTCCAGAGATGGGAAGTTGGTCATAACTTGAATATGGAAAGGAACCCGGTCGCGATCCTATTGCCTGCTGCTTCTGTAGTGAGTGAGGAGAGCTCCTACTCCCCCTTGGTGCAGTCGGGGATGCGTCCGGGTATGAGGGCTCCAACACAGCAGAATGTTTTGGTGGGGAATGTAGATTGGGTGTTGCGCTCACATGCGCTAAACAGGGGCAAAACAGGGCCTTGTACTGGCCTTCGACTGGCCGCCGGCTAATCATAATGGCACAGAGCAGTGTTCTAGTCATGAAGGAAGGTGAATCATAATGGCACAGAGCAGTGTTCTAGTGGTGATGAAGGAAGGTGAATCATAATGTCACAGAGCAGTGTTCTAGTGGTGGTGAAGGAAGGTGAATCATAATGGCACAGAGCAGTGTTCTAGTGATGAAGGAAGGTGAATCATAATGGCACAGAGCAGTGTTCTAGTGATGAAGGAAGGTGAATCATAATGGCACAGAGCAGTGTTCTGGTGGTGGCGAAGGAAGGTGAATCATGATGGCACAGAGCAGTGTTCTAGTGATGAAGGAAGGTGAATCATAATGGCACAGAGCAGTGTTCTAGTGATGAAGGAAGGTGAATCATAATGGCACAGAGCAGTGTTCTAGTGATGAAGGAAGGTGAATCATAATGGCACAGAGCAGTGTTCTAGTGATGAAGGAAGGTGGATCATAATGGCACAGAGCAGTGTTCTAGTGATGAAGGAAGTGGAATTATAATGGCACAGAGCAGTGTTCTAGTGATGAAGGAAGGTGAATCATAATGGCACAGAGCAGTGTTCTAGTGATGAAGGAAGGTGAATCATAATGGTACAGAGCAGTGTTCTAGTGATGAAGGAAGGTGAATCATAATGGCACAGAGCAGTGTTCTAGTGATGAAGGAAGGTGAATCATAATGGTACAGAGCAGTGTTCTAGTGATGAAGGAAGGTGAATCATAATGGCACAGAGCAGTGTTCTAGTGATGAAGGAAGGTGGATCATAATGGCACAGAGCAGTGTTCTAGTGATGAAGGAAGTTGAATTATAATGGCACAGAGCAGTGTTCTAGTGCTGGTGAATGAAGGTGAATCATAATGGCACAGAGCAGCGTTCTAGTGATGAAGGAAGGTGAATCATAACGGCACAGAGCAGTGTTATGGTGGTGGTGAAGGAAGGTGAATCATAACGACACAGAGCAGTGTTCTAGTGGTGGTGAAGGAAGGTGAATCATAACGGCACAGAGCAGTGTTATGGTGGTGGAGAAGGAAGGTGAATTATAATGGCACAGAGCAGTGTTCTAGTGGTGATGAAGGAAGGTGAATCATAATGGCACAGAGCAGTGTTCTAGTTCAGGTGAAGGAAGGTGAATCATAATGGCACAGAGCAGTGTTCTAGTTCAGGTGAATCATAATGGCACAGAGCAGTGTTCTAGTGGTGGTGAAGGAAGCTGAATCATAATGGCACAGAGCAGTGTTCTAGTGCTGGTGAAGGAAGGTGAATCATAATGGCACAGAGCAGTGTTCTAGTTCAGGTGAAGGAAGGTGAATCATAATGGCACAGAGCAGTGTTCTAGTGGTGGTGAAGGAATCTGAATCATAATGGCACAGAGCAGTGTTCTAGTGCTGGTGAAGGAAGGTGAATCATAATGGCACAGAGCAGTGTTCTAGTGATGAAGGAAGGTGAATCATAATGGCACAGAGCAGTGTTCTAGTGCTGGTGAAGGAAGGTGAATCATAATGGCACAGAGCAGCGTTCTAGTGATGAAGGAAGGTGAATCATAATGGCACAGAGCAGTGTTCTAGTTCAGGTGAAGGAAGGTGAATCATAATTGCACAGAGCAGTGTTCTAGTTCAGGTGAAGGAAGGTGAATCATAATGGCACAGAGCATTGTTCTAGTTCAGGTGAAGGAAGGTGAATCATAATGGCACAGAGCAGTGTTCTAGTTCAGGTTAAAGAAGTTGAATCATAATGGCACAGAGCAGTGTTCTAGTGGTGGTGAAGGAAGGTGAATCATAACGGCACAGAGCAGTGTTATGGTGGTGGAGAAGGAAGGTGAATTATAATGGCACAGAGCAGTGTTCTAGTGGTGATGAAGGAAGGTGAATCATAATGGCACAGAGCAGTGTTCTAGTTCAGGTGAAGGAAGGTGAATCATAATGGCACAGAGCAGTGTTCTAGTGGTGGTGAAGGAAGGTGAATCATAATGGCACAGAGCAGTGTTCTAATGGTGGTGAAGGAAGCTGAATCATAATGGCACATAGAAGTGTTCTAGTGCTGGTGAAGGAAGGTGAATCATAATGGCACAGAGCAGTGTTCTAGTTCAGGTGAAGGAAGGTGAATCATAATGGCACAGAGCAGTGTTCTAGTTCAGGTGAAGGAAGGTGAATCATAATGGCACAGAGCAGTGTTCTAGTTCAGGTGAAGGAAGGTGAATCATAACGACACAGAGCAGTGTTCTAGTGGTGGTGAAGGAAGCTGAATCATAATGGCACAGAGCAGTGTTCTAGTGCTGGTGAAGGAAGGTGAATCATAATGGCACAGAGCAGTGTTCTAGTGATGAAGGAAGGTGAATCATAATGGCACAGAGCAGTGTTCTAGTGCTGGTGAAGGAAGGTGAATCATAATGGCACAGAGCAGTGTTCTAGTGATGAAGGAAGGTGAATCATAATGGCAGAGAGCAGTGTTCTAGTTCAGGTGAAGGAAGGTGAATCATAATGGCACAGAGCAGTGTTCTAGTGGTGGTGAAGGAGGGTGAATCATAATGGCACAGAGCAGTGTTCTAGTGATGAAGGAAGGTGAATCATAATGGCACAGAGCAGTGTACTAGTGGTGGTGAAGGAAGGTGAATCATAATGGCACAGAGCAGCGTTCTAGTTCAGGTGAAGGAAGGTGAATCATAATGGCACAGAGCAGTGTTCTAGTTCAGGTGAAGGAAGGTGAATCATAATGGCACAGAGCAGTGTTCTAGTGGTGGTGAAGGAAGCTGAATCATAATGGCACAGAGCAGTGTTCTAGTGATGAAGGAAGGTGAATCATAATGGCACAGAGCAGTGTTCTAGTGCTGGTGAAGGAAGGTGAATCATAATGGCACAGAGCAGCGTTCTAGTGATGAAGGAAGGTGAATCATAATGGCACAGAGCAGTGTTCTAGTTAAGGTGAAGGAAGGTGAATCATAATGGCACAGAGCAGCGTTCTAGTTCAGGTGAAGGAAGGTGAATCATAATGGCACAGAGCAGTGTTCTAGTTCAGGTTAAGGAAGGTGAATCATAATGGCACAGAGCAGTGTTCTAGTTCAGGTGAAGGAAGGTGAATCATAATGGCACAGAGCAGTGTTCTAGTTCAGGTGAAGGAAGGTGAATCATAATAGCACAGAGCAGTGTTCTAGTTCAGGTGAAGGAAGGTGAATCATAATGGCACAGAGCAGTGTTCTAGTGGTGGTGAAGGAAGCTGAATCATAATGGCACAGAGCAGTGTTCTAGTGATGAAGGAAGGTGGATCATAATGGCACAGAGCAGTGTTCTAGTGATGAAGGAAGGTGGATCATAATGGCACAGAGCAGTGTTCTAGTGATGAAGTAAGGTGGATCATAATGGCACAGAGCAGTGTTCTAGTGCTGGTGAAGGAAGGTGAATCATAATGGCACAGAGCAGCGTTCTAGTGATGAAGGAAGGTGAATCATAATGGCACAGAGCAGTGTTCTAGTTCAGGTGAAGGAAGGTGAATCATAATGGCACAGAGCAGTGTTCTAGTTCAGGTGAAGGAAGGTGAATCATAATGGCACAGAGCAGTGTTCTAGTTCAGGTGAAGGAAGCTGAATCATAATGGCACAGAGCAGTGTTCTAGTGATGAAGGAAGGTGGATCATAATGGCACAGAGCAGTGTTCTAGTGATGAAGGAAGGTGAATCATAATGGCACAGAGCAGTGTTCTAGTGCTGGTGAAGGAAGGTGAATCATAATGGCACAGAGCCGTGTTCTAGTGATGAAGGTAGGTGAATCATAATGGCACAGAGCAGTGTTCTAGTGGTGGTGAAGGAAGGTGAATCATAATGGCACAGAGCAGTGTTCTAGTTCAGGTGAAGGAAGGTGAATCATAATGGCACAGAGCAGTGTTCTAGTGGTGGTGAAGGAAGCTGAATCATAATGGCACAGAGCAGTGTTCTAGTGCTGGTGAAGGAAGGTGAATCATAATGGCACAGAGCAGTGTTCTAGTGATGAAGGAAGGTGAATCATAATGGCACAGAGCAGTGTTCTAGTGCTGGTGAAGGAAGGTGAATCATAATGGCACAGAGCAGCGTTCTAGTGATGAAGGAAGGTGAATCATAATGGCACAGAGCAGTGTTCTAGTTCAGGTGAAGGAAGGTGAATCTAATGGCACAGAGCAGTGTTCTAGTTCAGGTGAAGGAAGGTGAATCATAATGGCACAGAGCAGTGTTCTAATTCAGGTGAAGGAAGGTGAATCATAATGGCACAGAGCAGTGTTCTAGTGGTGGTGAAGGAAGGTGAATCATAACGGCACAGAGCAGTTTTATGGTGGTGGAGAAGGAAGGTGAATTATAATGGCACAGAGCAGTGTTCTAGTGGTGATGAAGGAAGGTGAATCATAATGGCACAGAGCAGTGTTCTAGTTCAGGTGAAGGAAGGTGAATCATAATGGCACAGAGCAGTGTTCTAGTGGTGGTGAAGGAAGGTGAATCATAATGGCACAGAGCAGTGTTCTAGTGGTGGTGAAGGAAGCTGAATCATAATGGCACATAGCAGTGTTCTAGTGCTGGTGAAGGAAGGTGAATCATAATGGCACAGAGCATGTTCTAGTTCAGGTGAAGGAAGGTGAATCATAATGGCACAGAGCAGTGTTCTAGTTCAGGTGAAGGAAGGTGAATCATAATGGCACAGAGCAGTGTTCTAGTTCAGGTGAAGGAAGGTGAATCATAATGGCACAGAGCAGTGTTCTAGTTCAGGTGAAGGAAGGTGAATCATAACGACACAGAGCAGTGTTCTAGTGGTGGTGAAGGGAGCTGAATCATAATGGCACAGAGCAGTGTTCTAGTGCTGGTGAAGGAAGGTGAATCATAATGGCACAGAGCAGTGTTCTAGTGATGAAGGAAGGTGAATCATAATGGCACAGAGCAGTGTTCTAGTGCTGGTGAAGGAAGGTGAATCATAATGGCACAGAGCAGTGTTCTAGTGGTGGTGAAGGAAGGTGAATCATAATGGCACAGAGCAGTGTTATGGTGGTGGAGAAGGAAGGTGAATTATAATGGCACAGAGCAGTGTTCTAGTGCTGGTGAAGGAAGGTGAATCATAATGGCACAGAGCAGTGTTCTAGTGCTGGTGAAGGAAGGTGAATCATAATGGCACAGAGCAGTGTTCTAGTGGTAGTGAAGGAAGGTGAATCATAATGGCACAGAGCAGCGTTCTAGTTCAGGTGAAGGAAGGTGAATCATAATGGCACAGAGCAGTGTTCTAGTTCAGGTGAAGGAAGGTGAATCATAATGGCTCAGAGCAGTGTTCTAGTTCAGGTGAAGGAAGGTGAATCATAATGGCTCAGAGCAGTGTTCTAGTGATGAAGGAAGGTGAATCATAATGGCACAGAGCAGTGTTCTAGTGGTGGTGAATGAAGGTGAATCATAATGGCACAGAGCAGTGTTCTAGTGGTGGTGAAGGAAGGTGAATCATAATGGCACAGAGCAGTGTTCTAGTGATGAAGGAAGGTTTTTTGTTTTGTTTGTTTGTTTGTATTTATTATGCGCACCGGACCCTGGGGTATAAGGGCGCAGAAAGTAAGAATATGTACAGCTTAGAGCATAAATTACAGGTTACAGTTACATGTTACAGAAATTACCAGTTACAGATGCAAGTTTACAATACAAGTTTACAATCGTATGGTGCAGATGCTGTGTAGCAAACAGGCGTAAGCATTATCATGGATTCAATTAGCAGTAGCTGTCGTCAGCCAGTTAATTACAATTTGCCTGAATTTGGAAAAAGAGTGTTCTAGCCTCGCGGTAGTGGGTAATTCGTTCCACAATTGAGCAGCTTTGACTGGGAAGCTAGCTCCGCCTATGGTGGTCAGTTTAAAGCGAGGTACTTGTAGGCGATTGGTGTAAGCAAGTCTGGTTTGTCTTGTGGGGTGTGATCTGGTGAATCTGTCCTTAAGGTATTGAGGGGCTTTTTTGTGTAGAGATTTGTATGTGAGAGATGCAATTTTAAGTCAGATTTTCTCATGGGTGGAGAGCCATTTGTGTTTCCTTCTTATTGCTGTAATGTGTTCTCTCCTGGGGATGTTCAATGCCGCTCGGAGGGCCTTGTTTTGCTGTATCTGGATTTTGTTGATGATGGATTTAGTGGCTCCTATGTACAGTGTGTTACAATAATCTAGTTTAGAGATGATAAGGGCTCTGGCTAGTGTTAGACAACTGTGCTGGGAAAGGAATTGTTTTCCTGCTCTAATGAGCTTACATGTGTAGGCTGTTGAGGAAGCTAGGGAGTTTACCTTTTAGGAAAATGATAAGGTAGAATCAAGGTAGATCCCTAATGTTTTAACTTCTTTAGCAACTTGTATGCAGTTCCCATCTATGATAAAGGAAGAGTAATTTGTGCTTAGTTTATTGATGAGGGGTGCGGTGCCTAGGATAAGAAGCTCAGTTTTATCATCGTTCAGGCATAGGCCATGGGTTGCCATCCATGCCTGAACGATGCTGTATATTTTGTTCACCAGTGCTAGATCTTTTTCGTAAACCCCTGTGAGTGGGAGGAGGATCTGGGTATCGTCAGCGTAGTTAGTATACGTGATACCCAGATGGTCCAAATCATCAAACAGGGGCTTAGTGAATATGTTATATAGCGTTGGTGAAACACATGATCCCTGTGGCACACCGCAGGTAATAGGGATGGGGTCTGCAGCTGCTGTAGGTGAGAAAACCCTCATGGTGCGGTCACTAAGGAAGGATTGTATCCATGCTATGGCCTCAGTGGAGAAGTGTGCTACTGAATCTAGGTGGTTACATAGGACTTTATGGTCCACTAAATCAAAAGCGGCCGATAGGTCTAGTAGCAGGAGGAGTGCTGGTTTTCCAGAATCTCGTACTTTGTCTATTTGGGCTTTCAGGTCAATCAGTGCAGTTTCTGTGCCGTGAAGAGGGCGGAAGCCAGATTGTCGGGAGCCTAATAGTTGGTTTTGTTCCAGGAAATTCTGGATTTGGATATATGCCACCTTATCCAGTATCTTCAAAAGGAACAGTACCGTAGTAATAGGTCTATAATTAGTGGGTATAGTGGGGTCTAAAGTAGCCTTTTTTAAGAGTGGGAGCACCCAGGACTCTTTTAAGTTACTGGGGATAATGCCTGTGGTAAAGGAGGCATTAATTAACTTAGTGATAAATGGTGCTAGATCTCGTGCGGCATCTTTGATGAGTTGTGCTGGACATAAGTCTCCTTTGCAGTTGGACGGTTTTAGACCGAGTATTACTTTCTCTACTTCTAGTATGGAGACTTTGGAGAAGTGGAATTGCGTAGTGGTTTTGGAGTTAGGAAGTGTCTTAATAGGCGGTAATATATTGGGTGCTAAGGTCTCGCGTTTTAGTTCTATTTTCTTTTGAAGGTTTCGGACTTTGTTAGAGAGGGCTTGCTGGATTTCAGAGCACCACTTTTTATCTTTAAGACAGTTATCTTGAGGTGTTATTGGGTTTTCCAGTTCTCTGAGTATGGTGAACAGTTCTTTTGTACTTGATTTGGCTTGTGTAATTCTGTTATTGTAGGTCTCTTGTTTAGCTAGGATGATTTCTTTTTTATAATGAGAAGAGATGTTAACTAATTTCAGTTTATTTTCTGGACTGGGGTTAATTTTCCACGTATTTTCCCATTTCCTTTTTTCTAATCTCAGATTTTTTAGGAGAGGGGTGAACCAGTTGTTCAGGTGGCTCTTTGGTTTGCTGTTTCTGAGCTTGAGTGGTGCGATGTCATCAAGGGTTTTGTTCATGATGTTGTTAAATTCTTCCACTAGGCTGTTAGGGTTAAGGTTGTCAGGTAGAGCGTCCAAAGTGGGCATGATGCCGGGGAGTAGTTTGTCTAGTGTCATGTTTTTTTTGTTTCTGGTAAGTGCAGGAGGTGCACACGGTTGTTGCAGTTTGGGGGTGGCAGTGTCCAAGGAGAATGAGATTAGATGGTGATCTGACCAGATTTGGGGTGAGATGGTGAGAGTGGCTATATTGCAGTTGTGGTCAGCAATCCAATCAAGGGTTCTCCCTTTGATATGGGTGGGCTCAAGCACTCTTTGTGTGTAACCCAGTTCTGTTAGGGTGTTGGAAGCTGCTGTGGCTTGTAAGTCGTTGATATCATTAAAGCCAATATTGAGGTCACCTAGTAGTATTGATTGATTAGTATCTTTAAGGTTTTCTGATAGGATGGTAGTTAAGTCTTCTATGAAATTCTTGATAGGACCTGGAGGTCTGTATATCAAGTGAAGGTTAAGAGTTTGAGAGTTAGCTGTTGATGTCTTGGTGGACATTATCTCACAAGATTCAATGGTTGGTGAGGGGGTGAGTCTCATCCCGAGTTTAGTTTTGACGATGATGGCTAGTACGCCACCTCGAGCTCCGCACCTATCCGATCTGAGGATAGTATAATTGTTGGGCACAGCTAGGGATAGTGCTGGGCCTGATGCCTCATGCAGCCAAGTTTCTGTAATGGCTAGGAAGTCGTAGTCTTCTGTCAAGATAACTTCAGATATTTCTATGGCATGGGCGACTAAGGATCTAGCGTTTATTAAGGCTCCTTTGAGTTTAGGTGTGTGGTTAGGGTGTGTAGCAGTATTTATTGCAGCATTAGGAGTGGCATTTGTTTCTTTGTTTGTTTGGGAGTTGTTGTACTTAATGTAGTTATGGGTGAATGGTTTGCGAGTGGGTTCCTTTTTGGCTCGAATGGTGTTAGTTTCGTATTTGATGAGCGGATCAAAGATTCTGGGTAGTCTTGCTCGTAGTCTTAGGTTTCTGTCAGCTATGTTACATTGTGTAGTGGATTGTTGTATTGTAGTTGCTATAAGAGGCGACATTGTGAGTCGTTCCAGTAGGGCGAGTGAGGAGGCCAGGTATACTAGATAGGATAGTATAAGGAGCATTGTATAATGTGTGAGAGTCCTGTATCTAGATGGATGGCTAGAGTTCTAGTTTTGGGTAGTGTGCAGGTAGAGTAGCTGCTAAGTCTGCTGTGTTGTTATCTAGTGAGTGAGGTCAGGCACACAGTGTTAAGTTGCAGTGATCATAGGGCGCAGACAGATGGCAGTGTGGTGTATATATGGCCATGGGCAACACAATTGCTATGGTCTATGAGCGACCAAAGGGCACAGCACAATTACTGTAGTCTATGAGCGACCAGAGGGCACAACACAATTACTGTAGTCTATGAGCGACCAAAGGGCACAACACCATTACTGTGGTCTAGGAGCGAACAATGGGCACAACACAATTACTGTGGTCTATGAGCGACCAGAGGGCATAACACAATTACTGTGGTCTAGGAGCGACCAAAGGGCACAACACAATTACTGTGGTCTATGAGCGACCAAAGGGCACAACACAATTACTGTGGTCTATGAGCGACCAAAGGGCACAACGCAATTACTGTGGTCTATGAGCGACCAAAGGGCACAACACAATTTTATGAGCGACCAAAGGGCACAACACAATTACTGTGGTCTAGGAGCGACCAAAGGGCACAACACAATTACTGTGGTCTATGAGCGACCAAAGGGCACAACACAGTTACTGTGGTCTATGAGCGACCAAAGGGCACAACACAATTACTGTGGTCTATGAGCGACCAGAGGGCATAACACAATTACTGTGGTCTAGGAGCGACCAAAGGGCACAACACAATTACTGTGGTCTATGAGCGACCAAAGGGCACAACACAATTACTGTGGTCTATGAGCGACCAAAGGGCACAACGCAATTACTGTGGTCTATGAGCGACCAAAGGGCACAACACAATTTTATGAGCGACCAAAGGGCACAACACAATTACTGTGGTCTAGGAGCGACCAAAGGGCACAACACAATTACTGTGGTCTATGAGCGACCAAAGGGCACAACACAGTTACTGTGGTCTATGAGCGACCAAAGGGCACAACACAATTACTGTGGTCTATGAGCGACCAAAGGGCACAACACAGTTACTGTGGTCTAGGAGCGACCAAAGGGCACAACACAATTACTGTGGTCTATGAGCGACCAAAGGGCACAACACAGTTACTGTGGTCTATGAGCGACCAAAGGGCACAACACAATTACTGTGGTCTATGAGCGACCAAAGGGCACAACACGGTTGCGGCGGCATTAGTGAGGCGCGGCGCGATATGTTGCATGAGAACAGTAGCAATAGCATAATGCACATGAGCAAAAAGAGTTAGCAAGAGTGAATTCACCAAGTTTGTGTGTTTATACTAGCAATAAGCAGTAGACATTCACATGAGGACCGTAGGGTAGACTAAGCGACTAAGGGTGTTATGCTTTACTCACAGTGGGTTGAGTCCAGACAATGCAAGTAGAGAGTACTGCTTCTTCCTCGGCATAGCGGAGGCTGTCCCACGGTTAGATTAGTCTCTTTTTTCTGTGGGGTCCGTCAGGAAGCCTTCTTGCTCCTCCAAGGAAAGGTCTCGACTCTGCACTGGATTGCTCTCTCGGAGTTGGAAGGCCATAGTTTTTCCAGAGATGGGAAGTTGGTCATAACTTGAATATGGAAAGGAACCCGGTCGCGATCCTATTGCCTGCTGCTTCTGTAGTGAGTGAGGAGAGCTCCTACTCCCCCTTGGTGCAGTCGGGGATGCGTCCGGGTATGAGGGCTCCAACACAGCAGAATGTTTTGGTGGGGAATGTAGATTGGGTGTTGCGCTCACATGCGCTAAACAGGGGCAAAACAGGGCCTTGTACTGGCCTTCGACTGGCCGCCGGCTAATCATAATGGCACAGAGCAGTGTTCTAGTCATGAAGGAAGGTGAATCATAATGGCACAGAGCAGTGTTCTAGTGGTGATGAAGGAAGGTGAATCATAATGTCACAGAGCAGTGTTCTAGTGGTGGTGAAGGAAGGTGAATCATAATGGCACAGAGCAGTGTTCTAGTGATGAAGGAAGGTGAATCATAATGGCACAGAGCAGTGTTCTAGTGATGAAGGAAGGTGAATCATAATGGCACAGAGCAGTGTTCTGGTGGTGGTGAAGGAAGGTGAATCATGATGGCACAGAGCAGTGTTCTAGTGATGAAGGAAGGTGAATCATAATGGCACAGAGCAGTGTTCTAGTGATGAAGGAAGGTGAATCATAATGGTACAGAGCAGTGTTCTAGTGATGAAGGAAGGTGAATCATAATGGCACAGAGCAGTGTTCTAGTGATGAAGGAAGGTGGATCATAATGGCACAGAGCAGTGTTCTAGTGATGAAGGAAGTGGAATTATAATGGCACAGAGCAGTGTTCTAGTGCTGGTGAATGAAGGTGAATCATAATGGCACAGAGCAGCGTTCTAGTGATGAAGGAAGGTGAATCATAACGGCACAGAGCAGTGTTATGGTGGTGGTGAAGGAAGGTGAATCATAACGACACAGAGCAGTGTTCTAGTGGTGATGAAGGAAGGTGAATCATAATGGCACAGAGCAGTGTTCTAGTTCAGGTGAAGGAAGGTGAATCATAATGGCCCAGAGCAGTGTTCTAGTTCAGGTGAATCATAATGGCACAGAGCAGTGTTCTAGTGGTGGTGAAGGAAGCTGAATCATAATGGCACAGAGCAGTGTTCTAGTGCTGGTGAAGGAAGGTGAATCATAATGGCACAGAGCAGTGTTCTAGTTCAGGTGAAGGAAGGTGAATCATAATGGCACAGAGCAGTGTTCTAGTGGTGGTGAAGGAATCTGAATCATAATGGCACAGAGCAGTGTTCTAGTGCTGGTGAAGGAAGGTGAATCATAATGGCACAGAGCAGTGTTCTAGTGATGAAGGAAGGTGAATCATAATGGCACAGAGCAGTGTTCTAGTGCTGGTGAAGGAAGGTGAATCATAATGGCACAGAGCAGCGTTCTAGTGATGAAGGAAGGTGAATCATAATGGCACAGAGCAGTGTTCTAGTTCAGGTGAAGGAAGGTGAATCATAATTGCACAGAGCAGTGTTCTAGTTCAGGTGAAGGAAGGTGAATCATAATGGCACAGAGCAGTGTTCTAGTTCAGGTGAAGGAAGGTGAATCATAATGGCACAGAGCAGTGTTCTAGTTCAGGTTAAAGAAGTTGAATCATAATGGCACAGAGCAGTGTTCTAGTGGTGGTGAAGGAAGGTGAATCATAACGGCACAGAGCAGTGTTATGGTGGTGGAGAAGGAAGGTGAATTATAATGGCACAGAGCAGTGTTCTAGTGGTGATGAAGGAAGGTGAATCATAATGGCACAGAGCAGTGTTCTAGTTCAGGTGAAGGAAGGTGAATCATAATGGCACAGAGCAGTGTTCTAGTGGTGGTGAAGGAAGGTGAATCATAATGGCACAGAGCGGTGTTCTAATGGTGGTGAAGGAAGCTGAATCATAATGGCACATAGAAGTGTTCTAGTGCTGGTGAAGGAAGGTGAATCATAATGGCACAGAGCATGTTCTAGTTCAGGTGAAGGAAGGTGAATCATAATGGCACAGAGCAGTGTTCTAGCTCAGGTGAAGGAAGGTGAATCATAATGGCACAGAGCAGTGTTCTAGTGGTGGTGAAGGAAGGTGAATCATAATGGCACAGAGCGGTGTTCTAATGGTGGTGAAGGAAGCTGAATCATAATGGCACATAGAAGTGTTCTAGTGCTGGTGAAGGAAGGTGAATCATAATGGCACAGAGCATGTTCTAGTTCAGGTGAAGGAAGGTGAATCATAATGGCACAGAGCAGTGTTCTAGTCCAGGTGAAGGAAGGTGAATCATAATGGCACAGAGCAGTGTTCTAGTTCAGGTGAAGGAAGGTGAATCATAATGGCACAGAGCAGTGTTCTAGTTCAGGTGAAGGAAGGTGAATCATAACGACACAGAGCAGTGTTCTAGTGGTGGTGAAGGAAGCTGAATCATAATGGCACAGAGCAGTGTTCTAGTGCTGGTGAAGGAAGGTGAATCATAATGGCACAGAGCAGTGTTCTAGTGATGAAGGAAGGTGAATCATAATGGCACAGAGCAGTGTTCTAGTGCTGGTGAAGGAAGGTGAATCATAATGGCACAGAGCAGTGTTCTAGTGATGAAGGAAGGTGAATCATAATGGCAGAGAGCAGTGTTCTAGTTCAGGTGAAGGAAGGTGAATCATAATGGCACAGAGCAGTGTTCTAGTGGTGGTGAAGGAAGGTGAATCATAATGGCACAGAGCAGTGTTCTAGTGATGAAGGAAGGTGAATCATAATGGCACAGAGCAGTGTACTAGTGGTGGTGAAGGAAGGTGAATCATAATGGCACAGAGCAGCGTTCTAGTTCAGGTGAAGGAAGGTGAATCATAATGGCACAGAGCAGTGTTCTAGTTCAGGTGAAGGAAGGTGAATCATAATGGCACAGAGCAGTGTTCTAGTGGTGGTGAAGGAAGCCGAATCATAATGGCACAGAGCAGTGTTCTAGTGATGAAGGAAGGTGAATCATAATGGCACAGAGCAGTGTTCTAGTGCTGGTGAAGGAAGGTGAATCATAATGGCACAGAGCAGCGTTCTAGTGATGAAGGAAGGTGAATCATAATGGCACAGAGCAGTGTTCTAGTTCAGGTGAAGGAAGGTGAATCATAATGGCACAGAGCAGCGTTCTAGTTCAGGTGAAGGAAGGTGAATCATAATGGCACAGAGCAGTGTTCTAGTTCAGGTTAAGGAAGGTGAATCATAATGGCACAGAGCAGTGTTCTAGTTCAGGTGAAGGAAGGTGAATCATAATGGCACAGAGCAGTGTTCTAGTTCAGTTGAAGGAAGGTGAATCATAATGGCACAGAGCAGTGTTCTAGTTCAGGTGAAGGAAGGTGAATCATAATGGTACAGAGCAGTGTTCTAGTTCAGGTGAAGGAAGGTGAATCATAATAGCACAGAGCAGTGTTCTAGTTCAGGTGAAGGAAGGTGAATCATAATGGCACAGAGCAGTGTTCTAGTGGTGGTGAAGGAAGCTGAATCATAATGGCACAGAGCAGTGTTCTAGTGATGAAGGAAGGTGGATCATAATGGCACAGAGCAGTGTTCTAGTGATGAAGGAAGGTGGATCATAATGGCACAGAGCAGTGTTCTAGTGATGAAGGAAGGTGGATCATAATGGCACAGAGCAGTGTTCTAGTGCTGGTGAAGGAAGGTGAATCATAATGGCACAGAGCAGCATTCTAGTGATGAAGGAAGGTGAATCATAATGGCACAGAGCAGTGTTCTAGTTCAGGTGAAGGAAGGTGAATCATAATGGCACAGAGCAGCGTTCTAGTTCAGGTGAAGGAAGGTGAATCATAATGGCACAGAGCAGTGTTCTAGTTCAGGTGAAGGAAGCTGAATCATAATGGCACAGAGCAGTGTTCTAGTGATGAAGGAAGGTGGATCATAATGGCACAGAGCAGTGTTCTAGTGATGAAGGAAGGTGGATCATAATGGCACAGAGCAGTGTTCTAGTGATGAAGGAAGGTGGATCATAATGGCACAGAGCAGTGTTCTAGTGCTGGTGAAGGAAGGTGAATCATAATGGCACAGAGCAGCGTTCTAGTGATGAAGGAAGCTGAATCATAATGGCACAGAGCAGTGTTCTAGTTCAGGTGAAGGAAGGTGAATCATAATGGCACAGAGCAGTGTTCTAGTTCAGGTGAAGGAAGGTGAATCATAATGGCACAGAGCAGTGTTCTAGTTCAGGTGAAGGAAGGTGAATCATAATGGAACAGAGCAGTGTTCTAGTGCTGGTGAAGAAAGCTGAATCATAATGGCACAGAGCAGTGTTCTAGTGCTGGTGAAGGAAGGTGAATCATAATGGCACAGAGCCGTGTTCTAGTGATGAAGGTAGGTGAATCATAATGGCACAGAGCAGTGTTCTAGTGGTGGTGAAGGAAGGTGAATCATAATGGCACAGAGCAGCGTTCTAGTTCAGGTGAAGGAAGGTGAATCATAATGGCACAGAGCAGTGTTCTAGTTCAGGTGAAGGAAGGTGAATCATAATGGCACAGAGCAGTGTTCTAGTGGTGGTGAAGGAAGCTGAATCATAATGGCACAGAGCAGTGTTCTAGTGCTGGTGAAGGAAGGTGAATCATAATGGCACAGAGCAGTGTTCTAGTGATGAAGGAAGGTGAATCATAATGGCACAGAGCAGTGTTCTAGTGATGAAGGAAGGTGAATCATAATGGCACAGAGCAGTGTTCTAGTGCTGGTGAAGGAAGGTGAATCATAATGGCACAGAGCAGTGTTCTAGTGCTGGTGAAGGAAGGTGAATCATAATGGCACAGAGCAGCGTTCTAGTGATGAAGGAAGGTGAATCATAATGGCACAGAGCAGTGTTCTAGTTCAGGTGAAGGAAGGTGAATCTAATGGCACAGAGCAGTGTTCTAGTTCAGGTGAAGGAAGGTGAATCATAATGGCACAGAGCAGTGTTCTAATTCAGGTGAAGGAAGGTGAATCATAATGGCACAGAGCAGTGTTCTAGTGGTGGTGAAGGAAGGTGAATCATAACGGCACAGAGCAGTGTTCTAGTGGTGGTGAAGGAAGGTGAATCATAATGGCACAGAACAGTGTTCTAGTGGTGGTGAAGGAAGCTGAATCATAATGGCACATAGCAGTGTTCTAGTGCTGGTGAAGGAAGGTGAATCATAATGGCACAGAGCATGTTCTAGTTCAGGTGAAGGAAGGTGAATCATAATGGCACAGAGCAGTGTTCTAGTTCAGGTGAAGGAAGGTGAATCATAATGGCACAGAGCAGTGTTCTAGTTCAGGTGAAGGAAGGTGAATCATAATGGCACAGAGCAGTGTTCTAGTTCAGGTGAAGGAAGGTGAATCATAACGACACAGAGCAGTGTTCTAGTGGTGGTGAAGGGAGCTGAATCATAATGGCACAGAGCAGTGTTCTAGTGCTGGTGAAGGAAGGTGAATCATAATGGCACAGAGCAGTGTTCTAGTGATGAAGGAAGGTGAATCATAATGGCACAGAGCAGTGTTCTAGTGCTGGTGAAGGAAGGTGAATCATAATGGCACAGAGCAGTGTTCTAGTGGTGGTGAAGGAAGGTGAATCATAATGGCACAGAGCAGTGTTATGGTGGTGGAGAAGGAAGGTGAATTATAATGGCACAGAGCAGTGTTCTAGTGCTGGTGAAGGAAGGTGAATCATAATGGCACAGAGCAGTGTTCTAGTGCTGGTGAAGGAAGGTGAATCATAATGGCACAGAGCAGTGTTCTAGTGGTAGTGAAGGAAGGTGAATCATAATGGCACAGAGCAGCGTTCTAGTTCAGGTGAAGGAAGGTGAATCATAATGGCACAGAGCAGTGTTCTGGTGGTGGTGAAGGAAGGTGAATCATAATGGCACAGAGCAGTGTTCTAGTTCAGGTGAAGGAAGGTGAATCATAATGGCTCAGAGCAGTGTTCTAGTTCAGGTGAAGGAAGGTGAATCATAATGGCTCAGAGCAGTGTTCTAGTGATGAAGGAAGGTGAATCATAATGGCACAGAGCAGTGTTCTAGTGATGAAGGAAGCTGAATCATAATGGCACAGAGCAGTGTTCTAGTGCTGGTGAAGGAAGGTGAATCATAATGGCACAGAGCAGTGTTCTAGTTCAGGTGAAGGAAGGTGAATCATAATGGCACAGAGCAGTGTTCTAGTGATGAAGGAAGGTTTTTTGTTTTGTTTGTTTGTTTGTATTTATTATGCGCACCGGACCCTGGGGTATAAGGGCGCAGAAAGTAAGAATATGTACAGCTTAGAGCATAAATTACAGGTTACAGTTACATGTTACAGAAATTACCAGTTACAGATGCAAGTTTACAATACAAGTTTACAATCGTATGGTGCAGATGCTGTGTAGCAAACAGGCGTAAGCATTATCATGGATTCAATTAGCAGTAGCTGTCGTCAGCCAGTTAATTACAATTTGCCTGAATTTGGAAAAAGAGTGTTCTAGCATCGCGGTAGTGGGTAATTCGTTCCACAATTGAGCAGCTTTGACTGGGAAGCTAGCTCCGCCTATGGTGGTCAGTTTAAAGCGAGGTACTTGTAGGCGATTGGTGTAAGCAAGTCTGGTTTGTCTTGTGGGGTGTGATCTGGTGAATCTGTCCTTAAGGTATTGAGGGGCTTTTTTGTGTAGAGATTTGTATGTGAGAGATGCAATTTTAAGTCTGATTTTCTCATGGGTGGAGAGCCATTTGTGTTTCCTTCTTATTGCTGTAATGTGTTCTCTCCTGGGGATGTTCAATGCCGCTCGGAGGGCCTTGTTTTGCTGTATCTGGATTTTGTTGATGATGGATTTAGTGGCTCCTATGTACAGTGCGTTACAATAATCTAGTTTAGAGATGATAAGGGCTCTGGCTAGTGTTAGACAACTGTGCTGGGAAAGGAATTGTTTTCCTGCTCTAATGAGCTTACATGTGTAGGCTGTTGAGGAAGCTAGGGAGTTTACCTTTTTGGAAAATGATAAGGTAGAATCAAGGTAGATCCCTAATGTTTTAACTTCTTTAGCAACTTGTATGCAGTTCCCATCTATGATAAAGGAAGAGTAATTTGTGCTTAGTTTATTGATGAGGGGTGCGGTGCCTAGGATAAGAAGCTCAGTTTTATCATTGTTCAGGCATAGGCCATGGGTTGCCATCCATGCCTGAACGATGCTGTATATTTTGTTCACCAGTGCTAGATCTTTTTCGTAAACCCCTGTGAGTGGGAGGAGGATCTGGGTATCGTCAGCGTAGTTAGTATACGTGATACCCAGATGGTCCAAATCATCAAACAGGGGCTTAGTGAATATGTTATATAGCGTTGGTGAAACACATGATCCCTGTGGCACACCGCAGGTAATAGGGATGGGGTCTGCAGCTGCTGTAGGTGAGAAAACCCTCATGGTGCGGTCACTAAGGAAGGATTGTATCCATGCTATGGCCTCAGTGGAGAAGTGTGCTGCTGAATCTAGGTGGTTACATAGGACTTTATGGTCCACTAAATCAAAAGCGGCCGATAGGTCTAGTAGCAGGAGGAGTGCTGGTTTTCCAGAATCTCGTACTTTGTCTATTTGGGCTTTCAGGTCAATCAGTGCAGTTTCTGTGCCGTGAAGAGGGCGGAAGCCAGATTGTCGGGAGCCTAATAGTTGGTTTTGTTCCAGGAAATTCTGGATTTGGATATATGCCACCTTATCCAGTATCTTCAAAAGGAACGGTACCGTAGTAATAGGTCTATAATTAGTGGGTATAGTGGGGTCTAAAGTAGCCTTTTTTAAGAGTGGGAGCACCCAGGACTCTTTTAAGTTACTGGGGATAATGCCTGTGGTAAAGGAGGCATTAATTAACTTAGTGATAAATGGTGCTAGATCTCGTGCGGCATCTTTGATGAGTTGTGCTGGACATAAGTCTCCTTTGCAGTTGTACGGTTTTAGACCGAGTATTACTTTCTCTACTTCTAGTATGGAGACTTTGGAGGAGTGGAATTGCGTAGTGGTTTTGGAGTTAGGAAGTGTCTTAATAGGCGGTAATATATTGGGTGCTAAGGTCTCGCGTTTTAGTTCTATTTTCTTTTGAAGGTTTCGGACTTTGTTAGAGAGGGCTTGCTGGATTTCAGAGCACCACTTTTTATCTTTAAGACAGTTATCTTGAGGTGTTATTGGGTTTTCCAGTTCTCTGAGTATGGCGAACAGTTCTTTTGTACTTGATTTGGCTTGTGTAATTCTGTTATTGTAGGTCTCTTGTTTAGCTAGGATGATTTCTTTTTTATAATGAGAAGAGATGTTAACTAATTTCAGTTTATTTTCTGGACTGGGGTTAATTTTCCACGTATTTTCCCATTTCCTTTTTTCTAATCTCAGATTTTTTAGGAGAGGGGTGAACCAGTTGTTCAGGTGGCTCTTTGGTTTGCTGTTTCTGAGCTTGAGTGGTGCGATGTCGTCAAGGGTTTTGTTCATGATGTTGTTAAATTCTTCCACTAGGCTGTTAGGGTTAAGGTTGTCAGGTAGAGCGTCCAAAGTGGGCATGATGCCGGGGAGTAGTTTGTCTAGTGTCATGTTTTTTTTGTTTCTGGTAAGTGCAGGAGGTGCACACGGTTGTTGCAGTTTGGGGGTGGCAGTGTCCAAGGAGAATGAGATTAGATGGTGATCTGACCAGATTTGGGGTGAGATGGTGAGAGTGGCTATATTGCAGTTGTGGTCAGCAATCCAATCAAGGGTTCTCCCTTTGATATGGGTGGGTTCAAGCACTCTTTGTGTGTAACCCAGTTCTGTTAGGGTGTTGGAAGCTGCTGTGGCTTGTAAGTCGTTGATATCATTAAAGCCAATATTGAGGTCACCTAGTAGTATTGATTGATTAGTATCTTTAAGGTTTTCTGATAGGATGGTAGTTAAGTCTTCTATGAAATTCTTGATAGGACCTGGAGGTCTGTATATCAAGTGAAGGTTAAGAGTTTGAGAGTTAGCTGTTGATGTCTTGGTGGACATTATCTCACAAGATTCAATGTTTGGTGAGGGGGTGAGTCTCATCCCGAGTTTAGTTTTGACGATGATGGCTAGTACGCCACCTCGAGCTCCGCACCTATCCGATCTGAGGATAGTATAATTGTTGGGCACAGCTAGGGATAGTGCTGGGCCTGATGCCTCATGCAGCCAAGTTTCTGTAATGGCTAGGAAGTCGTAGTCTTCTGTCAAGATAACTTCAGATATTTCTATGGCATGGGCGACTAAGGATCTAGCGTTTATTAAGGCTCCTTTGAGTTTAGGTGTGTGGTTAGGGTGTGTAGCAGTATTTATTGCAGCATTAGGAGTGGCATTTGTTTCTTTGTTTGTTTGGGAGTTGTTGTACTTAATGTAGTTATGGGTGAATGGTTTGCGAGTGGGTTCCTTTTTGGCTCGAATGGTGTTAGTTTCGTATTTGATGAGCGGATCAAAGATTCTGGGTAGTCTTGCTCGTAGTCTTAGGTTTCTGTCAGCTATGTTACATTGTGTAGTGGATTGTTGTATTGTAGTTGCTATAAGAGGCGACATGGTGAGTCGTTCCATTAGGGCGAGTGAGGAGGCCAGGTATACTAGATAGGATAGTATAAGGAGCATTGTATAATGTGTGAGAGTCCTGTATCTAGATGGATGGCTAGAGTTCTAGTTTTGGGTAGTGTGCAGGCAGAGTAGCTGCTAAGTCTGCTGTGTTGTTATCTAGTGAGTGAGGTCAGGCACACAGTGTTAAGTTGCAGTGATCATAGGGCGCAGACAGATGGCAGTGTGGTGTATATATGGCCATGGGCAACACAATTGCTATGGTCTATGAGCGACCAAAGGGCACAGCACAATTACTGTAGTCTATGAGCGACCAGAGGGCACAACACAATTACTGTAGTCTATGAGCGACCAAAGGGCACAACACCATTACTGTGGTCTAGGAGCGAACAATGGGCACAACACAATTACTGTGGTCTATGAGCAACCAGAGGGCATAACACAATTACTGTGGTCTAGGAGCGACCAAAGGGCACAACAAAATTACTGTGGTCTATGAGCGACCAAAGGGCACAACACAATTACTGTGGTCTATGAGCGACCAAAGGGCACAACGCAATTACTGTGGTCTATGAGCGACCAAAGGGCACAACACAATTTTATGAGCGACCAAAGGGCACAACACAATTACTGTGGTCTAGGAGCGACCAAAGGGCACAACACAATTACTGTGGTCTATGAGCGACCAAAGGGCACAACACAGTTACTGTGGTCTATGAGCGACCAAAGGGCACAACACAATTACTGTGGTCTATGAGCGACCAGAGGGCATAACACAATTACTGTGGTCTAGGAGCGACCAAAGGGCACAACACAATTACTGTGGTCTATGAGCGACCAAAGGGCACAACACAATTACTGTGGTCTATGAGCGACCAAAGGGCACAACGCAATTACTGTGGTCTATGAGCGACCAAAGGGCACAACACAATTTTATGAGCGACCAAAGGGCACAACACAATTACTGTGGTCTAGGAGCGACCAAAGGGCACAACACAATTACTGTGGTCTATGAGCGACCAAAGGGCACAACACAGTTACTGTGGTCTATGAGCGACCAAAGGGCACAACACAATTACTGTGGTCTATGAGCGACCAAAGGGCACAACACAGTTACTGTGGTCTAGGAGCGACCAAAGGGCACAACACAATTACTGTGGTCTATGAGCGACCAAAGGGCACAACACAGTTACTGTGGTCTATGAGCGACCAAAGGGCACAACACAATTACTGTGGTCTATGAGCGACCAAAGGGCACAACACAATTACTGTGGTCTATGAGCGACCAAAGGGCACAACGCAATTACTGTGGTCTATGAGCGACCAAAGGGCACAACACAATTTTATGAGCGACCAAAGGGCACAACACAATTACTGTGGTCTAGGAGCGACCAAAGGGCACAACACAGTTACTGTGGTCTATGAGCGACCAAAGGGCACAACACAATTACTGTGGTCTATGAGCGACCAAAGGGCACAACACAGTTACTGTGGTCTAGGAGCGACCAAAGGGCACAACACAATTACTGTGGTCTATGAGCGACCAAAGGGCACAACACAGTTACTGTGGTCTATGAGCGACCAAAGGGCACAACACAATTACTGTGGTCTATGAGCGACCAAAGGGCACAACACGGTTGCGGCGGCATTAGTGAGGCGCGGCGCGATATGTTGCATGAGAACAGTAGCAATAGCATAATGCACATGAGCAACAAAGAGTTAGCAAGAGTGAATTCACCAAGTTTGTGTGTTTATACTAGCAATAAGCAGTAGACATTCACATGAGGACCGTAGGGTAGACTAAGCGACTAAGGGTGTTATGCTTTACTCACAGTGGGTTGAGTACAGACAATGCAAGTAGAGAGTACTGCTTCTTCCTCGGCATAGCGGAGGCTGTCCCACGGTTAGATTAGTCTCTTTTTTCTGTGGGGTCCGTCAGGAAGCCTTCTTGCTCCTCCAAGGAAAGGTCTCGACTCTGCACTGGATTGCTCTCTCGGAGTTGGAAGGTCATAGTTTTTCCAGAGATGGGAAGTTGGTCATAACTTGAATATGGAAAGGAACCCGGTCGCGATCCTATTGCCTGCTGCTTCTGTAGTGAGTGAGGAGAGCTCCTACTCCCCCTTGGTGCAGTCGGGGATGCGTCCGGGTATGAGGGCTCCAACACAGCAGAATGTTTTGGTGGGGAATGTAGATTGGGTGTTGCGCTCACATGCGCTAAACAGGGGCAAAACAGGGCCTTGTACTGGCCTTCGACTGGCCGCCGGCTAATCATAATGGCACAGAGCAGTGTTCTAGTCATGAAGGAAGGTGAATCATAATGGCACAGAGCAGTGTTCTAGTGGTGATGAAGGAAGGTGAATCATAATGTCACAGAGCAGTGTTCTAGTGGTGGTGAAGGAAGGTGAATCATAATGGCACAGAGCAGTGTTCTAGTGATGAAGGAAGGTGAATCATAATGGCACAGAGCAGTGTTCTAGTGATGAAGGAAGGTGAATCATAATGGCACAGAGCAGTGTTCTGGTGGTGGTGAAGGAAGGTGAATCATGATGGCACAGAGCAGTGTTCTAGTGATGAAGGAAGGTGAATCATAATGGCACAGAGCAGTGTTCTAGTGATGAAGGAAGGTGAATCATAATGGTACAGAGCAGTGTTCTAGTGATGAAGGAAGGTGAATCATAATGGCACAGAGCAGTGTTCTAGTGATGAAGGAAGGTGGATCATAATGGCACAGAGCAGTGTTCTAGTGATGAAGGAAGTGGAATTATAATGGCACAGAGCAGTGTTCTAGTGCTGGTGAATGAAGGTGAATCATAATGGCACAGAGCAGCGTTCTAGTGATGAAGGAAGGTGAATCATAACGGCACAGAGCCGTGTTATGGTGGTGGTGAAGGAAGGTGAATCATAACGACACAGAGCAGTGTTCTAGTGGTGGTGAAGGAAGGTGAATCATAACGGCACAGAGCAGTGTTATGGTGGTGGAGAAGGAAGGTGAATTATAATGGCACAGAGCAGTGTTCTAGTGGTGATGAAGGAAGGTGAATCATAATGGCACAGAGCAGTGTTCTAGTTCAGGTGAAGGAAGGTGAATCATAATGGCACAGAGCAGTGTTCTAGTTCAGGTGAATCATAATGGCACAGAGCAGTGTTCTAGTGGTGGTGAAGGAAGCTGAATCATAATGGCACAGAGCAGTGTTCTAGTGCTGGTGAAGGAAGGTGAATCATAATGGCACAGAGCAGTGTTCTAGTTCAGGTGAAGGAAGGTGAATCATAATGGCACAGAGCAGTGTTCTAGTTCAGGTGAAGGAAGGTGAATCATAATGGCACAGAGCAGTGTTCTAGTTCAGGTGAATCATAATGGCACAGAGCAGTGTTCTAGTGCTGGTGAAGGAAGGTGAATCATAATGGCACAGAGCAGTGTTCTAGTTCAGGTGAAGGAAGGTGAATCATAATGGCACAGAGCAGTGTTCTAGTGGTGGTGAAGGAATCTGAATCATAATGGCACAGAGCAGTGTTCTAGTGCTGGTGAAGGAAGGTGAATCATAATGGCACAGAGCAGTGTTCTAGTGATGAAGGAAGGTGAATCATAATGGCACAGAGCAGTGTTCTAGTGCTGGTGAAGGAAGGTGAATCATAATGGCACAGAGCAGCGTTCTAGTGATGAAGGAAGGTGAATCATAATGGCACAGAGCAGTGTTCTAGTTCAGGTGAAGGAAGGTGAATCATAATTGCACAGAGCAGTGTTCTAGTTCAGGTGAAGGAAGGTGAATCATAATGGCACAGAGCAGTGTTCTAGTTCAGGTGAAGGAAGGTGAATCATAATGGCACAGAGCAGTGTTCTAGTTCAGGTTAAAGAAGTTGAATCATAATGGCACAGAGCAGTGTTCTAGTGGTGGTGAAGGAAGGTGAATCATAACGGCACAGAGCAGTGTTATGGTGGTGGAGAAGGAAGGTGAATTATAATGGCACAGAGCAGTGTTCTAGTGGTGATGAAGGAAGGTGAATCATAATGGCACAGAGCAGTGTTCTAGTTCAGGTGAAGGAAGGTGAATCATAATGGCACAGAGCAGTGTTCTAGTGGTGGTGAAGGAAGGTGAATCATAATGGCACAGAGCAGTGTTCTAATGGTGGTGAAGGAAGCTGAATCATAATGGCACATAGAAGTGTTCTAGTGCTGGTGAAGGAAGGTGAATCATAATGGCACAGAGCATGTTCTAGTTCAGGTGAAGGAAGGTGAATCATAATGGCACAGAGCAGTGTTCTAGTTCAGGTGAAGGAAGGTGAATCATAATGGCACAGAGCAGTGTTCTAGTTCAGGTGAAGGAAGGTGAATCATAATGGCACAGAGCAGTGTTCTAGTTCAGGTGAAGGAAGGTGAATCATAACGACACAGAGCAGTGTTCTAGTGGTGGTGAAGGAAGCTGAATCATAATGGCACAGAGCAGTGTTCTAGTGCTGGTGAAGGAAGGTGAATCATAATGGCACAGAGCAGTGTTCTAGTGATGAAGGAAGGTGAATCATAATGGCACAGAGCAGCGTTCTAGTTCAGGTGAAGGAAGGTGAATCATAATGGCACAGAGCAGTGTTCTAGTTCAGGTGAAGGAAGGTGAATCATAATGGCACAGAGCAGTGTTCTAGTGGTGGTGAAGGAAGCTGAATCATAATGGCACAGAGCAGTGTTCTAGTGATGAAGGAAGGTGAATCATAATGGCACAGAGCAGTGTTCTAGTGCTGGTGAAGGAAGGTGAATCATAATGGCACAGAGCAGCGTTCTAGTGATGAAGGAAGGTGAATCATAATGGCACAGAGCAGTGTTCTAGTTCAGGTGAAGGAAGGTGAATCATAATGGCACAGAGCAGCGTTCTAGTTCAGGTGAAGGAAGGTGAATCATAATGGCACAGAGCAGTGTTCTAGTTCAGGTGAAGGAAGGTGAATCATAATGGCACAGAGCAGTGTTCTAGTTCAGGTGAAGGAAGGTGAATCATAATGGCACAGAGCAGTGTTCTAGTTCAGGTGAAGGAACGTGAATCATAATGGCACAGAGCAGTGTTCTAGTTCAGGTGAAGGAAGGTGAATCATAATGGTACAGAGCAGTGTTCTAGTTCAGGTGAAGGAAGGTGAATCATAATAGCACAGAGTAGTGTTCTAGTTCAGGTGAAGGAAGGTGAATCATAATGGCACAGAGCAGTGTTCTAGTGGTGGTGAAGGAAGCTGAATCATAATGGCACAGAGCAGTGTTCTAGTGATGAAGGAAGGTGGATCATACTGGCACAGAGCAGTGTTCTAGTGATGAAGGAAGGTGGATCATAATGGCACAGAGCAGTGTTCTAGTGATGAAGGAAGGTGGATCATAATGGCACAGAGCAGTGTTCTAGTGCTGGTGAAGGAAGGTGAATCATAATGGCACAGAGCAGCGTTCTAGTGATGAAGGAAGGTGAATCATAATGGCACAGAGCAGTGTTCTAGTTCAGGTGAAGGAAGGTGAATCATAATGGCACAGAGCAGCGTTCTAGTTCAGGTGAAGGAAGGTGAATCATAATGGCACAGAGCAGTGTTCTAGTTCAGGTGAAGGAAGCTGAATCATAATGGCACAGAGCAGTGTTCTAGTGATGAAGGAAGGTGGATCATAATGGCACAGAGCAGTGTTCTAGTGATGAAGGAAGGTGGATCATAATGGCACAGAGCAGTGTTCTAGTGATGAAGGAAGGTGGATCATAATGGCACAGAGCAGTGTTCTAGTGCTGGTGAAGGAAGGTGAATCATAATGGCACAGAGCAGCGTTCTAGTGATGAAGGAAGCTGAATCATAATGGCACAGAGCAATGTTCTAGTTCAGGTGAAGGAAGGTGAATCATAATGGCACAGAGCAGTGTTCTAGTTCAGGTGAAGGAAGGTGCATCATAATGGAACAGAGCAGTGTTCTAGTGCTGGTGAAGAAAGCTGAATCATAATGGCACAGAGCAGTGTTCTAGTGGTGATGAAGGAAGGTGAATCATAATGGCACAGAGCAGTGTTCTAGTGGTGGTGAAGGAAGGTGAATCATAATGGCACAGAGCCATGTTCTAGTGATGAAGGTAGGTGAATCATAATGGCACAGAGCAGTGTTCTAGTGGTGGTGAAGGAAGGTGAATCATAATGGCACAGAGCAGCGTTCTAGTTCAGGTGAAGGAAGGTGAATCATAATGGCACAGAGCAGTGTTCTAGTTCAGGTGAAGGAAGGTGAATCATAATGGCACAGAGCAGTGTTCTAGTGGTGGTGAAGGAAGCTGAATCATAATGGCACAGAGCAGTGTTCTAGTGCTGGTGAAGGAAGGTGAATCATAATGGCACAGAGCAGTGTTCTAGTGATGAAGGAAGGTGAATCATAATGGCACAGAGCAGTGTTCTAGTGATGAAGGAAGGTGAATCATAATGGCACAGAGCAGTGTTCTAGTGCTGGTGAAGGAAGGTGAATCATAATGGCACAGAGCAGTGTTCTAGTGCTGGTGAAGGAAGGTGAATCATAATGGCACAGAGCAGCGTTCTAGTGATGAAGGAAGGTGAATCATAATGGCACAGAGCAGTGTTCTAGTTCAGGTGAAGGAAGGTGAATCTAATGGCACAGAGCAGTGTTCTAGTTCAGGTGAAGGAAGGTGAATCATAATGGCACAGAGCAGTGTTCTAATTCAGGTGAAGGAAGGTGAATCATAATGGCACAGAGCAGTGTTCTAGTGGTGGTGAAGGAAGGTGAATCATAACGGCACAGAGCAGTTTTATGGTGGTGGAGAAGGAAGGTGAATTATAATGGCACAGAGCAGTGTTCTAGTGGTGATGAAGGAAGGTGAATCATAATGGCACAGAGCAGTGTTCTAGTTCAGGTGAAGGAAGGTGAATCATAATGGCACAGAGCAGTGTTCTAGTGGTGGTGAAGGAAGGTGAATCATAATGGCACAGAGCAGTGTTCTAGTGGTGGTGAAGGAAGCTGAATCATAATGGCACATAGCAGTGTTCTAGTGCTGGTGAAGGAAGGTGAATCATAATGGCACAGAGCATGTTCTAGTTCAGGTGAAGGAAGGTGAATCATAATGGCACAGAGCAGTGTTCTAGTTCAGGTGAAGGAAGGTGAATCATAATGGCACAGAGCAGTGTTCTAGTTCAGGTGAAGGAAGGTGAATCATAATGGCACAGAGCAGTGTTCTAGTTCAGGTGAAGGAAGGTGAATCATAACGACACAGAGCAGTGTTCTAGTGGTGGTGAAGGGAGCTGAATCATAATGGCACAGAACAGTGTTCTAGTGCTGGTGAAGGAAGGTGAATCATAATGGCACAGAGCAGTGTTCTAGTGATGAAGGAAGGTGAATCATAATGGCACAGAGCAGTGTTCTAGTGCTGGTGAAGGAAGGTGAATCATAATGGCACAGAGCAGTGTTCTAGTGGTGGTGAAGGAAGGTGAATCATAATGGCACAGAGCAGTGTTATGGTGGTGGAGAAGGAAGGTGAATTATAATGGCACAGAGCAGTGTTCTAGTGCTGGTGAAGGAAGGTGAATCATAATGGCACAGAGCAGTGTTCTAGTGCTGGTGAAGGAAGGTGAATCATAATGGCACAGAGCAGTGTTCTAGTGGTAGTGAAGGAAGGTGAATCATAATGGCACAGAGCAGCGTTCTAGTTCAGGTGAAGGAAGGTGAATCATAATGGCACAGAGCAGTGTTCTGGTGGTGGTGAAGGAAGGTGAATCATAATGGCACAGAGCAGTGTTCTAGTTCAGGTGAAGGAAGGTGAATCATAATGGCTCAGAGCAGTGTTCTAGTTCAGGTGAAGGAAGGTGAATCATAATGGCTCAGAGCAGTGTTCTAGTGATGAAGGAAGGTGAATCATAATGGCACAGAGCAGTGTTCTAGTTCAGGTGAAGGAAGGTGAATCATAATGGCACAGAGCAGTGTTCTAGTGGTGGTGAAGGAAGGTGAATCATAATGGCACAGAGCAGTGTTCTAGTGATGAAGGAAGGTGAATCATAATGGCACAGAGCAGTGTTCTAGTGATGAAGGAAGGTGAATCATAATGGCACAGAGCAGTGTTTTAGTGGTGGTGAAGGAAGGTGAATCATAATGGCACAGAGCAGTGTTCTAGTGATGAAGGAAGGTGAATCATAATGGCACAGAGCAGTGTTCTAGTGGTGGTGAAGGAAGGTGAATCATAATGGCACAGAGCAGTGTTCTAGTGATGAAGGAAGTTTTTTGTTTTGTTTGTTTGTTTGTATTTATTATGCGCACCGGACCCTGGGGTATAAGGGCGCAGAAAGTAAGAATATGTACAGCTTAGAGCATAAATTACAGGTTACAGTTACATGTTACAGAAATTACCAGTTACAGATGCAAGTTTACAATACAAGTTTACAATCGTATGGTGCAGATGCTGTGTAGCAAACAGGCGTAAGCATTATTATGGATTCAATTAGCAGTAGCTGTCGTCAGCCAGTTAATTACAATTTGCCTGAATTTGGAAAAGGAGTGTTCTAGCCTCGCGGTAGTGGGTAATTCGTTCCACAATTGAGCAGCTTTGACTGGGAAGCTAGCTCCGCCTATGGTGGTCAGTTTAAAGCGAGGTACTTGGAGGCGATTGGTGTAAGCAAGTCTGGTTTGTCTTGTGGGGTGTGATCTGGTGAATCTGTCCTTAAGGTATTGAGGGGCTTTTTTGTGTAGAGATTTGTATGTGAGAGATGCAATTTTAAGTCTGATTTTCTCATGGGTGGAGAGCCATTTGTGTTTCCTTCTTATTGCTGTAATGTGTTCTCTCCTGGGGATGTTCAATGCCGCTCGGAGGTCCTTGTTTTGCTGTATCTGGATTTTGTTGATGATGGATTTAGTGGCTCCTATGTACATTGCGTTACAATAATCTAGTTTAGAGATGATAAGGGCTCTGGCTAGTGTTAGACAACTGTGCTGGGAAAGGAATTGTTTTCCTGCTCTAATGAGCTTACATGTGTAGGCTGTTGAGGAAGCTAGGGAGTTTACCTTTTTGGAAAATGATAAGGTAGAATCAAGGTAGATCCCTAATGTTTTAACTTCTTTAGCAACTTGTATGCAGTTCCCATCTATGATAAAGGAAGAGTAATTTGTGCTTAGTTTATTGATGAGGGGTGCAGTGCCTAGGATAAGAAGCTCAGTTTTATCATTGTTCAGGCATAGGCCATGGGTTGCCATCCATGCCTGAACGATGCTGTATATTTTGTTCACCAGTGCTAGATCTTTTTCGTAAACCCCTGTGAGTGGGAGGAGGATCTGGGTATCGTCAGCGTAGTTAGTATACGTGATACCCAGATGGTCCAAATCATCAAACAGGGGCTTAGTGAATATGTTATATAGCGTTGGTGAAACACATGATCCCTGTGGCACACCGCAGGTAATAGGGATGGGGTCTGCAGCTGCTGTAGGTGAGAAAACCCTCATGGTGCGGTCACTAAGGAAGGATTGTATCCATGCTATGGCCTCAGTGGAGAAGTGTGCTGCTGAATCTAGGTGGTTACATAGGACTTTATGGTCCACTAAATCAAAAGCGGCCGATAGGTCTAGTAGCAGGAGGAGTGCTGGTTTTCCAGAATCTCGTACTTTGTCTATTTGGGCTTTCAGGTCAACAGTGCAGTTTCTGTGCCGTGAAGAGGGCGGAAGCCAGATTGTCGGGAGCCTAATAGTTGGTTTTGTTCCAGGAAATTCTGGATTTGGATATATGCCACCTTATCCAGTATCTTCAAAAGGAACGGTACCGTAGTAATAGGTCTATAATTAGTGGGTATAGTGGGGTCTAAAGTATCCTTTTTTAAGAGTGGGAGCACCCAGGACTCTTTTAAGTTACTGGGGATAATGCCTGTGGTAAAGGAGGCATTAATTAACTTAGTGATAAATGGTGCTAGATCTCGTGCGGCATCTTTGATGAGTTGTGCTGGACATAAGTCTCCTTTGCAGTTGGACGGTTTTAGACCGAGTATTACTTTCTCTACTTCTAGTATGGAGACTTTGGAGAAGTGGAATTGCGTAGTGGTTTTGGAGTTAGGAAGTGTCTTAATAGGCGGTAATATATTGGGTGCTAAGGTCTCGCGTTTTAGTTCTATTTTCTTTTGAAGGTTTCGGACTTTGTTAGAGAGGGCTTGCTGGATTTCAGAGCACCACTTTTTATCTTTAAGACAGTTATCTTGAGGTGTTATTGGGTTTTCCAGTTCTCTGAGTATGGCAAACAGTTCTTTTGTACTTGATTTGGCTTGTGTAATTCTGTTATTGTAGGTCTCTTGTTTAGCTAGGATGATTTCTTTTTTATAATGAGAAGAGATGTTAACTAATTTCAGTTTATTTTCTGGACTGGGGTTAATTTTCCACGTATTTTCCCATTTCCTTTTTTCTAATCTCAGATTTTTTAGGAGAGGGGTGAACCAGTTGTTCAGGTGGCTCTTTGGTTTGCTGTTTCTGAGCTTGAGTGGTGCGATGTCGTCAAGGGTTTTGTTCATGATGTTGTTAAATTCTTCCACTAGGCTGTTAGGGTTAAGGTTGTCAGGTAGAGCGTCCAAAGTGGGCATGATGCCGGGGAGTAGTTTGTCTAGTGTCATGTTTTTTTTGTTTCTGGTAAGTGCAGGAGGTGCACACGGTTGTTGCAGTTTGGGGGTGGCAGTGTCCAAGGAGAATGAGATTAGATGGTGATCTGACCAGATTTGGGGTGAGATGGTGAGAGTGGCTATATTGCAGTTGTGGTCAGCAATCCAATCAAGGGTTCTCCCTTTGATATGGGTGGGCTCAAGCACTCTTTGTGTGTAACCCAGTTCTGTTAGGGTGTTGGAAGCTGCTGTGGCTTGTAAGTCGTTGATATCATTAAAGCCAATATTGAGGTCACCTAGTAGTATTGATTGATTAGTATCTTTAAGGTTTTCTGATAGGATGGTAGTTAAGTCTTCTATGAAATTCTTGATAGGACCTGGAGGTCTGTATATCAAGTGAAGGTTAAGAGTTTGAGAGTTAGCTGTTGATGTCTTGGTGGACATTATCTCACAAGATTCAATGGTTGGTGAGGGGGTGAGTCTCATCCCGAGTTTAGTTTTGACGATGATGGCTAGTACGCCACCTCGAGCTCCGCACCTATCCGATCTGAGGATAGTATAATTGTTGGGCACAGCTAGGGATAGTGCTGGGCCTGATGCCTCATGCAGCCAAGTTTCTGTAATGGCTAGGAAGTCGTAGTCTTCTGTCAAGATAACTTCAGATATTTCTATGGCATGGGCGACTAAGGATCTAGCGTTTATTAAGGCTCCTTTGAGTTTAGGTGTGTGGTTAGGGTGTGTAGTAGTATTTATTGCAGCATTAGGAGTGGCATTTGTTTCTTTGTTTGTTTGGGAGTTGTTGTACTTAATGTAGTTATGGGTGAATGGTTTGCGAGTGGGTTCCTTTTTGGCTCGAATGGTGTTAGTTTCGTATTTGATGAGCGGATCAAAGATTCTGGGTAGTCTTGCTCGTAGTCTTAGGTTTCTGTCAGCTATGTTACATTGTGTAGTGGATTGTTGTATTGTAGTTGCTATAAGAGGCGACATGGTGAGTCGTTCCAGTAGGGCGAGTGAGGAGGCCAGGTATACTAGATAGGATAGTATAAGGAGCATTGTATAATGTGTGAGAGTCCTGTATCTAGATGGATGGCTAGAGTTCTAGTTTTGGGTAGTGTGCAGGCAGAGTAGCTGCTAAGTCTGCTGTGTTGTTATCTAGTGAGTGAGGTCAGGCACACAGTGTTAAGTTGCAGTGATCATAGGGCGCAGACAGATGGCAGTGTGGTGTATATATGGCCATGGGCAACACAATTGCTATGGTCTATGAGCGACCAAAGGGCACAGCACAATTACTGTAGTCTATGAGCGACCAGAGGGCACAACACAATTACTGTAGTCTATGAGCGACCAAAGGGCACAACACCATTACTGTGGTCTAGGAGCGAACAATGGGCACAACACAA
The DNA here is from genome assembly GCF_040938575.1 of Ambystoma mexicanum. Taxonomy (NCBI): domain Eukaryota; kingdom Metazoa; phylum Chordata; class Amphibia; order Caudata; family Ambystomatidae; genus Ambystoma; species Ambystoma mexicanum. Next base: position 17,492,650 of record NC_090935.1, read on the forward strand.
TTACTGTGGTCTATGAGCGACCAGAGGGCATAACACAATTACTGTGGTCTAGGAGCGACCAAAGGGCACAACACAATTACTGTGGTCTATGAGCGACCAAAGGGCACAACACAATTACTGTGGTCTATGAGCGACCAAAGGGCACAACGCAATTACTGTGGTCTATGAGCGACCAAAGGGCACAACACAATTTTATGAGCGACCAAAGGGCACAACACAATTACTGTGGTCTAGGAGCGACCAAAGGGCACAACACAATTATTGTGGTCTATGAGCGACCAAAGGGCACAACACAGTTACTGTGGTCTATGAGCGACCAAAGGGCACAACACAATTACTGTGGTCTATGAGCGACCAGAGGGCATAACACAATTACTGTGGTCTAGGAGCGACCAAAGGGCACAACACAATTACTGTGGTCTATGAGCGACCAAAGGGCACAACACAATTACTGTGGTCTATGAGCGACCAAAGGGCACAACGCAATTACTGTGGTCTATGAGCGACCAAAGGGCACAACACAATTTTATGAGCGACCAAAGGGCACAACACAATTACTGTGGTCTAGGAGCGACCAAAGGGCACAACACAATTACTGTGGTCTATGAGCGACCAAAGGGCACAACACAGTTACTGTGGTCTATTGGTCTATAAGCGACCAAAGGGCACAACACAATTACTGTGGTCTATGAGCGACCAAAGGGCACAACACAGTTACTGTGGTCTAGGAGCGACCAAAGGGCACAACACAATTACTGTGGTCTATGAGCGACCAAAGGGCACAACACAGTTACTGTGGTCTATGAGCGACCAAAGGGCACAACACAATTACTGTGGTCTATGAGCGACCAAAGGGCACAACACGGTTGCGGCGGCATTAGTGAGGCGCGGTGCGATATGTTGCATGAGAACAGTAGCAATAGCATAATGCACATGAGCAACAAAGAGTTAGCAAGAGTGAATTCACCAAGTTTGTGTGTTTATACTAGCAATAAGCAGTAGACATTCACATGAGGACCGGAGGATAGACTAAGCGACTAAGGGTGTTATGCTTTACTCACAGTGGGTTGAGTCCAGACAATGCAAGTAGAGAGTACTGCTTCTTCCTCGGCATAGCGGAGGCTGTCCCACGGTTAGATTAGTCTCTTTTTTCTGTGTGGTCCGTCAGGAAGCCTTCTTGCTCCTCCAAGGAAAGGTCTCGACTCTGCACTGGATTGCTCTCTCGGAGTTGGAAGGTCATAGTTTTTCCAGAGATGGGAAGTTGGTCATAACTTGAATATGGAAAGGAACCCGGTCGCGATCCTATTGCCTGCTGCTTCTGTAGTGAGTGAGGAGAGCTCCTACTCCCCCTTGGTGCAGTCGGGGATGCGTCCGGGTATGAGGGCTCCAACACAGCAGAATGTTTTGGTGGGGAATGTAGATTGGGTGTTGCGCTCACATGCGCTAAACAGGGGCAAAACAGGGCCTTGTACTGGCCTTCGACTGGCCGCCGGCTAATCATAATGGCACAGAGCAGTGTTCTAGTCATGAAGGAAGGTGAATCATAATGGCACAGAGCAGTGTTCTAGTGGTGATGAAGGAAGGTGAATCATAATGTCACAGAGCAGTGTTCTAGTGGTGGTGAAGGAAGGTGAATCATAATGGCACAGAGCAGTGTTCTAGTGATGAAGGAAGGTGAATCATAATGGCACAGAGCAGTGTTCTAGTGATGAAGGAAGGTGAATCATAATGGCACAGAGCAGTGTTCTGGTGGTGGTGAAGGAAGGTGAATCATGATGGCACAGAGCAGTGTTCTAGTGATGAAGGAAGGTGAATCATAATGGCACAGAGCAGTGTTCTAGTGATGAAGGAAGGTGAATCATAATGGTACAGAGCAGTGTTCTAGTGATGAAGGAAGGTGAATCATAATGGCACAGAGCAGTGTTCTAGTTCAGGTGAAGGAAGGTGAATCATAATGGCACAGAGCAGTGTTCTAGTGGTGGTGAAGGAAGGTGAATCATAATGGCACAGAGCGGTGTTCTAATGGTGGTGAAGGAAGCTGAATCATAATGGCACATAGAAGTGTTCTAGTGCTGGTGAAGGAAGGTGAATCATAATGGCACAGAGCATGTTCTAGTTCAGGTGAAGGAAGGTGAATCATAATGGCACAGAGCAGTGTTCTAGTCCAGGTGAAGGAAGGTGAATCATAATGGCACAGAGCAGTGTTCTAGTTCAGGTGAAGGAAGGTGAATCATAATGGCACAGAGCAGTGTTCTAGTTCAGGTGAAGGAAGGTGAATCATAACGACACAGAGCAGTGTTCTAGTGGTGGTGAAGGAAGCTGAATCATAATGGCACAGAGCAGTGTTCTAGTGCTGGTGAAGGAAGGTGAATCATAATGGCACAGAGCAGTGTTCTAGTGATGAAGGAAGGTGAATCATAATGGCACAGAGCAGTGTTCTAGTGCTGGTGAAGGAAGGTGAATCATAATGGCACAGAGCAGTGTTCTAGTGATGAAGGAAGGTGAATCATAATGGCAGAGAGCAGTGTTCTAGTTCAGGTGAAGGAAGGTGAATCATAATGGCACAGAGCAGTGTTCTAGTGGTGGTGAAGGAAGGTGAATCATAATGGCACAGAGCAGTGTTCTAGTGATGAAGGAAGGTGAATCATAATGGCACAGAGCAGTGTACTAGTGGTGGTGAAGGAAGGTGAATCATAATGGCACAGAGCAGCGTTCTAGTTCAGGTGAAGGAAGGTGAATCATAATGGCACAGAGCAGTGTTCTAGTTCAGGTGAAGGAAGGTGAATCATAATGGCACAGAGCAGTGTTCTAGTGGTGGTGAAGGAAGCCGAATCATAATGGCACAGAGCAGTGTTCTAGTGATGAAGGAAGGTGAATCATAATGGCACAGAGCAGTGTTCTAGTGCTGGTGAAGGAAGGTGAATCATAATGGCACAGAGCAGCGTTCTAGTGATGAAGGAAGGTGAATCATAATGGCACAGAGCAGTGTTCTAGTTCAGGTGAAGGAAGGTGAATCATAATGGCACAGAGCAGCGTTCTAGTTCAGGTGAAGGAAGGTGAATCATAATGGCACAGAGCAGTGTTCTAGTTCAGGTTAAGGAAGGTGAATCATAATGGCACAGAGCAGTGTTCTAGTTCAGGTGAAGGAAGGTGAATCATAATGGCACAGAGCAGTGTTCTAGTTCAGTTGAAGGAAGGTGAATCATAATGGCACAGAGCAGTGTTCTAGTTCAGGTGAAGGAAGGTGAATCATAATGGTACAGAGCAGTGTTCTAGTTCAGGTGAAGGAAGGTGAATCATAATAGCACAGAGCAGTGTTCTAGTTCAGGTGAAGGAAGGTGAATCATAATGGCACAGAGCAGTGTTCTAGTGGTGGTGAAGGAAGCTGAATCATAATGGCACAGAGCAGTGTTCTAGTGATGAAGGAAGGTGGATCATAATGGCACAGAGCAGTGTTCTAGTGATGAAGGAAGGTGGATCATAATGGCACAGAGCAGTGTTCTAGTGATGAAGGAAGGTGGATCATAATGGCACAGAGCAGTGTTCTAGTGCTGGTGAAGGAAGGTGAATCATAATGGCACAGAGCAGCATTCTAGTGATGAAGGAAGGTGAATCATAATGGCACAGAGCAGTGTTCTAGTTCAGGTGAAGGAAGGTGAATCATAATGGCACAGAGCAGCGTTCTAGTTCAGGTGAAGGAAGGTGAATCATAATGGCACAGAGCAGTGTTCTAGTTCAGGTGAAGGAAGCTGAATCATAATGGCACAGAGCAGTGTTCTAGTGATGAAGGAAGGTGGATCATAATGGCACAGAGCAGTGTTCTAGTGATGAAGGAAGGTGGATCATAATGGCACAGAGCAGTGTTCTAGTGATGAAGGAAGGTGGATCATAATGGCACAGAGCAGTGTTCTAGTGCTGGTGAAGGAAGGTGAATCATAATGGCACAGAGCAGCGTTCTAGTGATGAAGGAAGCTGAATCATAATGGCACAGAGCAGTGTTCTAGTTCAGGTGAAGGAAGGTGAATCATAATGGCACAGAGCAGTGTTCTAGTTCAGGTGAAGGAAGGTGAATCATAATGGCACAGAGCAGTGTTCTAGTTCAGGTGAAGGAAGGTGAATCATAATGGAACAGAGCAGTGTTCTAGTGCTGGTGAAGAAAGCTGAATCATAATGGCACAGAGCAGTGTTCTAGTGCTGGTGAAGGAAGGTGAATCATAATGGCACAGAGCCGTGTTCTAGTGATGAAGGTAGGTGAATCATAATGGCACAGAGCAGTGTTCTAGTGGTGGTGAAGGAAGGTGAATCATAATGGCACAGAGCAGCGTTCTAGTTCAGGTGAAGGAAGGTGAATCATAATGGCACAGAGCAGTGTTCTAGTTCAGGTGAAGGAAGGTGAATCATAATGGCACAGAGCAGTGTTCTAGTGGTGGTGAAGGAAGCTGAATCATAATGGCACAGAGCAGTGTTCTAGTGCTGGTGAAGGAAGGTGAATCATAATGGCACAGAGCAGTGTTCTAGTGATGAAGGAAGGTGAATCATAATGGCACAGAGCAGTGTTCTAGTGATGAAGGAAGGTGAATCATAATGGCACAGAGCAGTGTTCTAGTGCTGGTGAAGGAAGGTGAATCATAATGGCACAGAGCAGTGTTCTAGTGCTGGTGAAGGAAGGTGAATCATAATGGCACAGAGCAGCGTTCTAGTGATGAAGGAAGGTGAATCATAATGGCACAGAGCAGTGTTCTAGTTCAGGTGAAGGAAGGTGAATCTAATGGCACAGAGCAGTGTTCTAGTTCAGGTGAAGGAAGGTGAATCATAATGGCACAGAGCAGTGTTCTAATTCAGGTGAAGGAAGGTGAATCATAATGGCACAGAGCAGTGTTCTAGTGGTGGTGAAGGAAGGTGAATCATAACGGCACAGAGCAGTGTTCTAGTGGTGGTGAAGGAAGGTGAATCATAATGGCACAGAACAGTGTTCTAGTGGTGGTGAAGGAAGCTGAATCATAATGGCACATAGCAGTGTTCTAGTGCTGGTGAAGGAAGGTGAATCATAATGGCACAGAGCATGTTCTAGTTCAGGTGAAGGAAGGTGAATCATAATGGCACAGAGCAGTGTTCTAGTTCAGGTGAAGGAAGGTGAATCATAATGGCACAGAGCAGTGTTCTAGTTCAGGTGAAGGAAGGTGAATCATAATGGCACAGAGCAGTGTTCTAGTTCAGGTGAAGGAAGGTGAATCATAACGACACAGAGCAGTGTTCTAGTGGTGGTGAAGGGAGCTGAATCATAATGGCACAGAGCAGTGTTCTAGTGCTGGTGAAGGAAGGTGAATCATAATGGCACAGAGCAGTGTTCTAGTGATGAAGGAAGGTGAATCATAATGGCACAGAGCAGTGTTCTAGTGCTGGTGAAGGAAGGTGAATCATAATGGCACAGAGCAGTGTTCTAGTGGTGGTGAAGGAAGGTGAATCATAATGGCACAGAGCAGTGTTATGGTGGTGGAGAAGGAAGGTGAATTATAATGGCACAGAGCAGTGTTCTAGTGCTGGTGAAGGAAGGTGAATCATAATGGCACAGAGCAGTGTTCTAGTGCTGGTGAAGGAAGGTGAATCATAATGGCACAGAGCAGTGTTCTAGTGGTAGTGAAGGAAGGTGAATCATAATGGCACAGAGCAGCGTTCTAGTTCAGGTGAAGGAAGGTGAATCATAATGGCACAGAGCAGTGTTCTGGTGGTGGTGAAGGAAGGTGAATCATAATGGCACAGAGCAGTGTTCTAGTTCAGGTGAAGGAAGGTGAATCATAATGGCTCAGAGCAGTGTTCTAGTTCAGGTGAAGGAAGGTGAATCATAATGGCTCAGAGCAGTGTTCTAGTGATGAAGGAAGGTGAATCATAATGGCACAGAGCAGTGTTCTAGTGATGAAGGAAGCTGAATCATAATGGCACAGAGCAGTGTTCTAGTGCTGGTGAAGGAAGGTGAATCATAATGGCACAGAGCAGTGTTCTAGTTCAGGTGAAGGAAGGTGAATCATAATGGCACAGAGCAGTGTTCTAGTGATGAAGGAAGGTGAATCATAATGGCACAGAGCAGTGTTCTAGTGATGAAGGAAGGTTTTTTGTTTTGTTTGTTTGTTTGTATTTATTATGCGCACCGGACCCTGGGGTATAAGGGCGCAGAAAGTAAGAATATGTACAGCTTAGAGCATAAATTACAGGTTACAGTTACATGTTACAGAAATTACCAGTTACAGATGCAAGTTTACAATACAAGTTTACAATCGTATGGTGCAGATGCTGTGTAGCAAACAGGCGTAAGCATTATCATGGATTCAATTAGCAGTAGCTGTCGTCAGCCAGTTAATTACAATTTGCCTGAATTTGGAAAAAGAGTGTTCTAGCATCGCGGTAGTGGGTAATTCGTTCCACAATTGAGCAGCTTTGACTGGGAAGCTAGCTCCGCCTATGGTGGTCAGTTTAAAGCGAGGTACTTGTAGGCGATTGGTGTAAGCAAGTCTGGTTTGTCTTGTGGGGTGTGATCTGGTGAATCTGTCCTTAAGGTATTGAGGGGCTTTTTTGTGTAGAGATTTGTATGTGAGAGATGCAATTTTAAGTCTGATTTTCTCATGGGTGGAGAGCCATTTGTGTTTCCTTCTTATTGCTGTAATGTGTTCTCTCCTGGGGATGTTCAATGCCGCTCGGAGGGCCTTGTTTTGCTGTATCTGGATTTTGTTGATGATGGATTTAGTGGCTCCTATGTACAGTGCGTTACAATAATCTAGTTTAGAGATGATAAGGGCTCTGGCTAGTGTTAGACAACTGTGCTGGGAAAGGAATTGTTTTCCTGCTCTAATGAGCTTACATGTGTAGGCTGTTGAGGAAGCTAGGGAGTTTACCTTTTTGGAAAATGATAAGGTAGAATCAAGGTAGATCCCTAATGTTTTAACTTCTTTAGCAACTTGTATGCAGTTCCCATCTATGATAAAGGAAGAGTAATTTGTGCTTAGTTTATTGATGAGGGGTGCGGTGCCTAGGATAAGAAGCTCAGTTTTATCATTGTTCAGGCATAGGCCATGGGTTGCCATCCATGCCTGAACGATGCTGTATATTTTGTTCACCAGTGCTAGATCTTTTTCGTAAACCCCTGTGAGTGGGAGGAGGATCTGGGTATCGTCAGCGTAGTTAGTATACGTGATACCCAGATGGTCCAAATCATCAAACAGGGGCTTAGTGAATATGTTATATAGCGTTGGTGAAACACATGATCCCTGTGGCACACCGCAGGTAATAGGGATGGGGTCTGCAGCTGCTGTAGGTGAGAAAACCCTCATGGTGCGGTCACTAAGGAAGGATTGTATCCATGCTATGGCCTCAGTGGAGAAGTGTGCTGCTGAATCTAGGTGGTTACATAGGACTTTATGGTCCACTAAATCAAAAGCGGCCGATAGGTCTAGTAGCAGGAGGAGTGCTGGTTTTCCAGAATCTCGTACTTTGTCTATTTGGGCTTTCAGGTCAATCAGTGCAGTTTCTGTGCCGTGAAGAGGGCGGAAGCCAGATTGTCGGGAGCCTAATAGTTGGTTTTGTTCCAGGAAATTCTGGATTTGGATATATGCCACCTTATCCAGTATCTTCAAAAGGAACTGTACCGTAGTAATAGGTCTATAATTAGTGGGTATAGTGGGGTCTAAAGTAGCCTTTTTTAAGAGTGGGAGCACCCAGGACTCTTTTAAGTTACTGGGGATAATGCCTGTGGTAAAGGAGGCATTAATTAACTTAGTGATAAATGGTGCTAGATCTCGTGCGGCATCTTTGATGAGTTGTGCTGGACATAAGTCTCCTTTGCAGTTGTACGGTTTTAGACCGAGTATTACTTTCTCTACTTCTAGTATGGAGACTTTGGAGAAGTGGAATTGCGTAGTGGTTTTGGAGTTAGGAAGTGTCTTAATAGGCGGTAATATATTGGGTGCTAAGGTCTCGCGTTTTAGTTCTATTTTCTTTTGAAGGTTTCGGACTTTGTTAGAGAGGGCTTGCTGGATTTCAGAGCACCACTTTTTATCTTTAAGACAGTTATCTTGAGGTGTTATTGGGTTTTCCAGTTCTCTGAGTATGGCGAACAGTTCTTTTGTACTTGATTTGGCTTGTGTAATTCTGTTATTGTAGGTCTCTTGTTTAGCTAGGATGATTTCTTTTTTATAATGAGAAGAGATGTTAACTAATTTCAGTTTATTTTCTGGACTGGGGTTAATTTTCCACGTATTTTCCCATTTCCTTTTTTCTAATCTCAGATTTTTTAGGAGAGGGGTGAACCAGTTGTTCAGGTGGCTCTTTGGTTTGCTGTTTCTGAGCTTGAGTGGTGCGATGTCGTCAAGGGTTTTGTTCATGATGTTGTTAAATTCTTCCACTAGGCTGTTAGGGTTAAGGTTGTCAGGTAGAGCGTCCAAAGTGGGCATGATGCCGGGGAGTAGTTTGTCTAGTGTCATGTTTTTTTTGTTTCTGGTAAGTGCAGGAGGTGCACACGGTTGTTGCAGTTTGGGGGTGGCAGTGTCCAAGGAGAATGAGATTAGATGGTGATCTGACCAGATTTGGGGTGAGATGGTGAGAGTGGCTATATTGCAGTTGTGGTCAGCAATCCAATCAAGGGTTCTCCCTTTGATATGGGTGGGTTCAAGCACTCTTTGTGTGTAACCCAGTTCTGTTAGGGTGTTGGAAGCTGCTGTGGCTTGTAAGTCGTTGATATCATTAAAGCCAATATTGAGGTCACCTAGTAGTATTGATTGATTAGTATCTTTAAGGTTTTCTGATAGGATGGTAGTTAAGTCTTCTATGAAATTCTTGATAGGACCTGGAGGTCTGTATATCAAGTGAAGGTTAAGAGTTTGAGAGTTAGCTGTTGATGTCTTGGTGGACATTATCTCACAAGATTCAATGTTTGGTGAGGGGGTGAGTCTCATCCCGAGTTTAGTTTTGACGATGATGGCTAGTACGCCACCTCGAGCTCCGCACCTATCCGATCTGAGGATAGTATAATTGTTGGGCACAGCTAGGGATAGTGCTGGGCCTGATGCCTCATGCAGCCAAGTTTCTGTAATGGCTAGGAAGTCGTAGTCTTCTGTCAAGATAACTTCAGATATTTCTATGGCATGGGCGACTAAGGATCTAGCGTTTATTAAGGCTCCTTTGAGTTTAGGTGTGTGGTTAGGGTGTGTAGCAGTATTTATTGCAGCATTAGGAGTGGCATTTGTTTCTTTGTTTGTTTGGGAGTTGTTGTACTTAATGTAGTTATGGGTGAATGGTTTGCGAGTGGGTTCCTTTTTGGCTCGAATGGTGTTAGTTTCGTATTTGATGAGCGGATCAAAGATTCTGGGTAGTCTTGCTCGTAGTCTTAGGTTTCTGTCAGCTATGTTACATTGTGTAGTGGATTGTTGTATTGTAGTTGCTATAAGAGGCGACATGGTGAGTCGTTCCATTAGGGCGAGTGAGGAGGCCAGGTATACTAGATAGGATAGTATAAGGAGCATTGTATAATGTGTGAGAGTCCTGTATCTAGATGGATGGCTAGAGTTCTAGTTTTGGGTAGTGTGCAGGCAGAGTAGCTGCTAAGTCTGCTGTGTTGTTATCTAGTGAGTGAGGTCAGGCACACAGTGTTAAGTTGCAGTGATCATAGGGCGCAGACAGATGGCAGTGTGGTGTATATATGGCCATGGGCAACACAATTGCTATGGTCTATGAGCGACCAAAGGGCACAGCACAATTACTTTAGTCTATGAGCGACCAGAGGGCACAACACAATTACTGTAGTCTATGAGCGACCAAAGGGCACAACACCATTACTGTGGTCTAGGAGCGAACAATGGGCACAACACAATTACTGTGGTCTATGAGCAACCAGAGGGCATAACACAATTACTGTGGTCTAGGAGCGACCAAAGGGCACAACAAAATTACTGTGGTCTATGAGCGACCAAAGGGCACAACACAATTACTGTGGTCTATGAGCGACCAAAGGGCACAACGCAATTACTGTGGTCTATGAGCGACCAAAGGGCACAACACAATTTTATGAGCGACCAAAGGGCACAACACAATTACTGTGGTCTAGGAGCGACCAAAGGGCACAACACAATTACTGTGGTCTATGAGCGACCAAAGGGCACAACACAGTTACTGTGGTCTATGAGCGACCAAAGGGCACAACACAATTACTGTGGTCTATGAGCGACCAGAGGGCATAACACAATTACTGTGGTCTAGGAGCGACCAAAGGGCACAACACAATTACTGTGGTCTATGAGCGACCAAAGGGCACAACACAATTACTGTGGTCTATGAGCGACCAAAGGGCACAACGCAATTACTGTGGTCTATGAGCGACCAAAGGGCACAACACAATTTTATGAGCGACCAAAGGGCACAACACAATTACTGTGGTCTAGGAGCGACCAAAGGGCACAACACAATTACTGTGGTCTATGAGCGACCAAAGGGCACAACACAGTTACTGTGGTCTATGAGCGACCAAAGGGCACAACACAATTACTGTGGTCTATGAGCGACCAAAGGGCACAACACAGTTACTGTGGTCTAGGAGCGACCAAAGGGCACAACACAATTACTGTGGTCTATGAGCGACCAAAGGGCACAACACAGTTACTGTGGTCTATGAGCGACCAAAGGGCACAACACAATTACTGTGGTCTATGAGCGACCAAAGGGCACAACACAATTACTGTGGTCTATGAGCGACCAAAGGGCACAACGCAATTACTGTGGTCTATGAGCGACCAAAGGGCACAACACAATTTTATGAGCGACCAAAGGGCACAACACAATTACTGTGGTCTAGGAGCGACCAAAGGGCACAACACAGTTACTGTGGTCTATGAGCGACCAAAGGGCACAACACAATTACTGTGGTCTATGAGCGACCAAAGGGCACAACACAGTTACTGTGGTCTAGGAGCGACCAAAGGGCACAACACAATTACTGTGGTCTATGAGCGACCAAAGGGCACAACACAGTTACTGTGGTCTATGAGCGACCAAAGGGCACAACACAATTACTGTGGTCTATGAGCGACCAAAGGGCACAACACGGTTGCGGCGGCATTAGTGAGGCGCGGCGCGATATGTTGCATGAGAACAGTAGCAATAGCATAATGCACATGAGCAACAAAGAGTTAGCAAGAGTGAATTCACCAAGTTTGTGTGTTTATACTAGCAATAAGCAGTAGACATTCACATGAGGACCGTAGGGTAGACTAAGCGACTAAGGGTGTTATGCTTTACTCACAGTGGGTTGAGTACAGACAATGCAAGTAGAGAGTACTGCTTCTTCCTCGGCATAGCGGAGGCTGTCCCACGGTTAGATTAGTCTCTTTTTTCTGTGGGGTCCGTCAGGAAGCCTTCTTGCTCCTCCAAGGAAAGGTCTCGACTCTGCACTGGATTGCTCTCTCGGAGTTGGAAGGTCATAGTTTTTCCAGAGATGGGAAGTTGGTCATAACTTGAATATGGAAAGGAACCCGGTCGCGATCCTATTGCCTGCTGCTTCTGTAGTGAGTGAGGAGAGCTCCTACTCCCCCTTGGTGCAGTCGGGGATGCGTCCGGGTATGAGGGCTCCAACACAGCAGAATGTTTTGGTGGGGAATGTAGATTGGGTGTTGCGCTCACATGCGCTAAACAGGGGCAAAACAGGGCCTTGTACTGGCCTTCGACTGGCCGCCGGCTAATCATAATGGCACAGAGCAGTGTTCTAGTCATGAAGGAAGGTGAATCATAATGGCACAGAGCAGTGTTCTAGTGGTGATGAAGGAAGGTGAATCATAATGTCACAGAGCAGTGTTCTAGTGGTGGTGAAGGAAGGTGAATCATAATGGCACAGAGCAGTGTTCTAGTGATGAAGGAAGGTGAATCATAATGGCACAGAGCAGTGTTCTAGTGATGAAGGAAGGTGAATCATAATGGCACAGAGCAGTGTTCTGGTGGTGGTGAAGGAAGGTGAATCATGATGGCACAGAGCAGTGTTCTAGTGATGAAGGAAGGTGAATCATAATGGCACAGAGCAGTGTTCTAGTGATGAAGGAAGGTGAATCATAATGGTACAGAGCAGTGTTCTAGTGATGAAGGAAGGTGAATCATAATGGCACAGAGCAGTGTTCTAGTGATGAAGGAAGGTGGATCATAATGGCACAGAGCAGTGTTCTAGTGATGAAGGAAGTGGAATTATAATGGCACAGAGCAGTGTTCTAGTGCTGGTGAATGAAGGTGAATCATAATGGCACAGAGCAGCGTTCTAGTGATGAAGGAAGGTGAATCATAACGGCACAGAGCCGTGTTATGGTGGTGGTGAAGGAAGGTGAATCATAACGACACAGAGCAGTGTTCTAGTGGTGGTGAAGGAAGGTGAATCATAACGGCACAGAGCAGTGTTATGGTGGTGGAGAAGGAAGGTGAATTATAATGGCACAGAGCAGTGTTCTAGTGGTGATGAAGGAAGGTGAATCATAATGGCACAGAGCAGTGTTCTAGTTCAGGTGAAGGAAGGTGAATCATAATGGCACAGAGCAGTGTTCTAGTTCAGGTGAATCATAATGGCACAGAGCAGTGTTCTAGTGGTGGTGAAGGAAGCTGAATCATAATGGCACAGAGCAGTGTTCTAGTGCTGGTGAAGGAAGGTGAATCATAATGGCACAGAGCAGTGTTCTAGTTCAGGTGAAGGAAGGTGAATCATAATGGCACAGAGCAGTGTTCTAGTTCAGGTGAAGGAAGGTGAATCATAATGGCACAGAGCAGTGTTCTAGTTCAGGTGAATCATAATGGCACAGAGCAGTGTTCTAGTGCTGGTGAAGGAAGGTGAATCATAATGGCACAGAGCAGTGTTCTAGTTCAGGTGAAGGAAGGTGAATCATAATGGCACAGAGCAGTGTTCTAGTGGTGGTGAAGGAATCTGAATCATAATGGCACAGAGCAGTGTTCTAGTGCTGGTGAAGGAAGGTGAATCATAATGGCACAGAGCAGTGTTCTAGTGATGAAGGAAGGTGAATCATAATGGCACAGAGCAGTGTTCTAGTGCTGGTGAAGGAAGGTGAATCATAATGGCACAGAGCAGCGTTCTAGTGATGAAGGAAGGTGAATCATAATGGCACAGAGCAGTGTTCTAGTTCAGGTGAAGGAAGGTGAATCATAATTGCACAGAGCAGTGTTCTAGTTCAGGTGAAGGAAGGTGAATCATAATGGCACAGAGCAGTGTTCTAGTTCAGGTGAAGGAAGGTGAATCATAATGGCACAGAGCAGTGTTCTAGTTCAGGTTAAAGAAGTTGAATCATAATGGCACAGAGCAGTGTTCTAGTGGTGGTGAAGGAAGGTGAATCATAACGGCACAGAGCAGTGTTATGGTGGTGGAGAAGGAAGGTGAATTATAATGGCACAGAGCAGTGTTCTAGTGGTGATGAAGGAAGGTGAATCATAATGGCACAGAGCAGTGTTCTAGTTCAGGTGAAGGAAGGTGAATCATAATGGCACAGAGCAGTGTTCTAGTGGTGGTGAAGGAAGGTGAATCATAATGGCACAGAGCAGTGTTCTAATGGTGGTGAAGGAAGCTGAATCATAATGGCACATAGAAGTGTTCTAGTGCTGGTGAAGGAAGGTGAATCATAATGGCACAGAGCATGTTCTAGTTCAGGTGAAGGAAGGTGAATCATAATGGCACAGAGCAGTGTTCTAGTTCAGGTGAAGGAAGGTGAATCATAATGGCACAGAGCAGTGTTCTAGTTCAGGTGAAGGAAGGTGAATCATAATGGCACAGAGCAGTGTTCTAGTTCAGGTGAAGGAAGGTGAATCATAACGACACAGAGCAGTGTTCTAGTGGTGGTGAAGGAAGCTGAATCATAATGGCACAGAGCAGTGTTCTAGTGCTGGTGAAGGAAGGTGAATCATAATGGCACAGAGCAGTGTTCTAGTGATGAAGGAAGGTGAATCATAATGGCACAGAGCAGCGTTCTAGTTCAGGTGAAGGAAGGTGAATCATAATGGCACAGAGCAGTGTTCTAGTTCAGGTGAAGGAAGGTGAATCATAATGGCACAGAGCAGTGTTCTAGTGGTGGTGAAGGAAGCTGAATCATAATGGCACAGAGCAGTGTTCTAGTGATGAAGGAAGGTGAATCATAATGGCACAGAGCAGTGTTCTAGTGCTGGTGAAGGAAGGTGAATCATAATGGCACAGAGCAGCGTTCTAGTGATGAAGGAAGGTGAATCATAATGGCACAGAGCAGTGTTCTAGTTCAGGTGAAGGAAGGTGAATCATAATGGCACAGAGCAGCGTTCTAGTTCAGGTGAAGGAAGGTGAATCATAATGGCACAGAGCAGTGTTCTAGTTCAGGTGAAGGAAGGTGAATCATAATGGCACAGAGCAGTGTTCTAGTTCAGGTGAAGGAAGGTGAATCATAATGGCACAGAGCAGTGTTCTAGTTCAGGTGAAGGAACGTGAATCATAATGGCACAGAGCAGTGTTCTAGTTCAGGTGAAGGAAGGTGAATCATAATGGTACAGAGCAGTGTTCTAGTTCAGGTGAAGGAAGGTGAATCATAATAGCACAGAGTAGTGTTCTAGTTCAGGTGAAGGAAGGTGAATCATAATGGCACAGAGCAGTGTTCTAGTGGTGGTGAAGGAAGCTGAATCATAATGGCACAGAGCAGTGTTCTAGTGATGAAGGAAGGTGGATCATACTGGCACAGAGCAGTGTTCTAGTGATGAAGGAAGGTGGATCATAATGGCACAGAGCAGTGTTCTAGTGATGAAGGAAGGTGGATCATAATGGCACAGAGCAGTGTTCTAGTGCTGGTGAAGGAAGGTGAATCATAATGGCACAGAGCAGCGTTCTAGTGATGAAGGAAGGTGAATCATAATGGCACAGAGCAGTGTTCTAGTTCAGGTGAAGGAAGGTGAATCATAATGGCACAGAGCAGCGTTCTAGTTCAGGTGAAGGAAGGTGAATCATAATGGCACAGAGCAGTGTTCTAGTTCAGGTGAAGGAAGCTGAATCATAATGGCACAGAGCAGTGTTCTAGTGATGAAGGAAGGTGGATCATAATGGCACAGAGCAGTGTTCTAGTGATGAAGGAAGGTGGATCATAATGGCACAGAGCAGTGTTCTAGTGATGAAGGAAGGTGGATCATAATGGCACAGAGCAGTGTTCTAGTGCTGGTGAAGGAAGGTGAATCATAATGGCACAGAGCAGCGTTCTAGTGATGAAGGAAGCTGAATCATAATGGCACAGAGCAATGTTCTAGTTCAGGTGAAGGAAGGTGAATCATAATGGCACAGAGCAGTGTTCTAGTTCAGGTGAAGGAAGGTGCATCATAATGGAACAGAGCAGTGTTCTAGTGCTGGTGAAGAAAGCTGAATCATAATGGCACAGAGCAGTGTTCTAGTGGTGATGAAGGAAGGTGAATCATAATGGCACAGAGCAGTGTTCTAGTGGTGGTGAAGGAAGGTGAATCATAATGGCACAGAGCCATGTTCTAGTGATGAAGGTAGGTGAATCATAATGGCACAGAGCAGTGTTCTAGTGGTGGTGAAGGAAGGTGAATCATAATGGCACAGAGCAGCGTTCTAGTTCAGGTGAAGGAAGGTGAATCATAATGGCACAGAGCAGTGTTCTAGTTCAGGTGAAGGAAGGTGAATCATAATGGCACAGAGCAGTGTTCTAGTGGTGGTGAAGGAAGCTGAATCATAATGGCACAGAGCAGTGTTCTAGTGCTGGTGAAGGAAGGTGAATCATAATGGCACAGAGCAGTGTTCTAGTGATGAAGGAAGGTGAATCATAATGGCACAGAGCAGTGTTCTAGTGATGAAGGAAGGTGAATCATAATGGCACAGAGCAGTGTTCTAGTGCTGGTGAAGGAAGGTGAATCATAATGGCACAGAGCAGTGTTCTAGTGCTGGTGAAGGAAGGTGAATCATAATGGCACAGAGCAGCGTTCTAGTGATGAAGGAAGGTGAATCATAATGGCACAGAGCAGTGTTCTAGTTCAGGTGAAGGAAGGTGAATCTAATGGCACAGAGCAGTGTTCTAGTTCAGGTGAAGGAAGGTGAATCATAATGGCACAGAGCAGTGTTCTAATTCAGGTGAAGGAAGGTGAATCATAATGGCACAGAGCAGTGTTCTAGTGGTGGTGAAGGAAGGTGAATCATAACGGCACAGAGCAGTTTTATGGTGGTGGAGAAGGAAGGTGAATTATAATGGCACAGAGCAGTGTTCTAGTGGTGATGAAGGAAGGTGAATCATAATGGCACAGAGCAGTGTTCTAGTTCAGGTGAAGGAAGGTGAATCATAATGGCACAGAGCAGTGTTCTAGTGGTGGTGAAGGAAGGTGAATCATAATGGCACAGAGCAGTGTTCTAGTGGTGGTGAAGGAAGCTGAATCATAATGGCACATAGCAGTGTTCTAGTGCTGGTGAAGGAAGGTGAATCATAATGGCACAGAGCATGTTCTAGTTCAGGTGAAGGAAGGTGAATCATAATGGCACAGAGCAGTGTTCTAGTTCAGGTGAAGGAAGGTGAATCATAATGGCACAGAGCAGTGTTCTAGTTCAGGTGAAGGAAGGTGAATCATAATGGCACAGAGCAGTGTTCTAGTTCAGGTGAAGGAAGGTGAATCATAACGACACAGAGCAGTGTTCTAGTGGTGGTGAAGGGAGCTGAATCATAATGGCACAGAACAGTGTTCTAGTGCTGGTGAAGGAAGGTGAATCATAATGGCACAGAGCAGTGTTCTAGTGATGAAGGAAGGTGAATCATAATGGCACAGAGCAGTGTTCTAGTGCTGGTGAAGGAAGGTGAATCATAATGGCACAGAGCAGTGTTCTAGTGGTGGTGAAGGAAGGTGAATCATAATGGCACAGAGCAGTGTTATGGTGGTGGAGAAGGAAGGTGAATTATAATGGCACAGAGCAGTGTTCTAGTGCTGGTGAAGGAAGGTGAATCATAATGGCACAGAGCAGTGTTCTAGTGCTGGTGAAGGAAGGTGAATCATAATGGCACAGAGCAGTGTTCTAGTGGTAGTGAAGGAAGGTGAATCATAATGGCACAGAGCAGCGTTCTAGTTCAGGTGAAGGAAGGTGAATCATAATGGCACAGAGCAGTGTTCTGGTGGTGGTGAAGGAAGGTGAATCATAATGGCACAGAGCAGTGTTCTAGTTCAGGTGAAGGAAGGTGAATCATAATGGCTCAGAGCAGTGTTCTAGTTCAGGTGAAGGAAGGTGAATCATAATGGCTCAGAGCAGTGTTCTAGTGATGAAGGAAGGTGAATCATAATGGCACAGAGCAGTGTTCTAGTTCAGGTGAAGGAAGGTGAATCATAATGGCACAGAGCAGTGTTCTAGTGGTGGTGAAGGAAGGTGAATCATAATGGCACAGAGCAGTGTTCTAGTGATGAAGGAAGGTGAATCATAATGGCACAGAGCAGTGTTCTAGTGATGAAGGAAGGTGAATCATAATGGCACAGAGCAGTGTTTTAGTGGTGGTGAAGGAAGGTGAATCATAATGGCACAGAGCAGTGTTCTAGTGATGAAGGAAGGTGAATCATAATGGCACAGAGCAGTGTTCTAGTGGTGGTGAAGGAAGGTGAATCATAATGGCACAGAGCAGTGTTCTAGTGATGAAGGAAGTTTTTTGTTTTGTTTGTTTGTTTGTATTTATTATGCGCACCGGACCCTGGGGTATAAGGGCGCAGAAAGTAAGAATATGTACAGCTTAGAGCATAAATTACAGGTTACAGTTACATGTTACAGAAATTACCAGTTACAGATGCAAGTTTACAATACAAGTTTACAATCGTATGGTGCAGATGCTGTGTAGCAAACAGGCGTAAGCATTATTATGGATTCAATTAGCAGTAGCTGTCGTCAGCCAGTTAATTACAATTTGCCTGAATTTGGAAAAGGAGTGTTCTAGCCTCGCGGTAGTGGGTAATTCGTTCCACAATTGAGCAGCTTTGACTGGGAAGCTAGCTCCGCCTATGGTGGTCAGTTTAAAGCGAGGTACTTGGAGGCGATTGGTGTAAGCAAGTCTGGTTTGTCTTGTGGGGTGTGATCTGGTGAATCTGTCCTTAAGGTATTGAGGGGCTTTTTTGTGTAGAGATTTGTATGTGAGAGATGCAATTTTAAGTCTGATTTTCTCATGGGTGGAGAGCCATTTGTGTTTCCTTCTTATTGCTGTAATGTGTTCTCTCCTGGGGATGTTCAATGCCGCTCGGAGGTCCTTGTTTTGCTGTATCTGGATTTTGTTGATGATGGATTTAGTGGCTCCTATGTACATTGCGTTACAATAATCTAGTTTAGAGATGATAAGGGCTCTGGCTAGTGTTAGACAACTGTGCTGGGAAAGGAATTGTTTTCCTGCTCTAATGAGCTTACATGTGTAGGCTGTTGAGGAAGCTAGGGAGTTTACCTTTTTGGAAAATGATAAGGTAGAATCAAGGTAGATCCCTAATGTTTTAACTTCTTTAGCAACTTGTATGCAGTTCCCATCTATGATAAAGGAAGAGTAATTTGTGCTTAGTTTATTGATGAGGGGTGCAGTGCCTAGGATAAGAAGCTCAGTTTTATCATTGTTCAGGCATAGGCCATGGGTTGCCATCCATGCCTGAACGATGCTGTATATTTTGTTCACCAGTGCTAGATCTTTTTCGTAAACCCCTGTGAGTGGGAGGAGGATCTGGGTATCGTCAGCGTAGTTAGTATACGTGATACCCAGATGGTCCAAATCATCAAACAGGGGCTTAGTGAATATGTTATATAGCGTTGGTGAAACACATGATCCCTGTGGCACACCGCAGGTAATAGGGATGGGGTCTGCAGCTGCTGTAGGTGAGAAAACCCTCATGGTGCGGTCACTAAGGAAGGATTGTATCCATGCTATGGCCTCAGTGGAGAAGTGTGCTGCTGAATCTAGGTGGTTACATAGGACTTTATGGTCCACTAAATCAAAAGCGGCCGATAGGTCTAGTAGCAGGAGGAGTGCTGGTTTTCCAGAATCTCGTACTTTGTCTATTTGGGCTTTCAGGTCAACAGTGCAGTTTCTGTGCCGTGAAGAGGGCGGAAGCCAGATTGTCGGGAGCCTAATAGTTGGTTTTGTTCCAGGAAATTCTGGATTTGGATATATGCCACCTTATCCAGTATCTTCAAAAGGAACGGTACCGTAGTAATAGGTCTATAATTAGTGGGTATAGTGGGGTCTAAAGTATCCTTTTTTAAGAGTGGGAGCACCCAGGACTCTTTTAAGTTACTGGGGATAATGCCTGTGGTAAAGGAGGCATTAATTAACTTAGTGATAAATGGTGCTAGATCTCGTGCGGCATCTTTGATGAGTTGTGCTGGACATAAGTCTCCTTTGCAGTTGGACGGTTTTAGACCGAGTATTACTTTCTCTACTTCTAGTATGGAGACTTTGGAGAAGTGGAATTGCGTAGTGGTTTTGGAGTTAGGAAGTGTCTTAATAGGCGGTAATATATTGGGTGCTAAGGTCTCGCGTTTTAGTTCTATTTTCTTTTGAAGGTTTCGGACTTTGTTAGAGAGGGCTTGCTGGATTTCAGAGCACCACTTTTTATCTTTAAGACAGTTATCTTGAGGTGTTATTGGGTTTTCCAGTTCTCTGAGTATGGCAAACAGTTCTTTTGTACTTGATTTGGCTTGTGTAATTCTGTTATTGTAGGTCTCTTGTTTAGCTAGGATGATTTCTTTTTTATAATGAGAAGAGATGTTAACTAATTTCAGTTTATTTTCTGGACTGGGGTTAATTTTCCACGTATTTTCCCATTTCCTTTTTTCTAATCTCAGATTTTTTAGGAGAGGGGTGAACCAGTTGTTCAGGTGGCTCTTTGGTTTGCTGTTTCTGAGCTTGAGTGGTGCGATGTCGTCAAGGGTTTTGTTCATGATGTTGTTAAATTCTTCCACTAGGCTGTTAGGGTTAAGGTTGTCAGGTAGAGCGTCCAAAGTGGGCATGATGCCGGGGAGTAGTTTGTCTAGTGTCATGTTTTTTTTGTTTCTGGTAAGTGCAGGAGGTGCACACGGTTGTTGCAGTTTGGGGGTGGCAGTGTCCAAGGAGAATGAGATTAGATGGTGATCTGACCAGATTTGGGGTGAGATGGTGAGAGTGGCTATATTGCAGTTGTGGTCAGCAATCCAATCAAGGGTTCTCCCTTTGATATGGGTGGGCTCAAGCACTCTTTGTGTGTAACCCAGTTCTGTTAGGGTGTTGGAAGCTGCTGTGGCTTGTAAGTCGTTGATATCATTAAAGCCAATATTGAGGTCACCTAGTAGTATTGATTGATTAGTATCTTTAAGGTTTTCTGATAGGATGGTAGTTAAGTCTTCTATGAAATTCTTGATAGGACCTGGAGGTCTGTATATCAAGTGAAGGTTAAGAGTTTGAGAGTTAGCTGTTGATGTCTTGGTGGACATTATCTCACAAGATTCAATGGTTGGTGAGGGGGTGAGTCTCATCCCGAGTTTAGTTTTGACGATGATGGCTAGTACGCCACCTCGAGCTCCGCACCTATCCGATCTGAGGATAGTATAATTGTTGGGCACAGCTAGGGATAGTGCTGGGCCTGATGCCTCATGCAGCCAAGTTTCTGTAATGGCTAGGAAGTCGTAGTCTTCTGTCAAGATAACTTCAGATATTTCTATGGCATGGGCGACTAAGGATCTAGCGTTTATTAAGGCTCCTTTGAGTTTAGGTGTGTGGTTAGGGTGTGTAGTAGTATTTATTGCAGCATTAGGAGTGGCATTTGTTTCTTTGTTTGTTTGGGAGTTGTTGTACTTAATGTAGTTATGGGTGAATGGTTTGCGAGTGGGTTCCTTTTTGGCTCGAATGGTGTTAGTTTCGTATTTGATGAGCGGATCAAAGATTCTGGGTAGTCTTGCTCGTAGTCTTAGGTTTCTGTCAGCTATGTTACATTGTGTAGTGGATTGTTGTATTGTAGTTGCTATAAGAGGCGACATGGTGAGTCGTTCCAGTAGGGCGAGTGAGGAGGCCAGGTATACTAGATAGGATAGTATAAGGAGCATTGTATAATGTGTGAGAGTCCTGTATCTAGATGGATGGCTAGAGTTCTAGTTTTGGGTAGTGTGCAGGCAGAGTAGCTGCTAAGTCTGCTGTGTTGTTATCTAGTGAGTGAGGTCAGGCACACAGTGTTAAGTTGCAGTGATCATAGGGCGCAGACAGATGGCAGTGTGGTGTATATATGGCCATGGGCAACACAATTGCTATGGTCTATGAGCGACCAAAGGGCACAGCACAATTACTGTAGTCTATGAGCGACCAGAGGGCACAACACAATTACTGTAGTCTATGAGCGACCAAAGGGCACAACACCATTACTGTGGTCTAGGAGCGAACAATGGGCACAACACAATTACTGTGGTCTATGAGCGACCAGAGGGCATAACACAATTACTGTGGTCTAGGAGCGACCAAAGGGCACAACACAATTACTGTGGTCTATGAGCGACCAAAGGGCACAACACAATTACTGTGGTCTATGAGCGACCAAAGGGCACAACGCAATTACTGTGGTCTATGAGCGACCAAAGGGCACAACACAATTTTATGAGCGACCAAAGGGCACAACACAATTACTGTGGTCTAGGAGCGACCAAAGGGCACAACACAATTATTGTGGTCTATGAGCGACCAAAGGGCACAACACAGTTACTGTGGTCTATGAGCGACCAAAGGGCACAACACAATTACTGTGGTCTATGAGCGACCAGAGGGCATAACACAATTACTGTGGTCTAGGAGCGACCAAAGGGCACAACACAATTACTGTGGTCTATGAGCGACCAAAGGGCACAACACAATTACTGTGGTCTATGAGCGACCAAAGGGCACAACGCAATTACTGTGGTCTATGAGCGACCAAAGGGCACAACACAATTTTATGAGCGACCAAAGGGCACAACACAATTACTGTGGTCTAGGAGCGACCAAAGGGCACAACACAATTACTGTGGTCTATGAGCGACCAAAGGGCACAACACAGTTACTGTGGTCTATTGGTCTATAAGCGACCAAAGGGCACAACACAATTACTGTGGTCTATGAGCGACCAAAGGGCACAACACAGTTACTGTGGTCTAGGAGCGACCAAAGGGCACAACACAATTACTGTGGTCTATGAGCGACCAAAGGGCACAACACAGTTACTGTGGTCTATGAGCGACCAAAGGGCACAACACAATTACTGTGGTCTATGAGCGACCAAAGGGCACAACACGGTTGCGGCGGCATTAGTGAGGCGCGGTGCGATATGTTGCATGAGAACAGTAGCAATAGCATAATGCACATGAGCAACAAAGAGTTAGCAAGAGTGAATTCACCAAGTTTGTGTGTTTATACTAGCAATAAGCAGTAGACATTCACATGAGGACCGGAGGATAGACTAAGCGACTAAGGGTGTTATGCTTTACTCACAGTGGGTTGAGTCCAGACAATGCAAGTAGAGAGTACTGCTTCTTCCTCGGCATAGCGGAGGCTGTCCCACGGTTAGATTAGTCTCTTTTTTCTGTGTGGTCCGTCAGGAAGCCTTCTTGCTCCTCCAAGGAAAGGTCTCGACTCTGCACTGGATTGCTCTCTCGGAGTTGGAAGGTCATAGTTTTTCCAGAGATGGGAAGTTGGTCATAACTTGAATATGGAAAGGAACCCGGTCGCGATCCTATTGCCTGCTGCTTCTGTAGTGAGTGAGGAGAGCTCCTACTCCCCCTTGGTGCAGTCGGGGATGCGTCCGGGTATGAGGGCTCCAACACAGCAGAATGTTTTGGTGGGGAATGTAGATTGGGTGTTGCGCTCACATGCGCTAAACAGGGGCAAAACAGGGCCTTGTACTGGCCTTCGACTGGCCGCCGGCTAATCATAATGGCACAGAGCAGTGTTCTAGTCATGAAGGAAGGTGAATCATAATGGCACAGAGCAGTGTTCTAGTGGTGATGAAGGAAGGTGAATCATAATGTCACAGAGCAGTGTTCTAGTGGTGGTGAAGGAAGGTGAATCATAATGGCACAGAGCAGTGTTCTAGTGATGAAGGAAGGTGAATCATAATGGCACAGAGCAGTGTTCTAGTGATGAAGGAAGGTGAATCATAATGGCACAGAGCAGTGTTCTGGTGGTGGTGAAGGAAGGTGAATCATGATGGCACAGAGCAGTGTTCTAGTGATGAAGGAAGGTGAATCATAATGGCACAGAGCAGTGTTCTAGTGATGAAGGAAGGTGAATCATAATGGTACAGAGCAGTGTTCTAGTGATGAAGGAAGGTGAATCATAATGGCACAGAGCAGTGTTCTAGTGATGAAGGAAGGTGGATCATAATGGCACAGAGCAGTGTTCTAGTGATGAAGGAAGTGGAATTATAATGGCACAGAGCAGTGTTCTAGTGCTGGTGAATGAAGGTGAATCATAATGGCACAGAGCAGCGTTCTAGTGATGAAGGAAGGTGAATCATAACGGCACAGAGCGGTGTTATGGTGGTGGTGAAGGAAGGTGAATCATAACGACACAGAGCAGTGTTCTAGTGGTGGTGAAGGAAGGTGAATCATAACGGCACAGAGCAGTGTTATGGTGGTGGAGAAGGAAGGTGAATTATAATGGCACAGAGCAGTGTTCTAGTGGTGATGAAGGAAGGTGAATCATAATGGCACAGAGCAGTGTTCTAGTTCAGGTGAAGGAAGGTGAATCATAATGGCACAGAGCAGTGTTCTAGTTCAGGTGAATCATAATGGCACAGAGCAGTGTTCTAGTGGTGGTGAAGGAAGCTGAATCATAATGGCACAGAGCAGTGTTCTAGTGCTGGTGAAGGAAGGTGAATCATAATGGCACAGAGCAGTGTTCTAGTGGTGGTGAAGGAATCTGAATCATAATGGCACAGAGCAGTGTTCTAGTGCTGGTGAAGGAAGGTGAATCATAATGGCACAGAGCAGTGTTCTAGTGATGAAGGAAGGTGAATCATAATGGCACAGAGCAGTGTTCTAGTGCTGGTGAAGGAAGGTGAATCATAATGGCACAGAGCAGCGTTCTAGTGATGAAGGAAGGTGAATCATAATGGCACAGAGCAGTGTTCTAGTTCAGGTGAAGGAAGGTGAATCATAATTGCACAGAGCAGTGTTCTAGTTCAGGTGAAGGAAGGTGAATCATAATGGCACAGAGCAGTGTTCTAGTTCAGGTGAAGGAAGGTGAATCATAATGGCACAGAGCAGTGTTCTAGTTCAGGTTAAAGAAGTTGAATCATAATGGCACAGAGCAGTGTTCTAGTGGTGGTGAAGGAAGGTGAATCATAACGGCACAGAGCAGTGTTATGGTGGTGGAGAAGGAAGGTGAATTATAATGGCACAGAGCAGTGTTCTAGTGGTGATGAAGGAAGGTGAATCATAATGGCACAGAGCAGTGTTCTAGTTCAGGTGAAGGAAGGTGAATCATAATGGCACAGAGCAGTGTTCTAGTGGTGGTGAAGGAAGGTGAATCATAATGGCACAGAGCAGTGTTCTAATGGTGGTGAAGGAAGCTGAATCATAATGGCACATAGAAGTGTTCTAGTGCTGGTGAAGGAAGGTGAATCATAATGGCACAGAGCATGTTCTAGTTCAGGTGAAGGAAGGTGAATCATAATGGCACAGAGCAGTGTTCTAGTTCAGGTGAAGGAAGGTGAATCATAATGGCACAGAGCAGTGTTCTAGTTCAGGTGAAGGAAGGTGAATCATAATGGCACAGAGCAGTGTTCTAGTTCAGGTGAAGGAAGGTGAATCATAACGACACAGAGCAGTGTTCTAGTGGTGGTGAAGGAAGCTGAATCATAATGGCACAGAGCAGTGTTCTAGTGCTGGTGAAGGAAGGTGAATCATAATGGCACAGAGCAGTGTTCTAGTGATGAAGGAAGGTGAATCATAATGGCACAGAGCAGTGTTCTAGTGCTGGTGAAGGAAGGTGAATCATAATGGCACAGAGCAGTGTTCTAGTGATGAAGGAAGGTGAATCATAATGGCACAGAGCAGTGTTCTAGTTCAGGTGAAGGAAGGTGAATCATAATGGCACAGAGCAGTGTTCTAGTGGTGGTGAAGGAAGGTGAATCATAATGGCACAGAGCAGTGTTCTAGTGATGAAGGAAGGTGAATCATAATGGCACAGAGCAGTGTACTAGTGGTGGTGAAGGAAGGTGAATCATAATGGCACAGAGCAGCGTTCTAGTTCAGGTGAAGGAAGGTGAATCATAATGGCACAGAGCAGTGTTCTAGTTCAGGTGAAGGAAGGTGAATCATAATGGCACAGAGCAGCGTTCTAGTGGTGGTGAAGGAAGCTGAATCATAATGGCACAGAGCAGTGTTCTAGTGATGAAGGAAGGTGAATCATAATGGCACAGAGCAGTGTTCTAGTGCTGGTGAAGGAAGGTGAATCATAATGGCACAGAGCAGCGTTCTAGTGATGAAGGAAGGTGAATCATAATGGCACAGAGCAGTGTTCTAGTTCAGGTGAAGGAAGGTGAATCATAATGGCACAGAGCAGCGTTCTAGTTCAGGTGAAGGAAGGTGAATCATAATGGCACAGAGCAGTGTTCTAGTTCAGGTTAAGGAAGGTGAATAATAATGGCACAGAGCAGTGTTCTAGTTCAGGTGAAGGAAGGTGAATCATAATGGCACAGAGCAGTGTTCTAGTTCAGGTGAAGGAAGGTGAATCATAATGGCACAGAGCAGTGTTCTAGTTCAGGTGAAGGAAGGTGAATCATAATGGTACAGAGAAGTGTTCTAGTTCAGGTGAAGGAAGGTGAATCATAATAGCACAGAGCAGTGTTCTAGTTCAGGTGAAGGAAGGTGAATCATAATGGCACAGAGCAGTGTTCTAGTGGTGGTGAAGGAAGCTGAATCATAATGGCACAGAGCAGTGTTCTAGTGATGAAGGAAGGTGGATCATAATGGCACAGAGCAGTGTTCTAGTGATGAAGGAAGGTGGATCATAATGGCACAGAGCAGTGTTCTAGTGATGAAGGAAGGTGGATCATAATGGCACAGAGCAGGGTTCTAGTGCTGGTGAAGGAAGGTGAATCATAATGGCACAGAGCAGCGTTCTAGTGATGAAGGAAGGTGAATCATAATGGCACAGAGCAGTGTTCTAGTTCAGGTGAAGGAAGGTGAATCATAATGGCACAGAGCAGTGTTCTAGTTCAGGTGAAGGAAGGTGAATCATAATGGCACAGAGCAGTGTTCTAGTTCAGGTGAAGGAAGCTGAATCATAATGGCACAGAGCAGTGTTCTAGTGATGAAGGAAGGTGGATCATAATGGCACAGAGCAGTGTTCTAGTGATGAAGGAAGGTGGATCATAATGGCACAGAGCAGTGTTCTAGTGATGAAGGAAGGTGGATCATAATGGCACAGAGCAGTGTTCTAGTGCTGGTGAAGGAAGGTGAATCATAATGGCACAGAGCAGCGTTCTAGTGATGAAGGAAGCTGAATCATAATGGCACAGAGCAGTGTTCTAGTTCAGGTGAAGGAAGGTGAATCATAATGGCACAGAGCAGTGTTCTAGTTCAGGTGAAGGAAGGTGAATCATAATGGAACAGAGCAGTGTTCTAGTGCTGGTGAAGGAAGCTGAATCATAATGGCACAGAGCAGTGTTCTAGTGCTGGTGAAGGAAGGTGAATCATAATGGCACAGAGCCGTGTTCTAGTGATGAAGGTAGGTGAATCATAATGGCACAGAGCAGTGTTCTAGTGGTGGTGAAGGAAGGTGAATCATAATGGCACAGAGCAGCGTTCTAGTTCAGGTGAAGGAAGGTGAATCATAATGGCACAGAGCAGTGTTCTAGTTCAGGTGAAGGAAGGTGAATCATAATGGCACAGAGCAGTGTTCTAGTGGTGGTGAAGGAAGCTGAATCATAATGGCACAGAGCAGTGTTCTAGTGCTGGTGAAGGAAGGTGAATCATAATGGCACAGAGCAGTGTTCTAGTGATGAAGGAAGGTGAATCATAATGGCACAGAGCAGTGTTCTAGTGCTGGTGAAGGAAGGTGAATCATAATGGCACAGAGCAGCGTTCTAGTGATGAAGGAAGGTGAATCATAATGGCACAGAGCAGTGTTCTAGTTCAGGTGAAGGAAGGTGAATCTAATGGCACAGAGCAGTGTTCTAGTTCAGGTGAAGGAAGGTGAATCATAATGGCACAGAGCAGTGTTCTAATTCAGGTGAAGGAAGGTGAATCATAATGGCACAGAGCAGTGTTCTAGTTCAGGTGAAGGAAGGTGAATCATAACGGCACAGAGCAGTGTTCTAGTTCAGGTGAAGGAAGGTGAATCATAATGGCACAGAGCAGTGTTCTAGTTCAGGTGAAGGAAGGTGAATCATAACGGCACAGAGCAGTGTTCTAGTTCAGGTGAAGGAAGGTGAATCATAATGGCACAGAGCAGTGTTCTAGTTCAGGTGAAGGAAGGTGAATCATAATGGCACAGAGCAGTGTTCTAGTGGTGGTGAAGGAAGGTGAATCATAATGGCACAGAGCAGCGTTCTAGTTCAGGTGAAGGAAGGTGAATCATAATGGCACAGAGCAGTGTTCTAGTTCAGGTGAAGGAAGGTGAATCATAATGGCACAGAGCAGTGTTCTAGTGGTGGTGAAGGAAGCTGAATCATAATGGCACAGAGCAGTGTTCTAGTGCTGGTGAAGGAAGGTGAATCATAATGGCACAGAGCAGTGTTCTAGTGATGAAGGAAGGTGAATCATAATGGCACAGAGCAGTGTTCTAGTGCTGGTGAAGGAAGGTGAATCATAATGGCACAGAGCAGCGTTCTAGTGATGAAGGAAGGTGAATCATAATGGCACAGAGCAGTGTTCTAGTTCAGGTGAAGGAAGGTGAATCTAATGGCACAGAGCAGTGTTCTAGTTCAGGTGAAGGAAGGTGAATCATAATGGCACAGAGCAGTGTTCTAATTCAGGTGAAGGAAGGTGAATCATAATGGCACAGAGCAGTGTTCTAGTTCAGGTGAAGGAAGGTGAATCATAACGGCACAGAGCAGTGTTCTAGTTCAGGTGAAGGAAGGTGAATCATAATGGCACAGAGCAGTGTTCTAGTTCAGGTGAAGGAAGGTGAATCATAACGGCACAGAGCAGTGTTCTAGTTCAGGTGAAGGAAGGTGAATCATAATGGCACAGAGCAGTGTTCTAGTTCAGGTGAAGGAAGGTGAATCATAATGGCACAGAGCAGTGTTCTAGTTCAGGTGAAGGAAGGTGGATCATAATGGCACAGAGCAGTGTTCTAGTTCAGGTGAAGGAAGGTGGATCATAATGGCACAGAGCAGTGTTCTAGTTCAGGTGAAGGAAGGTGAATCATAATAGCACAGAGCAGTGTTCTAGTGCTGGTGAAGGAAGGTGAATCATAATGGCACAGAGCAGCGTTCTAGTGATGAAGGAAGGTGAATCATAATGGCACAGAGCAGTGTTCTAGTTCAGGTGAAGGAAGGTGAATCATAATGGCACAGAGCAGTGTTCTAGTTCAGGTGAAGGAAGGTGAATCATAATGGCTCAGAGCAGTGTTCTAGTGGTGAAGGAAGCTGAATCATAATGGCACAGAGCAGTGTTCTAGTGATGAAGGAAGGTGGATCATAATGGCACAGAGCAGTGTTCTAGTGGTGGTGAAGGAAGGTGAATCATAATGGCACAGAGCAGTGTTCTAGTGATGAAGGAAGGTGAATCATGATGGCACAGAGCAGTGTTCTAGTGATGAAGGAAGGTGAATCATAATGGCACAGAGCAGTGTTCTAATGATGAAGGAAGGTGAATCATAATGGCACAGAGCAGTGTTCTAGTGATGAAGGAAGGTGGATCATAATGGCACAGAGCAGTGTTCTAGTGATGAAGGAAGGTGGATCATAATGGCACAGAGCAGTGTTCTAGTGGTGGTGAAGGAAGGTGAATCATAATGGCACAGAGCAGTGTTCTGGTGGTGGTGAAGGAAGGTGAATCATGATGGCACAGAGCAGTGTTCTAGTGATGAAGGAAGGTGAATCATAATGGCACAGAGCAGTGTTCTAGTGATGAAGGAAGGTGAATCATAATGGCATAGAGCAGTGTTCTAGTGATGAAGGAAGGTGGATCATAATGGCACAGAGCAGTGTTCTAGTTCAGGTGAAGGAAGGTGAATCATAATGGCACAGAGCAGTGTTATGGTGGTGGAGAAGGAAGGTGAATTATAATGGCACAGAGCAGTGTTCTAGTGCTGGTGAAGGAAGGTGAATCATAATGGCACAGAGCAGTGTTCTAGTGATGAAGGAAGGTGAATCATAATGGCACAGAGCAGTGTTCTAGTTCAGGTGAAGGAAGGTGAATCATAATGGCACAGAGCAGCGTTCTAGTGATGAAGGAAGGTGAATCATAATGGCACAGAGCAGTGTTCTAGTGGTGATGAAGGAAGGTGGATCATAATGGCACAGAGCAGTGTTCTGGTGGTGGTGAAGGAAGGTGAATCATGATGGCACAGAGCAGTGTTCTAGTGATGAAGGAAGGTGAATCATAATGGCACAGAGCAGTGTTCTAGTGATGAAGGAAGGTGAATCATAATGGCACAGAGCAGTGTTCTAGTGATGAAGGAAGGTGGATCATAATGGCACAGAGCAGTGTTCTAGTTCAGGTGAAGGAAGGTGAATCATAATGGCACAGAGCAGTGTTATGGTGGTGGAGAAGGAAGGTGAATTATAATGGCACAGAGCAGTGTTCTAGTGCTGGTGAAGGAAGGTGAATCATAATGGCACAGATCAGTGTTCTAGTTCAGGTGAAGGAAGGTGAATCATAATGGCACAGAGCAGTGTTCTAGTTCAGGTGAAGGAAGGTGAATCATAATGGCACAGAGCAGTGTTATGGTGGTGGAGAAGGAAGGTGAATTATAATGGCACAGAGCAGTGTTCTAGTTCAGGTGAAGGAAGGTGAATCATAATGGCACAGATCAGTGTTCTAGTTCAGGTGAAGGAAGGTGAATCATAATGGCACAGAGCAGTGTTATGGTGGTGGAGAAGGAAGGTGAATTATAATGGCACAGAGCAGTGTTCTAGTGCTGGTGAAGGAAGGTGAATCATAATGGCACAGAGCAGTGTTCTAGTGCTGGTGAAGGAAGGTGAATCATAATGGCACAGAGCAGTGTTCTAGTGATGAAGGAAGGTGAATCATAATGGCACAGAGCAGTGTTCTAGTGATGAAGGAAGGTGAATCATAATGGCACAGAGCAGTGTTCTAGTGATGAAGGAAGGTGAATCATAATGGCACAGAGCAGTGTTCTAGTGATGAAGGAAGGTGAATCATAATGGCACATAGCAGTGTTCTAGCGATGAAGGAAGGTGAATCATAATGGCACAGAGCAGTGTTCTAGTGATGAAGGAAGGTGGATCATAATGGCACAGAGCAGTGTTCTAGTGATGAAGGAAGGTGAATCATAATGGCACAGAGCAGCGTTCTGGTTCAGGTGAAGGAAGGTGAATCATAATGGCACAGAGCAGTGTTCTAGTTCAGGTGAAGGAAGGTGAATCATAATGGCACAGAGCAGTGTTCTAGTGATGAAGGAAGGTGGATCATAATGGCACAGAGCAGTGTTCTAGTGATGAAGGAAGGTGAATCATAATGGCACAGAGCAGTGTTCTAGTTCAGGTGAAGGAAGGTGAATCATAATGGCACAGAGCAGTGTTCTAGTTCAGGTGAAGGAAGGTGAATCATAATGGCACAGAGCAGTGTTATGGTGGTGGAGAAGGAAGGTGAATTATAATGGCACAGAGCAGTGTTCTAGTGATGAAGGAAGGTGAATCATAATGGCACAGAGCAGTGTTCTAGTTCAGGTGAAGGAAGGTGAATCATAATGGCACAGAGCAGTGTTCTAGTGATGAAGGGAGGTGAATCATAATGGCACAGAGCAGTGTTCTAGTTCAGGTGAAGGAAGGTGAATCATAATGGCACAGAGCAGTGTTCTAGTTCAGGTGAAGGAAGGTGAATCATAATGTCACAGAGCAGTGTTCTAGTTCAGGTGAAGGAAGGTGAATCATAATGGCACAGAGCAGTGTTATGGTGGTGGAGAAGGAAGGTGAATTATAATGGCACAGAGCAGTGTTCTAGTGCTGGTGAAGGAAGGTGAATCATAATGGCACAGAGCAGTGTTCTAGTGCTGGTGAAGGAAGGTGAATCATAATGGCACAGAGCAGTGTTCTAGTGGTAGTGAAGGAAGGTGAATCATAATGGCACAGAGCAGTGTTCTAGTGATGAAGGAAGGTGAATCATAATGGCACAGAGCAGTGTTCTAGTTCAGGTGAAGGAAGGTGAATCATAATGGCAGAGAGCACTGTTCTAGTGATGAAGGAAGGTGAATCATAATGGCACAGAGCAGTGTTCTAGTGCTGGTGAAGGAATGTGAATCATAATGGCACAGATCAGTGTTCTAGTGATGAAGGAAGGTGAATCATAATGGCACAGAGCAGTGTTCTAGTGCTGGTGAAGGAAGG
Source organism: Ambystoma mexicanum (assembly GCF_040938575.1). Taxonomy (NCBI): domain Eukaryota; kingdom Metazoa; phylum Chordata; class Amphibia; order Caudata; family Ambystomatidae; genus Ambystoma; species Ambystoma mexicanum. The sequence goes on from NC_090935.1 coordinate 17,524,147, forward strand.
TGAATCATAATGGCACAGAGCAGTGTTCTAGTGCTGGTGAAGGAAGGTGAATCATAATGGCACGGAGCAGCGTTCTAGTGATGAAGGAAGGTGAATCATAATGGCACAGAGCAGTGTTCTAGTGATGAAGGAAGGTGAATCATAATGGCACAGAGCAGTGTTCTAGTGATGAAGGAAGGTGGATCATAATGGCACAGAGCAGTGTTCTAGTTCAGGTGAAGGAAGGTGAATCATAATGGCACAGAGCAGTGTTCTAGTGATGAAGGAAGGTGAATCATAATGGCACAGAGCAGTGTTCTAGTGATGAAGGAAGGTGAATCATAATGGCACAGAGCAGTGTTCTAGTGATGAAGGAAGGTGAATCATAATGGCACAGAGCAGTGTTCTAGTGATGAAGGAAGGTGAATCATAATGGCACAGAGCAGTGTTCTAGTTCAGGTGAAGGAAGGTGAATCATAATGGCACAGAGCAGTGTTCTAGTGATGAAGGAAGGTGAATCATAATGGCACAGAGCAGTGTTCTAGTGATGAAGGAAGGTTTTTTGTTTTGTTTGTTTGTTTGTATTTATTATGCGCACCGGACCCTGGGGTATAAGGGCGCAGAAAGTAAGAATATGTACAGCTTAGAGCATAAATTACAGGTTACAGTTACATGTTACAGAAATTACCAGTTACAGATGCAAGTTTACAATACAAGTTTACAATCCTATGGTGCAGATGCTGTGTAGCAAACAGGCGTAAGCATTATCATGGATTCAATTAGCAGTAGCTGTCGTCAGCCAGTTAATTACAATTTGCCTGAATTTGGAAAAAGAGTGTTCTAGCCTCGCGGTAGTGGGTAATTCGTTCCACAATTGAGCAGCTTTGACTGGGAAGCTAGCTCCGCCTATGGTGGTCAGTTTAAAGCGAGGTACTTGTAGGCGATTGGTGTAAGCAAGTCTGGTTTGTCTTGTGGGGTGTGATCTGGTGAATCTGTCCTTAAGGTATTGAGGGGCTTTGTTGTGTAGAGATTTGTATGTGAGAGATGCAATTTTAAGTCTGATTTTCTCATGGGTGGAGAGCCATTTGTGTTTCCTTCTTATTGCTGTAATGTGTTCTCTCCTGGGGATGTTCAATGCCGCTCGGAGGGCCTTGTTTTGCTGTATCTGGATTTTGTTGATGATGGATTTAGTGGCTCCTATGTACAGTGCATTACAATAATCTAGTTTAGAGATGATAAGGGCTCTGGCTAGTGTTAGACAACTGTGCTGGGAAAGGAATTGTTTTCCTGCTCTAATGAGCTTACATGTGTAGGCTGTTGAGGAAGCTAGGGAGTTTACCTGTTTGGAAAATGATAAGGTAGAATCAAGGTAGATCCCTAATGTTTTAACTTCTTTAGCAACTTGTGTGCAGTTCCCATCTATGATAAAGGAAGAGTAATTTGTGCTAAGTTTATTGATGAGGGGTGCGGTGCCTAGGATAAGAAGCTCAGTTTTATCATCGTTCAGGCATAGGCCATGGGTTGCCATCCATGCCTGAACGATGCTGTATATTTTGTTCACCAGTGCTAGATCTTTTTCGTAAACCCCTGTGAGTGGGAGGAGGATCTGGGTATCGTCAGCGTAGTTAGTATACGTGATACCCAGATGGTCCAAATCATCAAACAGGGGCTTAGTGAATATGTTATATAGCGTTGGTGAAACGCATGATCCCTGTGGCACACCGCAGGTAATAGGGATGGGGTCTGAAGCTGCTGTAGGTGAGAAAACCCTCATGGTGCGGTCACTAAGGAAGGATTGTATCCATGCTATGGCCTCAGTGGAGAAGTATGCTGCTGAATCTAGGTGGTTACATAGGACTTTATGGTCCACTAAATCAAAAGCGGCCGATAGGTCTAGTAGCAGGAGGAGTGCTGGTTTTCCAGAATCTCGTACTTTGTCTATTTGGGCTTTCAGGTCAATCAGTGCAGTTTCTGTGCCGTGAAGAGGGCGGAAGCCAGATTGTCGGGAGCCTAATAGTTGGTTTTGTTCCAGGAAATTCTGGATTTGGATATATGCCACCTTATCCAGTATCTTCAAAAGGAACGGTACCGTAGTAATAGGTCTATAATTAGTGGGTATAGTGGGGTCTAAAGTAGCCTTTTTTAAGAGTGGGAGAACCCAGGACTCTTTTAAGTTACTGGGGATAATGCCTGTGGTAAAGGAGGCATTAATTAACTTAGTGATAAATGGTGCTAGATCTCGTGCGGCATCTTTGATGAGTTGTGCTGGACATAAGTCTCCTTTGCAGTTGGACGGTTTTAGACCGAGTATTACTTTCTCTACTTCTAGTATGGAGACTTTGGAGAAGTGGAATTGCATAGTGGGTTTGGAGTTAGGAAGTGTCTTAATAGGCGGTAATATATTGGGTGCTAAGGTCTCGCGTTTTAGTTCTATTTTCTTTTGAAGGTTTCGGACTTTGTTAGAGAGGGCTTGCTGGATTTCAGAGCACCACTTTTTATCTTTAAGACAGTTATCTTGAGGTGTTATTGGGTTTTCCAGTTCTCTGAGTATGGCGAACAGTTCTTTTGTACTTGATTTGGCTTGTGTAATTCTGTTATTGTAGGTCTCTTGTTTAGCTAGGATGATTTCTTTTTTATAATGAGAAGAGATGTTAACTAATTTCAGTTTATTTTCTGGACTGGGGTTAATTTTCCACGTATTTTCCCATTTCCTTTTTTCTAATCTCAGATTTTTTAGGAGAGGGGTGAACCAGTTGTTCAGGTGGCTCTTTGGTTTGCTGTTTCTGAGCTTGAGTGGTGCGATGTCGTCAAGGGTTTTGTTCATGATGTTGTTAAATTCTTCCACTAGGCTGTTAGGGTTAAGGTTGTCAGGTAGAGCGTCCAAAGTGGGCATGATGCCGGGGAGTAGTTTGTCTAGTGTCATGTTTTTTTTGTTTCTGGTAAGTGCAGGAGGTGCACACGGTTGTTGCAGTTTGGGGGTGGCAGTGTCCAAGGAGAATGAGATTAGATGGTGATCTGACCAGATTTGGGGTGAGATGGTGAGAGTGGCTATATTGCAGTTGTGGTCAGTAATCCAATCAAGGGTTCTCCCTTTGATATGGGTGGGCTCGAGCACTCTTTGTGTGTAACCCAGTTCTGTTAGGGTGTTGGAAGCTGCTGTGGCTTGTAAGTCGGTGATATCATTAGAGCCAATATTGAGGTCACCTAGTAGTATTGATTGAGTAGTATCTTTAAGGTTTTCTGATAGGATGGTAGTTAAGTCTTCTATGAAATTCTTGATAGGACCTGGAGGTCTGTATATCAAGTGAAGGTTAAGAGTTTGAGAGTTAGCTGTTGATGTCTTGGTGGACATTATCTCACAAGATTCAATGGTTGGTGAGGGGGTGAGTCTCATCCCGAGTTTAGTTTTGACGATGATGGCTAGTACGCCACCTCGAGCTCCGCACCTATCCGATCTGAGGATAGTATAATTGTTGGGCACAGCTAGGGATAGTGCTGGGCCTGATGCCTCATGCAGCCAAATTTCTGTAATGGCTAGGAAGTCGTAGTCTTCTGTCAAGATAACTTCAGATATTTCTATGGCATGGGCGACTAAGGATCTAGCGTTTATTAAGGCTCCTTTGAGTTTAGGTGTGCGGTTAGGGTGTGTAGCAGTATTTATTGCAGCATTAGGAGTGGCATTTGTTTCTTTGTTTGTTTGGTAGTTGTTGTACTTAATGTAGTTATGGGTGAATGGTTTGCGAGTGGGTTCCTTTTTGGCTCGAATGGTGTTAGTTTCGTATTTGATGAGCGGATCAAAGATTCTGGGTAGTCTTGCTCGTAGTCTTAGGTTTCTGTCAGCTATGTTACATTGTGTAGTGGATTGTTGTATTGTAGTTGCTATAAGAGGCGACATGGTGAGTCGTTCCAGTAGGGCGAGTGAGGAGGCCAGGTATACTAGATAGGATAGTATAAGGAGCATTGTATAATGTGTGAGAGTCCTGTATCTAGATGGATGGCTAGAGTTCTAGTTTTGGGTAGTGTGCAGGCAGAGTAGCTGCTAAGTCTGCTGTGTTGTTATCTAGTGAGTGAGGTCAGGCACACAGTGTTAAGTTGCAGTGATCATAGGGCGCAGACAAATGGCAGTGTGGTGTATATATGGCCATGGGCAACACAATTGCTATGGTCTATGAGTGACCAAAGGGCACAGCACAATTACTGTAGTCTATGAGCGACCAGAGGGCACAACACAATTACTGTAGTCTATGAGCGACCAAAGGGCACAACACCATTACTGTGGTCTAGGAGCGACCAAAGGGCACAACACAATTACTGTGGTCTATGAGCGACCAGAGGGCATAACACAATTACTGTGGTCTAGGAGCGACCAAAGGGCACAACACAATTACTGTGGTCTATGAGCGACCAAAGGGCACAACACAATTACTGTGGTCTATGAGCGACCAAAGGGCACAACGCAATTACTGTGGTCTATGAGCGACCAAAGGGCACAACACAATTTTATGAGCGACCAAAGGGCACAACACAATTACTGTGGTCTAGGAGCGACCAAAGGGCACAACACAATTACTGTGGTCTATGAGCGACCAAAGGGCACAACACAGTTACTGTGGTCTATGAGCGACCAAAGGGCACAACACAATTACTGTGGTCTATGAGCAACCAAAGGGCACAACACAGTTACTGTGGTCTATGAGCGACCAAAGGGCACAACACAATTACTGTGGTCTATGAGCGACCAAAGGGCACAACACGGTTGCGGCGGCATTAGTGAGGCGCGGCGCGATATGTTGCATGAGAACAGTAGCAATAGCATAATGCACATGAGCAACAAAGAGTTAGCAAGAGTGAATTCACCAAGTTTGTGTGTTTATACTAGCAATAAGCAGTAGACATTCACATGAGGACCGGAGGATAGACTAAGCGACTAAGGGTGTTATGCTTTACTTACAGTGGGTTGAGTCCAGACAATGCAAGTAGAGAGTACTGCTTCTTCCTCGGCATAGCGGAGGCTGTCCCACGGTTAGATTAGTCTCTTTTTTCTGTGGGGTCCGTCAGGAAGCCTTCTTGCTCCTCCAAGGAAAGGTCTCGACTCTGCACTGGATTGCTCTCTCGGAGTTGGAAGGTCATAGTTTTTCCAGAGATGGGAAGTTGGTCATAACTTGAATATGGAAAGGAACCCGGTCGGGATCCTATTGCCTGCTGCTTCTGTAGTGAATGAGGAGAGCTCCTACTCCCCCTTGGTGCAGTCGGGGATGCGTCCGGGTATGAGGGCTCCAACACAGCAGAATGTTTTGGTGGGGAATGTAGATTGGGTGTTGCGCTCACATGCGCTAAACAGGGGCAAAACAGGGCCTTGTACTGACCTTCGACTGGCCGCCGGCTAATCATAATGGCACAGAGCAGTGTTCTAGTGATGAAGGAAGGTGAATCATAATGGCACAGAGCAGTGTTCTAGTGGTGGTGAAGGAAGGTGAATCATAATGTCACAGAGCAGTGTTCTAGTGGTGGTGAAGGAAGGTGAATCATAATGGCACAGAGCAGTGTTCTAGTGATGAAGGAAGGTGAATCATAATGGCACAGAGCAGTGTTCTAGTGATGAAGGAAGGTGAATCATAATGGCACAGAGCAGTGTTCTGGTGGTGGTGAAGGAAGGTGAATCATGATGGCACAGAGCAGTGTTCTAGTGATGAAGGAAGGTGAATCATAATGGCACAGAGCAGTGTTCTAGTGATGAAGGAAGGTGAATCATAATGGTACAGAGCAGTGTTCTAGTGATGAAGGAAGGTGAATCATAATGGCACAGAGCAGTGTTCTAGTGATGAAGGAAGTGGAATTATAATGGCACAGAGCAGTGTTCTAGTGCTGGTGAATGAAGGTGAATCATAATGGCACAGAGCAGCGTTCTAGTGCTGGTGAATGAAGGTGAATCATAACGGCACAGAGCAGTGTTATGGTGGTGGTGAAGGAAGGTGAATCATAACGACACAGAGCAGTGTTCTAGTGGTGGTGAAGGAAGGTGAATCATAACGGCACAGAGCAGTGTTATGGTGGTAGAGAAGGAAGGTGAATTATAATGGCACAGAGCAGTGTTCTAGTGGTGATGAAGGAAGGTGAATCATAATGGCACAGAGCAGTGTTCTAGTTCAGGTGAAGGAAGGTGAATCATAATGGCACAGAGCAGTGTTCTAGTTCAGGTGAAGGAAGGTGAATCATAATGGCACAGAGCAGTGTTCTAGTGGTGGTGAAGGAAGCTGAATCATAATGGCACAGAGCAGTGTTCTAGTGCTGGTGAAGGAAGGTGAATCATAATGGCACAGAGCAGTGTTCTAGTTCAGGTGAAGGAAGGTGAATCATAATGGCACAGAGCAGTGTTCTAGTGGTGGTGAAGGAAGCTGAATCATAATGGCACAGAGCAGTGTTCTAGTGCTGGTGAAGGAAGGTGAATCATAATGGCACAGAGCAGTGTTCTAGTGATGAAGGAAGGTGAATCATAATGGCACAGAGCAGTGTTCTAGTTCAGGTGAAGGAAGGTGAATCATAATGGCACAGAGCAGTGTTCTGGTGGTGGTGAAGGAAGGTGAATCATAATGGTACAGAGCAGTGTTCTAGTGATGAAGGAAGGTGAATCATAATGGCACAGAGCAGCGTTCTAGTTCAGGTGAAGGAAGGTGAATCATAATGGCACAGAGCAGTGTTCTAGTTCAGGTGAAGGAAGGTGAATCATAATGGCACAGAGCAGTGTTCTAGTTCAGGTGAAGGAAGGTGAATCATAATGGCACAGAGCAGTGTTCTAGTTCAGGTGAAGGAAGGTGAATCATAATGGCACAGAGCAGTGTTCTAGTTCAGGTGAAGGAAGGTGAATCATAATGGCACAGAGCAGTGTTCTAGTTCAGGTGAAGGAAGGTGAATCATAATGGCACAGAGCAGTGTTCTAGTTCAGGTGAAGGAAGGTGAATCATAATGGCACAGAGCAGTGTTCTAGTTCAGGTGAAGGAAGGTGAATCATAATGGCACAGAGCAGTGTTCTAGTTCAGGTGAAGGAAGGTGAATCATAATGGCACAGAGCAGTGTTCTAGTGCTGGTGAAGGAAGGTGAATCATAATGGCACAGAGCAGCGTTCTAGTTCAGGTGAAGGAAGGTGAATCATAATGGCACAGAGCAGTGTTCTAGTTCAGGTGAAGGAAGGTGAATCATAATGGCACAGAGCAGTGTTCTAGTTCAGGTGAAGGAAGGTGAATCATAATGGCACAGAGCAGTGTTCTAGTTCAGGTTAAGGAAGGTGAATCATAATGGCACAGAGCAGTGTTCTAGTGGTGGTGAAGGAAGGTGAATCATAACGGCACAGAGCAGTTTTATGGTGGTGGAGAAGGAAGGTGAATTATAATGGCACAGAGCAGTGTTCTAGTGGTGATGAAGGAAGGTGAATCATAATGGCACAGAGCAGTGTTCTAGTTCAGGTGAAGGAAGGTGAATCATAATGGCACAGAGCAGTGTTCTAGTGGTGGTGAAGGAAGGTGAATCATAATGGCACAGAGCAGTGTTCTAGTGGTGGTGAAGGAAGCTGAATCATAATGGCACATAGCAGTGTTCTAGTGCTGGTGAAGGAAGGTGAATCATAATGGCACAGAGCATGTTCTAGTTCAGGTGAAGGAAGGTGAATCATAATGGCACAGAGCAGTGTTCTAGTTCAGGTGAAGGAAGGTGAATCATAATGGCACAGAGCAGTGTTCTAGTTCAGGTGAAGGAAGGTGAATCATAATGGCACAGAGCAGTGTTCTAGTTCAGGTGAAGGAAGGTGAATCATAACGACACAGAGCAGTGTTCTAGTGGTGGTGAAGGGAGCTGAATCATAATGGCACAGAGCAGTGTTCTAGTGCTGGTGAAGGAAGGTGAATCATAATGGCACAGAGCAGTGTTCTAGTGATGAAGAAAGGTGAATCATAATGGCACAGAGCAGTGTTCTAGTGCTGGTGAAGGAAGGTGAATCATAATGGCACAGAGCAGTGTTCTAGTGATGAAGGAAGGTGAATCATAATGGCACAGAGCAGTGTTCTAGTTCAGGTGAAGGAAGGTGAATCATAATGGCACAGAGCAGTGTTCTAGTGGTGGTGAAGGAAGGTGAATCATAATGGCACAGAGCAGTGTTCTAGTGATGAAGGAAGGTGAATCATAATGGCACAGAGCAGTGTACTAGTGGTGGTGAAGGAAGGTGAATCATAATGGCACAGAGCAGCGTTCTAGTTCAGGTGAAGGAAGGTGAATCATAATGGCACAGAGCAGTGTTCTAGTTCAGGTGAAGGAAGGTGAATCATAATGGCACAGAGCAGTGTTCTAGTGGTGGTGAAGGAAGCTGAATCATAATGGCACAGAGCAGTGTTCTAGTGATGAAGGAAGGTGAATCATAATGGCACAGAGCAGTGTTCTAGTGCTGGTGAAGGAAGGTGAATCATAATGGCACAGAGCAGCGTTCTAGTGATGAAGGAAGGTGAATCATAATGGCACAGAGCAGTGTTCTAGTTCAGGTGAAGGAAGGTGAATCATAATGGCACAGAGCAGCGTTCTAGTTCAGGTGAAGGAAGGTGAATCATAATGGCACAGAGCAGTGTTCTAGTTCAGGTGAAGGAAGGTGAATCATAATGGCACAGAACAGTGTTCTAGTTCAGTTTAAGGAAGGTGAATCATAATGGCACAGAGCAGTGTTCTAGTTCAGGTGAAGGAAGGTGAATCATAATGGCACAGAGCAGTGTTCTACTTCAGGTGAAGGAAGGTGAATCATAATGGCACAGAGCAGTGTTCTAGTTCAGGTGAAGGAAGGTGAATCATAATGGAACAGAGCAGTGTTCTAGTTCAGGTGAAGGAAGGTGAATCATAATGGCACAGAGCAGTGTTCTAGTTCAGGTGAAGGAAGGTGAATCATAATGGCACAGAGCAGTGTTCTAGTTCAGGTGAAGGAAGGTGAATCATAATGGCACAGAGCAGTGTTCTAGTGGTGGTGAAGGAAGCTGAATCATAATGGCACAGAGCAGTGTTCTAGTGATGAAGGAAGGTGGATCATAATGGCACAGAGCAGTGTTCTAGTGATGAAGGAAGGTGGATCATAATGGCACAGAGCAGTGTTCTAGTGATGAAGGAAGGTGGATCATAATGGCACAGAGCAGTGTTCTAGTGCTGGTGAAGGAAGGTGAATCATAATGACACAGAGCAGCGTTCTAGTGATGAAGGAAGGTGAATCATAATGGCACAGAGCAGTGTTCTAGTTCAGGTGAAGGAAGGTGAATCATAACGGCACAGAGCAGTGTTATGGTGGTGGTGAAGGAAGGTGAATCATAATGACACAGAGCAGTGTTCTAGTGGTGGTGAAGGAAGGTGAATCATAACGGCACAGAGCAGTGTTATGGTGGTGGAGAAGGAAGGTGAATTATAATGGCACAGAGCAGTGTTCTAGTGGTGATGAAGGAAGGTGAATCATAATGGCACAGAGCAGTGTTCTAGTTCAGGTGAAGGAAGGTGAATCATAATGGCACAGAGCAGTGTTCTAGTTCAGGTGAAGGAAGGTGAATCATAATGGCACAGAGCAGTGTTCTAGTGGTGGTGAAGGAAGCTGAATCATAATGGCACAGAGCAGTGTTCTAGTGCTGGTGAAGGAAGGTGAATCATAATGGCACAGAGCAGTGTTCTAGTTCAGGTGAAGGAAGGTGAATCATAATGGCACAGAGCAGTGTTCTAGTGGTGGTGAAGGAAGCTGAATCATAATGGCACAGAGCAGTGTTCTAGTGCTAGTGAAGGAAGGTGAATCATAATGGCACAGAGCAGTGTTCTAGTGATGAAGGAAGGTGAATCATAATGGCACAGAGCAGCGGTCTAGTGATGAAGGAAGGTGAATCATAATGGCACAGAGCAGTGTTCTAGTTCAGGTGAAGGAAGGTGAATCATAATGGCACAGAGCAGTGTTCTAGTGATGAAGGAAGGTGAATAATAATGGTACAGAGCGGTGTTCTAGTGATGAAGGAAGGTGAATCATAATGGCACAGAGCAGTGTTCTAGTGATGAAGGAAGGTGGATCATAATGGCACAGAGCAGTGTTCTAGTGATGAAGGAAGTGGAATTATAATGGCACAGAGCAGTGTTCTAGTGCTGGTGAATGAAGGTGAATCATAATGGCACAGAGCAGCGTTCTAGTGATGAAGGAAGGTGAATCATAACGACACAGAGCAGTGTTCTAGTGGTGGTGAAGGAAGGTGAATCATAACGGCACAGAGCAGTGTTATGGTGGTAGAGAAGGAAGGTGAATTATAATGGCACAGAGCAGTGTTCTAGTGGTGATGAAGGAAGGTGAATCATAATGGCACAGAGCAGTGTTCTAGTTCAGGTGAAGGAAGGTGAATCATAATGGCACAGAGCAGTGTTCTAGTTCAGGTGAAGGAAGGTGAATCATAATGGCACAGAGCAGTGTTCTAGTGGTGGTGAAGGAAGCTGAATCATAATGGCACAGAGCAGTGTTCTAGTGCTGGTGAAGGAAGGTGAATCATAATGGCACAGAGCAGTGTTCTAGTTCAGGTGAAGGAAGGTGAATCATAATGGCACAGAGCAGTGTTCTAGTGGTGGTGAAGGAAGCTGAATCATAATGGCACAGAGCAGTGTTCTAGTGCTGGTGAAGGAAGGTGAATCATAATGGCACAGAGCAGTGTTCTAGTGATGAAGGAAGGTGAATCATAATGGCACAGAGCAGTGTTCTAGTGCTGGTGAAGGAAGGTGAATCATAATGGCACAGAGCAGTGTTCTAGTGGTGGTGAAGGAAGCTGAATCATAATGGCACAGAGCAGTGTTCTAGTGATGAAGGAAGGTGCATCATAATGGCACAGAGCAGCGTTCTAGTGATGAAGGAAGGTGAATCATAATGGCACAGAGCAGTGTTCTAGTTGAGGTGAAGGAAGGTGAATCATAATGGCACAGAGCAGTGTTCTAATTCAGGTGAAGGAAGGTGAATCATAATGGCACAGAGCAGTGTTCTGGTGGTGGTGAAGGAAGGTGAATCATAATGGCACAGAGCAGTGTTCTAGTGATGAAGGAAGGTGAATCATAATGGCACAGAGCAGTGTTCTAGTGCTGGTGAAGGAAGGTGAATCATAATGGCACAGAGCAGCGTTCTAGTGATGAAGGAAGGTGAATCATAATGGCACAGAGCAGTGTTCTAGTTCAGGTGAAGGAAGGTGAATCATAATGGCACAGAGCAGTGTTCTAGTTCAGGTGAAGGAAGGTGAATCATAATGGCACAGAGCAGTGTTCTAGTTCAGGTGAAGGAAGGTGAATCATAATGGCACAGAGCAGTGTTCTAGTTCAGGTTAAGGAAGGTGAATCATAATGGCACAGAGCAGTGTTCTAGTGGTGGTGAAGGAAGGTGAATCATAACGGCACAGAGCAGTTTTATGGTGGTGGAGAAGGAAGGTGAATTATAATGGCACAGAGCAGTGTTCTAGTGGTGATGAAGGAAGGTGAATCATAATGGCACAGAGCAGTGTTCTAGTTCAGGTGAAGGAAGGTGAATCATAATGGCACAGAGCAGTGTTCTAGTGGTGGTGAAGGAAGGTGAATCATAATGGCACAGAGTAGTGTTCTAGTGGTGGTGAAGGAAGCTGAATCATAATGGCACATAGCAGTGTTCTAGTGCTGGTGAAGGAAGGTGAATCATAATGGCACAGAGCATGTTCTAGTTCAGGTAAAGGAAGGTGAATCATAATGGCACAGAGCAGTGTTCCAGTTCAGGTGAAGGAAGGTGAATCATAATGGCACAGAGCAGTGTTCTAGTTCAGGTGAAGGAAGGTGAATCATAATGGCACAGAGCAGTGTTCTAGTTCAGGTGAAGGAAGGTGAATCATAACGACACAGAGCAGTGTTCTAGTGGTGGTGAAGGGAGCTGAATCATAATGGCACAGAGCAGTGTTCTAGTGCTGGTGAAGGAAGGTGAATCATAATGGCACAGAGCAGTGTTCTAGTGATGAAGGAAGGTGAATCATAATGGCACAGAGCAGTGTTCTAGTGCTGGTGAAGGAAGGTGAATCATAATGGCACAGAGCAGTGTTCTAGTGATGAAGGAAGGTGAATCATAATGGCACAGAGCAGTGTTCTAGTTCAGGTGAAGGAAGGTGAATCATAATGGCACAGAGCAGTGTTCTAGTGGTGGTGAAGGAAGGTGAATCATAATGGCACAGAGCAGTGTTCTAGTGATGAAGGAAGGTTAATCATAATGGCACGGAGCAGTGTACTAGTGGTGGTGAAGGAAGGTGAATCATAATGGCACAGAGCAGCGTTCTAGTTCAGTTGAAGGAAGGTGAATCATAATGGCACAGAGCAGTGTTCTAGTTCAGGTGAAGGAAGGTGAATCATAATGGCACAGAGCAGTGTTCTAGTGGTGGTGAAGGAAGCTGAATCATAATGGCACAGAGCAGTGTTCTAGTGATGAAGGAAGGTGAATCATAATGGCACAGAGCAGTGTTCTAGTGCTGGTGAAGGAAGGTGAATCATAATGGCACAGAGCAGCGTTCTAGTGATGAAGGAAGGTGAATCATAATGGCACAGAGCAGTGTTCTAGTCCAGGTGAAGGAAGGTGAATCATAATGGCACAGAGCAGCGTTCTAGTTCAGTTTAAGGAAGGTGAATCATAATGGCACAGAGCAGTGTTCTAGTTCAGGTGAAGGAAGGTGAATCATAATGGCACAGAGCAGTGTTCTAGTTCAGGTGAAGGAAGGTGAATCATAATGGCACAGAGCAGGGTTCTAGTTCAGGTGAAGGAAGGTGAATCATAATGGAACAGAGCAGTGTTCTAGTTCAGGTGAAGGAAGGTGAATCATAATGGCACAGAGCAGTGTTCTAGTTCAGGTGAAGGAAGGTGAATCATAATGGCACAGAGCAGTGTTCTAGTTCAGGTGAAGGAAGGTGAATCATAATGGCACAGAGCAGTGTTCTAGTGGTGGTGAAGGAAGCTGAATCATAATGGCACAGAGCAGTGTTCTAGTGATGAAGGAAGGTGGATCATAATGGCACAGAGCAGTGTTCTAGTGATGAAGGAAGGTGGATCATAATGGCACAGAGCAGTGTTCTAGTGCTGGTGAAGGAAGGTGAATCATAATGACACAGAGCAGCGTTCTAGTGATGAAGGAAGGTGAATCATAATGGCACAGAGCAGTGTTCTAGTTCAGGTGAAGGAAGGTGAATCATAACGGCACAGAGCAGTGTTATGGTGGTGGTGAAGGAAGGTGAATCATAACGACACAGAGCAGTGTTCTAGTGGTGGTGAAGGAAGGTGAATCATAACGGCACAGAGCAGTGTTATGGTGGTGGAGAAGGAAGGTGAATTATAATGGCACAGAGCAGTGTTCTAGTGGTGATGAAGGAAGGTGAATCATAATGGCACAGAGCAGTGTTCTAGTTCAGGTGAAGGAAGGTGAATCATAATGGCACAGAGCAGTGTTCTAGTTCAGGTGAAGGAAGGTGAATCATAATGGCACAGAGCAGTGTTCTAGTGGTGGTGAAGGAAGCTGAATCATAATGGCACAGAGCAGTGTTCTAGTGCTGGTGAAGGAAGGTGAATCATAATGGCACAGAGCAGTGTTCTAGTTCAGGTGAAGGAAGGTGAATCATAATGGCACAGAGCAGTGTTCTAGTGGTGGTGAAGGAAGCTGAATCATAATGGCACAGAGCAGTGTTCTAGTGCTGGTGAAGGAAGGTGAATCATAATGGCACAGAGCAGTGTTCTAGTGATGAAGGAAGGTGAATCATAATGGCACAGAGCAGTGTTCTAGTTCAGGTGAAGGAAGGTGAATCATAATGGCACAGAGCCGTGTTCTGGTGGTGGTGAAGGAAGGTGAATCATAATGGCACAGAGCAGTGTTCTAGTGATGAAGGAAGCTGAATCATAATGGCACAGAGCAGTGTTCTAGTGCTGGTGAAGGAAGGTGAATCATAATGGCACAGAGCAGTGTTCTAGTTCAGGTGAAGGAAGGTGAATCATAATGGCACAGAGCAGTGTTCTAGTGGTGGTGAAGGAAGCTGAATCATAATGGCACAGAGCAGTGTTCTAGTGCTGGTGAAGGAAGGTGAATCATAATGGCACAGAGCAGTGTTCTAGTGATGAAGGAAGGTGAATCATAATGGCACAGAGCAGCGTTCTAGTGATGAAGGAAGGTGAATCATAATGGCACAGAGCAGTGTTCTAGTTCAGGTGAAGGAAGGTGAATCATAATGGCACAGAGCAGTGTTCTAGTGATGAAGGAAGGTGAATCATAATGGTACAGAGCAGTGTTCTAGTGATGAAGGAAGGTGAATCATAATGGCACAGAGCAGTGTTCTAGTGATGAAGGAAGGTGGATCATAATGGCACAGAGCAGTGTTCTAGTGATGAAGGAAGTGGAATTATAATGGCACAGAGCAGTGTTCTAGTGCAGTTGAATGAAGGTGAATCATAATGGCACAGAGCAGCGTTCTAGTGATGAAGGAAGGTGAATCATAACGGCACAGAGCAGTGTTATGGTGGTGGTGAAGGAAGGTGAATCATAACGGCACAGAGCAGTGTTATGGTGGTGGAGAAGGAAGGTGAATTATAATGGCACAGAGCAGTGTTCTAGTGGTGATGAAGGAAGGTGAATCATAATGGCACAGAGCAGTGTTCTAGTTCAGGTGAAGGAAGGTGAATCATAACGGCACAGAGCAGTGTTCTAGTGGTGGTGAAGGAAGGTGAATCATAACGGCACAGAGCAGTGTTATGGTGGTGGAGAAGGAAGGTGAATTATAATGGCACAGAGCAGTGTTCTAGTGGTGATGAAGGAAGGTGAATCATAATGGCACAGAGCAGTGTTCTAGTTCAGGTGAAGGAAGGTGAATCATAATGGCACAGAGCAGTGTTCTAGTTCAGGTGAAGGAAGGTGAATCATAATGGCACAGAGCAGTGTTCTAGTGGTGGTGAAGGAAGCTGAATCATAATGGCACAGAGCAGTGTTCTAGTGCTGGTGAAGGAAGGTGAATCATAATGGCACAGAGCAGTGTTCTAGTTCAGGTGAAGGAAGGTGAATCATAATGGCACAGAGCAGTGTTCTAGTGGTGGTGAAGGAAGCTGAATCATAATGGCACAGAGCAGTGTTCTAGTGCTGGTGAAGGAAGGTGAATCATAATGGCAGAGAGCAGTGTTCTAGTTCAGGTGAAGGAAGGTGAATCATAATGGCACAGAGCCGTGTTCTGGTGGTGGTGAAGGAAGGTGAATCATAATGGCACAGAGCAGTGTTCTAGTGATGAAGGAAGGTGAATCATAATGGCACAGAGCAGTGTTCTAGTTCAGGTGAAGGAAGGTGAATCATAATGGCACAGAGCCGTGTTCTGGTGGTGGTGAAGGAAGGTGAATCATAATGGCACAGAGCAGTGTTCTAGTGATGAAGGAAGCTGAATCATAATGGCACAGAGCAGTGTTCTAGTGCTGGTGAAGGAAGGTGAATCATAATGGCACAGAGCAGTGTTCTAGTTCAGGTGAAGGAAGGTGAATCATAATGGCACAGAGTAGTGTTCTAGTGGTGGTGAAGGAAGCTGAATCATAATGGCACAGAGCAGTGTTCTAGTGCTGGTGAAGGAAGGTGAATCATAATGGCACAGAGCAGTGTTCTAGTGATGAAGGAAGGTGAATCATAATGGCACAGAGCAGTGTTCTAGTTCAGGTGAAGGAAGGTGAATCATAATGGCACAGAGCAGTGTTCTGGTGGTGGTGAAGGAAGGTGAATAATAATGGCACAGAGCAGTGTTCTAGTGATGAAGGAAGGTGAATCATAATGGCACAGAGCAGTGTTCTAGTGCTGGTGAAGGAAGGTGAATCATAATGGCACAGAGCAGCGTTCTAGTGATGAAGGAAGGTGAATCATAATGGCACAGAGCAGTGTTCTAGTTCAGGTGAAGGAAGGTGAATCATAATGGCACAGAGCAGTGATCTAGTTCAGGTGAAGGAAGGTGAATCATAATGGCACAGAGCAGTGTTCTAGTTCAGGTGAAGGAAGGTGAATCATAATGGCACAGAGCAGTGTTCTAGTTCAGGTTAAGGAAGGTGAATCATAATGGCACAGAGCAGTGTTCTAGTGGTGGTGAAGGAAGGTGAATCATAACGGCACAGAGCAGTTTTATGGTGGTGGAGAAGGAAGGTGAATTATAATGGCACAGAGCAGTGTTCTAGTGGTGATGAAGGAAGGTGAATCATAATGGCACAGAGCAGTGTTCTAGTTCAGGTGAAGGAAGGTGAATCATAATGGCACAGAGCAGTGTTCTAGTGGTGGTGAAGGAAGGTGAATCATAATGGCACAGAGCAGTGTTCTAGTGGTGGTGAAGGAAGCTGAATCATAATGGCACATAGCAGTGTTCTAGTGCTGGTGAAGGAAGGTGAATCATAATGGCACAGAGCATGTTCTAGTTCAGGTGAAGGAAGGTGAATCATAATGGCACAGAGCAGTGTTCTAGTTCAGGTGAAGGAAGGTGAATCATAATGGCACAGAGCAGTGTTCTAGTTCAGGTGAAGGAAGGTGAATCATAATGGCACAGAGCAGTGTTCTAGTTCAGGTGAAGGAAGGTGAATCATAACGACACAGAGCAGTGTTCTAGTGATGGTGAAGGAAGCTGAATCATAATGGCACAGAGCAGTGTTCTAGTGCTGGTGAAGGAAGGTGAATCATAATGGCACAGAGCAGTGTTCTAGTGATGAAGGAAGGTGAATCATAATGGCACAGAGCAGTGTTCTAGTGCTGGTGAAGGAAGGTGAATCATAATGGCACAGAGCAGTGTTCTAGTGATGAAGGAAGGTGAATCATAATGGCACAGAGCAGTGTTCTAGTTCAGGTGAAGGAAGGTGAATCATAATGGCACAGAGCAGTGTTCTAGTGGTGGTGAAGGAAGGTGAATCATAATGGCACAGAGCAGTGTTCTAGTGATGAAGGAAGGTGAACCATAATGGCACAGAGCAGTGTACTAGTGGTGGTGAAGGAAGGTGAATCATAATGGCACAGAGCAGTGTTCTAGTTCAGGTGAAGGAAGGTGAATCATAATGGCACAGAGCAGTGTTCTAGTTCAGGTGAAGGAAGGTGAATCATAATGGCACAGAGCAGCGTTCTAGTTCAGGTGAAGGAAGGTGAATCATAATGGCACAGAGCAGTGTTCTAGTTCAGGTGAAGGAAGGTGAATCATAATGGCACAGAGCAGTGTTCTAGTTCAGGTGAAGGAAGGTGAATCATAATGGCACAGAGCAGTGTTCTAGTGGTGGTGAAGGAAGCTGAATCATAATGGCACAGAGCAGTGTTCTAGTGATGAAGGAAGGTGAATCATAATGGCACAGAGCAGTGTTCTAGTGCTGGTGAAGGAAGGTGAATCATAATGGCACAGAGCAGCGTTCTAGTGATGAAGGAAGGTGAATCATAATGGCACAGAGCAGTGTTCTAGTTGAGGTGAAGGAAGGTGAATCATAATGGCACAGAGCAGCGTTCTAGTTCAGGTGAAGGAAGGTGAATCATAATGGCACAGAGCAGTGTTCTAGTTGAGGTGAAGGAAGGTGAATCATAATGGCACAGAGCAGTGTTCTAGTTCAGGTGAAGGAAGGTGAATCATAATGGCACAGAGCAGCGTTCTAGTGATGAAGGAAGGTGAATCATAATGGCACAGAGCAGTGTTCTAGTTGAGGTGAAGGAAGGTGAATCATAATGGCACAGAGCAGCGTTCTAGTGATGAAGGAAGGTGAATCATAATGGCACAGAGCAGTGTTCTAGTTGAGGTGAAGGAAGGTGAATCATAATGGCACAGAGCAGCGTTCTAGTTCAGGTGAAGGAAGGTGAATCATAATGGCACAGAGCAGTGTACTAGTGGTGGTGAAGGAAGGTGAATCATAATGGCACAGAGCAGTGTTCTAGTTCAGGTGAAGGAAGGTGAATCATAATGGCACAGAGCAGTGTTCTAGTTCAGGTGAAGGAAGGTGAATCATAATGGCACAGAGCAGCGTTCTAGTTCAGGTGAAGGAAGGTGAATCATAATGGCACAGAGCAGGGTTCTAGTTCAGGTGAAGGAAGGTGAATCATAATGGCACAGAGCAGTGTTCTAGTTCAGGTGAAGGAAGGTGAATCATAATGGCACAGAGCAGTGTTCTAGTGGTGGTGAAGGAAGCTGAATCATAATGGCACAGAGCAGTGTTCTAGTGATGAAGGAAGGTGAATCATAATGGCACAGAGCAGTGTTCTAGTGCTGGTGAAGGAAGGTGAATCATAATGGCACAGAGCAGCGTGCTAGTGATGAAGGAAGGTGAATCATAATGGCACAGAGCAGTGTTCTAGTTGAGGTGAAGGAAGGTGAATCATAATGGCACAGAGCAGCGTTCTAGTTCAGGTGAAGGAAAGTGAA
This sequence comes from Ambystoma mexicanum, assembly GCF_040938575.1. Lineage (NCBI taxonomy): Eukaryota > Metazoa > Chordata > Amphibia > Caudata > Ambystomatidae > Ambystoma > Ambystoma mexicanum. Next base: position 17,542,534 of record NC_090935.1, read on the forward strand.
TCATAATGGCACAGAGCAGTGTTCTAGTTCAGGTGAAGGAAGGTGAATCATAATGGCACAGAACAGTGTTCTAGTTCAGTTTAAGGAAGGTGAATCATAATGGCACAGAGCAGTGTTCTAGTTCAGGTGAAGGAAGGTGAATCATAATGGCACAGAGCAGTGTTCTAGTTCAGGTGAAGGAAGGTGAATCATAATGGCACAGAGCAGTGTTCTAGTTCAGGTGAAGGAAGGTGAATCATAATGGTACAGAGCAGTGTTCTAGTTCAGGTGAAGGAAGGTGAATCATAATGGCACAGAGCAGTGTTCTAGTTCAGGTGAAGGAAGGTGAATCATAATGGCACAGAGCAGTGTTCTAGTTCAGGTGAAGGAAGGTGAATCATAATGGCACAGAGCAGTGTTCTAGTGGTGGTGAAGGAAGCTGAATCATAATGGCACAGAGCAGTGTTCTAGTGATGAAGGAAGGTGGATCATAATGGCACAGAGCAGTGTTCTAGTGATGAAGGAAGGTGGATCATAATGGCACAGAGCAGTGTTCTAGTGATGAAGGAAGGTGGATCATAATGGCACAGAGCAGTGTTCTAGTGCTGGTGAAGGAAGGTGAATCATAATGGCACAGAGCAGCGTTCTAGTGATGAAGGAAGGTGAATCATAATGGCACAGAGCAGTGTTCTAGTTCAGGTGAAGGAAGGTGAATCATAATGGCACAGAGCAGTGTTCTAGTTCAGGTGAAGGAAGGTGAATCATAATGGCACAGAGCAGTGTTCTAGTTCAGGTGAAGGAAGCTGAATCATAATGGCACAGAGCAGTGTTCTAGTGATGAAGGAAGGTGGATCATAATGGCACAGAGCAGTGTTCTAGTGATGAAGGAAGGTGGATCATAATGGCACAGAGCAGTGTTCTAGTGATGAAGGAAGGTGGATCATAATGGCACAGAGCAGTGTTCTAGTGCTGGTGAAGGAAGGTGAATCATAATGGCACAGAGCAGCGTTCTAGTGATGAAGGAAGGTGAATCATAATGGCACAGAGCAGTGTTCTAGTTCAGGTGAAGGAAGGTGAATCATAATGGCACAGAGCAGTGTTCTGGTGGTGGTGAAGGAAGGTGAATCATAATGGCACAGAGCAGTGTTCTAGTGATGAAGGAAGGTGAATCATAATGGCACAGAGCAGTGTTCTAGTGCTGGTGAAGGAAGGTGAATCATAATGGCACAGAGCAGCGTTCTAGTGATGAAGGAAGGTGAATCATAATGGCACAGAGCAGTGTACTAGTGATGAAGGAAGGTGAATCATAATGGCACAGAGCAGTGTTCTAGTTCAGGTTAAGGAAGGTGAATCATAATGGCACAGAGCAGTGTTCTAGTGGTGGTGAAGGAAGGTGAATCATAACGGCACAGAGCAGTTTTATGGTGGTGGAGAAGGAAGGTGAATTATAATGGCACAGAGCAGTGTTCTAGTGGTGATGAAGGAAGGTGAATCATAATGGCACAGAGCAGTGTTCTAGTTCAGGTGAAGGAAGGTGAATCATAATGGCACAGAGCAGTGTTCTAGTGGTGGTGAAGGAAGGTGAATCATAATGGCACAGAGCAGTGTTCTAGTGGTGGTGAAGGAAGCTGAATCATAATGGCACATAGCAGTGTTCTAGTGCTGGTGAAGGAAGGTGAATCATAATGGCACAGAGCATGTTCTAGTTCAGGTGAAGGAAGGTGAATCATAATGGCACAGAGCAGTGTTCTAGTTCAGGTGAAGGAAGGTGAATCATAATGGCACAGAGCAGTGTTCTAGTTCAGGTGAAGGAAGGTGAATCATAATGGCACAGAGCAGTGTTCTAGTTCAGGTGAAGGAAGGTGAATCATAACGACACAGAGCAGTGTTCTAGTGGTGGTGAAGGAAGCTGAATCATAATGGCACAGAGCAGTGTTCTAGTGCTGGTGAAGGAAGGTGAATCATAATGGCACAGAGCAGTGTTCTAGTGATGAAGGAAGGTGAATCATAATGGCACAGAGCAGTGTTCTAGTGCTGGTGAAGGAAGGTGAATCATAATGGCACAGAGCAGTGTTCTAGTGATGAAGGAAGGTGAATCATAATGGCACAGAGCAGTGTTCTAGTTCAGGTGAAGGAAGGTGAATCATAATGGCACAGAGCAGTGTTCTAGTGGTGGTGAAGGAAGGTGAATCATAATGGCACAGAGCAGTGTTCTAGTGATGAAGGAAGGTGAATCATAATGGCACAGAGCAGTGTACTAGTGGTGGTGAAGGAAGGTGAATCATAATAGCACAGAGCAGCGTTCTAGTTCAGGTGAAGGAAGGTGAATCATAATGGCACAGAGCAGTGTTCTAGTGGTGGTGAAGGAAGCTGAATCATAATGGCACAGAGCAGTGTTCTAGTGATGAAGGAAGGTGAATCATAATGGCACAGAGCAGTGTTCTAGTGCTGGAGAAGGAAGGTGAATCATAATGGCACAGAGCAGCGTTCTAGTGATGAAGGAAGGTGAATCATAATGGCACAGAGCAGTGTTCTAGTTCAGGTGAAGGAAGGTGAATCATAATGGCACAGAGCAGCGTTCTAGTTCAGGTGAAGGAAGGTGAATCATAATGGCACAGAGCAGTGTTCTAGTTCAGGTGAAGGAAGGTGAATCATAATGGCACAGAACAGTGTTCTAGTTCAGTTTAAGGAAGGTGAATCATAATGGCACAGAGCAGTGTTCTAGTGATGAAGGAAGGTGGATCATAATGGCACAGAGCAGTGTTCTAGTGATGAAGGAAGGTGGATCATAATGGCACAGAGCAGTGTTCTAGTGATGAAGGAAGGTGGATCATAATGGCACAGAGCAGTGTTCTAGTGCTGGTGAAGGAAGGTGAATCATAATGGCACAGAGCAGCGTTCTAGTGATGAAGGAAGGTGAATCATAATGGCACAGAGCAGTGTTCTAGTTCAGGTGAAGGAAGGTGAATCATAATGGCACAGAGCAGTGTTCTAGTTCAGGTGAAGGAAGGTGAATCATAATGGCACAGAGCAGTGTTCTAGTTCAGGTGAAGGAAGCTGAATCATAATGGCACAGAGCAGTGTTCTAGTGATGAAGGAAGGTGGATCATAATGGCACAGAGCAGTGTTCTAGTGATGAAGGAAGGTGGATCATAATGGCACAGAGCAGTGTTCTAGTGATGAAGGAAGGTGGATCATAATGGCACAGAGCAGTGTTCTAGTGCTGGTGAAGGAAGGTGAATCATAATGGCACAGAGCAGCGTTCTAGTGATGAAGGAAGGTGAATCATAATGGCACAGAGCAGTGTTCTAGTTCAGGTGAAGGAAGGTGAATCATAATGGCACAGAGCAGTGTTCTGGTGGTGGTGAAGGAAGGTGAATCATAATGGCACAGAGCAGTGTTCTAGTGATGAAGGAAGGTGAATCATAATGGCACAGAGCAGTGTTCTAGTGCTGGTGAAGGAAGGTGAATCATAATGGCACAGAGCAGCGTTCTAGTGATGAAGGAAGGTGAATCATAATGGCACAGAGCAGTGTACTAGTGATGAAGGAAGGTGAATCATAATGGCACAGAGCAGTGTTCTAGTTCAGGTTAAGGAAGGTGAATCATAATGGCACAGAGCAGTGTTCTAGTGGTGGTGAAGGAAGGTGAATCATAACGGCACAGAGCAGTTTTATGGTGGTGGAGAAGGAAGGTGAATTATAATGGCACAGAGCAGTGTTCTAGTGGTGATGAAGGAAGGTGAATCATAATGGCACAGAGCAGTGTTCTAGTTCAGGTGAAGGAAGGTGAATCATAATGGCACAGAGCAGTGTTCTAGTGGTGGTGAAGGAAGGTGAATCATAATGGCACAGAGCAGTGTTCTAGTGGTGGTGAAGGAAGCTGAATCATAATGGCACATAGCAGTGTTCTAGTGCTGGTGAAGGAAGGTGAATCATAATGGCACAGAGCATGTTCTAGTTCAGGTGAAGGAAGGTGAATCATAATGGCACAGAGCAGTGTTCTAGTTCAGGTGAAGGAAGGTGAATCATAATGGCACAGAGCAGTGTTCTAGTTCAGGTGAAGGAAGGTGAATCATAATGGCACAGAGCAGTGTTCTAGTTCAGGTGAAGGAAGGTGAATCATAACGACACAGAGCAGTGTTCTAGTGGTGGTGAAGGAAGCTGAATCATAATGGCACAGAGCAGTGTTCTAGTGCTGGTGAAGGAAGGTGAATCATAATGGCACAGAGCAGTGTTCTAGTGATGAAGGAAGGTGAATCATAATGGCACAGAGCAGTGTTCTAGTGCTGGTGAAGGAAGGTGAATCATAATGGCACAGAGCAGTGTTCTAGTGATGAAGGAAGGTGAATCATAATGGCACAGAGCAGTGTTCTAGTTCAGGTGAAGGAAGGTGAATCATAATGGCACAGAGCAGTGTTCTAGTGGTGGTGAAGGAAGGTGAATCATAATGGCACAGAGCAGTGTTCTAGTGATGAAGGAAGGTGAATCATAATGGCACAGAGCAGTGTACTAGTGGTGGTGAAGGAAGGTGAATCATAATAGCACAGAGCAGCGTTCTAGTTCAGGTGAAGGAAGGTGAATCATAATGGCACAGAGCAGTGTTCTAGTGGTGGTGAAGGAAGCTGAATCATAATGGCACAGAGCAGTGTTCTAGTGATGAAGGAAGGTGAATCATAATGGCACAGAGCAGTGTTCTAGTGCTGGAGAAGGAAGGTGAATCATAATGGCACAGAGCAGCGTTCTAGTGATGAAGGAAGGTGAATCATAATGGCACAGAGCAGTGTTCTAGTTCAGGTGAAGGAAGGTGAATCATAATGGCACAGAGCAGCGTTCTAGTTCAGGTGAAGGAAGGTGAATCATAATGGCACAGAGCAGTGTTCTAGTTCAGGTGAAGGAAGGTGAATCATAATGGCACAGAACAGTGTTCTAGTTCAGTTTAAGGAAGGTGAATCATAATGGCACAGAGCAGTGTTCTAGTTCAGGTGAAGGAAGGTGAATCATAATGGCACAGAGCAGTGTTCTAGTTCAGGTGAAGGAAGGTGAATCATAATGGCACAGAGCAGTGTTCTAGTTCAGGTGAAGGAAGGTGAATCATAATGGTACAGAGCAGTGTTCTAGTTCAGGTGAAGGAAGGTGAATCATAATGGCACAGAACAGTGTTCTACTTCAGGTGAAGGAAGGTGAATCATAATGGCACAGAGCAGTGTTCTAGTGGTGGTGAAGGAAGCTGAATCATAATGGCACAGAGCAGTGTTCTAGTGCTGGTGAAGGAAGGTGAATCATAATGGCACAGAGCAGTGTTCTAGTTCAGGTGAAGGAAGGTGAATCATAATGGCACAGAGCAGTGTTCTAGTGGTGGTGAAGGAAGCAGAATCATAATGGCACAGAGCAGTGTTCTAGTGCTGGTGAAGGAAGGTGAATCATAATGGCACAGAGCAGTGTTCTAGTGATGAAGGAAGGTGAATCATAATGGCACAGAGCAGTGTTCTAGTTCAGGTGAAGGAAGGTGAATCATAATGGCACAGAGCAGTGTTCTGGTGGTGGTGAAGGAAGGTGAATCATAATGGCACAGAGCAGTGTTCTAGTGATGAAGGAAGGTGAATCATAATGGCACAGAGCAGTGTTCTCGTGCTGGTGAAGGAAGGTGAATCATAATGGCACAGAGCAATGTTCTAGTGATGAAGGAAGGTGAATCATAATGGCACAGAGCAGTGTTCTAGTTCAGGTGAAGGAAGGTGAATCATAATGGCACAGAGCAGTGTTCTAGTTCAGGTGAAGGAAGGTGAATCATAATGGCACAGAGCAGTGTTCTAGTTCAGGTGAAGGAAGGTGAATCATAATGGCACAGAGCAGTGCTCTAGTGCAGGTTAAGGAAGGTGAATCATAATGGCACAGAGCAGTGTTCTAGTGGTGGTGAAGGAAGGTGAATCATAACGGCACAGAGCAGTTTTATGGTGGTGGAGAAGGAAGGTGAATTATAATGGCACAGAGCAGTGTTCTAGTGGTGATGAAGGAAGGTGAATCATAATGGCACATAGCAGTGTTCTAGTTCAGGTGAAGGAAGGTGAATCATAATGGCACAGAGCAGTGTTCTAGTGGTGGTGAAGGAAGGTGAATCATAATGGCACAGAGCAGTGTTCCAGTGGTGGTGAAGGAAGCTGAATCATAATGGCACATAGCAGTGTTCTAGTGCTGGTGAAGGAAGGTGAATCATAATGGCACAGAGCATGTTCTAGTTCAGGTGAAGGAAGGTGAATCATAATGGCACAGAGCAGTGTTCTAGTTCAGGTGAAGGAAGGTGAATCATAATGGCACAGAGCAGTGTTCTAGTTCAGGTGAAGGAAGGTGAATCATAATGGCACAGAGCAGTGTTCTAGTTCAGGTGAAGGAAGGTGAATCATAACGACACAGAGCAGTGTTCTAGTGGTGGTGAAGGAAGCTGAATCATAATGGCACAGAGCAGTGTTCTAGTGCTGGTGAAGGAAGGTGAATCATAATGGCACAGAGCAGTGTTCTAGTGATGAAGGAAGGTGAATCATAATGGCACAGAGCAGTGTTCTAGTGCTGGTGAAGGAAGGTGAATCATAATGGCACAGAGCAGTGTTCTAGTGATGAAGGAAGGTGAATCATAATGGCACAGAGCAGTGTTCTAGTTCAGGTGAAGGAAGGTGAATCATAATGGCACAGAGCAGTGTTCTAGTGGTGGTGAAGGAAGGTGAATCATAATGGCTCAGAGCAGTGTTCTAGTGATGAAGGAAGGTGAATCATAATGGCACAGAGCAGTGTTCTAGTGCTGGTGAAGGAAGGTGAATCATAATGGGACAGAGCAGCGTTCTAGTGATGAAGGAAGGTGAATCATAATGGCACAGAGCAGTGTTCTAGTTCAGGTGAAGGAAGGTGAATCATAATGGCACAGAGCAGTGTTCTAGTTCAGGTGAAGGAAGGTGAATCATAATGGCACAGAGCAGTGTTCTAGTTCAGGTTAAGGAAGGTGAATCATAATGGCACAGAGCAGTGTTCTAGTTGTGGTGAAGGAAGGTGAATCATAACGGCACAGAGCAGTTTTATGGTGGTGGAGAAGGAAGGTGAATTATAATGGCACAGAGCAGTGTTCTAGTGGTGACGAAGGAAGGTGAATCATAATGGCACAGAGCAGTGTTCTAGTTCAGGTGAAGGAAGGTGAATCATAATGGCACAGAGCAGTGTTCTAGTGGTGGTGAAGGAAGGTGAATCATAATGGCACAGAGCAGTGTTCTAGTGGTGGTGAAGGAAGCTGAATCATAATGGCACAGAGCAGTGTTCTAGTGCTGGTGAAGGAAGGTGAATCATAATGGCACAGAGCATGTTCTAGTTCAGGTGAAGGAAGGTGAATCATAATGGCACAGAGCAGTGTTCTAGTTCAGGTGAAGGAAGGTGAATCATAATGGCACAGAGCAGTGTTCTAGTTCAGGTGAAGGAAGGTGAATCATAATGGCACAGAGCAGTGTTCTAGTTCAGGTGAAGGAAGGTGAATCATAACGACACAGAGCAGTGTTCTAGTGGTGGTGAAGGAAGCTGAATCATAATGGCACAGAGCAGTGTTCTAGTGCTGGTGAAGGAAGGTGAATCATAATGGCACAGAGCAGTGTTCTAGTTCAGGTGAAGGAAGGTGAATCATAATGGCACAGAGCAGTGTTCTAGTTCAGATGAAGGAAGGTGAATCATAATGGCACAGAGCAGTGTTCTAGTTCAGGTTAAGGAAGGTGAATCATAATGGCACAGAGCAGTGTTCTAGTGGTGGTGAAGGAAGGTGAATCATAACGGCACAGAGCAGTTTTATGGTGGTGGAGAAGGAAGGTGAATTATAATGGCACAGAGCAGTGTTCTAGTGGTGATGAAGGAAGGTGAATCATAATGGCACAGAGCAGTGTTCTAGTTCAGGTGAAGGAAGGTGAATCATAATGGCACAGAGCAGTGTTCTAGTGGTGGTGAAGGAAGGTGAATCATAATGGCACAGAGCAGTGTTCTAGTGGTGGTGAAGGAAGCTGAATCATAATGGCACATAGCAGTGTTCTAGTGCTGGTGAAGGAAGGTGAATCATAATGGCACAGAGCATGTTCTAGTTCAGGTGAAGGAAGGTGAATCATAATGGCACAGAGCAGTGTTCTAGTTCAGGTGAAGGAAGGTGAATCATAATGGCACAGAGCAGTGTTCTAGTTCAGGTGAAGGAAGGTGAATCATAATGGCACAGAGCAGTGTTCTAGTTCAGGTGAAGGAAGGTGAATCATAACGACACAGAGCAGTGTTCTAGTGGTGGTGAAGGAAGCTGAATCATAATGGCACAGAGCAGTGTTCTAGTGCTGGTGAAGGAAGGTGAATCATAATGGCACAGAGCAGTGTTCTAGTGATGAAGGAAGGTGAATCATAATGGCACAGAGCAGTGTTCTAGTGCTGGTGAAGGAAGGTGAATCATAATGGCACAGAGCAGTGTTCTAGTGATGAAGGAAGGTGAATCATAATGGCACAGAGCAGTGTTCTAGTTCAGGTGAAGGAGGGTGAATCATAATGGCACAGAGCAGTGTTCTAGTGGTGGTGAAGGAAGGTGAATCATAATGGCACAGAGCAGTGTTCTAGTGATGAAGGAAGGTGAATCATAATGGCACAGAGCAGTGTACTAGTGGTGGTGAAGGAAGGTGAATCATAATGGCACAGAGCAGCGTTCTAGTTCAGGTGAAGGAAGGTGAATCATAATGGCACAGAGCAGTGTTCTAGTTCAGGTGAAGGAAGGTGAATCATAATGGCACAGAGCAGTGTTCTAGTGGTGGTGAAGGAAGCTGAATCATAATGGCACAGAGCAGTGTTCTAGTGATGAAGGAAGGTGAATCATAATGGCACAGAGCAGTGTTCTAGTGCTGGTGAAGGAAGGTGAATCATAATGGCACAGAGCAGCGTTCTAGTGATGAAGGAAGGTGAATCATAATGGCACAGAGCAGTGTTCTAGTTCAGGTGAAGGAAGGTGAATCATAATGGCACAGAGCAGTGTTCTAGTTCAGGTGAAGGAAGGTGAATCATAATGGCACAGAGCAGTGTTCTAGTTCAGGTGAAGGAAGGTGAATCATAATGGCACAGAACAGTGTTCTAGTTCAGTTTAAGGAAGGTGAATCATAATGGCACAGAGCAGTGTTCTAGTTCAGGTGAAGGAAGGTGAATCATAATGGCACAGAGCAGTGTTCTAGTTCAGGTGAAGGAAGGTGAATCATAATGGCACAGAGCAGTGTTCTAGTTCAGGTGAAGGAAGGTGAATCATAATGGTACAGAGCAGTGTTCTAGTTCAGGTGAAGGAAGGTGAATCATAATGGCACAGAGCAGTGTTCTAGTTCAGTTGAAGGAAGGTGAATCATAATGGCACAGAGCAGTGTTCTAGTTCAGGTGAAGGAAGGTGAATCATAATGGCACAGAGCAGTGTTCTAGTGGTGGTGAAGGAAGCTGAATCATAATGGCACAGAGCAGTGTTCTAGTGATGAAGGAAGGTGGCTCATAATGGCACAGAGCAGTGTTCTAGTGATGAAGGAAGGTGGATCATAATGGCACAGAGCAGTGTTCTAGTGATGAAGGAAGGTGGATCATAATGGCACAGAGCAGTGTTCTAGTGCTGGTGAAGGAAGGTGAATCATAATGGCACAGAGCAGTGTTCTAGTTCAGGTGAAGGAAGGTGAATCATAATGGCACAGAGCAGTGTTCTAGTTCAGGTGAAGGAAGGTGAATCATAATGGCACAGAGCAGTGTTCTAGTTCAGGTGAAGGAAGGTGAATCATAATGGCACAGAGCAGTGTTCTAGTTCAGGTGAAGGAAGGTGAATCATAATGGCACAGAGCAGTGTTCTAGTTCAGGTGAAGGAAGGTGAATCATAATGGCACAGAGCAGTGTTCTAGTTCAGGTGAAGGAAGCTAAATCATAATGGCACAGAGCAGTGTTCTAGTGATGAAGGAAGGTGGATCATAATGGCACAGAGCAGTGTTCTAGTGATGAAGGAAGGTGGATCATAATGGCACAGAGCAGTGTTCTAGTGATGAAGGAAGGTGGATCATAATGGCACAGAGCAGTGTTCTAGTGCTGGTGAAGGAAGGTGAATCATAATGGCACAGAGCAGCGTTCTAGTGATGAAGGAAGGTGAATCATAATGGCACAGAGCAGTGTTCTAGTTCAGGTGAAGGAAGGTGAATCATAATGGCACAGAGCAGTGTTCTAGTTCAGGTGAAGGAAGGTGAATCATAATGGCACAGAGCAGTGTTCTAGTGATGAAGGAAGGTGAATCATAATGGCACAGAGCAGTGTTCTAGTGGTGGTGAAGGAAGGTGAATCATAATGGCACAGAGCAGCGTTCTAGTTCAGGTGAAGGGAGGTGAATCATAATGGCACAGAGCTGTGTTCTAGTTCAGGTGAAGGAAGGTGAATCATAATGGCACAGAGCAGTGTTCTAGTGGTGGTGAAGGAAGCTGAATCATAATGGCACAGAGCAGTGTTCTAGTGCTGGTGAAGGAAGGTGAATCATAATGGCACAGAGCAGTGTTCTAGTGATGAAGGAAGGTGAATCATAATGGCACAGAGCAGTGTTCTAGTGCTGGTGAAGGAAGGTGAATCATAATGGCACAGAGCAGCGTTCTAGTGATGAAGGAATGTGAATCATAATGGCACAGAGCAGTGTTCTAGTTCAGGTGAAGGAAGGTGAATCTAATGGCACAGAGCAGTGTTCTAGTTCAGGTGAAGGAAGGTGAATCACAGAGCAGTGTTCTAGTTCAGGTGAAGGAAGGTGAATCATAATGGCACAGAGCAGTGTTCTAGTTCAGGTGAAGGAAGGTGAATCATAATGGCACAAAGCAGTGTTCTAGTTCAGGTGAAGGAAGGTGAATCATAATGGCACAGAGCAGTGTTCTAGTTCAGGTGAAGGAAGGTGAATCATAATGGCACAGAGCAGTGTTCTAGTTCAGGTGAAGGAAGGTGAATCATAATGGAACAGAGCAGTCTTCTAGTTCAGGTGAAGGAAGGTGAATCATAATGGCACAGAGCAGTGTTCTAGTTCAGGTGAAGGAAGGTGAATCATAATGGCACAGAGCAGTGTTCTAGTGCTGGTGAAGGAAGCTGAATCATAATGGCACAGAGCAGTGTTCTAGTGCTGGTGAAGGAAGTTGAATCATAATGGCACAGAGCAGTGTTCTAGTGATGAAGGAAGGTGAATCATAATGGCACAGAGCAGTGTTCTAGTGCTGGTGAAGGAAGGTGAATCATAATGGCACAGAGCAGTGTTCTAGTTCAGGTGAAGGAAGGTGAATCATAATGGCACAGAGCAGTGTTCTAGTGGTGGTGAAGGAAGCTGAATCATAATGGCACAGAGCAGTGTTCTAGTGATGAAGGAAGGTGAATCATAATGGCACAGAGCAGTGTTCTAGTGCTGGTGAAGGAAGGTGAATCATAATGGCACAGAGCAGCGTTCTAGTGATGAAGGAAGGTGAATCATAATGGCACAGAGCAGTGTTCTAGTTCAGGTGAAGGAAGGTGAATCATAATGGCACAGAGCAGCGTTCTAGTTCAGGTGAAGGAAGGTGAATCATAATGGCACAGAGCAGTGTTCTAGTTCAGGTGAAGGAAGGTGAATCATAATGGCACAGAGCAGTGTTCTAGTTCAGGTGAAGGAAGGTGAATCATAATGGCACAGAGCAGTGTTCTAGTGGTGGTGAAGGAAGCTGAATCATAATGGCACAGAGCAGTGTTCTAGTGATGAAGGAAGGTGGCTCATAATGGCACAGAGCAGTGTTCTAGTGATGAAGGAAGGTGGATCATAATGGCACAGAGCAGTGTTCTAGTGATGAAGGAAGGTGGATCATAATGGCACAGAGCAGTGTTCTAGTGCTGGTGAAGGAAGGTGAATCATAATGGCACAGAGCAGCGTTCTAGTGATGAAGGAAGGTGAATCATAATGGCACAGAGCAGTGTTCTAGTTCAGGTGAAGGAAGGTGAATCATAATGGCACAGAGCAGTGTTCTAGTTCAGGTGAAGGAAGGTGAATCATAATGGCACAGAGCAGTGTTCTAGTTCAGGTGAAGGAAGCTGAATCATAATGGCACAGAGCAGTGTTCTAGTGATGAAGGAAGGTGGATCATAATGGCACAGAGCAGTGTTCTAGTGATGAAGGAAGGTGGATCATAATGGCACAGAGCAGTGTTCTAGTGATGAAGGAAGGTGGATCATAATGGCACAGAGCAGTGTTCTAGTGCTGGTGAAGGAAGGTGAATCATAATGGCACAGAGCAGCGTTCTAGTGATGAAGGAAGGTGAATCATAATGGCACAGAGCAGTGTTCTAGTTCAGGTGAAGGAAGGTGAATCATAATGGCACAGAGCAGTGTTCTAGTTCAGGTGAAGGAAGGTGAATCATAATGGCACAGAGCAGTGTTCTAGTGATGAAGGAAGGTGAATCATAATGGCACAGAGCAGTGTTCTAGTGGTGGTGAAGGAAGGTGAATCATAATGGCACAGAGCAGCGTTCTAGTTCAGGTGAAGGAAGGTGAATCATAATGGCACAGAGCTGTGTTCTAGTTCAGGTGAAGGAAGGTGAATCATAATGGCACAGAGCAGTGTTCTAGTGGTGGTGAAGGAAGCTGAATCATAATGGCACAGAGCAGTGTTCTAGTGCTGGTGAAGGAAGGTGAATCATAATGGCACAGAGCAGTGTTCTAGTGATGAAGGAAGGTGAATCATAATGGCACAGAGCAGTGTTCTAGTGCTGGTGAAGGAAGGTGAATCATAATGGCACAGAGCAGCGTTCTAGTGATGAAGGAATGTGAATCATAATGGCACAGAGCAGTGTTCTAGTTCAGGTGAAGGAAGGTGAATCTAATGGCACAGAGCAGTGTTCTAGTTCAGGTGAAGGAAGGTGAATCATAATGGCACAGAGCAGTGTTCTAGTTCAGGTGAAGGAAGGTGAATCATAATGGCACAGAGCAGTGTTCTAGTGATGAAGGAAGGTGAATCATAATGGCACAGAGCAGTGTTCTAGTGCTGGTGAAGGAAGGTGAATCATAATGGCACAGAGCAGCGTTCTAGTGATGAAGGAATGTGAATCATAATGGCACAGAGCAGTGTTCTAGTGATGAAGGAAGGTGGCTCATAATGGCACAGAGCAGTGTTCTAGTGATGAAGGAAGGTGGATCATAATGGCACAGAGCAGTGTTCTAGTGATGAAGGAAGGTGGATCATAATGGCACAGAGCAGTGTTCTAGTGCTGGTGAAGGAAGGTGAATCATAATGGCACAGAGCAGTGTTCTAGTTCAGGTGAAGGAAGGTGAATCATAATGGCACAGAGCAGTGTTCTAGTTCAGGTGAAGGAAGGTGAATCATAATGGCACAGAGCAGTGTTCTAGTTCAGGTGAAGGAAGGTGAATCATAATGGCACAGAGCAGTGTTCTAGTTCAGGTGAAGGAAGGTGAATCATAATGGCACAGAGCAGTGTTCTAGTTCAGGTGAAGGAAGGTGAATCATAATGGCACAGAGCAGTGTTCTAGTTCAGGTGAAGGAAGCTAAATCATAATGGCACAGAGCAGTGTTCTAGTGATGAAGGAAGGTGGATCATAATGGCACAGAGCAGTGTTCTAGTGATGAAGGAAGGTGGATCATAATGGCACAGAGCAGTGTTCTAGTGATGAAGGAAGGTGGATCATAATGGCACAGAGCAGTGTTCTAGTGCTGGTGAAGGAAGGTGAATCATAATGGCACAGAGCAGCGTTCTAGTGATGAAGGAAGGTGAATCATAATGGCACAGAGCAGTGTTCTAGTTCAGGTGAAGGAAGGTGAATCATAATGGCACAGAGCAGTGTTCTAGTTCAGGTGAAGGAAGGTGAATCATAATGGCACAGAGCAGTGTTCTAGTGATGAAGGAAGGTGAATCATAATGGCACAGAGCAGTGTTCTAGTGGTGGTGAAGGAAGGTGAATCATAATGGCACAGAGCAGCGTTCTAGTTCAGGTGAAGGGAGGTGAATCATAATGGCACAGAGCTGTGTTCTAGTTCAGGTGAAGGAAGGTGAATCATAATGGCACAGAGCAGTGTTCTAGTGGTGGTGAAGGAAGCTGAATCATAATGGCACAGAGCAGTGTTCTAGTGCTGGTGAAGGAAGGTGAATCATAATGGCACAGAGCAGTGTTCTAGTGATGAAGGAAGGTGAATCATAATGGCACAGAGCAGTGTTCTAGTGCTGGTGAAGGAAGGTGAATCATAATGGCACAGAGCAGCGTTCTAGTGATGAAGGAATGTGAATCATAATGGCACAGAGCAGTGTTCTAGTTCAGGTGAAGGAAGGTGAATCTAATGGCACAGAGCAGTGTTCTAGTTCAGGTGAAGGAAGGTGAATCACAGAGCAGTGTTCTAGTTCAGGTGAAGGAAGGTGAATCATAATGGCACAGAGCAGTGTTCTAGTTCAGGTGAAGGAAGGTGAATCATAATGGCACAAAGCAGTGTTCTAGTTCAGGTGAAGGAAGGTGAATCATAATGGCACAGAGCAGTGTTCTAGTTCAGGTGAAGGAAGGTGAATCATAATGGCACAGAGCAGTGTTCTAGTTCAGGTGAAGGAAGGTGAATCATAATGGAACAGAGCAGTCTTCTAGTTCAGGTGAAGGAAGGTGAATCATAATGGCACAGAGCAGTGTTCTAGTTCAGGTGAAGGAAGGTGAATCATAATGGCACAGAGCAGTGTTCTAGTGCTGGTGAAGGAAGCTGAATCATAATGGCACAGAGCAGTGTTCTAGTGCTGGTGAAGGAAGTTGAATCATAATGGCACAGAGCAGTGTTCTAGTGATGAAGGAAGGTGAATCATAATGGCACAGAGCAGTGTTCTAGTGCTGGTGAAGGAAGGTGAATCATAATGGCACAGAGCAGTGTTCTAGTTCAGGTGAAGGAAGGTGAATCATAATGGCACAGAGCAGTGTTCTAGTGGTGGTGAAGGAAGCTGAATCATAATGGCACAGAGCAGTGTTCTAGTGATGAAGGAAGGTGAATCATAATGGCACAGAGCAGTGTTCTAGTGCTGGTGAAGGAAGGTGAATCATAATGGCACAGAGCAGCGTTCTAGTGATGAAGGAAGGTGAATCATAATGGCACAGAGCAGTGTTCTAGTTCAGGTGAAGGAAGGTGAATCATAATGGCACAGAGCAGCGTTCTAGTTCAGGTGAAGGAAGGTGAATCATAATGGCACAGAGCAGTGTTCTAGTTCAGGTGAAGGAAGGTGAATCATAATGGCACAGAGCAGTGTTCTAGTTCAGGTGAAGGAAGGTGAATCATAATGGCACAGAGCAGTGTTCTAGTGGTGGTGAAGGAAGCTGAATCATAATGGCACAGAGCAGTGTTCTAGTGATGAAGGAAGGTGGCTCATAATGGCACAGAGCAGTGTTCTAGTGATGAAGGAAGGTGGATCATAATGGCACAGAGCAGTGTTCTAGTGATGAAGGAAGGTGGATCATAATGGCACAGAGCAGTGTTCTAGTGCTGGTGAAGGAAGGTGAATCATAATGGCACAGAGCAGCGTTCTAGTGATGAAGGAAGGTGAATCATAATGGCACAGAGCAGTGTTCTAGTTCAGGTGAAGGAAGGTGAATCATAATGGCACAGAGCAGTGTTCTAGTTCAGGTGAAGGAAGGTGAATCATAATGGCACAGAGCAGTGTTCTAGTTCAGGTGAAGGAAGCTGAATCATAATGGCACAGAGCAGTGTTCTAGTGATGAAGGAAGGTGGATCATAATGGCACAGAGCAGTGTTCTAGTGATGAAGGAAGGTGGATCATAATGGCACAGAGCAGTGTTCTAGTGATGAAGGAAGGTGGATCATAATGGCACAGAGCAGTGTTCTAGTGCTGGTGAAGGAAGGTGAATCATAATGGCACAGAGCAGCGTTCTAGTGATGAAGGAAGGTGAATCATAATGGCACAGAGCAGTGTTCTAGTTCAGGTGAAGGAAGGTGAATCATAATGGCACAGAGCAGTGTTCTAGTTCAGGTGAAGGAAGGTGAATCATAATGGCACAGAGCAGTGTTCTAGTGATGAAGGAAGGTGAATCATAATGGCACAGAGCAGTGTTCTAGTGGTGGTGAAGGAAGGTGAATCATAATGGCACAGAGCAGCGTTCTAGTTCAGGTGAAGGAAGGTGAATCATAATGGCACAGAGCTGTGTTCTAGTTCAGGTGAAGGAAGGTGAATCATAATGGCACAGAGCAGTGTTCTAGTGGTGGTGAAGGAAGCTGAATCATAATGGCACAGAGCAGTGTTCTAGTGCTGGTGAAGGAAGGTGAATCATAATGGCACAGAGCAGTGTTCTAGTGATGAAGGAAGGTGAATCATAATGGCACAGAGCAGTGTTCTAGTGCTGGTGAAGGAAGGTGAATCATAATGGCACAGAGCAGCGTTCTAGTGATGAAGGAATGTGAATCATAATGGCACAGAGCAGTGTTCTAGTTCAGGTGAAGGAAGGTGAATCTAATGGCACAGAGCAGTGTTCTAGTTCAGGTGAAGGAAGGTGAATCATAATGGCACAGAGCAGTGTTCTAGTTCAGGTGAAGGAAGGTGAATCATAATGGCACAGAGCAGTGTTCTAGTGATGAAGGAAGGTGAATCATAATGGCACAGAGCAGTGTTCTAGTGCTGGTGAAGGAAGGTGAATCATAATGGCACAGAGCAGCGTTCTAGTGATGAAGGAATGTGAATCATAATGGCACAGAGCAGTGTTCTAGTTCAGGTGAAGGAAGGTGAATCTAATGGCACAGAGCAGTGTTCTAGTTCAGGTGAAGGAAGGTGAATCATAATGGCACAGAGCAGTGTTCTAGTTCAGGTGAAGGAAGGTGAATCATAATGGCACAGAGCAGTGTTCTAGTTCAGGTGAAGGAAGGTGAATCATAATGGCACAAAGCAGTGTTCTAGTTCAGGTGAAGGAAGGTGAATCATAATGGCACAGAGCAGTGTTCTAGTTCAGGTGAAGGAAGGTGAATCATAATGGCACAGGGCAGTGTTCTAGTTCAGGTGAAGGAAGGTGAATCATAATGGAACAGAGCAGTGTTCTAGTTCAGGTGAAGGAAGGTGAATCATAATGGCACAGAGCAGTGTTCTAGTTCAGGTGAAGGAAGGTGAATCATAATGGCACAGAGCAGTGTTCTAGTGCTGGTGAAGGAAGCTGAATCATAATGGCACAGAGCAGTGTTCTAGTGCTGGTGAAGGAAGTTGAATCATAATGGCACAGAGCAGTGTTCTAGTGATGAAGGAAGGTGAATCATAATGGCACAGAGCAGTGTTCTAGTGCTGGTGAAGGAAGGTGAATCATAATGGCACAGAGCAGTGTTCTAGTTCAGGTGAAGGAAGGTGAATCATAATGGCACAGAGCAGTGTTCTAGTGGTGGTGAAGGAAGCTGAATCATAATGGCACAGAGCAGTGTTCTAGTGATGAAGGAAGGTGAATCATAATGGCACAGAGCAGTGTTCTAGTGCTGGTGAAGGAAGGTGAATCATAATGGCACAGAGCAGCGTTCTAGTGATGAAGGAAGGTGAATCATAATGGCACAGAGCAGTGTTCTAGTTCAGGTGAAGGAAGGTGAATCATAATGGCACAGAGCAGCGTTCTAGTTCAGGTGAAGGAAGGTGAATCATAATGGCACAGAGCAGTGTTCTAGTTCAGGTGAAGGAAGGTGAATCATAATGGCACAGAGCAGTGTTCTAGTTCAGGTGAAGGAAGGTGAATCATAATGGCACAGAGCAGTGTTCTAGTGGTGGTGAAGGAAGCTGAATCATAATGGCACAGAGCAGTGTTCTAGTGATGAAGGAAGGTGGCTCATAATGGCACAGAGCAGTGTTCTAGTGATGAAGGAAGGTGGATCATAATGGCACAGAGCAGTGTTCTAGTGATGAAGGAAGGTGGATCATAATGGCACAGAGCAGTGTTCTAGTGCTGGTGAAGGAAGGTGAATCATAATGGCACAGAGCAGCGTTCTAGTGATGAAGGAAGGTGAATCATAATGGCACAGAGCAGTGTTCTAGTTCAGGTGAAGGAAGGTGAATCATAATGGCACAGAGCAGTGTTCTAGTTCAGGTGAAGGAAGGTGAATCATAATGGCACAGAGCAGTGTTCTAGTTCAGGTGAAGGAAGCTGAATCATAATGGCACAGAGCAGTGTTCTAGTGATGAAGGAAGGTGGATCATAATGGCACAGAGCAGTGTTCTAGTGATGAAGGAAGGTGGATCATAATGGCACAGAGCAGTGTTCTAGTGATGAAGGAAGGTGGATCATAATGGCACAGAGCAGTGTTCTAGTGCTGGTGAAGGAAGGTGAATCATAATGGCACAGAGCAGCGTTCTAGTGATGAAGGAAGGTGAATCATAATGGCACAGAGCAGTGTTCTAGTTCAGGTGAAGGAAGGTGAATCATAATGGCACAGAGCAGTGTTCTAGTTCAGGTGAAGGAAGGTGAATCATAATGGCACAGAGCAGTGTTCTAGTGATGAAGGAAGGTGAATCATAATGGCACAGAGCAGTGTTCTAGTGGTGGTGAAGGAAGGTGAATCATAATGGCACAGAGCAGCGTTCTAGTTCAGGTGAAGGAAGGTGAATCATAATGGCACAGAGCTGTGTTCTAGTTCAGGTGAAGGAAGGTGAATCATAATGGCACAGAGCAGTGTTCTAGTGGTGGTGAAGGAAGCTGAATCATAATGGCACAGAGCAGTGTTCTAGTGCTGGTGAAGGAAGGTGAATCATAATGGCACAGAGCAGTGTTCTAGTGATGAAGGAAGGTGAATCATAATGGCACAGAGCAGTGTTCTAGTGCTGGTGAAGGAAGGTGAATCATAATGGCACAGAGCAGCGTTCTAGTGATGAAGGAATGTGAATCATAATGGCACAGAGCAGTGTTCTAGTTCAGGTGAAGGAAGGTGAATCATAATGGCACAGAGCAGTGTTCTAGTTCAGGTGAAGGAAGGTGAATCATAATGGCACAGAGCAGTGTTCTAGTTCAGGTGAAGGAAGGTGAATCATAATGGCACAGAGCAGTGTTCTAGTTCAGGTGAAGGAAGGTGAATCATAATGGCACAGAGCAGTGTTCTAGTTCAGGTGAAGTAAGGTGAATCATAATGGCACAGAGCAGTGTTCTAGTTCAGGTGAAGGAAGGTGAATCATAATGGAACAGAGCAGTGTTCTAGTTCAGGTGAAGGAAGGTGAATCATAATGGCACAGAGCAGTGTTCTAGTTCAGGTGAAGGAAGGTGAATCATAATGGCACAGAGCAGTGTTCTAGTGCTGGTGAAGGAAGCTGAATCATAATGGCACAGAGCAGTGTTCTAGTGCTGGTGAAGGAAGTTGAATCATAATGGCACAGAGCAGTGTTCTAGTGATGAAGGAAGGTGAATCATAATGGCACAGAGCAGTGTTCTAGTGCTGGTGAAGGAAGGTGAATCATAATGGCACAGAGCAGTGTTCTAGTTCAGGTGAAGGAAGGTGAATCATAATGGCACAGAGCAGTGTTCTAGTGGTGGTGAAGGAAGCTGAATCATAATGGCACAGAGCAGTGTTCTAGTGATGAAGGAAGGTGAATCATAATGGCACAGAGCAGTGTTCTAGTGCTGGTGAAGGAAGGTGAATCATAATGGCACAGAGCAGCGTTCTAGTGATGAAGGAAGGTGAATCATAATGGCACAGAGCAGTGTTCTAGTTCAGGTGAAGGAAGGTGAATCATAATGGCACAGAGCAGCGTTCTAGTTCAGGTGAAGGAAGGTGAATCATAATGGCACAGAGCAGTGTTCTAGTTCAGGTGAAGGAAGGTGAATCATAATGGCACAGAGCAGTGTTCTAGTTCAGGTGAAGGAAGGTGAATCATAATGGCACAGAGCAGTGTTCTAGTGGTGGTGAAGGAAGCTGAATCATAATGGCACAGAGCAGTGTTCTAGTGATGAAGGAAGGTGGATCATAATGGCACAGAGCAGTGTTCTAGTGATGAAGGAAGGTGGATCATAATGGCACAGAGCAGTGTTCTAGTGATGAAGGAAGGTGGATCATAATGGCACAGAGCAGTGTTCTAGTGCTGGTGAAGGAAGGTGAATCATAATGGCACAGAGCAGCGTTCTAGTGATGAAGGAAGGTGAATCATAATGGCACAGAGCAGTGTTCTAGTTCAGGTGAAGGAAGGTGAATCATAATGGCACAGAGCAGTGTTCTAGTTCAGGTGAAGGAAGGTGAATCATAATGGCACAGAGCAGTGTTCTAGTTCAGGTGAAGGAAGCTGAATCATAATGGCACAGAGCAGTGTTCTAGTGATGAAGGAAGGTGGATCATAATGGCACAGAGCAGTGTTCTAGTGATGAAGGAAGGTGGATCATAATGGCACAGAGCAGTGTTCTAGTGATGAAGGAAGGTGGATCATAATGGCACAGAGCAGTGTTCTAGTGCTGGTGAAGGAAGGTGAATCATAATGGCACAGAGCAGCGTTCTAGTGATGAAGGAAGGTGAATCATAATGGCACAGAGCAGTGTTCTAGTTCAGGTGAAGGAAGGTGAATCATAATGGCACAGAGCAGTGTTCTAGTTCAGGTGAAGGAAGGTGAATCATAATGGCACAGAGCAGTGTTCTAGTGATGAAGGAAGGTGAATCATAATGGCACAGAGCAGTGTTCTAGTGGTGGTGAAGGAAGGTGAATCATAATGGCACAGAGAAGCGTTCTAGTTCAGGTGAAGGAAGGTGAATCATAATGGCACAGAGCAGTGTTCTAGTTCAGGTGAAGGAAGGTGAATCATAATGGCACAGAGCAGTGTTCTAGTGGTGGTGAAGGAAGCTGAATCATAATGGCACAGAGCAGTGTTCTAGTGCTGGTGAAGGAAGGTGAATCATAATGGCACAGAGCAGTGTTCTAGTGATGAAGGAAGGTGAATCATAATGGCACAGAGCAGTGTTCTAGTGCTGGTGAAGGAAGGTGAATCATAATGGCACAGAGCAGCGTTCTAGTGATGAAGGAAGGTGAATCATAATGGCACAGAGCAGTGTTCTAGTTCAGGTGAAGGAAGGTGAATCATAATGGCACAGAGCAGTGTTCTAGTTCAGGTGAAGGAAGGTGAATCATAATGGCACAGAGCAGTGTTCTAGTTCAGGTGAAGGAAGGTGAATCATAATGGCACAGAGCAGTGTTCTAGTTCAGGTGAAGGAAGGTGAATCATAATGGCACAGAGCAGTGTTCTAGTTCAGGTGAAGGAAGGTGAATCATAATGGCACAGAGCAGTGTTCTAGTTCAGGTGAAGGAAGGTGAATCATAATGGAACAAAGCAGTGTTCTAGTTCAGGTGAAGGAAGGTGAATCATAATGGCACAGAGCAGTGTTCTAGTTCAGGTGAAGGAAGGTGAATCATAATAGCACAGAGCAGTGTTCTAGTGCTGGTGAAGGAAGGTGAATCATAATGGCACAGAGCAGCGTTCTAGTGATGAAGGAAGGTGAATCATAATGGCACAGAGCAGTGTTCTAGTTCAGGTGAAGGAAGGTGAATCGTAATGGCACAGAGCAGTGTTCTAGTTCAGGTGAAGGAAGGTGAATCATAATGGCTCAGAGCAGTGTTCTAGTGGTGAAGGAAGCTGAATCATAATGGCACAGAGCAGTGTTCTAGTGATGAAGGAAAGTGGATCATAATGGCACAGAGCAGTGTTCTAGTGGTGGTGAAGGAAGGTGAATCATAATGGCACAGAGCAGTGTTCTAGTGATGAAGGAAGGTGGATCATAATGGCACAGAGCAGTGTTCTAGTGATGAAGGAAGGTGAATCATAATGGCACAGAGCAGTGTTCTAGGGCAGGTGAAGGAAGGTGAATCATAATGGCACAGAGCAGTGTTCTAGTGATGAAGGAAGGTGGATCATAATGGCACAGAGCAGTGTTCTAGTGATGAAGGAAGGTGAATCATAATGGCACAGAGCAGTGTTCTAGTGCAGGTGAAGGAAGGTGAATCATAATGGCACAGAGCAGTGTTCTAGTTCAGGTGAAGGAAGGTGAATCATAATGGCACAGAGCAGTGTTCTAGTTCAGGTGAAGGAAGGTGAATCATAATGGCACAGAGCAGTGTTCTAGTGATGAAGGAAGGTGGATCATAACGCCACAGAGCAGTGTTATGGTGGTGGTGAAGGAAGGTGAATCATAATGGCACAGAGCAGTGTTCTAGTTCAGGTGAAGGAAGGTGAATCTAATGGCACAGAGCAGTGTTCTAGTGCTGGTGAAGGAAGGTGAATCATAATGGCACAGAGCAGTGTTCTAGTTCAGGTGAAGGAAGGTGAATCTAATGGCACAGAGCAGTGTTCTAGTGCTGGTGAAGGAAGGTGAATCATAATGGCACAGAGCAGTGTTCTAGTTCAGGTGAAGGAAGGTGAATCTAATGGCACAGAGCAGTGTTCTAGTGCTGGTGAAGGAAGGTGAATCATAATGGCACAGAGCAGTGTTCTAGTTCCGGTGAAGGAAGGTGAATCATAATGGCACAGAGCAGTGTTCTAGTGATGAAGGAAGGTGAATCATAATGGCAGAGAGCAGTGTTCTAGTGATGAAGGAAGGTGAATCATAATGGCACAGAGCAGTGTTCTAGTGGTGGTGAAGGAAGGTGGATCATAATGGCACAGAGCAGTGTTCTAGTGATGAAGGAAGGTGGATCATAATGGCACAGAGCAGTGTTCTAGTGATGAAGGAAGGTGGATCATAATGGCACAGAGCAGTGTTCTAGTGCTGGTGAAGGAAGGTGGATAATAATGGCACAGAGCAGTGTTCTAGTGCTGGTGAAGGAAGGCGGATCATAATGGCACAGAGCAGTGTTCTAGTGATGAAGGAAGGTGAATCATAATGGCACAGAGCAGTGTTCTAGTGCAGGTGAAGGAAGGTGAATCATAATGGCACAGAGTAGTGTTCTAGTGACGAAGGAAGGTGGATCATAATGGCACAGAGCAGTGTTCTAGTGATGAAGGAAGGTGAATCATAATGGCACAGAGCAGTGTTCTAGTGCAGGTGAAGGAAGGTGAATCATAATGGCACAGAGCAGTGTTCTAGTTCAGGTGAAGGAAGGTGAATCATAATGGCACAGAGCAGTGTTCTAGTTCACGTGAAGGAAGGTGAATCATAATGGCACAGAGCAGTGTTCTAGTTCAGGTGAAGGAAGGTGAATCATAATGGCACAGAGCAGTGTTCTAGTGATGAAGGAAGGTGGATCATAACGGCACAGAGCAGTGTTATGGTGGTGGTGAAGGAAGGTGAATCATAATGGCACAGAGCAGTGTTCTAGTTCAGGTGAAGGAAGGTGAATCTAATGGCACAGAGCAGTGTTCTAGTGCTGGTGAAGGAAGGTGAATCATAATGGCACAGAGCAGTGTTCTAGTTCAGGTGAAGGAAGGTGAATCTAATGGCACAGAGCAGTGTTCTAGTGCTGGTGAAGGAAGGTGAATCATAATGGCACAGAGCAGTGTTCTAGTTCAGGTGAAGGAAGGTGAATCATAATGGCAGAGAGCAGTGTTCTAGTGATGAAGGAAGGTGAATCATAATGGCAGAGAGCAGTGTTCTAGTGATGAAGGAAGGTGAATCATAATGGCACAGAGCAGTGTTCTAGTGGTGGTGAAGGAAGGTGAATCATAATGGCACAGAGCAGTGTTCTAGTGATGAAGGAAGGTGGATCATAATGGCACAGAGCAGTGTTCTAGTGATGAAGGAAGGTGGATCATAATGGCACAGAGCAGTGTTCTAGTGCTGGTGAAGGAAGGTGGATCATAATGGCACAGAGCAGTGTTCTAGTGCTGATGAAGGAAGGTGGATCATAATGGCACAGAGCAGTGTTCTAGTGATGAAGGAAGGTGGATCATAATGGCACAGAGCAGTGTTCTAGCGCTGGTGAAGGAAGGTGAATCATAATGGCACAGAGCAGTGTTCTAGCGCTGGTGAAGGAAGGTGAATCATAATGGCACAGAGCAGTGTTCTAGTGCTGGGGAAGGAAGGTTAATGGCGAGGGATGCCCATGAGTTTGCAGCAGTTTTGGGATAATGCTGCACAGCTAGTCTATTGGAATGGGTAATAGTAGCACTCGTGGACTGACTGCTGGGGTGTCATTCATGAAATAATACCGTAATGTCATTTATTTATTGTCATGCATACAAGCATGTACGTTTAACCAGATCTCATCAAAGCCCTTTCAATTATTGTCTGGTTCCGATTAAACCCAAAATTACCAAGTCAATCAAATATTAAAGCCAACGTTCTAGGGCCCGATTTTGAGGCCAAATGAAAAATGACGTAGAAATAGACATACTCCCCACCATGAATTAGCACCCCAATTCTACGCTGGGTGTGGGGAGCAGGTGTGATATTCATGTCGGATATTTACGGTAATAATGCGGACGCAGCACTTTTTCCCAACCTCTTGGGTCAACGTCCCAATTTTTTAATCTACCAAACCTGTCCGAGCCTGCTGCAGTCATTGACATTTCCCGAAAATCATACAAGGAGTGCAGATTATCCAAACTCGATGTCTGTAGACTAGTTTTGCAAATGGTTACAGTGAGAACATGAAAACACATAGCCAAAAAAAGAGGAAAAACAACTTGTGGCAAAGAAATCATGTTGTTCAAAGGAAATGAGTGTTGTGCAATAAAATGTGTTTGCTTTACCTCTAAGGTATTGAGGGTGAGGGTTCACCTGGCAATGTGTTTGCTTTACTTCTAAGGTATTGAGGGTGAGGATTCAGCTGGAAATATGTTTGCTTTACTTCTAAGGTATTGAGGGTGAGGCTTCAGCTGGAAATATGTTTGCTTTACTTCTTTTAAGGTATTGAGGGTGAGGCTTCAGCTGGAAATATGTTTGCTTTACTTCTAAGGTATTGAGGGTGAGGCTTCAGCTGGAAATATGTTTGCTTTACTTCTAAGATTCTGAGGGTGAGGATTCAGCTGGAAATATGTTTGCTTTACTCCTAAGGTATTGAGGGTGAGGCTTCAGCTGGAAATATGTTTGCTTTACTTCTAAGATTCTGAGGGTGAGGATTCAGCTGGAAATATGTTTGCTTTACTTCTAAGATTCTGAGGGTGAGGATTCAGCTGGAAATATGTTTGCTTTACTTCTAAGGTATTGAGGGTGAGGATTCAGCTGGAAATATGTTTGCTTTACTTCTAGGGTATTGAGGGTGAGGATTCAGCTGGAAATATGTTTGCTTTACTTCTAAGGTATTGAGGGTGAGGATTCAACTGGAAATATGTTTGCTTTACTTCTAAGGTATTGAGGGTGAGGATTCAGCTGGAAATATGTTTGCTTTACCTCTAAGGTATTGAGGGTGAGGGTTCAGCTGGCAATGTCTTAGCTTTACCTTTAAGGTATTGAGGGTGAGAGTTCAGCTGGAAATGTGTTTGCTTTACTTCTAAGGTATTGAGGGTGAGGGTTCAGCTGGAAATGTGTGTGCTTTACTTCTAAGGTATTGAGGGTGAGGGTTCAGATGGAAATGTGTTTACTTTACTTCTATGGTTCTGAGGGTGAGGGTTCATCTGGAAATGTTTGCTTTACCTCTAAGTTATTGAGGGTGAGGGTTCAGCTGGAAATGTGTTTGCTTCACTTCTAAGGTTCTGAGGGTGAGGCTTCAGATGCGTCTGCTTTACTTCTAAGATTCTGAGGGTGAGGGTTCAGCTGGAAATGTGTTTGCTTTACTTCTAAGGTTCTGAGGGTGAGTCTTCAGCTGGAAATGTGTTTGCTTTACTTCTAAGGTTCTGAGGGTGAGGGTTCAGCTGGAAATGTGTTTGCTTTACTTCTAAGGTATTGAGGGTGAGGGTTCAGCTGGAAATATGTTTGCTTTACTTCTAAGGTATTAAGGGTGAGGATTCAGCTGGAAATATGTTTGCTTTACCTCTAAGGTATTGAGGGTGAGGGTTCAGCTGGCAATGTCTTAGCTTTACCTTTAAGGTATTGAGGGTGAGAGTTCAGCTGGAAATGTGTTTGCTTTACCTCTAAGGTATTGAGGGTGAGGGTTCAGCTGGAAATGTGTGTGCTTTACTTCTAAGGTATTGAGGGTGAGGGTTCAGCTGGAAATGTGTTTACTTTACTTCTAAGGTTCTGAGGGTGAGGGTTCATCTGGAAATGTTTGCTTTACCTCTAAGTTATTGAGGATGCGGGTTCAGCTGGAAATGTGTTTGCTTCTCTTCTAAGGTTCTGAGGGTGAGGCTTCAGATGTGTCTGCTTTACTTCTAAGATTCTGAGGGTGAGGGTTCAGCTGGAAATGTGTTTGCTTTACTTCTAAGGTTCTGAGGGTGAGGGTTCAGCTGGAAATGTGTTTGCTTTACTTCTAAGGTATTGAGGGTGATGATTCAGCTGGAAATATGTTTGCTTTACTTCTAAGGTATTGAGGGTGAGGGTTCAGCTGGCAATGTGTTTGCTTTACTTCTAAGATTCTGAGGGTGAGGCTTCAGCTGGAAATATGTTTGCTTTACTTCTAAGGTATTGAGGGTGAGGCTTCAGCTGGAAATATGTTTGCTTTACTTCTAAGATTCTGAGGGTGAGGATTCAGCTGGAAATATGTTTGCTTTACTTCTAAGGTATTGAGGGTGAGGATTCAGCTGGAAATATGTTTGCTTTACTTCTAAGGTATTGAGGGTTCGCGTGTTAGTCAGAGGGCCGAATAGCTATCCGTATGTCAATTGACTTTGGTAACTTTGTAACTTTGAAATAAAGCGCTTTGTATGTCCTTTGTAACCTGTGTTGGTGTGTTTCCTTTTGGGCTTCCCGGCCTCATATCAATTTCTCTGTTTCCACAGACTGCTGACTCAAGAGTTTTGTTATAGAGGTCGGCAAGTTGATCCACCTCTAGGGTGGCGTAGTTTGCAGGGGTCAGGATGTTATGGATGAGAGGGCGTAGGCTGGGTAACGTGATGTTGCGGTTATTTATGGAAAGGGTTTGTGGGAGGCTCGCCTGTGTGGGGTTTGACTGGGGCTTTCCTTGGATGGAGAAGGAGATGACATGGTGGTCTGACCAGGCAATGGGTTCGATATTAAGGATGGTGGTGGTGCAGTTGTGGTCTGCCAGCCAGTCCAAGGTTCTGCCTTTGTTATGTGTCGGGGTTGTAACCCTGTGGTTGAACCCTAGTTGGGAGATGGTGTTTTCTATAGATAGCGCATTAGTGTCATTAGGGTCGCTGAGGCCTAGGTTTAGGTCCCCAAGTAGTATGATTTGAGATCCTGTTTTGGTGTTGTTGGTGAGGAGGTCAGATATTTCTTCCTCAAAAGAGGAAATGTGGCCTGGTGGTCTATAGTTGAGGTGCATAAGAATGGTTTGTGTTGCGGTGAGTTGGAGCTTAACTGAGAGGAGTTCCGCAGACTTGAAACTAGGTAGTGGGGTTGCTCTAAGGTCTAAGGATTTTTTTGCTATAAAGGCCTCTCCGCCTCCTTTTCCAGAGTCCCTGTCTTTTTTTAAATTGAATATCCCTCTGGGATGGCCAGGGAAAGTGCTGGGCCTGCTGCTTGATGCAGCCAAGTTTCTGTGATAGCCAAGAAGTGGAGATAAGGTCTGCGATGTCGAGCGTGTGGGCGACCAGGGACCGGGCATTGATGAGGGCATCTCTGATCAGAATGGGTTGAACAGTGGGTAGGGTGTCCGGGTTGTGCATTGTGGTGGTGAGTGGATAGTTAGGATTGGTGTGTCAGTGAGTGTGGTGTTTTTTGTTGGGTGACCTGTGTGGTGGGAGACGGGAGCCAAGTCTTAGGTTTCTGTCCTTTACAGGGCATGGGATCCATGGTGTAGGTGGTGCCGCGAAACGGCGGATCCAGTCTAGTGTGCTAAGTGGCTGGTTGAGCAGGGAGGCCCGAGTAAGGTCTTCATGGGTCAGGGTCATGATGTGTGTACGGGGTAAATGAGATGATGGGAGAGGGGAACTTTTGGGTAGGTGGTATAGTGGTGAATGCCGGTTGGCTAGGAGTAGTATAGTGGCTATAGTTAGTATTTGTCTGCAGGAGGTTGCCCTGTGCACGTGGTGTGAATGCTGGAAACAATTCCTTGAACATCGAGGTCGTGTGTGAAGTGAGAAGTAGTAGGCTAGTTCTGTGGGGCACATTCGATGGGCACAGTCAGTGGGCGCAGTAGGCTAGTTCAAAAAGGTGCAAAGGGCGCAGTAGGCTAGTTCAATAGGGCACGTTCAATAGGCACAATCAGTGGGCTAGTTCAATAGGCACAATCAGAGGGCGCAGTAGGCTAGTTCAAAATGGTGCATAGATAGGGTGCAATGCAATATGCTAGTTCAGTAGGGCACATTCAATATGCACAGTCAGTAGGCTAGTTTAATAAGGCACATTCAATAGGCACAATCAGCGGGGGCAGTGGGCTCATTCAGTAGGGCACATTCAATGGGCACAATCAGCGGGGGCAGTGGGCTAGTTCAGTAGGGCACGTTCAATAGGCACAATCAGTGGGCTAGTTCACATTCAATAGAGTGCGGAGGGCGAGATCAAGAAGGCAGACAAGCAACAGAGCCTGGTCTGAGGGTCCCATGGATGCAATCAGTAGAAGGTATTCAAGTCTGTGTGCTCCAGCATAATATCACACTGGTAGCAGTACTCACATGTGTAGCGGTGCAGCTCGTTCTGATGTGGTGCGGTCACAACTGGTGAGGCAGACAAGATCAGGGATGCATGTAAATCGGTGCTTCCGGTGTGAACAGGGGCAAACAGGGCAGCAGGCCTTAATTGGCCTTGTCGGTGGCCGCCCGTTCTTCCGCCTGCCGGTGGATGTTGGGGGTTTAAAAAGAAAATAACGCCCATAGAATGCCCAGCCTCGTTCTCAGGCCGCATTGCACCCGACATTCTGAATATTGATTTTGTCTGCGCGTGAGTTCCTGAGTGGGGCCAATCTGCATCGGAGCAGGCAGGTACTAGCCCAGGCAAGGCAGGGGCAGGGGCAGGCAATACCTTGGTGCAGTCTCCTTCAGTAGGGGGATTCCGATGACGAGATGCACGTGGTCGTGGATCCGCAGGATCCTGGTCTGCTGTGGGGGCTCCTGCCCTCTCCACTTCTGGGGGTGCTGTGATAGCCGTCCTACTAGCACTTGAGGCAACACTGATGCCACGTTATCCCGTGGGGAATTCTGCGTGATTCCACTGCTTCTCTTTCAATATTTTGCTGCCAGGTATTGTGCCTTTTCTCAATGACAAACCATTTCTGTATACATCTCTACTACTACCGACTGTTGCAGGTCCTTTTGTGTACCTACTCCAGCACATGATGCCTTACACTACGGATTGCTGTTTATAGCCCGAGGGCGCTCCCAACTGATTAGCGCTATGTCGACACGTTTCTCCTTGCACTATTTATTTAGAGCTTAACCATAAATTAGTGGCACACTCACTCACTTGTCGTTTTGTCTATATTGTTTTTAGATGACGCTTTGAACAGTGCCTTATCAAGCAATACTTATCTACTTCTGTGCCTACAAGGATAGCAAGTCCTGATGACAGTTCGGAACTGTTCTAGGAAGTATGCTATTTCATAACCTCTTTGCAGAATTTCACGCATCCGAACTCGAAACACCAAATACAGTGTCGACCAGCTTTGACATGGGTTATGTATTTATCCATAGCTCATAAGCACTGTGAAAAGTCTGAATCCATTTTGATCATGCACAAATGTCAAGAATGGGTTTTTGGTATGCCTCCGTGTACAGCCCATCATCCCTCTGTATACTGGATACTCTGGTCAAACTTTTGAATTGAAGTTTATGTACAGATGAGTCTGTCTTGTTCTTGTGACTATGTTATCACTATGTTTAACTTTTTAGAATGAAATTGATTGTAATCTAATTATGTTACACTAGGACTTAGAATCATGTCAACCTCCGCCTAGCGCTACAAGGGAGAGGTAGCCTTTTTCAGTACTCCTTCACCCTCCAGTGTCTACTTTGGTCTAAATGCTTCCTGCAGAGCCACGAGCTTTCCTAGTCCCCTTGATTGTCCTGCTCATTCCATAATTATCCTGATTCGGTATTTCTTAGCCTCCCGCTTTTGCCAAAATGTGATAGTTCCTTCCTCTTTCGGTGCTTTGCTTTGCAGGTGTTTTCCTAATGTTGCTAACACTTTTCCGGTGTTGCTTCTCAGTGTTTCCCTGGTGGTGATTAGATCTAGTGACTGTCACAGCACACACACCTGCCATGTCTCCTCCATGGATTGGTGCCTGTCATTGGTGGCCGCTCATATGTGAGGGTAACAGACGTTACAGTATGCAGCGACCACCTTTGGAGGATTCCAATGGTTTAATAGCCTCTCTTGGACCCATCATTGGTGGCATGAAGAGCGTTGTGTGAAACTACTTCTTTTGATATGATATGGCATTTATAAGGTGCCTATACACACGTGTTTCAAGTGCTGATTAAATGTGTCTCAAAGCCAGAAGCTGTCACCAGTGCAGGTGCATTTGGCAATTGCCTGGGCAGGATCAACAGTGTACAGGATCCTTTGCTGTACCCTTGGTAGCATGTGAACGCATGTCTGGTCATACCAACTGCAAGAGCAACATTCTTGTGAAATGTGAGGTGGAACAGGCCATATTGCTGCCAAAACACTTATTGTACAATAGAAAACATTCAGGTGTTGTCCAAATGGAGAAAACGAATGGTAAATAAAGCATCAATTTGATGAAATACTGTTCACTTGTTAAAATGATTGACTATTTTGAAGGCCTGTAAATGATTGCAAAATGCTGCACTAACATTTAACCGTGTCTAGTGTCATATGGTAACTGTGAGGCAGAAACAGACTAGATTTGGGTATTACAAAAATCAAAACTGTCAACTTATGAAAACCGAAACAAATAAGATGTTTACAAAAAAGTCTCACAAACTCTGTGGGCGTCATTCTGAGGTTGGCGGTAAGGGGTTAATGTTAATGGCACTGGTAAAGGTGCCAGTGCCGTTAACCCCTTACCACCGAATTACGAGAGTGGGGGGCTGTATACTGGTCCACTGGCCTTTGCGCCATGTACTGGATTTGTGCGATGTTTTTGGCGCACGGGGTGGGGTTGGGGGCATAACTGGCACTGCTGCAGGGTCGCTTATGGATGTATTAATCCATGAATACGCTTTGCGTCGAAATGTGTTTTGTCGCACGCAGGTGGCTCAGGCTGCCGCACGCGCACTCTGTGAGCCAGCCGCGTGCGCCACTTGTGCGCCAAATTCTATGAATTAACCCCTAAATATGCATTTAGAGTGTTTCTTCATTTAGAAATGTGCTCCATTTTAATTGTTTGTGTGGTGGTTGCGCCACACAGACCACAATGTTCCCAGTGTAAATCAGAATATTTGAACATAACACTAAGGGCCGGATTCATGGAACGTTTTCCTGTGGGATTGCGCCATTATAAAACACTGCCATGAATCAGGCCCTTAATAATCGTAAATAGAATGAATCCAGCTGCATCCAGATGAGCGTCAGTTATAATACACTGTAAAACTGTTGTTTATATTTCATGAAGTACCCACGTTAACACCCCTCCACAATGACCGGAAACACATTTTTGAAGTAATTTGGATTTCTCCATTACTGAATTTGAGCCATTTTGAAAAGCCACATGCATATAAAGAGAATCCTAGAAAGCTGGCCGCTGCTGTCTGGGATTTCTGTGGGAGTTTTCATGGATGTATCAAACCCTGACATCACCATAATTCATCAAGGTCACTTACTGTTCTTTGAAATACATGGGAAGTCTATTTGGAAAATAACGAGCTGATCAGTTTTTGAGTGTAGGCCGCCTGCAGTTTGCTGAAGGCTTCTTCATATTTTGGAGGAGACCCAGATTTATCATGGGGAGGAGACCCAGATGACAATCTCCATTATTAATATGTTCATGCTCTGAAGTAAGATTAAGACACTGATGCTCCCAGCTCAGCACTGGCTGGGTTTAGTCAGACTTCATCCTATGAAGCATGGATTGAAAGAAGAGCCGACGTAAGGAGATTCCTAGCAAGCAGGTTCAATACGGGGCAGCCGAGCTGGACATGAGAACTTCATTGGACTACTCAATGACTTTTAAGAGGACCAGCAGCTATTTACAAGATATGTGTGTGCGCTTGGCTATTGTCATGCGCAGTAGGAAGGTCAGGCACACCAGGCACACCGCCTTACAGAACACTCATACCCGCGGTGATTCTCTGACACATAACACAGCGAGAATCTCCAAGTCACAGTCAGCCCTTCACATGATCACGCTATCTGTGGTGCGAGGGAAGCGTCACCAATTTCCAGGCTCTGTCAGAGGGCGATACTATTTGTTCCCTCGTTTCCGCTGGCAACTGCCATGGAGATTGTGAGCGGGCTGGAGCAAGAGTAATCGACGACAACTACTTCCCAGTTCCAGGCCGAACTCTCGGTCACGTGCCCTGAGCTCTGCTCACGTGATCAGGAGTCGGCAGGTATAAAAGTGACGCACTTTGAATCACTCGTCGCTTCACAGCTGTTTCGCGACACTGTTTGGCGTTTTCGATTCACGTTGGATTCATTTTGTTACAGATCTCAAGCTTACGGATTACGGACTGGGTTTTCTTGTTCCTTGGATTTGGCGTTTGGTTTCTGCTTGGATTTACAGACCTTTTGACTTTAGCTCACATTTCACAGATTGATTGGATTACCCTTATTTGCTTTGTCAAGTATTCTACGCTCTCCAGAGTTCCTTGAACTGCTACGTTACCACAGTTTTCAGAATACTTCCAAGAATCATCAGGTGGTAGCCAGCGCTGAGTTTCTGGCGCCTTGGCTTTGAAGGATTACCGACGCTTCCCTGCACCACAGCCTCAGAGTTACTGGCAGTTAGAATATAACCCTTGGGTAATCCCTATTTCAATAACAGTTACATTGTTGACAGTACTGTGTTTGTTTGTACTAATACCTAATTCATTCCACAGCTCTGGGGTCCTCGGCGGCTTTTGGTCCTGCGAAACAACAACAACCACCTGTGACCTCAAGGCTCGCACGGGGAGTGGTTTTTTCTTCTCTCCGTGTGAAACTTGGGGACAGAGGCCCATATATTCTTCACAACGAGTCAAGTTATGACAGACTGTGAAGCTGCGGGTTGTGTTGAATATGGAGGCCGCAGCCGACGACCCCGTGGCTGCATTAGTACAAGCAATCACAGTGTTGAGGGAGGATATGACAGCTGCCAATACCGCCATACATCAGTGGTTAGACCTCATCCAAAGTACTCACAATCCCTTACCCGCTGATGCAGAGTTTGGCGATTTGGCGGCGGCCCCACCAGCAGTAGCACCACCTATTGTTCCCACTGCAGCACCTCAAGTTCCCGTATTGGTGCACACGCCCTTTCCTTTGGCTGCTCCAGGAAGATTTCATGGGGATCCCCAAAAGTTTTGTACATTCATAAACCAATGCAAATTGCATTTTCTTTGTAGCCTCAGGCTTTTCCCGATTCCACCACAAAGGCAGCATTTACATTATCTCATCTAGCTGGTACAGCTGCCACCTGGGCAAACCCGTTACTGGAAAACAACAGTCCTATTCTTTATGATTTTGACTTACTAGTCACAGAAATGTCTCAGGTATTTGACACACGCCACAAGGCCCAGTCCCGGGATCTTGAGTTATTGGAATTATCTCAAGGAAAGGGCTCACTCATAGAATATATTGCCCGATTCAATCAATTGGCCGCTGAGACCTCTTGGCCTGAAGTAAAGAAAGCAGTGGTTTTTTACAGAGGACTCAGTAATTCCATGAAGGACGCTATGGCTGTCATACCCTCTCTGCCCACACAACATGTTGAACTAGTTGACCTCGCCCTACAGCATGGCGTTCTGAACGTAAAAATGAAGCAGGGTTTCCTAATACAGTTCAGA
The DNA here is from genome assembly GCF_040938575.1 of Ambystoma mexicanum. Taxonomy (NCBI): domain Eukaryota; kingdom Metazoa; phylum Chordata; class Amphibia; order Caudata; family Ambystomatidae; genus Ambystoma; species Ambystoma mexicanum. The sequence continues at coordinate 17,576,364 of NC_090935.1, forward strand.
CCTCCTCTTCCACAAATACAGGTGGTGAACCCATGCAGATAGGCGGAATCCGCAGTCCGATTTCCCAAATCGAGCGAGAACGCTGTAGAACGGACAACACCTGTTATTATTGTGGCTTAAACGGTCATTTTGTAAAGACCTGTCCTCGGCGTCCCAAGACTAAAAATTCGGTTTTTCGGACTGCTCGACCCTAGATTCGAGGGCCGGATCGAGCAGTTCATCCACTCCCTCGGAAATTATACCTGCTTTTGGGAGGGTTAAGCAAGTGGTGGTACAGGCCACTTTGAAACCCACTCCAGAGTTCACTCACACAGTTTCTATTGTTATTGATTCAGGTGCCACAGGCAATTATGTTGATATAATATTGGCTAAGTCATTGAATATACCCCTGGTTACCAAGCAACACCCAGAACCTGTACATGCAGTTGATGGCACGGCATTGATTTCCGGTCCGATCAGACAACAAACTGCCCCAATCACCATGAATATACAGAACACCCATCAGGAAGTGATTTCCTTTGACTTAATCTTGACACCACAGTTCGGGTTGATATTGGGTATTCCGTGGTTGAAACAACATAATCCCCTGATTGACTGGAAGTCTGGGCATGTTCATTTTGAGTCCGAAATATGTCAACATTTTTGCCTCACCGCACCTGAAGGCATTGATTCACCCCCACGTGCTTTGGGGGCCATAGCACAACTCACGTTGAACGATGACACTTCTTCTTCATTATCAGAGCCACACTTGGTGGGGGCGGTTGTGACTGGCATTCCTTCTGAATACCAAGATTTTCAGGAAGTTTTTGATAAGGGTTCTTCTGAAATTCCTCCTCCGCATCGCACTTATGATTGTCCGATTGACATAATTCCTGATTCTATCATTCCTTCAGGGCGCATTTATTCATTATCTCCCTCGGAGGAACTAGCTCTCAAGGATTATATCCAAAAGGCCCTAAAAATTGGTCACATACGTCCTTCTACCTCACCAGCGGCCAGCCTTTTTTTTTTTGTTCCCAAAAAGGAGGCCGATTTACGTCCTTGCGTGGATTACCGCCGCTTGAATTCCATCACCATAAAAAACGGTATCCTATCCCTTTGATCACTCCATTGTTGGATAGGTTAAGTCACGCCACTATTACGACCGTGGCGGTAAGTAAGCTACATTACCCCCATGGCGTAATCATCGTTTACGCCATGGACCGATGGCGTAAAGAGCCCCATATTCCGACCCATCGCGCACGAGCATTACGCCATGGCGGTAATGTAAACTACGCCATGGCGTAAACAGCCCTCACCGGCATCGAACGCCGCGCTGGGTGACCTACCGCCACCCATCATTGCTCCGACCGTAATCAGCGGGCCCCGTAATCAGCGGGCCCTGTAATTAGCGGGCACCGTAATTAGTGGGCACCGCAAATTAGCGGAACCGGAAGTAGCGTCATCGCGGCGGAACGGGAAAGAGCACAGCGGCCATCTTTAAAAACACAATCCATTGCCATTCTACCCAACCACACTACATTCGACCCTGAAACCCTGTGAATCCCATTACCCACCCATTTCCTCACCTAACCATGCCAAAAGTTGTTAAAAAAGCCTGCGACAGGCAGCGGCAGGACCGCTTCAGTCGCGAAGAACTAACTATGCTGACAGAAACGCTGCAGGAGAAGGCAGACATCGTCTTCTCATCAGAGATGACGAGACCAGCCATAGCCCGGAAAAAAGCAGTATGGGAACTCGTGGCACAACGCGTCAGTGCCGTAGGTACCACCCCACGCACCGCCAGACAGTGCCGCAAAAGGTGGGCTGACCTTCGGCTCCGAGTAAGGGGCATACTGTCAGCAAACCGCAACCTGGGACTGGCAACTGGCGGTGGAGCAGACTCCCCACTGAAGATGCAGCCATGGGAGGAGACATGTGCCTCATTGATCGGCATAGAGTGCATTGAGGGCGTCGGCGGAATGGAGAGAGGAGCCCCGACATCAGGAGACACAGGTAGGTGCCTCCAATTCAGCCTTGCAAAACACCCTGAATCACACTTACATGGGAATCACAATGTCGCCCCATATGGCAAACGCAACACATCAGCAGAAGACCCACACCCTGCACACATGCAGCATGTACACTCTACAGCAGGCACACACATTCCTGCATGCTCAACCCACCCAAAAGGGAGACAACCTGTATGTCACGGCCTACAAAGTCCACCATCTATCCATCTAAACCATGGCACTCATCACAATGCCTGCTCAATGTCCGCTGAACCATCAATAACACTTTCCCTCCTCTGCTCCACCACAGGCTCACACTCGGACACCGGCAGGGACGAGAGTGGCACCACCCCAGCCAAGAAGACCAGGACAGAGGGAAGAGGCCACCAACCATCCACCTCTGCTGGACCCATGGCCAACCCACAGCAGGCCAAAATTCCTGTTGCCGAACAGCCCAGGGCAGCAATTCCCCCCGAGGAAAGGGACATGATGGCACCCACGGCAGACCCACAACCACTGCTGCCCACTGAGGGGATTGTGTCTGCGGGGAGCAGTACAGTCGGGGAGACTGCAGCCATCGCAGCCTGTTCTGACAGCGATGTGGCGAATGGGGATGATGACATGGAAGGTCCCCCCGACACACAATTTACCTCCCCACACCTGTCCCCATGTAGCCTGCATGGACAGGACACACAGGGGCAATCCCCTGGAGGTTCATGGCCAGCCACTCCAAGCCCAGTGGGAGTAGGGGAAGAGGGGAGTAGACCTATTGGGCCTGCAATTGCAACCTCCATTGTGCCTGATTTCAGCCAGGTGCTGGACCAAATATCAGCGAGGCAAGAACAACTGGCGTCAATCCTAACGCAGCATGTTGCTGATTGTGGAGGTGCCAGTTCAGGCATGGAGAGGTGTGCTGACAGCATCAAGGCAGCCATCCAATCAGCAAGCACGAACATATGCACAGAACTAGCCGCAGTGCGGAATATGATTAGTGAACTGATACGGACAATCATGGACACATGGCGTACCGAGCAGGCCGGTACCTCCTCAGCTGCAAGTTCGGCCCCATCCAGCCCTGTCCGCAGGTCATCCAGGACCCGGAGGAGTACAGGCAGGGGGGCCCCAGGTTCCGGGACAGGGGGCTGGCAATAGTGCCCACCCAGTGGACCACTGAAACATTACCCACTTCACCACGGGCACTGGCACGCCTTTGCAGGGATTTCTGGGGGGAGGTGGAGGGGGATTGGGTGTGTTGGGGTGTTCAGGGGGGAGGGGGGATTGGGTGTGTTGGGGTGTTCAGGGGGGAGGGGGATTGGGTGTGTTGGGGTGTTCAGGGGGGAGGGGGAGAGGGGATTGGGTGTGTCATAACTTTTCAGAAGCACAATACACTTTTTAGTTTATCACAAACCAAATGTGTGGACATTGCTCATTGTGTATGTGTGCTTTATTGTTGTACAGTCTACAGTGTGCATATACCAGACACACACAGTGCCCCAAGTGCCATCCACATGTTACATGCACACGCTGTGTGTGCTAGAAGTATTGGTCAATGAGATTCTGACGCATTTCACGCCCCTCCTGTGTATCGCTGCCTCCTTGAGGTGCTGCCCCATCCCCACCCTCATCATCCTCATCATCAGGTGGTTGCAGTTCTGCGTCAGAGGGCAGAGGCACGTTACGTCTGACGCACATATTGTGTAACATGACACATGCCATGACGATCTTCGCAACCTTCTCATGGCGGTACAGGAGTGCCCCGCCAGACCTGCTGAGGCAGCGGAAACGTGCCTTCAGTAGGCCAAAGGCCTGCTCTATCACCACACGGGTACGTGCATGGGCACGGTTGAAGTCCTCCTCATGCTGGTTCTGTGCGTTCCGGACTGGTGTAAGGAGCCACCTCTCCAGGGGATAGCCTGCATCACCTGTAAATGGGCAACAATGTATGTGTCAGGAATGAGATTGCTTTCTGAACATGACGCGCCACCATGCCTTGCATTCAACTGTTACTTTGCACCAAATTTAGTTGTGCTAATGGATTCACACTATGCAACCGGTATATGTTCATGGCTCTCATGTACTGTTTTGCATGCCAAGACACAATGCAGGGGGGACAATTGCCTTGTGAGTGCCCATCCACTGTGTCCGTTCAGGCCGTTACTTTATGTGACCTGGCACGTGTCCTGTGAGGTCAAAGCTCACATGATTGCAACATTGCTGTCTGTCTCATTATGACCCCAGGGAACAATACTGGTGTCAATGGGGAGAGTTTGTGGGTCTTGCTGTCTGTGTAGTGGTGCATTGATGTTCCTGTCCGACATGTGCCTCCTTTGTGCGCAGTTATAGGGGACAGGCCTTTCAGTTGATGGTGTTTGGTGACGTGCATGTAGGTGCGTTCCTTTGGAGTCAATGTGGTCACATTTCGTACAATGCACTTGCAGATGGTTGTGTCATGGTTGGGGTACACTTTCATTCACATGTTAGGGCTGATTAGATCAGGCATCATGTATACAGTTGTCAGATGACGTGAGTGCTGCCTCAGGGTATGATCTGGCTACTGCTAGTCGCAGCCATGTGACGTATGCATCATTCCCCCCCCCCTTTCTGCCAGGTGAAATATGCATTGGTACGTCGATCACCTACACACTTCGCATTTCCATGCTCATGACATTAGACTCACTGAGTAGGCAGGATCTTGGGCCTGCATGTCGCTCCATGTAGCGTGGTATTGTGGAGTTCCGAAGGACCATTGAATCATGGGTTGATCTGGGGAATCGGGCACAACAATGTGTGAAGATCCTGTTGGAGTCGCAGACCATTTGCACGTTGATTGAGTGAAATAGTTTACGGTTGCGGTATGGTACCTCCATGGCATGTGGGACCACTAATTCAACATGGGTGCAGTTGATGGCACCAATGCAACCAGGTATGCCAGCTAGTGCATGGAAACCCACTTTGGTGTTGGCAATCTCCTGGGCAGACCGTGGCAATGAGATGTGGTCGTCTGTGTGCTTGAGGAGGGCATCGAGCACTTGGATCAGTGTACGTGAGAATAATGGTTGGGATATGCCATGCAAGTGGCCCACTGTGTGCTGGTAGGTGCCTGTGGCCAGGAAGTGGAGCACGGACACGACCTTCAGTAGGGGCGGGATGGCGGTGGGTGTTTCTATCATGCTGACAATGTCGTTGTGTATCATGTGCACAATGTTGGTGATGGTGTCCCGGTCCAGTCGGTACAGGGTGTGGATCTGCTCTGCGGTGAGGTTGAATGGACTGGCTCTGATGCGTGGGATTGGGGGCTGCCTGCGCGGTGCCACTGGCTGTGCTGGTGGGGCTTGCTGGCCCTGCCTTGCCCTCCTTCTCCTCCTGCGTCTCCTCTGTGCAGCCTGTTGTTGTTGTTGTTGTTGTTGTTGTTGTTGTTGTTGTTGTTGTTGTTGCAGTTGTAGCACTCGCATTGCTATCAGGTCCTCCAGCCCCAACATTGCTAGTCCTATTGGTATCATTGTGGAGTGTGACTGGGGCTGGTAGGGGTGGGGTGTGCTCTTTTTGCACTGGGAGAGTCTGTATTGCCTCCACCTGTGCTGATTCTGTGCACCTGTGGCAGCTGGGAACACTGCACATGGCCATTTACGGTTGGTTCGCGATGGCGGAATTATTGCCATGGCGGTAAGGTACTTTACGGCCTTGGCGATGGCGTTAGGGGCATGTCTGCTTGGTTTGTGATCTGCGTAGCTTTGCACCATGCCGGTATTTACGGCATGGTGGGTCGCACGCGTGACCTTGGTGCTGTTAGCGGCACCGTGAACTACGATGTCGCTAATTGCACTTTCGCGGGTCATAATCGGACCTAGCGGAAAACGATGCCGGTATTCATTTACCGGCATCGATTTCCGCTTACCGCCTGGATCGTAATGAGGGCCACTGTCTTTACAAAACTAGATCTCCGTGGACCATATAACTTGCTTAGGATTCACCCCAGAGACAAATGTAAAACTGCTTTTTGTACTCTGTATGGGCTGTTCGAGTATGTGGTTATGCCCTTTGGGCTTTGTAACGCCCCCCCCACATTTCAACGGTTCATGAACGAGATATTCCATGACTTGCTGGATGTATGTGTAGCGGTATATCTAGATGATATTCTAATTTTTTCACAAAACCTAAAGGAACATGTGACACGCGTCCACAAGGTTTTGTCCCGTCTTCGCCAAAATTCACTTTTTGCTAAACCTGAGAAGTGTCAGTTTCATACTGACAGTGTGGAGTTCTTGGGATTCCATATTATGCCCGGGGGTCTATCCATCAATCATTCTAAAGTTCGTGCAGTGTTGGATTGGCCGAAGCCCAGTAATCTTAAGGCATTACAATCATTTCTGGATTTCTCAAATTATTACTGGCGTTTTATTCAGGATATTTCCTCCATTGTAACACCCCTGACTGCACTAACCAGTCCCAAAGTGCCTTTTGTATGGCTAGAAGAACATCAGACAGCTTTTGACGCATTAAAGACAGCGTTTACTACTGCCCCCGTTTTGAAACATCCCGATCCAGAACTCCCTTTCATAGTGGAAGCAGACGCATCCTCATTTGTCCTTGGCGCAGTGTTAACCCAGCATTGCCCTTATTCAGGTCAATTACATCCAGTGGCCTTTCATTCCCGAAAATGTTCCCCTACCAAAAGCCATTACACTGTCAAGAAAAAAGAATTATTAGCCATCAAAGAAGCCTTTCAGGTTTAGCGACATCATCTATTAGGGGCCAGATATCCTATCACGGTATTCACAGATCCCCGTTATATCCAGGACTTAGCCTCACTCAAGTGTGTCAATAGCCGGCAGGTGCAATGCATTTATTCTTTGCGGCCTTCGACTTCCAGATCAAACATAGATCAGGCTTGTCCCATGGAAAGGCAGATGTACTATCACGTTCCCCTGGTGGAGTCACCTTACCGGTTTTTCCGGAATCTCTATTAGACCAACATGTCATTTGTCTATGTACACCTCCTTTACCACTACTGAAATCGATTCGAACATGGGTTTCATTACATCCTGAACAAGTCTCGGAGTGGAATCCAGTGTTTCATGATTGTTTACCTTTCATCCAGAATAAATTATGGTCACCAACAACAGAGACCCGCAACTTTGCTCTGGAATGGTCCCATGACAGTGCTATCAATGGACATCCTGGACAAAAGAGGACGTTGGATCTCCTCAAATGCTGGTGTTGGTGGCCATCCATGAAACACGATGTTGAGGGCTATGTGAACACATGTGCAATATGTGCCCAGTGTAAGCATCGTCAGGGGCGTCCAGTGGGCCTTTTACATCCTTTGCCTGTACCCCCTCGACCCTGGCACACAGTGTCGATGGATTTTGTGACGGATTTACCCCGAACCAAGGGCTTCGACACAGTTTGGGTGGTGGTGGATTCTTTTTCTAAACTTGCTTGATTTATTCCCTGTTCTGGCATACCGTCCGCCCCAACCCTGGCCAACCTATTCTTTAAATATGTCTTCTGTCTTTTTGGGCTACCCACGGTTATCATCTCGGACAGAGGGCCGCAATTCACGTCTCGGTTCTGGCGGGCGCTCACAGGTCTCCTGGGCATTGATTCCCGTTTCTCATCCGCCTATCATCCAGAAATGGATGGCCAGACTGAGAGGGTGAACCAGGCCATGCAACAGTATTTATGCTGTCTCATTTTACAGCACCAACAATCATGGTTAAATGTCCTACACCTTGCTGAATTTGCTTACAATAACTCCTTGCACACCTCCACTGGTTCTTCTCCCTAAAAATGTTCTGTATGGTGAACATCCCCGTACCTTGCCTGTTCCTGATTTCACAGTTTCTGTTAATCCTGCTGCGGTTGCTTATGCCCGTGACCTATCGGCTATTCATGCCCAGACACTCACTCATCTTCGCGAGGCTCAGGCGTCGGCGAAGTCTGCGGCTGATAGGCAGAGGGCTGTGGCACCTTCCTATTCTGTGGGGGACAGGGTTTGGCTTTCTTCACGTCACCTCCGATTACCAGGGAGTCGCAAATTACTTCCCCTTTTTGTGGGACCTTATAGGATTTCTGCTGTGATCAATCCGGTGGCTTATCGCCTCTCTGTTCCCTCTTCCTGGTGCATCCATCCTGTGTTTCATACCTCCTTGTTAAAACCTTGCCCCGCTCCTACCCGTCTTCGCTCTGCCCCGGGACCTGTTTCTGTGGGTAGTTCTGAGGAGTATGAGGTGTCGAACATTCTGGGGTCCTGTGTGGTTAGGGGTGGTCTCCAGTATCTTGTGGACTGGGCGGGTTTTGACCTGTTGGATTCCTGAGGCAGATGTCCATGCCCCGCGGGTGGTTTCTCGTTTCCACCTGGACCAGCCCGCATGCCCACGTGGTCGTGGGCCATTGGGGGGGGGCTATGTCATGTGCAGTAGAAAGGTCAGGCACACCAGGCACACCGCCTTACAGAACACTCATACCCGTGGTGATTCTCTGACACATAACACAGCGAGAAGTCACAGTCAGCCCTTCACATGATCACGCTATCTGTGGTGTGAGGGAAGCGTCACCAATTTCCAGGCTCTGTCAGAGGGCGATACTATTTGTTCCCTCGTTTCCGCTGGCAACTGCCACGGAGATTGCGAGAGGGCTGGAGCAAGAGTAATCGACGACAACTACTTCCCGGTTCCGGGCCGAACTCTCGGTCACGTGCCCTGAGCTCCGCTCACGTGATCAGGAGTCGGCAGGTATAAAAGCGACGCACTTTGAATCACTCGTCGCTTCACAGCTGTTTCACGACACTGTTTGGCGTTTTCGATTCACGTTGGATTCATTTGGTTACTGATCTCAAGTTTATGGATTACGGACTGGGTTTTCTTGTTCCTTGGATTTGGCATTTGGTTTCTGCTTGGATTTACGGACCTTTTGACTTTAGCTCACATTTCACGGATTGATTGGATTACCCTTATCTGCTTTGTCAAGTATTCTACCCTCTCCAGAGTTCCTCGAACTGCTACGTTACCACAGTTTTCAGAATACTTCCAAGAATCATCAGGTGGTAGCCAGCGATGAGTTTCTGGCGCCTTGGCTTTGAAGGATTACCGACGCTTCCCTGCACCACAGTCTCAGAGTTACTGGCAGTTAGAATATAACCCTTGGGTAAGCCCTATTTCAATAACAGTTACATTGTTGACAGTACTGTGTTTGTTTGTACTAATACCTAATTCATTCCACAGCTCTGGGGTCCTCAGCGGCGTTTGGTCCTGCGAAACAACAACAACCACCTGTGACCTCAAGGCTCGCACGGGGAGTGGTTTTTTTCTTCTCTCCGTGTGGAACTTGGGGACAGAGGACCATATATTCTTCACAACGAGTCAAGTTACGACAGCTATCCAGGGGAGACTGGGCCTCATTCTAAGTTTGCCGGTCTGGAAACAAAGATGCCGGTAAGCTTACCAGCACTGTTGTTTCCAGACCGGCAAACTACGGGTTTGCCTGTGGAGCCGCTGTGCCCGACAGGTCTGATCCTGCTGGGAACAGAGGTCATGGCAGGCAAAGTCGTCATTTGAAGCACCGGCACTGTTATTAACAGTGCTGGTGCTTCTGTTTCCCCACTTCCATAGAGTCCTATGGGACTCTATGGGAATGGGGATTAACGAAATTCCCGGCGCCTGACTTCCCGGCCGCCGGACTTGGAAGAGCCTGGTGACACTGGGAATTCAGGCACCTGTAATTTATTACGGGTCCGGCGGCAACCCGACAATAGCACCGGCACGGTTACCGCCAGACTCGTAATGAAGCCCACTATGAACTGATGAGCGATTGAACTTTGAAACCATGATACGATTCCTTTGACAGAGGTTCAGCGGTGTGCTCCATCAAAGGTCTCTGTAAGGTATCCAGCTGAGAAGTGGCAGAAGTGAAAGTTAACGAGTTGTAAATAATTGTGAATCGAAGTAGTCCTGTGACGGGTGAAGCAAAATCCTGCGCACAGTCGAAAGTCTTCAATTTTGATGAAGTAAAGAAAGTTTGTGTTAAAGTAGATACATTTGTCCGAGCCCGACAGAGGAAGACGAATTGAAGATTTTTTGTTAAAGTGCGTCTGAGCCCCGTGGAGGGGGACCCATTGTGAACACTGAACCACCTGAGAAATTGGATACGTGAAAATTCTTAGAACATTGTGTCAAAGTGGGTCTGAGACCGGCGGAGTGGACCTGAGGTGAATAATTAATCACCTGAGAAATTGTGTACATCTAAAATCCTAAGAAGAAAGGAACTTTAATGTTTGTTGCATCAGGCCCTCTGAAATAAGAGACTTTAAAATGGCAAATAGACTTTGGCACAGAAGGCCCTGAGGCTGAGGTTTCGAACTGCCTCCTCGTGCTATAGAAGCCACAGAGTATGCCGCCTTGTCCCATCCTGACAAATGATGGGAAGGGGAGCCAACGGCTCAGGTATCCTGACATATCATTTCTTGAACACTTTTCTTTTGCATAACATTGTTTCCCACACTATTTGTATTTAGAAGTAAGGATTGGCAATAGGTTCATTAGTATAGGCCCTTTTATTTTGACAAGACCACTAGGACTGCCTTATTATTATTTGTTGGTCGTAGCTTGCTCCCATCTTTAGATTTAGAATTACGCATTTTTCAAACCCAATTGAAGTTCAATAAACACCCTTGGACTGTGATCACTTGTGTCTGTCTTATTGTTTGATACCATGCCTTCTTTACAACACCATCTTCAACTTTGCAGGGTACCACACGAATGCCAAAACGTATAGGTCAGCCAAAGAGCACTGTTCAACCGTGCGCTTGAAAGAAACTGCTCCATCGGCACTCTACCACATGAACCCTCTAACCATCCTTCACTATCTTCTCCCCTTTCTATGCCATCTCTAGACCCAAATTCCTTAAGCTACTTGCCAGCAGCTGTCCGTCCGGAACCCTGAATGACGCATGCCGTCCTACCCTCCCCAAAGAAATCTTTACCTCAACTTGTACAGGTGTCAATGCAAGATCCATCCTTAAACCCCCCTCACCGCAGGCATATTCCGAGCAGCATTCAAGACATCACACTTCAAACCGCTCCTCAAAAAACCCTCACTTGACCCCCTCCTTCCTGCCAACTACAGACCCATTTCCAACACCTGTTTATTAGCCAAACTGATTGAGGTGGATTTCTTCAATCCTTGTCAACAGATAGCAAATCATCCACCTCCCTCCCTTCAACTCAGCAGCGTTTCCCATCAACAGCCAAGTTCCACAACTTGCCTATCACATTTTCTCTTCAACCTCTACATTGGCCCCCTCACCGCACTTATCAGCTCACCCAGCCTCACCTGTTACAACTACGCAGATGACACCCACATCATCTTTAAGATCCGCAAGTTCATCTCCACCCCCCACCCTGACCTTGCATCCTGCCTCAAAGACCTTGAGCATTGCATGATGGCAGTCAACCACCTCCTCCTCAATCCCAGACACACAGAAAACCTGCCATGCAGGAAGGCAGCTCTCTCCCCCAACCAAACCCCAGGCCTCCTTCCATAGCCCCCCCACCCCGCCGCATTGACCGCAGAAAAGAACCTGGGATGCACCATGGACACTGACCTGACGCACTCACGCCACATCAACACAGTGTCTAAATCTTACTACCTACACCTCTGCACTCTGTCATGTCTTCTACCTACCCCTCCCCCCCACAGAATTACTGCAATCTTGTCCATTGTCCTCTCCCACCTTGACTACGCCAACTCCCTCTACCTGGGTGCCCCTGCTAATCAACTCATAAATCTCTAGATGGTCCGGAAATGTGCTGTCCTCCATGCCCTGCGCCCCAAAGAGCACATCACCCCTGCCCTCCGTATCCTCCAATAGCATTAACAGATCCCTTGGACCAGGAAAGAGAGGAATCTGCTTTCCTTGTAAATCCCATTGCTTAAGCTTGCACCGTTTTATTGTAATAGTTTTTCTCTGCCCCCCCCCCATATTTCTGAACCATTACCGCTGTAACCCCTGTTGAGTCTGCTGCCTTAATGGAGAGAAGGTGAACATCCTTTCCATGGAAGTTCACCATTCTCAGGTGTCGAAGATTGTCTGGCGGGTTTGTTCCCAAGCGATCTTTAGCACCGTCAGCCATCTTTGATTCCTTGTCAAAGCAGTTACAGCTAATCTGCAGTTTGTGGTGGTTCTGCGTGCAAGCCACGGATGAGCCAAGGCTTTCTCCTTGCATGCCAGCTCCCATGAACACCCGCGGTCTGGTTCATGCATGCACTTGCTTTTGCCTGCTGCTGTACAAAAGTCTTTGTTCAAATATGTTCATTTAATTTTAAGTAACCATAGTCAAATAGGAACAGCAATAAATCCTACTAGTAGTGATAATAGATTAACAAAGCAAAGGCAAATAAGAGAATATGATTGATTGCCATCTTTGAGAGTGTAAAAGTGTGCAAAAGCCCCTGCTTTTTTCAGTTTTACTGTAATACAAATCAGAAATTAGGTGAAATTCAGAAATCAAAGGACCCCTCAGTCTATTACGTAAACCTATTGTTTTCCACTGTCTGGGGACACCACGACAATGCTATATAGTATGTAAGGAAAACAGACCTAATTATTTCTAAAAATTCTGATGGTGTCGCACAATAGCTAATTTATAAGTCCAACCATATGAAATACAAAACGTACATATTTTATTTAGAAACATACACAATTTCACACAAGGTAACTGTGTTTAAATACACAGACCTCGCAACCCTAAAACCAGGTTATAACAAACGATTGCACAACACATATAGATGTAAAGTACAAAAAAACACACATTACACATTTAAGATTAGAAAAACAACAACATTTAACATGAAAAATCATTATCAATTAATTTGTTGTGTTCTTATGTATGACCCAACATGTTTCTGTCCAGTGACTCATTAATTTCTGACATTCATCAGGGGTAGCTCTTCTCATAAAATAGTAAGCAGCCGTCCACTTTAGTCCTGGTGGGGCTAGATCTTAGGTAAATCTTTATGGAAATCTATAGGAAACACATTAAACATAGTAAACAAAATGTGCGCAACACCATCTTGTAAAACCAGTCTTGCTCTAAATGCAGTACGTCAATATTCACAAAGGCGTCTTAATTAATGAAGCACATTTACTTTTAGTCCCAATCAGGGACTTCTTAGCAGCCAAAAAAGTCTGCTAATAAATACCTTGGGCCTGATTCCAATTTTAACGGCTGCTTTTAGCAGCCGTTAAAATCCATGGCGATAACCCGCCATGATGCTAATTACGCCACCGTAATTTACGGTGGCGTAATTAGCGCCTTCCCCACTCCCATTATGCCCTATGGGGCAAAAATGGGAATGGGGAAGGGAAAATAGGAAATGGGGATTTACCGCCCCACTCACCTTGGAATGGGGTGGTAAATCCGCCATCCACCATGGTGTAAACATAGTTTACACCATGGTGGTAAAGTTGGCGTAATTACCGCCTGGGTCGTAATGACCCCCCTTGAGCTCAAAGTGTAATACAATGCACATAAGTCTGTTTCTGAAATGGAGGACTGCTAATCAAGCCCTCATTTCATAAATGCGCATGTCAAAATGCTAGTGCACAAGGTTGCCTTGTTGTAACCAGTCTACTGACATCTACAGTGGCTGCTCTGTGATACCACAGAGCAGGTTCAAAGGTCACCAGTGCAATATCTGACAGCTACTAGGACACCAATTCCATGCAGGCAGGGGTGGCATTTTAACTGTCTGCTTTGCGCTAAATTCTGGTGGCATGTGAGTATTTCAAAATAACCTACTTCTGGTTGTGACATGGTGACTGTTAAAGACACACAATTATATGGAGCCAGCGCTACATGCAAATTTCAATAAATAAATACATACTTTCAAGAGTCAGACTTGAAGAACAGCACCCACAAGTTCTCTTTTTCCTGGTTATTCCTTGACTGGCACCTACCACCAGTAAGAAGGGCTACAGATGTCATCTTAACAACATAAGAAATGGTCAGCAGCTTGTTATCGCACCAGTGTTAACTTTGTGAGCAGGGCTTCCTTTGACAGGACTGATGTATACTAGTGTCGAGGCTGAGTGTCTCCATAGCAGCCAAGTGGAAAAATAGCCAGGATGCTGCCCCTTTGATTCTCCAGCAGGAAGACTCACCTTCCACCAGGGCATGTAAACGTCCGGTTGGAGGCTGCTGGGAATGGTGCTTCACTTGCAGCACTGATACAGAACATCCAACCTCCCACTGGGGTGCTGATCTTGGTGTGTATGGGTCAGGTAAATGAACAAGGAGCAGGAACCAGGCTGACCCAGGTAAGTGTAAAAGAACAGGATGCTTTATTTATTTGTGGTTACAGTATAAGAGGTTAGCAGTGGGAGAGTGGGGCCCATGCATTCATCCTGGCTCCTTTCTCTACTCCAAGCCCCTTGACTGTCATTCATGGAATGCCACTGTTCCCTTCACAACAGCATACCTCATCTCATTCCATGAGAGCCCTCTTCGTTCACACATAAACATACTCACAGATACAACACATCTCCGTCCGCTAAGCAGAGACCATTGGCTTCCATCCAGGTTTGGATAGTAGAGTAGATTTGAAGGAGTGCTGCTGTGTCAGCATACCTCATCTCATTCCATGAGAGCCTTCTGCATTCACACATAAACATACTCACAGATACAACACATCTCCCACTACAAAAACACAAAACATTTGAGAAGGACAAACCTTCTACATGCCAGGACCACAAACCAAAATATAGCCCAAACTCTGTCTACCCTGGCCTGCCACGCCAGGGTCATGCCACTGCCAATGCAAGCACAAACGTTGCCACACAAGGACAAAATAAACCTACCTACATTCACAACTGTCAAGGAAACTGGACCTCCTGCCGCCAGGGACTGCCACTCCCTGGCAACAGGTCTGCCACACCTGCTCACTATTCCTATGCCCACAAGAGGGCAAAACTACCAAAACAAACGAAGAACATCCCAGGCACCCACCTAACTCAACTAAATTAGCACATACAGCAACAACGTACACCTTCCCTTCTCCCAAAAGGAAAGAAACGCATGAAAGAAATGAGAGGTCGATAGAAAAGCAATTAACATCACTAAGAAAATAAGAAACGACCACGCAAACCCCACAGGCATGGTGCGAAAGAATGCACAGATTCAGTGTACTGTGCAAAGCTTCACTGCAGGCACATATGGAAGAAAACAATTGTGCAATGCAGTACAAATTCAGAACAGCAATAACATTTGGGGAAAAGATCACCTCTCTAATCACTCCACCAGTGTTTTGGAGTAAACTTATTTTGATAAATTCAGCCCGCAACATGAAAACTTCACCTAAAAAAACAAAACTTGAAGACTGGTAACTATGTGTACCAAAATAGGAACTCCCATCCTATATCTATTCCAATAAACCTAGGCCTTTTTCTCCCTCTTTAGGATTCTCAAATTTAGGTGGGATTTTACCTATTATAACAAGCACTGTCACCGTATTTAAAGTTGGTCTGTGAAACCTAGGCCTTTTTCTCCCTCTTTAGGATTCTCAAATTTAGGTGGGATTTTACCTGTTACAACAAGCACTGTCACCGTATTTAAAGTTGCTCTGTGAAACCTAGGCCTTTTTCTCCCTCTTTAGGATTCTCAAATTTAGGTATGTCTTCTTTCCTGTCTTAGAATGTCCTGTGCCTTTCTTGCGCTCACCTCCTAAGTGCCGTCGTCCTGTCCCACTCTCCTGCACACTTGCCTCTCGCTGTCTTGTCTGTCTACCCCTTGGATCCCCTCCCCTCCTCTCCTCTCCCACCTACTCTATGGTGCTCTCTGTCTCCCCTATCTTTTCAAACTGTTTCACTATTGACTATCCTGCTCTCCTCACTAAGTCTGGTAGGAAAAAGTTTAAAAAGGACATCCTGGTCTCCAACCCAGGACTCCCTATCGCTGACACCTACATCAGTGCCTCCTCAAAGGAAACTCTCACCGACATCCTCTTTGTCGTTCCTTCTGCAGATCTATGGACCCCGCATATGGTCTCTGTTCTCTCTCCTTTCTCCTCTTCTCCCATTAATGGTGGTACCCGTTGGGACGCCCTCCTGGCCTCCTTCCTATCCTCTAAGGTCATCATTAATGTCTACTCTAATGGGACCATCTTGATCCAAGGCCCTCAGGCCAACCTTCATCTTTTTGATAGACACTTTCCGTGCCTCATCAACTTCCTTTCTTCTCCTGCTGTCCCCTCGCCCCTTTCCTTGGCTACCTTGCCTTCCCCCTCCCTCTCTGCCCCCTCTCGGGTGCTTTCTACACTTCTGCAGGGCGTACCTCTGATCTGTACCCCTCCCCGGAAGTCCTTCAAGGAGGGCAACCTTCTCCACATTGCCACTCTTAACTCCTGCTCCGCTGTCAAACACTCCTCTGATATCTGCCGCCTTCTTGAAGAACTTGACCTCGAGGCCTCGGTCTCACTGTGACATGGTTTACGGCCAGCTCTGTCACCAGCTTTGACATGCTCCTACCTGATGGCTGCAAGATCCTCTCTGCGCCCAGGCCCAACCGATCTGGTGGGGGCGTAGCCCTTATCTTCCCTGAGTGTATTCCTGCCTCTGTCATTCCTACGCAGGCCTACTCCTCTTTTGAATGCCTCGTCTGCAGGCTCTCTCTCTCGCCTAGCCATTCCCTTACTGTGGCTACTATCCATCGGCCACCTGGTCAGGTTTCTTCCTTCCTCACTGAGTGGGCGGAACTCTCCTCCTCACTCCTGGCCTCAGCCACTCAACTCCTCCTTCTTGGAGACTTCAACATCCACCTGGATGCCTCCTGTCCCCCCTGTGAACTCTTTCGCGACCTCTGCAACTCTCTCTCACTCACCATTCTCCCCTCTGGCCAGACTCACTCTGCAGGGCACACTCTCGATGTTGTGATCTCTTCAGACCTTGCCCTCTCTGTCCCTCTCTCCACTCCTCTCTCCTGGAGTGACCATTTTCTCCTATCCTCCTGTGGAAATCGATATAATACTGTGACCCCAATTGCATTGTTTGAATGTATATTGGCCTACGCCAAGCTGTCTAAAAGAAACATCGTGTACATAGATTCTGCGGCAAGGTCCTGACCTTAATGTATTATGTAAACCGCCATCTTGGATTTAGCCGCCATTTTAGGTACTCTTGCAGTGTGGAAGTAACCCTGAATCACAAAATGGAGGCCGAATGACATTTCGAGTAAAGACTCTGGCCGTGGTGACCTCCGCACACGTGAATAAATAATATGTCCGCAGGCCACTTGTTAGGGTCACGAACTAAGACCTTGTCCTCTCTTTAACCTGTGTGTAAATATGTAACCGTATCAGCGGAACTGATCAAATTATGTAAATTGTGTGTTCGACCTGGCTACGAACCCTAGCCATGGTTCCGAGAATGGTTAACTTGTGAGAGGGCTGGCCAATGCCGGACAAAACGTATAAAAACCCACGTATCCCGATGATCGCTCTCTCCCACTTTCAGTGCGAACCTTACGTTGAAGGTTCGCGTGTTAGTCAGAGGGCCGTATAGCTATCCGTATGTCAATTGACTTTGGTAACTTTGTAACTTTGAAATAAAGCGCTTTGTATGTCCTTTGTAACCTGTGTTGGTGTGTTTCCTTTTGGGCTACCCGGCCTCATATAAATTTCTCTGTTTCCACAGTTGGCGCCCGAATAGGGACCCTCAAGATTGATGCCGGATCATTGAAGGTTGACGCAGACTATCGAATCGGGATCGGACGGTGTGATTCTGCGGGCCCGACCGATCGAGACGCGATACCTCGGCAGCGCTGCACGATCCGATCCTTGGGCGATAGTTGTGCGGTCTGACACGGCATCTTGACGAGGGTCCAATTCCGAGGCGGGCAGATTTGCCGAAACCACCGAACGCAGGTAAAATTCGTTAGTTGAAGTCCTTTGTAAACCGTACGGTCCTCCTTAGGTTTGGTCAGGTGCAGTCGTGACCCGGCTCTTAATTTAACCCTGACAATTTGAATTTGGCGTATTGTATCTGCAGACACAATTATTGGACCAGGTAACACCAATTCTTTGAGAAATGCCTGGGAAATTGTCTAGCTGTTTCAGGGCTCTGTTCCGCAGCGATCGACAATCTTTGGAATTTAGCCGTCCGGCACCACAGGAGGGCTCGCCGGCGTGTACTATGTACTGTAAGTATGGCATTGGTAGTATTGTATTTAATGACATTTGGCACAGACAGACCAGAAATGCCTCCGAATTTCAGTGGCCAATCAATGGTAGTTTTGAGATCCCCCGTATTGAATACTTAGAATCGATCTTGCTTAAGAAAAAGGCTAGGCCAGCAGCCTTTGATGTGTTACAAAATTGGAAAAAAGAAGCATTGCAGCAGCTTAAAAGTAGGGATAAACATGCACGTCGTCATAAAACGAATGCCGAAAAAGCATTCTTGTATGACAAGGAGAAACGATTAGAAGAAGCTCAGAAAATGGATAGAGCTTTCTCACTTGGGGTTCAGAAAATGTACCCCTCTAAAGATTTCCATGTTTCCGAGGAGTTTATCGAGAAAATATTGAATGAACGGAGGCCTGATTCTTCAGCGCCACCTCCGTATGCTCCTGTTGTGGGCACTTTGCCCGTTCCTGCTATTGTTCCCGTTGCTATTCCTACTCCCCCTGCGCAGCCTACTGCTCCTAGTTCTTTGGTTGTCGCTCCTCCGTCTATTACATTGCCTCTTTCCCCTGCACCCTTGTTAAGCTCACCTACACTTTCGATTTCGAGTAGTCCCGTATTTACTAAAACAGATCCCGGTGCAGGGTCGAAAATCGTGACACGTAGTACTGTTCCTGCGGGCAGGAAACAGGAACTATTTGCTTGGGCTAAACACTGTATGGAAAAGGGTGATCAAACTGAAGTATTTTCAACATTATCTAATTTGCACGATTTTCCCGAGAAAAATGTTTTTATTGAAGGGTTGGGGATTCACTTATGTGTAATGTGGGGTAGATTGCAAACTTCGGATCTCCCACAAGGGGTGAGAGATCTGAATGCTTTGGCACTCTCGAGGGATACAGAGCAGAAAGTATATGGACATGTTGATAGGTTGTTTGAGTTTAGAAGAGATTTTGAAAGGTTACAAAACGAGGATGATGAGGACGATAGGATATATGTACAGAAACGGTTCCTTTCGTGCCAAAGATCAGCACCTGAGGAAGTACGAATTTGTACCAAAGACGCGATTCGATGGATCTCAGATTCATCGATACCGCCAGATGAGGTGTATGACACATATAGTCAATACACGGTAGAGATGCAACAAAAGGTAATTCAAGTGATGGTACAGCACTTGCAGGAGGAGTGTATAAGGAAGAAGGTTGGTTGCCCCATAGAATTATTGTGTATTTGTAAAAGAGCTTTTTCACCCGACACTTCTACAGCTGCTTTAGCGCTCGATTTGGCTTTATTGCTCAGTAAGCGGTCGGAGGTCCCTATATCCCAGTTGCCTATGAGAGAGGTTCCTCTGACCCTTGTCCCAAAAGTAGAAATCCCCGCCGACGCGGCGACTGGTGCTCCCGCGGTGGATATCCCTGCACATTACGTATCGCAGTTTGTTCACGTCCCGTTCTCTCGACAGGAAGTGAACACGATTAGACAATCAGTTCCTGATATTAGGAAAAACCGGACAGGGTTTTATAAAGAAATAGAATCCGTCTTACAGTCTTCTGTGTTCACCTTAAGTGACATTGACTTATTGTTTCCTGTGCTTTTGCCAGTTGATGTATGGAAACAGGTACGGACAGTAGATGATGTGCCGGGGTTGGGGGATACATGGGTAAATCTGATTAGAATAGATGGGGAACGACCAGCTGGTGAGAAACCACCCCAGGTAATACTTACTTTACCCGATAGAATTGTTGCTAAATTAAAAACTATAATCCCAGAAAAAAGGATTATTTGGGACAAGCTTACGGCCTGCGTCCAAGGGAAAACTGAAGGTACTACTGAATTCTTCAATAGATTCGAACAGGTGTTTTCTGACTTCAGTGGACAGGATTTAGGTACAGAATCGGGGAAGAGGTTGTTCGTGGACAAATTTGTACGTGGATTGTTGCCCGACATCCAGTCACAAATTATGTCCTCAGAGAGCGCTTGGCAGGCAAAATCTCAGTCAGAGGTTTTGCATATGGCTCAATATTATGAGAATCAGGTTAACAATGAAAAAGAGAAAATCGAAAAGAGAAGGGGTGACTTAAAGACTAAGGTATTGTTGCAGCAAATTGTTAGGAACCCCAGAGGAGGTACGACACAGACTAGAGGTCAGTACATTCCAAGAGGAAATACTCCTCCAAATTCTATAAATATAAATCAGTGTGCTTATTGCCGCCAGGAAGGTCACTGGCGAGCACAGTGCCCCGCCCTTCGTCAGAGGTCAGGTGGCACATTTGGAGGTATGGGTAGGCGACCAAGGGGCCGCCCCGGAGCAGGGGGCCCTGATAGAGGTCAGCTTCTACAAGATCCCCAGCAACCTTTTTCATGGGAAAATCAGACTCCGAGTATGGACTCGAGAAATATATTTGATCACCCTTCTGCTGCCTATCTTTCCGAAGAACTTCCTTTTGACGAAGTTCTGTCTTATTAGGATTGCCCGAAGCAGCGTTTGGAACCTTTACCTATTCCCGTTATTCAAAAGGGCCCCTACGTTGAATTACTGGTAGGGAATAGGAAACATCAGTTCTTGATCGACACTGGAGCACAAAAGTGCTCCATCGACCATTCTAGGGTTCCAAACATTCCACTGTCAGGGCAAAAAAATGTTTCTGTAGGGTTCTCTGGTATACCAACCGTTTGTCCAGTTTCTGCGCCGGTATCTGTTTCTTTGGGTCCTTTCACAGACCAGTGCCCTTTTCTTCTTACTTCGAACTGTGGAGAAAATTTGCTAGGGTTGAATTTGTTAAAGAAACTGAACGCAGTAATTCATTGTTCCCCTGACGGAATATGATTAACGGTTTCACCACAGCAACCTTTTAACTCCCAGTACTTGACCCGACCTCTACCTCCCGAGTTCGGCATTGTCCCGGAATGTTTGTGGGCAATAGACGACAATGATGTCGGAATATTGCACATTGAGCCCGTTAAGATAGTCTTGAAACATGGGGTTAATTTACCGCGCATTCCGCAATATAAAATCTCAACTGAAGGTGAGCGTGCTCTGAAATGCATTGTCTCCGATTTTGTACATCGTGGGGTGATCGAAGAGATTACAGGTAGCTTATGTAATAGCCCGATCTTGCCAGTATATAAGAAAGGCGACAATGCAATTCCGTACCGGTTTATAATAGATCTTCGTGCTATTAACCGAGTGGTAGCCCCACAATTTCCAATCGTGCCTGATGTGACAACGATCCTAACAATGATCCCTGCTACGGCTACGCACTTTAGTGTCGTGGATTTGAAAAACGCCTTCTTTAGTATTCCGATACATAAAGAGAGCAGGTATTTGTTTGCGTTCACCTTGGGGGGACGCTCATTTACATTCACAAGGGCACCTCAAGGGTATACTGAAAGTCCTAGTATCTACAGTAGAGCCTTAAAGGAGCAGCTTGACGCCCTTGAATTGCCACCTACTTGCACGCTGCTTCAATATGTAGACGATTTGCTCCTAGCTGCAGACTCTGAGAAAGCTTGTAAAGAAGGCACTATATTGTTGCTTGTTCATCTAGCTAAAAATGGTCACAAAGCTTCGCTTAAAAAATTTAAATATTGTTGTCAGGAGGTTGCCTATTTAGGCTACCTCCTGTCAAAGGAGGGGAGAAGATTGACACCTGAACGAATAAAACACATTTCTGGCATGTCTGTCCCAAAAACGCAGAAGGAAGTCAGAGCCCTGATAGGGATGGCGTCCTACTGTAGACTGTGGATCCCGAACTTCGCACTAGTGGTAAAACCGATGTTGGCTTTGACGAAGAAGGGCATTTCTCTGCCACTGCCATGGGAATCGGAACATCAACGATCATTTGAGCTTCTCAAAACCGCGCTATGTTCAGCACCGGTTCTGGGTACACCAAATTACGATAAGGCCTTTGTGTTGTTTGTGCATGAATGTGATGGATGTGCTTTGTCTGTGTTAACACAGGAACATGGAGGGAAGAATAGGCCGTGCGGCTACTATTCCTCCGCCCTCGATCCTGTTGCATGCGCTTTGCCGCGATGTCTGCGCGCTGTTGCTGCTGCCGCTGCGTCTGTAAAACAGAGTGAGGGGATGGTCCTAGGGCACGATTTGATTTTGATGGTACCTCACTCTGTTGATATTCTATTGAATAAAACTCAAACGCAACACCTTACCTCTGCCCGGTTGACAAGGTATGAATTAGTTCTATTTGCTCCTCATATCCAAATTAAAAGGTGTTGTGTTTTCAATCCGGCTGAACTCTTACCTCTCCCGCAAAATATTGTTTGCGGTGATGAAGGATCACATGACTGCCTGTATGCCACCGAGCAAGAAACAAAGGGCAGGATAGATCTCTCAGATATCCCTTTGGAGAATGCAGAAGGGGAGCTGTTTTGTGATGGCTCCTGCTTCAAACTTCCGAATGGTACATCTACAGCTGCTTATGCAGTTACTACTTTGAATAAGATAGTTGAAACTAACAGGATTCCGCATAACTCCGCGCAGGCCGCAGAGATTATAGCATTGACCCGCGCTTGTGAGCTCTCCCAAGGGTATAGAGTCAATATTTATACGGATAGCCAGTACGCCTTTGGGGTGGCTCACAACTTTGGAAAACTGTGGTCGGAAAGAGGGTTTCTGACCTCACATGGGACCAAGATTCAGCATGGTCCCTTAATAGTACAACTACTTTCAGCGCTCTCACTCCCTAAACGATTAGCGATCATGAAATGTGCAGCACATCGCAAGGTCATAGACAATGTGGGCAGAGGAAATGCTTTTGCAGATTTGATAGCTAGACAAACAGCCACAGACCTTAGCACAGACATGTATACCTCAAGGGAAGTGAGAGATGTTTGTATAATAGATGAAGGCATTGGGTCTGTGCGAGATATTCAGACTGATGCCTCAGTGGAAGAATCTAGGAAGTGGGCTGAAGGCATGGGAAAATTGGATGACGAAGGGTGTTGGGTGGACGCATCCGAAGGGAAATGGTTGCTTCCTGATTCTTATGTGTTAGCAATGGTTACAATGGCACACGGTCCAACGCATGTGTGTGCCCAGCAAATTACGAAGATATTACAGCAGGTTTGGGTGAATGATAAAATTTTGGAAACTGCAAAGAGACATGTTCAGAACTGCATGATTTGCCTACAGCACAACGTGGGTAAAGGGACAGTGACTCCAAGGGGAAGTTTCGGGCCCCCCCTCTGTCCCCTTTCAAACCATTCACCTTGATTTTATTGAAATGGAGCGATGTAATAACTTGAAATATGTTCTTGTCATCATTTGTGCTTTTAGCAAATGGGTCGAGGCTTTCCCTGTCAAAGATGCTACCGCCATGACCACCGCAAAGATCCTGGTAAAGGATTTTTTCCCTCGATTTGGGCTCCCGAGGATAATTTGGTCGGATAATGGTCCCCATTTCATCGCAGCAGTAATGTTACAAATTTGTGTTGCCTTAGGGATTGAGAAACGTTTCCATTCAGCTAGACATCCTCAAAGCGCTGGGTTGGTAGAGAGACACAACGGTATTTTTAAAAACAAACTTGCAAAAACATGTGCCGACACTAAACTAAGATGGCCCGACGCTTTACCTATTGTGTTGTTAGCTATGCGCACCACACCCCAGACTATAACTGGGCTCTCTCCGTTCGAGGTGGTAATGGGAAGGCCTGCTAATATCTGGGGTCTCCCTAAACCTAAAGCCCTGAGGGAGGTGGATAATGTATTGCTCATAGATTACTGTAACCAATTGACTAAAAATCTGTATTTCATTTACCACCAGGTGAATGCTGCCTTACCTGTACGGTTTACGGGCCCAGGACACGATATACAGCCTGGCAGCTGGGTCTTGATAAAGGCCTACGAGAGGTCTTCCTGTCTTGCAGCTCGCTGGCGTGGACCCTACCAGGTACTGTTGGTCACCGGGACGGCAGTGCGGGTGGCAGGAAAGAAGAACTGGATACACGCAACGCATGTCAAGAAGCTTCCTCACCCGACGCCACACGCTACAGAAGAAACAGAACCCCTCGCTGATGCTACAATCTCTGATCTCGGAGTAGCAGGCAGCGCTGTGAGTGCGTCGGAGAAGTTCTCTGAGACTGAGGAGCTTGGGGAGCCGTCCATTTTGTCTCCGCACTCTCTTGATCAATCACCTCCGGAAAATCTTGTTTCGAGCTCTGCGACTTCCGTCGCCACCGACACGTCGCTCCCCTCAAGAAGCGACGATACTTTGCTTTTGGATTCGACAAATTTGGGTACCCTCAGGTACAACCTTCGACCACGGAAATAGAACTACCGCACGAGTGTCGTGCATCTGGAAGGAAAAAAGTGATTGAAGTACTGTTTTTGCTTTATCGAACAAAGAAAAGGAGGGTTCTGTTGGCTAGGGTTGGGAAGGACTAAGAAATCGCGCGGCCGAAGTGTCACCAGCAACGAACATTGGGGCCGTCGATCGGGATGACCACGATGCCTGCCGCCTTCACCGCTGCTCCCCGCATTGAACTATTAGATAAGGGGGTGACCAAATCGAACAATGAACAATGTGCCTGGGCCCCGAAAAACGTACTGTTGTGTTCTCATTTTGATTATCGTTATTTTTGCAACTGCTGCCGTGGGACTTTGGTATTTTGAAGAAATGTATCCCTTGAAGCCTCTGTTACCGACCAAAATTGTACCAACTGTTTTGACTCCCTCTGTACACCTTCACACTCTGTTCCCTAGGGACTCTCGGCATAGACAGAAATATCATAACAACACCTTGATGATAGTGATGAATGCTACGCATGCCATTTTCAATAAGAGTAACTGTTGGATTTGCACTCACTTACCGCAACATGGGAACAAGGGACTGGGATGGTATATACATCTCTTACCTCTAACGACTTCTTGCTATGCCTCTCTTAGAGCACTATTCTTTGGCCGATGGAATGATAGCATCTCAGGGAACTTTGATGGGACTAATTTGAATGAATTTGAAAAACGTGAATTGACTCCCCTGGGATGCTCGCTTTTCGCAAATAGAAGTAAACCTAACGTTGCTTCTATTAGGCGGTCTGATAAACTATCTTTTCCTTTTCAAAACCTGGTTTCTTTTAAGATGGCTCCGATAGGCAATAAGGATGCCATGCCTCCTTCTTATTCTGTGAATCATAGTCCTGATTCCGTTCCTTTCTGTGTACAAAGAAATGGCACTAGGCCAATGGGAGACTTCGAACCTTGTGTAAATATTGTAAACTTGACTGGGGAAAATAGGCCTCTGTATGTAGGGGGACCCGTTTATTTTGTTTGTGGTAGTTTAGCTTTTCCCTGGTTGCCCAAGGATTGGCAAGGGACTTGTTATTTAGGAATATTGTTACCAGGAGTATTTATAGCCAGTACCTTAGAGGTATCTAAGGCTCGCCCGCGGCGAGACAGTAATGGAGATACCCCAGGACAAGTGTTCGGGATTATAGCCAAATCAGTAGTGCCCTTTTGGGGACAAATAGCAAATTCAGAAAACATTAGGGGATTAGCGAGGGTATTGGAGAAAACGATCAACCGGACCACGGACATACTTTACAATATGACCTTAGAGCAAAAGGCGATAAGATTGGTAGCACTTCAAAATCGGATGGCATTAGATGTCATCTTGGCAGAACGAGGTGGAGTATGTAAATTAGTGGGGTCCGCTTGTTGTGTTTTCGAACCGGATTCTTCGCCAACAATTTTTAAAGCAATTCAGAACTTACATACTCTCAGTTCTGAAGTCTATATCCCTGTAGGAGACTGGAACCTTAGTACTTGGTTTTGGGATTCTTTACGATCTTGGGGGTGGAAGGTGCTTTCTGTCATTTTAGTTATTTTAGGGATTCTGTTATTTCTTTGCTGTTGTTTTCAATGCCTCCCGAGTATATGTGGAATGATGGGAGGGTGTTGTGCTCAGGTAGTGAGCGCAATAGGGCATAAGATATATACCCCGAAGACAGCATCTAAAGAGTTCATGTTGCAAGAGGTTCTTATGAACGACCTTATGGCTATCGACATTTCAGACAATGATACGGAACCTATGGATGATAATGCCTTCAGTTATTTTCGAAAGTATTAAGAAACGATGTATTAGCACTTGGCATAGGCCAAAAGGAGGGTCTGTGGAAATCGATATAATACTGTGACCCCAATTGCATTGTTTGAATGTATATTGGCCTATGCCAAGCTGTCTAAAAGAAACATCGTGTACATAGATTCTGCGGCAAGGTCCTGACCTTAATGTATTATGTAAACCGCCATCTTGGATTTAGCCGCCATTTTAGGTACTCTTGCAGTGTGGAAGTCACCCTGAATCACAAAATGGAGGCCGAATGACATTTCGAGTAAAGACTCTGGCCGTGGTGACCTCCGCACACGTGAATAAATAATATGTCCGCAGGCCACTTGTTAGGGTCACGAACTAAGACCTTGTCCTCTCTTTAACCTGTGTGTAAATATGTAACCGTATCAGCGGAACTGATCAAATTATGTAAATTGTGTGTTCGACCTGGCTACGAACCCTAGCCACGGTTCTGAGAATGGTTAACTTGTGAGAGGGCTGGCCAATGCCGGACAAAACGTATAAAAACCCACGTATCCCGATGATCGCTCTCTCCCACTTTCAGTGCGAACCTTACGTTGAAGGTTCCCGTGTTAGTCAGAGGGCCGTATAGCTATCCGTATGTCAATTGACTTTGGTAACTTTGTAACTTTGAAATAAAGCGCTTTGTATGTCCTTTGTAACCTGTGTTGGTGTGTTTCCTTTTGGGCTACCCGGCCTCATATCAATTTCTCTGTTTCCACACTCCCACCTCACCCTCCCTACCTCGCAGGCCAAGCCACCTCCGTCACTGCCACCACCTTCTCGGTCACCCGACCCATGAAGCACGTGTCAGTTGAGGCTTTCGCCACAAACATCCCCCTCCCGCTATTCCCTGCTCTTCCTCCGGTCCTTCTGCAGCCACACCTCCTCCCTCCTTCTCTACCTTTCCCCTTTTCTCTCCAGACAAGGTTTCTAGACAAGTCTGATCTATGAAAGTCTTGTTGAAACAGGTTCACCCCTGTTCCTCCTAAATGATCAAGGATCACATCGACTCCATGGCTCCTGCCCTGGCGGATTTCTGAAATCACTCCTTCGCCACTGGAGTCTTCCCTTGCCCCCTGAAGCACTCCCTTGTGCACCCTCTTCTTAAGAAACCCTCTGCCAACCCCTCCTGCCCGGCTAACTGTCGCCCAAGCTCCATAACTCCCTTCCTGGACAAGCTCCTGGAGAAACTGGCCATCTCCCAGCTCAATCTCCACACTGAATCTGTTGGTTGTTTTCATGACCATCAGTCTGGCTTCAGAGCTGCCAGAAGCACGGAAACTGCTCTCCTGAACATCCGTGAAGACCTGCTCTCAAAACCTCGACTCTAACACCCCTTGCGTTCTTATCCTGCTTGATCTCTCTTCTGCCTTTGACACTGTCAACCATGCCATCCTGCTCAACCGTCTCCGTGATAACCTGGGTATCACTGGTCAGGCTCTGGCGTGGCTGACTTCTTTCCTCTCCGACCGACCCTCCCAGGTCCAACTTGGGTCCTTCCTCTCGACATCTTTTTCTCTACCTGTGGTGTCCCCCAGGGATCTAACCTCTCTCCCTGGCTGTTCAACCAATACCTGGCACTCCTTGCCCACCGCATCGCCGCTCTCTGTCCCAACTTTCAGTGCTATGCAGATGATACCCAGCTCATTTTCAGGCTACCCTCGGCCTCCTCCTCTCCTTCCCTCATCTCTGACTGTCTGTCAGCCATCCAGGAATGGTGTGCCGCCAACGACCTCTGCCTTAATGCCAGTAAGACTGAGATTCTACTCATCTGCACACCCACTCCCTCCTTCCCTGCAGCTCTCTGGCCGGCCTCTCTTGGCCCTCCTCCCACTCCCACCTGCAAGGCTAAAAACCTCAGGGTCATCTTCGACTCTGCACTCTCCTTCTCCCCTCACATCTCTGACGTCTCTAAGAAGTCACACTACCAGCTGCACCTCCTTAGAGATATTCTTCCTTTCCTCTCCTTCCCCCAGAAACTCACTGTCTCCAGAGCCCTGGTCCTCTCCAAGCTGGACTACTGTAACAGCCTCTATCTAAATCTTCCTGCCTCCACTCTCCGCCCTCTGCAACTTATCTAGAACAGGACTGCAAGACTTGTCCTTGGCCTCAAGCCCAGGGATCGTATCTCTCCAGGACTGAAATCTCTGCACTGGCTCCCAGTGGCTGTGAGGATTAAATTCAAAACCCTCTGCATTGTACACAAGGCCTTCTGGGGTCTGGGGTTGCAATACCTTCAACTCTCTCTTCCTAAATATCTTCCTTCTCGAGCTCTTCGCTCATCTCCCTCCAACTCCCTCAGGGTCAGTCGCTTCTCCAAGCAATGAGTTGGTGGCAGATCACTCTGTTCGGCAGGGGCCTCTCTCTGGAACAACCTTCCTGCCTCCCTGAAACTCGAGAACCATCTCCGGTTCTGGAAACACCTCAAACCCTTCCTCTTTGCTTCTGCTTTCTCTCCTCCCCTCCCCTGCTGAATTCCTGACTGAAATTGCACTGGTTACCTGGCCACCCTTTTCTGATCTCTGGCCCAGGCCCCGTCAACTGCCCACCTGCACTGCCTCCCTGGCAACCCCTGCACTTGGGGACTGTTTTTTCTGTATCCCTTCACTCCCCCTTCCAGCACTTATGCCTGCACTGCCTTGCACTTGCCACCAGCTGGCTGTTTTATGTGTTTTATTTATCTTATTTATTCCACTTTCCCATGTACTGCACTTTCCCCTCTCTCTTCCCCCCGCGCACTCTTCCTTTCCCCCCTTCCCATGCACTTGCGCGATCTGAATGACACCTGGCCTAGTAGAATCGTTGTCTGTCCTCCCTTTGTCCCCCCCTTGCCTCGTCGCGCCTTGAAACACTTGTGTATAGGCGCATTATAAATGCCATATCATATCATATATGCATTTTGCATCACTAAATTCTGAAGTTGGAAATGTGAGAAACCTGAAGGTGTCTCACCCAATAGTCCCTTGGGGGTATGTCATCCAGGTGGCCAGGACACGGCCATCGCTATTGGATCCAGTTCCTTGGATCCAGTACGGGAGGATCATCTGGATGGGGGTTCCTTGGGAAGTGGACCTGGGACACCCACGGGTTAGACGCGGTACCTCTTTCCTTAAAACACCTTTTCCCCATCCTAGGCCGTAGGATACTTAGAAGCTCTACCCTAACCCCTTTTCCAACACAAACACTTTCTTAAACTGTGAAAGACAACGGACTAACATCAGAGCCGTTTACCTGACATGTCCCAACACAAGGGTCAGGGTGAGTCAGGCAATTGACAATAACTTCCCACATCTGGCGCCCCTTTCCCTTCCCCACAGGGATAAAAGGCAGAGCACAAGAGCACACTTCGAGCAAGGCCAAACACACGAGGAAGCAGCTATTCCAGACTGGCAGTTCAAATGGAGGAGAAAGGCGGCGAGACCTGGAGGGACGACGAGGCGGGAAATGCCCTGTCCTTTTCATCTCTGACTCGCAAAGCCTCCGAAAGGGAAATTATAAGAACGGGAAGTCCAGCTGGCGTGTGATGTGACAGGTGTCAACAGCTCTGGACCCTCCCATGCTGATAGCCAAAGCGGGGAGAAGCGATTGCCACCGTGGTGCCGTCCTTGACTCCCAAGACAAGAAGTTCCAACAGTTCAGCACAGCCGGTGAGTCGGAGAGGACTGATAGTAAACTGAACTGTGCAGGGCCCAAGGCTGCAAGCAGCAACATTGTTGAACAAATAAACGCAGTAAAGGTCCAGAGACAGAATAGTCAGGCGCCGCGGGGGCGCTCATTCGAAGGACTCTGACTGGAGTTTTTTCATGTTTTCTTGAAACTACGAGGACCAAGAGGCCTTAGCAGAGACTGGCGTGAAGTGTCGAAGTGGTCCTATGAGGGTCGAGCAAAACCCTTCGTACACTCAAAAGTATTTGACACATTGGGGAAAACAGAATGAACTGTGAAATTGGCAAATGTGAACCCGACTGAGGGATGCCTGCGAATTCGGTGTAAACCGTGACATACCCATGAACATTCTGGTGACAAGTGTGATCCCGGCTGAGGGATGTCTTTAGTGAATCGTTTTTTAAAAGACATTGAGACTTTTGAATGGTACGTTTTTAGTGGAAAGCCGTAGCAAACCCGACTGAGGGAGGCTAACGCTGACAAAAGGATCGAAGCTGGGCTGAGGGGGATCAAAGGTGAAGAGTAAACGCCCAACGTGAAGAGTTATTGAAGACACTTTTTGTTTGTTGTTTATGGTCCATCAGGGCTTCTAAGGCAAGAGACTTTGCAGGAAAGAGACTTGGCCCCAGAAGGTCCTGGTATCGTTGAAAGGAACTGTAACCTCGTGCTGGTGAGGTCCAGGAGTGTGCTGTGCTCAAGAGTCACGCCTTGTCCCGTGCTGTAAACATGGGGAAGGGAGACCCCAGGCATACCATCCTGGCTTATCATTTGGTGAACACTTCTTTCTTTTCTTGTGACTATCCTCCCACACTATTTTGTAACTTAGAAGTAAAGATTGGCAGTAGTTTTATTTAGTATAGGCCCTTTTTATTTGACAAGACACCACTAGGACTGACTTATTATTATTTGATGGTCGTAGCTTGCTCCCATTTTAGATGTATGTTTAGATTAGGCATTTATCTCACCCATTATACAGTTTAATAAACCCCCTTGAACTGTGATCACTTGTGTCTGTCTTTACTGTTGTCACCATGAGTTCCTTACAGACAGCCCTTAAAACACTTCCTCATGAGACCGCCTAGATAAATCCTGGAGAACAGATTTGAACGTCACTATCTAGCATGCGCCACATAATACATTCCGACACAAAAAGTGGCTGTCAAATATGATCACTGCCTCCAAGTTTATCTCACGAGACACAGACTACTTTGTGCCCCAATAAATCCAGCAACAATTCTAAAAGTATGACATGTCTCTAATGTCGAAACAGCTCAATACATTTCACAACTGGACGCTCACCATTAAATAATATCTCACAAATACTCTGTAAATATCTACTCTAGGAATGAATCTCAGATCTAGTAACTCTTGACTAGTGACACAAACTGATGTCACTGAGGGCACCACACCTGGCCAGCATGTGGGCCACAATCTCTAAACTTCATGCATGTCATCTCAAACATGCCCACATTTCACTCATGACCTCATGCAAGTTACACCTCAGACCTCACACAATAAAAGTACAATTCACCTTGAAACATGCACACTACACCTTGACATGCACTATAGACAATGCAGTGCAACTTAAAACGAGTCATTCTCTCAAGATAGGGAATGAAATACAGCACTAAGCAGAGCAGTGTGGATCAGGCACTGCTCTGACACTACATCAATATGCATTTCCCAGACATCTCAGTTCGAATTGTAAAATACTTCATTCTTACATTTAGTGCAAACATTTACTCTCCTGTCGTCTCATAATTTTAAAATTGCAACATCATTAATTACATTTTTTTAAATCGGATCTGCTACCCAATAGTACTAAAACTGCATTTATAAAGTGCATTTCCTTTCTACACAGCACACACTGTACTTAAATGAAGCATACAAAATGTGTTTTTCTTCCAATTTCAATTTGCACAGACAGCTCTTAATTGAAATTTTAAACACTAACTTCAAAGACTTCTTCTAAAAGACGTTAACATGGGTCATCTCAAACCATTTAGATACTGCCTTCTACTTAATTGATGTGTTGCTCAAAACCCCATCACTGTTTTAACACTATAATGCAGCTATCAACTCACTACATCCATGGATAGAGTGGCTTTACCTCTGGAGCCATGAGAACGTCCCCAAAGTGCTCTCGCTTTCACATCAATTAAACAAACTGCAGGCAGCCGGCAGGTCACATAAAGTGTTGTTTTCTGGCACCGCAGCACATCCTTAAAATATTCCACATTCCAATATCCTTCCTTGTCGGAAACGCCTGCTTAGCACTTCTGTGGGGATATCACTCAGATCGCACTTAACGAGATCTCGCGAGCCCACGCTCTGCGGGAAAACGTTTCCCGCTTGAGAGCTGGCAGCCCTGATGAAGCGGTTGCACCATAGAGCTGCTCCTGATGAGGAGCGGAGAAGGCAAGAACTTCCAGCAGCCGTACAGCACAGCTTCTAGGGTGTAACACCACAGCCAAAGGAGGTTACCTGGGGGCCCTAGAAGCTTACAGCGTGCCATCCTAGTGTACCCATTTCCCTCAGTGACTCAACTGGGGAAGTCCTGAACTTAACTGAACTGTAAGTACGTGCTTGATGAGAACTTGGACATATACCAGTCCACACCAGTTGTTATTTAATAAAGTAGAGTAGACTCACTACAGCGTCCTGTCGTCCTTCAAGGCCACAACAACTTCATATAAAATGGCGCTGTACATAATACATGTTTTATCTTCGCCACTGTGTATCTCGCAGTGCCGTCGCACATAGAATTCTACTAAATGGCAGCAACATAACTGCAGATTCCTTCCTCCTGCGCCGCTGCATTCACCCAGCATCAACGTAGACCAAAATGTCCCTCGAAAAGTTCCATGACGGCATCTCTGGATGCTGTGTTACTCACTGTGTCTCATTAAAATTGCTGCCTGTATTGTACATCCATGTACCGAAATCAGCGAGGTCTAAAGAAAACCTCATTGCTTTGTCACACGGAAACACACACACACTTTCCTTCCGTGTACGTCACGACATTCGCAGACGCACAGAGGGGTTCTCCACAGATGTTCATCTTGTTGGGCTCCCATCCTGAGGGATAATGGCGCTGGGGGCCGTGCACCAGCCACGGGCCGCAGGGACTCATCCTGTGTCACCAAATTGCTCTGCACACTAATGTAGAGGAGCAGTTGCATGCTTCTGCAGGAAATCCCGCCCCCCTACCTCCTATATGTTGGAAGCCTGAGATTGTGCCATTCTTGACACCAGCAGTTGTGACTATAGCTCAGCGAGTGTTTGAGAGAAGATGTCCTCTGAGAAAATCCTATCAAATATATCCCCGAAGAGACAACAGTATGAGGGAGGAACTCCCTGAAGGAATATGAAAAGGAGCAAAAAGAGGAGCTGGTGACATCACGAAAGACGAGCGTGATGGTCATGAGAATATTGGTTGAAGAAAATGTCTGGATCTTACACAAACTGATGATGAAGTTAAGACTCGACTAAACTTTCATATGCAAAACGAAGATTGCACGTGTACAAAGCACTGCAGAAAATGCAACCATTCAAAGATTGTACAGATGCTGAAACGCAAGCAGACTAAGTGATCTTACAAGCTGGATATATGTAGTGAATAGACTGCAGGCGTAGCCGCCATTGTATAGAAACTGGACATAGGTGTCATGAATTTAGTAAGCCAGAACCCATGGAGAGGAAAGGCAGAGAACTGCGTCCCAGCAAGAAAAAGCTGAGATTATGGAAAGGAATGGCAAGGCTGTCTGGCCTGGTATTGAAAGTTGATGCAAGTCAAGGTTGGTTATCTATTCTTGAAGGCAGTGAATGTGTCCCTTAATGTGCAAAGAAAGAACACCAAGTGTGGCAAGTGTTATTCATTTAAGACATTTAAATGATGCAAAATGTACCAAATCGTTGTCTCCTGTCACGTGGCCCAAGGATGGAAATAGAGTTGAGCGTGGAGCCCTAGAACAACGATAGTGAAAGCCGGTACTCCCATATATTCCCACAGACAAGGATACCTTGCAAGGCCAAGTTCAAAGACAACCTGCATGGCAGAAGGCATATGTGATGATAGATGTTGGGCTAATTGGGTGGGGAGGTAAAATCAAGTCCACCTCCTGGCACCTATGAGTTTACGTGCTGCTAAGTGAACTGAATGCTTCAGACATGGCACGAGCATGCCAACCAATTGTAGAGGGACATATAACAAAGGGCCTTACAGTTTGAGAGCCAATGATATACTGGGCCTTATTACAAGTTTGGTGGTAGCCTTTCCGGTAAAACCGGCAGGCTGCCGCCAAACTTGTGAATTTTTCAGGCGCCCAGGAATGGCCAATTACCGGGGTATTACAACCCCGGCAGACCCAGAAATTGGCCATTCCTGGGCGCTGGAAAATATTCTTCCCCATTCCCATTGAGCCCCATAGGGCTCAATGGGAATGGGGAAGCCGGATGCACCGGCACATTCGTAAATGAAAACACTGCACATCAGCGTGTAATTCGAGGAAAGGCCCTTAGCGCGTATGCGCGTCTGTGACGTTATGCACGCGGGCGTTTCCCTTGTGACGGGTGCATAGTGATTCCCCCCCCCCCCGCTTCTCAGACAGATCCCTGATCCCTGGTGTCTAGTGGCATTGCTAGACACGGATCGAGCGATCTGCGCCCGATCCGTGACCAGCAATGCTGTAATACAAGGTGTCGTTGGAAAGGGGAGATTCTCCCCTTTCCAACGACACCTCCCTCGATCTCCGGCTCGTAATACAGCCAGAGATCGAGGGAGGGGGAGAAGGGAGCTTACCTTCTCTTTTCACCGTGGCAGCCCGAAATGGCTTAGGGTGCTTTTATTTTCTTCAGAGGGTTGTAGTTTCCATGCGACCTCAGATTGTCTTTTTTTGTGCAAAGTGTTTTCAGGTGGGGGGTGTACCAGGAGTTGAGGTGGGCTTTAGGTTTACTTTGTCTCATTTTGAGCGGTGCGATTGAGTCCAGTGCAGAGGACATGATTTTGTTGTACTCATTCACTAGAGTTTCGGGGTCCAGGTTTTCTGGTAGCGAGGTAAGTGTAGGGAGGATGAGTGGGAGAAGTTATCTGGGGTGATGTTTCTCTTATTCCTTGTCGGGATGGACGGAGCTAGCTGGGCTAAGGTGGGAGTAGGTCTGTCCGTTTCTAGAATGAATGTTAAAAGGTGGTGGTCTGTCCAGATTAGGGGGGAGATCGATAGGATAGAGGCGTTACAATTGCGGTCTGCAACCCAATCAAGTATTCTGCCTTTATTGTGGGTGGGGTGAAGTACTTTTTGTGAGAAGCCTAGTTCAGAGAGTAGGTTAACCACTCTGCTAGCATGTGGGTCGTTTTGGTCGTTGAAGCCCAGGTTAAAGTCCCCTAAGAGGATGACCTGTGATGAGTTTTTTAGGTTATGAGATAGAGTGGTGGAAATGTCCTCCTCGAAGGTTCCGATAGGGCCTGGGGGTCTATAAATCACGTGGAAGGTGAGGGTTTGAGAGTTGTTAATAGCTAATTTGGCTGTTAGGCTTTCACAAGATTTAGTGTTGTTAGCTGGAACTATCCTGGTAGATAAGTTGGATTTGACAATAAGGGCTATGCTTCCTCCACAGGCTTCACTTCTACCTGACCTTAGGATGGTGTAACCATTAGGGATCGCTAACATGATGGCCGGTCCTGCAGCGGCATGAAGCCAGGATTCCGTAATGGCCAAGGAGTCAAGATTTTCGGACTCAATGAGATCAGCGATCTCAATGGCATGAGCAGTCATGGATCTGGCGTTAATTAAAGCACCTTTAAGGTGGGGGGTGGTAGATGAGGGTGTGCTTAACTTTCCTAAGGTCATGGTAGGGGTGTGCATGCGTACATTCTGTGTTTTGACGTTTGGGTTGAGAAGTTTTTCTGTACTCCTCTTAGGTATAGGCTTGCTACGGTTGGACGAGGTCAACGTTCTAGTGAGAGGTTCATATATTTTAGGAAGTCTGATTCGAAGTCTATCTGGATGAAGTGTTACATGGTTTGGACTTGAATGAGCAGGACTATTGGTGTTCTTCAGGTTGGTCATTGTGGCTCGTTAGTAATTGGGGTTGTGTCTGTATCATGGTGGGAGAGAGGACCCAGAGTTGCAGGGTAGTGTAGTCAATGGTGGTAATTGAGGCGATCCTGAGTTTGTAGACTAAGAATGCTGTTAGTGTGAGAAGGGCTAGTGTGACTCGTAAGGTTTGCCTCTTCTGGTGTTGTCGTGGTATGGTGGACAGATCAAGCTGTACCAGTGGTATGTGGGTCAGCCTATCAGAGTGAAACAGGTACAAATGGGAACAAGTGCTTCAAGTGTAATAGGCCGCGCCTATATTAGCAGTGATTATGAGTGACTGGAATACAGTAGTGCAACATATGGTTCCAAGTGAGCAATGGACTGAAATGCCGTGGGAATACACGTGGGAACACTTGACTCAGAAATCACTAGGCAGCGCATATCTCAGAGGGAGCAATGGACTAAAATAAAATGCAATGGGACTATACATGGGAACACTTGACTCAGAAATCCCTAGACAGCACATATCTCAGAGTGAGAAATGGACTAAGATAAAATGCAATGGGACCATACGTGGGAACACTTGACTCAAAAATCACTAGGCAGCACATATCTCAGAAGGAGCAATGGACTAAAATAAAATACAATGGGATTATACGTGGGAACACTTGACTCAAAAATCAATAGGCAGCACATATCTCAGAGGGAGCAATGGACTAAAATAAAATGCAATTGGATTATACGTGGGAACACTTGACTCAAAAATCAATAGGCAGCACATATCTCAGAGGGAGCAATGGACTAAAATAAAATGCAATGGGACTATACGTGGGAACACTTGACTCAAAAATCAATAGGCAGCACATACCTCAGAGGGAGCAATGGACTAAAATAAAATGCAATGGGACTATGCGTGGGAACACTTGACTCAAAAATCAATAGGCAACACATATCTCAAAGTGAGCAATGGACTCAAATGCAATGGGACTGCAAATGGGGTTACTTGGCTCTGATGCAATTAACTCAGGTGGAACAGTTATGTGTCCTAAATAATGTGAAATACAGTGAGGCTGGGTTCAATTGTCAGACACATCAAGGTGAAAAGTGCCGAGTACAGCAGGGCTGAAACAAATGGAATGATGATCTGACCATGGAATGGGAGAAATGGCTGTGATAGTAGGGGGGCAGTTGTGGTGTGCAACCGAGTCCAGGGTGCGACCTTTAATCTGGTTGGGCACTTTAACCACTTGTTGGAATCCAAGGGAGGATTAGGATTTGTTGGGGGTTGCGGCTTGGGAGCCTGACAGCTCATAAAGACCAAGATTGAGATCCCCCAGCAGGATGACTTTTGAGGATTATTTTAGATTGTTGGAGACGGCGTGTAAGAGGGCGTCTTGGAAGCCCGTAGCTAGGCCTGGAGGTCGATACACTATGTGGAGGGTGATAGTGCAACTAGGGTATGAGTTGACTTTGAGGAGCAAGTAGTCACTGTTGGGACCCATATCTCCTTGCACTTTTGTAATTGGTATATGATTCACAGTGCGTCACTCTTTCTCAACTCTCATGCTGGACTTCCTTTGCATCTTGTACTCATGGTGGCCCTGAATCATGCTGTTCCCATCTTCATCTTGTATCCTGGCTTGCAACATTATGCGTTACTACTGACGTCTGAAATTGTATTTTCTCCCCCCTCTTGCTTCTCCACTCTTTTTGACTGCTTACTCTCTGTTCTCTCTTCCTCTCACTTTCTCCCTTTTCCTATCTCCTCCCCTCATCCCCTTACTTTCTTCTATGCACTTACTCTATCAGAATTGCTCCTGGACCTAGTATGATAGCAACCTCATTTGTCTCCTCCTTCTCCCCTTACTTGTTTACCTCCCACCCCCCTCCATCACTATCTGAAATGTTGTCACGCCTATTAAGATAGTCTCTTGTTTTGTTCCTCCCCTCCCTTTCTGCACCCCTCTCCCTCACCTTTTTGTTTTTCTCCGGTACTACCAAAAATGTCATCAGGCCTAGCATGGTAGTCGCCTGTCTGTTTCCATTTCCTTACCACTCTCTCCCTCCCTTCCTTATCTATGTCTTAGCTCTTGCACTATCTGAAATGTCGTCAGGCCGAGTATGTTAGTTAATTTCACATCCTTACTGTTCATAGACTGTACGAATTTCATTGTATTTTCCCTTGTTCCCTCCCTTGCCTTGAAGCGCTTTGAAACACATTGTGTATAGACGCTATATAAATAAACTATCATATCATATCATGAGGGCTACCTCTGCATTCACACATAAACATACTCACAGGTACAACACATCTCTAGGGTTCATTTGTAGCCAGCAGGCATGGCAAAGGGGGGGGGGGGTTTAGAGTAGCCAGAGGGGAAATGTAGGCCTGGAGAAGGGTGCCATCATCTTGCTTACTGTTAGGGCTCTCTTCCTTTTTCTGTCCCATCAGTTTTCTGCATGCAAGACAACAACAGAGACTGAACCCCTCCCAGAAGCCTTGCTTTGCACCATTTTGCCTATAAAGGAGAAGGGCATACCTCATTCTTTGATTCATTTTTGAACCATCTAGAGAAGAAGGATACACTTTTAGACCTCTGTTGTGAGTGTAGTACATTCAGATGTCTTCTGCAATAAAATTAAGTCAGAAAGCATCGGAGGCAGAGGAACAGTGAGTTACAGTTAGAACAGTGAGAAGGCATACCCACGGAACAGTGCAGGTGACTGCTGCTGGACAAAGGCTCCTGTGAGAAACCAGAAGGTGTCTCACCCACTAGTCCCTGGGATCCGTCATCCAGGTGGCCAGGACATGACTATCGCTTTTGGATCCAGTCCCTGGGGGTGTACCAGTGTGGGAGGATATCCTGGATGAGGGGTCTTCGGGGAGTGGGACACCGGATGGTGAGACACGATATCCTCTTCCTTATAATACCTTTACCCCATCCTACCAAGTAGGATATTTAGGAACACTGCCCCGAAACCCCTTTACAACACAACCACATTCTCATGGACAGCCCGCTATGAGAGAAAACTGACTAACACCTGAGCCGTATACCTGATGTGTCCCAATACAATGGTCAGGCAATTACTGCCCATCACGCACACCTGACTTCCATTAAGCTTCCCCACATGGATAAAAGGCGGAGCACGAGAGCACACTCAAAGCACACAAGGAAACAGCAGTACCAAGATGACAGTTTAACAAGAGAAGAAAGATGGCGAAACAGAAGGGGATTGCAAGGACTCTCCCAGGGTCTCTCCAACACACAATGCAGGATTCTTCAGCCTGTTTTCCTGGTCTTACGCTTTCCAATCTCGAGGGCTCGTGAAAGCAACGGTTCCTTGTCAAAAAGGTCAAGGGAACTTGACCTTTTGACCTTTTTGACAAGGAACCGTTGCTTTCACGAGCCCTCGAGATTGGAAAGCGTAAGACCAGGAAAACAGGCTGAAGAATCCTGCATTGTGTGTTGGAGAGACCCTGGACCCTCCCGTGTCAAGAATCAAGGCAGGTAAAATTAC
The DNA here is from genome assembly GCF_040938575.1 of Ambystoma mexicanum. Lineage (NCBI taxonomy): Eukaryota > Metazoa > Chordata > Amphibia > Caudata > Ambystomatidae > Ambystoma > Ambystoma mexicanum. Next base: position 17,615,838 of record NC_090935.1, read on the forward strand.
CAGCATTGTGTTACCGTCCTTGGCTCCAAGAACAAAGCAGCGTCAGTGAAATCAACTCTGCCAGTGAGTTGGGGAGACTGATACAAGACAGTTCTGTGTTGAAGCCAAGGTTGCAAGCGGAAACATTGTATGGCGAGCGATGGAATGAACATTGTTTGAAATACGTGTGATAAAAGACACAGTAAAGTTGAACTGCTGATGAGTGATTGAACTTTTAAATGAAGAAACGTTACCTTTGACAGAGTGGTCCGGCACCATTTGGGTGCTCAATCGAAGGTCTCTGTAAGGTATCCAGATGAAAAGTGAAAGAGTTGTAGAGAATTGTTGTTAAGACGGATTTATGAACTCTGTCCTGGTGGCGCAGAGGTTCAGAAGGCCAGCCTAGTTTCTTGGAACAGGGTAATTTCTGGACAAGCCAGACCAATCAAGGTAGCGATCGCGGCGGTCAAGACTAGGTCTCAAGAGGGGTGAGGGTGACTGAAAGCCCGCAATGATCACACAAAGCAAGGACACTTACAAATTACTCCAAACAGGTGTTATATCAAAAATATAGACACATTTATTACAAGGCCTTTGTAATATTGACCATAGCAAAGAATCACAATAACACTCTCGTACACCAACACATCACAATCAGAATACAATATATATAAAATACCAACAGGTCTAAAGAGTTAGACGCACGAAATATGCAGACCACCTAGATGGGGAGGAAAACAGGCAGTGCGAATAATAAGTAGACCCAGTCCGCCTTCAGAGGCACCTAACTAGAAGGAAGTCCGAGCCCTACAAATGAAGGTGAACAAGTGTCCGCGACTCAAGCGCAGCCTCCACTATGGGCAGAAGCAAAGCGCGAGTACGGAAGGTGTGCTGTTTGACACAGCGGGGAAAGCTATGGGCTACTGCAGGAGGGTGACCAGTTCCTAGTATTGCTACTCACCGGTCCCCGAAGCAGGCAGACCCATGCTTCTCTGTGTCAGTTTCAGTACTGGCAGGTTCCGATGCAGGCAGGGGATGTCTTGTCGACGTGTAGATTCCGCAGCAGCAGAAGTTGGAGTGCTAGATGTCCCAAACGCAATGAACCCGCACAGATTGTTACCACAGCAGGGCAACGGAGCGGCTGTGTGTATTTCAGCCTAATGTACACTACTCACTTCAGACCTGGGAACGCTAAGTGTACGAATTGTGTGAGAGTGTCAAGGACTCGTGATACAGCAGCAACCTGACGGCAGTTACAGAGCATGGCTCCTGGGTAAACTGGTCAGTCAACTGGATGGCCCAGAGACACTTCCGAAGGCTTACGTGCAGGAGATTGTGAAGATGCCAAAAATAGTTGTTCCCGCTATTCCAATGGGTCGAAGTACCAGTACAGGCCTTCTCGTTCGATCAGAGGTAGAAAGGGTTTCACAAGCAACAGCAGTGCAGAGGAGCAGTCCTTCAGCGGGTCACCAGCGATTCCTCGGTTCAGCCTCTTGGTTGCAGGATACTTGGCTCCTGTATTCCTTCGTTTGTGAGAACTCAGGAGATTGACATCGTAGTGGTGTTTCCAGCCTCCTCTTATCCAGGTTACCCTTCGCGCCAAAACGGAGGGGACCCAATAGGAGATCTGCTCACAAAACACTCACACCATACGTGGACCTATCACGGACCACGGTGGTCCCAGGCATTCAAGATACACTAGACTCTCTGGCACCCAGGATGTCTATTGGGACCAGACATCCCAGCCCACATCCTGGAGGCGCACACCAGGCCTGTAGAAGCCCACGAAAGTGTACGTGTTTCGTGGGAAAGTACATGCCCAAATAAGGAAGGCCCCGGGTCGGCTCGACCTGGGGAAGGTGAAGGGGGCAAGACGGTCAGCGGACAGGACAAAGAGCCTCGTGGTCTGGCCATCTTGGAAGCCAGGCCACCCTTTCGGGCTAAGCGCGAGACACGCGCTTAAACAGCCAAAAGGAGCTCAAAATACAAAGAAACGATCGCTGCCACCAGTCCCGTCCGTGAGTCACTTGCACCGTTTGTTAACAATCCACGAGAGTATCTAGGGCCCAAAAATGACTAGGGACCCAAGAGAGCAGTAACTTAGCTTACAGGGCTCTCTTGTGCCATGTTGCACGAGAGCTGCAACAGAAGCGAAAGAACTACGGAAAAACAACGTTTCCCGGTACTGACTGTCTTATGGGCATGTCAGTATCCCCGTAAGAATGGAGCGAAAGCCCAGAGGAGTGCGGCAGGAGGCTGTGCTGCTCTGGCAAAGTCTAGATCAGGGTGTAAAACAACAGCAAAAAGTTTAGGGGTTGCCACATGGAAGGAAAATTACCTACAATTAGAAATCTTTCCTACCAATTGTGAATCGAAGTGGTCCTGCGATGGGTCAAGTAAAACCCTGCGCACAATCAAAAGACTTTGATGTTGATACAGTAAAGAACATTTGTGGCAAAGCTGACAAAGTTGGTACGACCCTGGGAGAGGCAGATCATCTGAAAGCTTTGTGTTAAAGTGCGTCTGAGCCTGACGGAAGGGGATCCGGTGTGAAGCGAAAATCACGCGAGAAGGTTTTGGGTTGAAGTGGGTCTGGACCCGGGGTGAACAGAAAATCACCTGAGAATGTGTACGTGTGAAATCCTAAGAAGGTGGGTCTGAGCCCGGTGGAGGGGGAAACGGGGTGAACAGAAAATCACCCGAGAATCTTTATGTGTGAGACGCTAAGGAGAAAGGAACTTTGTTGTTTGTCGTTTTGCATCAGGCCCTCTGAAAAAGAGACTTTCAATGGCAAAGTGACTTTGGCACAGAATGCCACAATGTTGAAAATTTTAACTGTACCCTCATGCTGGAGAAGCCAGAGACTGTGCTAAGTTCGAGTGCGCCACCTTGTCCCGGGGAAACGTGGGGAAAGGAAGCCAATGGCTTGAACATCCCGACATATCATTTCTTGAACACTTTTCTTTTGCATAACATTTTTTCCCACACTATTTGTATTTAGAAGTAAGGAGTGTGGCGTGTGGAATATTGTGTCTGGTGGTATTGGTGGCAAGTTATACCCAGACAGGATCCTAGCTTCAATCTGTAAACATTTCGGCAGCTTTTATTTCCCAGCATTGTACGCGTTGCAGTGTTTTGGTGCAATAAACATAAGTCCTTTCTTGCTGCCTGTTGCGAGCCTGCAGGGGGCCCCAAAAGAGGAGGGTTGTAGGTGAAAGGGTCGAATGAAAAGATTTGAAATACAATTGTTTCGAATCAAAAGGACGGAAAAACAAAAAATCGAATGCATTTTTTTTTCTTTTGGGGGGGTCCCCCCCAAACTCCGTTTTTTTGTCCAAAATCCACAATTTTGACCTATACCAAGCCCCCCAAAAAAAATACATTTAAAAAAAGGCATTCGATCTTTTTTTTTTTTTTGATCCTTTTGAGTTGAACGTATTGTATTCAACCCTTTTTCATTCGACCCTTTGACTGGACACCAAAGAGGAGGATCCATAAAACTCCAACACCGGCATGGAACGCAGCACGGTGTGTGTAGTAGTGTGTCTGGTGTCTGCTGTACGCTTCGCCTAGTCTCACTCTTCCCGCAGTTTGGATTCTGCCTAATCTTCACACAATTTATATCTGGCAGGACACCAAGTAAGTGAATGCTTTAAAAAACACCAATTGACTGCTGACTGGTCTCCGCAGGAAAGCCCTGGTGGGCTTGGGGTTTGCATGACGGCTGGGTGACCCCCAGGCTATGTGAGGCTTTCCTGTGTCTCTATTAACGTGGAGTTGTCATACTGTGGTTGGGAGTGACTGCGGGCTACGGCCTTGGAGCTCCCGGAGTTCATCGACTTACCCAAGCTGCTAGGGACGCTGTGCTGTCCTGGAAAACATTCTACTGTGCGCTCATTGATGGCAACGTGGAGGTGGACTGACGGGGTACGCGACTGTGGGTTCGGCTTTTGAGCTCCCGTTGTTTGGTTGTTTTGGCTTTTAGGATTCCCTGCAATAATTGCCCCACATGTGTGGACAATACTAGATGCTGCAGTTTTTCTAAACTAAATGGTTTCGTCTCGTGTGTCTGGACAGACCTAAATGGTGGGGAACAGACTCTGTTACTTCCAACCATATACTTCCATATTGCAGTCCAGACGCAGTTACTGTTAAACAAACTTTTTTTTCCTTCTTAGTTTTTTGTTGTGTGACTTTACTGACATTGCTTTTTCTAAGTTTGTGTATGTGAGTGAAATTTTAAAGCATAGTTATAGCACTGAGTTTAAATGATCTAGTTTGCAATACATACGTGGAAACTTTGGCTTTTATGCTTGTATGCTCAAGGAATATAAGCTGCACAGTGCACTTTATTACTAATACTAGTACTGTCTCGTTCCATTTGCAGTAGTGCTTTTGCACTTAAGTATCTATTGTTTTGCTTTATTGCACAAGCACGTTTGCATTTAAAATATAACTTATGGGATGTGCTGGCCTTGTAAATCCTAGCTTTTTAAAGCACACTTTGGCTTTTATGCTTGTATGCTCAAGTTCAATAAGCTGCACAGTGCACTTTATCATTAATACTAGTACTGTCCTGTTCTATTTGCACTAGCACTCTTGCATTTAGGCATCTATTGATTTGCGTTATTGCACTTTTCCACTTAAACACATCCTAGGGGATGTACTTGTCACGGCTCGCTGGTGCCGCCGTTCTCTCTGGCACCGATGGAGGTTGCGAGTGATTTCCCTTCTCCCTTCTCCCAACATGGCTCCTCCTCTCCAAAGATGCGGTGCAGTGTTTTCATGTTTGGGGATGTCGGGCGTCCTCTGACGTCATCACGTTGTACCAGGGAATCCGGATATGGCACAGCAGATCCGAGGATCTGTGCATCGCTTCTCTTTCCAGACGCTACGTGAGTTCGCAGCTAGGGTGCATGATTTCCCAGATTCTTTTCCTGTACTTACCCTTTTCCTTCTTTTCTTCCCCGCAGCCTTGCGTTTCTGTTCAGCCACCTACACCAGTTATCCATGATCCTCCAACAAGCTCCGTTAGGCTTCCCTTCCAGACACGCTAGGTACATTCTGACCCATCTGCTTCTGACACTCATTGTATTTCCCTTCCACTGCTAATTCCGGGTTTGTTTATTTAGTATCCAGGCTTCGTCGGCATTCCGTGAGGTGAACTTGTGAGTCCTTTCATCCTGAGGAGCAGCATCCAGAGGACGACTTGTTCCATCTGGCTCCTCTTCTGTTCCAGCAGGGTTTTATTCCCCCGGAGGGTTTCCCTTGACCCCTCGCACAACCCCTTCTTCCATTTGGAAAGGGAGGGGAGGTGTTAGGGGCTTCAGGGGACTCCCCACTTGCCTCGCTATTTGCTGCATGAGACAGGTCAGTCTTTAATTATTACAGCAAGCGACACCCAAAAAATAATAGAGGCAATTGCAACATTACTAAGTTGCAGGCTGCGTTAGATCTAGTGCAGCAATTAACGACAGCACTGCAAGGATTGTCCCCTGAGGTACAAGCCTTGAAGCATGAAAATGCTATCCTTAAACAACAAATGCTAATGAAGTCACCTACTAGTTCTGAGATTCCTCCTGGTCCATTACCAGGTGGGAAAAAAAAACGATGGAAACCCTCAATCCCTAAGAGAATTCTTGGACGCATGCACAGTGCAATTTGCGTTCAAAACGTCCCTTTTCCCCTTTGATAGAGACAGAGTGGGTTACATGATTTCTCATCTAACGGGTCCTGCTCTGGCCTGGGCCACACCTATTGTGACATCTAACAATCTAGACATCTACATATTTTGCCAGCTTTCACTTAGAGCCTGAAAGCTATGTTTGCACGAAGGGAGTACACTGTATCCTACCAAGAGAAACTCCTAGATTTCAAGCAAGGGTCTTTAGACGTACTAGAATTAATTACTCGATTTAAACAAATGGCCTTAGGTACAGCCTGGGCCGATGATGCACTTACAACGTTGTTCAGAAGAGGCCTTAATGACGACTTGAAGGATGAACTTGCACGGGTTCCTAGGCCCACTTGCTTAGCTGAATTAGTCTCTCTGACCATGCAGTTGGACTATCGGCTGCAAGAAAGACACACAGAAAGGAAGAAGGGGAGAAGTCATCGCTCCAGGCCAGAATTTGTATCCTCTCCTAAAACCTCTGCTTCGGACCATGCAGGTGGGCATTACACGAGGTCCTCTAACTCAAGAGGAACATACCCGCAGGAGAAATCAGGGGTTATGCATGAATTGCGGCTCTTCCGCTCATACGGTTCACGAATGTCCAGTAGCTCCTCCCAGACGGCCATTCCGTTCAGGAAACGCCAGACCCAAGCCGTAGAGGGAACCACGGTCGGGGTAACTGGTACAGGTTCCCACTCTCCTACAATGTTGCCTCCTTCTCTGGACATGGTAGTCCTGCGTGTCACTTTTTCTCTACCAGACAAGACTAATGTTACTGTACCAGCCTTGGTGGACTGTGGGGCGGCTGGTGTGTTCATAGATGATTTGTGGGCGAGATCTCAGAACATTCCCTGCTCTCTTAAGGCAATAGCAATACCCGTAGAAGGAGTGGATAGTACACCACTAGTTTCGGGACCAATTTGAGAACAGACTCTTGCCTTGAAAATGTTCATCGGATCCCACAGGGTCTTCCCTGTGGGATCCGATGAACATCCAGTCTTTGATATCATAAAAGCTGCTCATTATCCCGTCATCCTGGGCTTGCCGTGGTTAAGACTACATAACCCTTTCATAAACTGGGCAGCCGGTTCCATCTTTTTAGGATCAGAATATTTTGTTCAACACTGTCTTGCTGAAAGAGCCGTCGGATTCTGTAATCCTCCTTCGTATCCTGACGCGTCCCGGAAAATAGTTGATCTGATCAGTCTTATACCTCCAGAGTATGAGGAATTCCAGGACATCTTCTCCTCTTCTCAGTTTTCTGAGCTGCCACCTCACCGAAGAGATGATTGTTCCATTCGACTTGAGTCTTCACAGCCAATTCCATTCGGTAAGAGGTACATCCTTTCTGAAAAAGAAAAGTCAGTCTTATGACAGTATTTAGACACCCATTTTAGGAAAGGGGCTGATTACTGAATCAACCTCCCCGCAGGGGCGTCATTATATTTCATAGCAAAGAAGGACACAGACGAATTACGGCCCTGTATTGATTATCGGGGACTTAACAAGATCACCATTCCCGATCGCTATCCAATGCCCCTTATCCCGGATATTCTAGAAGCAGTTAAGGGGGGCTACAATATACACAAAATTGAGGTGATAAGCTCCTGCTTATCACCTCATCAGAATCAAAGAAGGTGATGAATGGAAAACTGCGTTTCGAACACCATTCGGGCATTTTGAATACCGGTTAATGCCTTTCGGTCTCTCAAATGCCCCAGCAGTTTTCCAAAGGTCCATTGACCATATCTTTTCCGACCTCCTTCTTCATGCTGTAGTGGTCTATCTTGACGACATATTTATATTTTTGAGAAATCCTAAAGAGCATCATCGACACGTGAGCCAGGTTTTACACCGATTATGGAGTAACCACCTCTACTGTAAACCAGAGAAGTGCAAATTCCATCAATCCACTGTTACGTACTTGGGGTTCGTCCTGTCCTCTACTGGAATTTCCATGGATCCACGTAAGGTTACAGCCATTCTGGAATGGTCACCTCCTCGTTCCATCAAAGAGCTTCAAAGTTTTCTGGGTTTTTTGAACTTTTATAGGAATTTTATAGCAGGGTTTTCCTCTATTGTACAGCCACTGACAAGTTTACTCAAAAAGGGAAGGACATTTGAATGGACGGATAATGCCCAATCAGCCTTTAATACTTTGAAAGCCCTTTTTACTTTGGCTCCACTCTTACGGACTCCAGATCAGAGTCTGCCCTTTATAGTCGAAACAGATGCCTCTCACTTTGCCTTGGGAGCCGTGCTCAAACAAGCTCTCCCGCAGGGACCGGAGCATCCTTTGGCTTATCTTTCCAAAGCCTTTTCTCCCTCAGAAATCAACTTCACAGTTTTGGAGAAAGAAATGTTGGCTATAAAACAATCGTTTCAGGAATGGAGGCATCTCCTATTGGGTTCCCAACATCCCATAGAGGTACGCACAAATCATCAGAACCTCAAGAGTTTGCAATATGCCGAAACACGCAACAGCCGGCAAGCAAGATGGGCGCACTTTTTCTCTCCATACAACATTACTTTCACTATAATTCCGGGTAAAACAAATCTGCAGGCTGACGCTTCATCACAAAGAGATCCCAGTTGCAAGCCTGGTTTCAGACCGAAAGATTGTTTCCTCATGCAACGTTTATAGCAGTGGTTCAGGACTTCCTTCACTCTGTTGCAGATCAGACTCAAATGCTAATGGACTCCATCAGACCTCAGACGGATAAATTTGGCCTATATTTTGAAGATGGATGTTTCTACCGAGATCATTGTGTGTACGTCCCCTCACTCCAGCTTCGGACTGAAGTTATGCACATATGCCATGACTCATTCGTGGCTGGACAGCGAGGTATTGCGAGTACTCAAGAACTCATACTGAGACACTTTTGGTGGGAAACCCTAAGTAGGGACGTGACAGACTATGTCTCCTCCTGCGTTGTCTGTCTTCAAACCAAAGTCCCTTGCAGACATCAGTTTGGAAAATTGGCACTAGTCCGTATACCTACCCGTCCTTGGCAACTAATCTCCACAGACTTTATCGTCAACTTACCTGTGTCCAAGGGTCATACCACCATTATGGTAACAGTCGATTATTTCACCAAATGGACTCATTTTCTGGCGTTACCCTCAGTACCGACAGCCCCTCAGATGGCAAGACATTTTATAGATACCATATTCTCACACCACGGTCTTCCAGACAGTGAAGTGTCAGATCGGGGTCCCCAATACGTGTCCCGATATTGGAAACAAGTCTGCTCCGCTTTAGGCATTAAAAGGGCCCTGAGTTCAGGATACCATCCCCAGACAAACGGGCAGAGCGAACGCTTAAATCAAACTCTGGAAGGTTATCTGCGCTGTTTCGTGTCTGCTGCGCAGGAAAATTGGAAGGATCTGTTGCCTTTGGCTGAATTTGCCTATAATAACGCTCCCCATGCCTCTATCAATACCCGTCCATTTCATTGTAGTTATGGGTATTACCCCTCCTGCTATCCTTCCTCACTTCTCAAGTCTTCAGCCTTTCCCGATGTGGACGCTTTGATGGGCGACATTCAACAGGGACATCTTTTAGCCAGGACCGCATTGATGGATGCTCAAAAGTGTGCTAAACGCTATACGGATCTGCATCGCTCGCCGACTCCGGTGATTGTTCCGGGGGACTTGGTCTGGCTCTCTTCAAGATTTCTTCCCAGGCACCTGATTCCATCTAAACTGTCTCCGAAGTTTTTTGGGCCATTTACAGTGTTGGGTGCAAAGGGTCCTTTGGCTTTTGAGTTGCAACTTCCACCCTTGTGGTCCAGGATCCACCCGGTGTTCCATGTTTCTCAGCTCAAGCCCCATGTTCCAGATCATTTTGGTCATTCTTCGGTGGCTTGTCCCCCTCCGGTGTCTACTATGGATGGACCCGAGTTCGAAGTATCTGGTATCTGTGATTACCGGTATCATCGCAGTCGGCTTCAGTATCTGATCCATTGGAAGGGTTACTCGGTGGCTGATCGTTCATGGGAACCGGCCTCTGCAGTCCACGCTCCCTTGCTTGTTTGACGTTTTCACCGGTGTCACCCAGGCAAGCCGGGGGGGTTGCCCTCAGGAGGGGGCATACTGTCACGGCTCGCTGGTGCCACCATTCTCTCTGGCACTGATGGAGGTTGCGAATGTTTTCATTTCTCCCTTCTCCCAACATGGCTCATCCTCTCCAAAGATGCGGTGCAGTGTTTTCATGTTTGGGGATGTCGGGCGTCCTCTGACGTCATCACGTTGTACCAGGGAATCCGGATATGGCACAGCAGATCCGAGGCTCTGTGCGTCGCTTCTCTTTCCAGACGCTACGTGAGTTCGCAGCTAGGGTGCATGATTTCCCAGATTCTTTTCCTGTACTTACCTTTTTCCTTCTTTTCTTCCCCGCAGCCTTGCGTTTCTGTTCAGCCACCTACACCAGTTATCCATGATCCTCCAACAAGCTCCGTTAGGCTTCCCTTCCAGACACGCTAGGTACATTCTGAACCATCTGCTTCTGACACTCATTGTATTTCCCTTCCACTGCTAATTCCGGGTTTGTTTATTTAGTATCCAGGCTTCGTCGGCATTCCGTGAGGTGAACCTGTGAGTCCTTTCATCCTGAGGAGCAGCATCCAGAGGACGACTTGTTCCATCCGGCTCCTCTTCCGTTCCAGCAGGGTTTTATTCCCCCGGAGGGTTTCCCTGGGACCCCTCGCACAACCCCTTCCGTTTGGAAAAGGAGGGGAGGTGTTAGGGGCTTCAGGGGACTCCCCACTTGCCTTGCTATTTGCTGCATGAGACAGGTCAGTCTTTAATTATTACAGTACTGGTCTTGTAAGTCTTAGGTTCCTAAAATGTGTATGTGCCCTGTATTTTCTAGGCTGTTAACACCGCACATTGCACTTTGGTAATACACAGCATGGCTCCTACTTACCTTTGCCGATTATATTCCATACTTGTTTTTAGATTCGGGGCAGTGCAATAGGTATTCTGGTACAGTATTTTTGATAAATTGGACCAATATGTTGCCCTGCTCAAATAGAGGGGCTCTATTTGGAGTGGTTTACAATGGGGGTAACACTGAGAAGCAGGGGTTGTAATGCAGATCCTCTGCTAACTCACTGTGGAGATGATGGTGCCACGGGCTCACAGAGTCAAGGAGTGGGTCTACATCTAGAACAAATAACCACTCCCACCCTCACTCTGATCCCGGCTACATTGCCCGCAGCAGAGATTTTAGAATCCTGTAAAATTACAACCTGTGGACGGAAATCCCTGACGGATGGGGAAGTCCTCGAGCATGGGTTCCCTCTGTGTAATAAACAAAGGGAATTGTGGGGGTGTTAGGTAACATAAATCAAGTCTTGTCTAATATAGAAGCCAACTTAGGCTCAGTGGTGTCGGATGATATGTTACATGAGGGTGATTTGGTTTCAGATGTTTCAATGTTGGCACCAGCCATTTCCCATGAGCTGGCTAAACGTGTGCGCATGTCATTGAATTTTAAAATAATCAATGATCCATCCCAGAATCCCCCGCTCGTGAGGTTGGTCTCAGAGAAATAATGCTGCACCAGCATATGGATAAAGTGCCATTCCAGGCTGAATCATGCCCTATACCACATCCACCGATTATGTCCAATCTACATGGCTATTACTTGGCAGGAGAATCTGGCCAAGGTGACGTAATCCAGGACGAAGACCTTAAGGAGCACACAGTAGGGAGTGGGCTCAAGGCAGGAAGGGAGGACGCAGCAACAGTGGCAGATGAACTGTCCTTCCCTATCCTGGCCCGGATTCTTGATTTAATGGATAGAGGCTATGATTCTCTAAATTTTGAGATTCAGGATTTAAGACACTTTGTGAGGGAACTGGTGGGTAAGGTACACTTCCTGGAAGGGTACAAAATTGCAGTAACAAATCAGAATGCAATACTTCACAAAAGGGAAAACACGGCTGATGAAGCCAACTCCCGAGTGGGTCAGGAAATGGAAATAGGTATAGTACTGACCCTGGCGAATCAGGTAGTCGAGGAAGTGGGTAATCCTCAACAAAGTGAATTCATAGCTGAGGAACCACTACCGCCAGTTTCTTTGTTGGGGATTCCCCTAGAGCACTGTGATGTTATATTATGTAGTAGCCCCCCATGTAGTGAGCTGCGTAAATAAGGAAAAAATCCTCCCCAAGAGAAAAAAACGAAAGAATTGCAAATTACATTCCAAACAAAATAATAGGGGATCTGGAAGATTCTTGAGAAAGTTCAGATCGGAGGAGGATAAGGAGCGAGAACCATCTAGAGTGGTAGGCCCCCAGGACATTGAGATGCTGGAGGTTAGCCCCTCCTTTGACTTAAGGTGCATTTCCGTGTACCCAACAGATGGGGAAGACAGGGAATCTGTAGGAAGGGTGGACTGTGTGGGGAAGATAAATACAGAGAAATCAAGTGACCAATGGGTGGGAAGGGTTGTATTTTGAGGGACTCTGGCCTGATACCTCTGTTGGGGCCAAACAACTTAAACCCTAAGGAGAAGGAAATTCCAATTTGTGCCCGCAAGGGGGTGAAGTTATGGAAATATTGTATGCAATTTTTTCAAAACCGACCGTAGCGAAGAACCTTGCTGGGGCTCAGGACACTGGGGAGGACCATTGCGAAATTACCGACACCCATTTGTCGAACAATAGAAGAAAAGTGTTCTGGCATGCCAAAATGCCAACAACTTTTTATTTTTTTATTTTTATTGTAACAATTAGTTATATACAAAACTTTAATTACAAACACAAATTCATTTAACACTTTCTCAGCTGCCAATTCAAATGGCCTCCCAATCCAATTTTTTTGTTGAGTATAGGCTATTTATTTCATTGTCCTTCGTTGGTTTTACTTCCAGAATTATTTCAAGAAAGTCTACCAATGCACAGGTTATTGCAACATTATTTCCGGATATTAGGGTATACAACCAGTCTTCAATCCGTTCATGGTCCGCTGCAAGGTGTTCCAAAAAGGATGATCGCTGGATGGATACATTGCTGTATTCAGTATTCAGATGTTTTAATGATTCTGATGCATTTTTACAGAACCTGCATGTGTTATCCGATATATCTTTGAAATGTCTCAGCCACATCATCTCTTTTGTTTTATATGCATTGAGACGAAGCCTCAGAAACTTATTATGATGTATCCTTGACGGGAATCTTGCAAGATATTTTGGTAATTTGTCTAAACTATTCCAAGTTACTCCTAAGTTAAGAGAAGTCGGCATAGCATCCCGCAATGCATTGTTCTTGATCCAATTCCACTGCCTTAGCTTCTTTTTGGCGACTTGAGGCATTTCCATGACAGTAACCCAAGAGAAGTCAGTGATTAATAGTATCCTTCTGATTTTCTTTTCCCAATCGTGCAGAATTCCTGCATAAGTATTAGCATCTGATCATTTAAATATCTCATATGCAGGTGCTACATTGCTGAGGTTCATTTTGCGTAGCACTGCAATAGATTTCCATTGGATGGTTCCATAGAGGGTCTATGCCTAGTTCATGTCTTATGGCTGCAATGGAGACATTAGAGGACAAGCTCAGCACCCCTCTCCAAATGTGGCCTTCCAATGTTGCCCAAATGGAGTTGTCGATGTTTAGGTCAGCCTCGACCCCGTGTGTTAATGCAGGAATAACTTTCTGCATATAAAAAGGTCTTAATTGGGATCAGAGTGAATTTGCCATATTCGAAGTGCAGACGCTTGCCTTGCATGCTAAAAGTCGACATGCGATGTTTCAAATCTGCCACCCAATCCCATTCTCTAATGGATTTATTGATTTGCACACCAAAGTATCGAATGTTTGAGACAGACTCAATTGTTTCGCCGGCTGCTGACCATTTGAATGATTTTCATATTCCTGCTGCTCCTGCAGCCCGGCAGCTAAGATCATACAGATTCCTGCTGCTCCTGCAGCCTGGCAGCCAGGAGCACACAGATTCCTACTGCTCCTGCAGCCTGGCAGCCAGGAGCACACAGATTCCTGCTGCTCCTGCAGCCTGGCACCCAAGAGCACACAGATTCCTGCTGCTCCTGCAGCCTGGCAGCCAAGAGCGCATATTCCTGCTGCTCCTGCAGCCTGGCAGCCAAGAGCACACAGATTCCTGCTGCTCCTGCAGCCTGGCACCCAAGAGCACACAGATTCCTGCTGCTCCTGCAGCCTGGCAGCCAAGAGCGCAGATTTCTGCTGCTCCTGCAGCCCGGCAGCCAAGAGCGCAGATTCTTGCTGCTCCTGCAGCCCGGCAGCCAAGAGCGCTGATTCCTGCTGCTCCTGCAGCCCAGAGCACACAGATTCCTGCTGCTCCTGCAGCCCAGAGCACACAGATTCCTGCTGCTCCTGCAGCCTGGAGCATACAGATTCCTGCTGCTCCTGCAACATGGCAGCCAGGAGCACACAGATTCCTGCTGCTCCTGCAGCCTGGCACCCAAGAGCACACAGATTCCTGCTGCTCCTGCAGCCTGGCAGCCAAGAGCGCAGATTTCTGCTGCTCCTGCAGTCCGGCAGCCAAGAGTGCAGATTCCTGCTGCTCCTGCAGCCCGGCAGCCAAGAGCACTGATTCCTGCTGCTCCTGCAGCCAAGAGCGCTGATTCCTGCTGCTCCTGCAGCCCAGAGCACACAGATTCCTGCTGCTCCTGCAGCCTGGCAGCCAGGAGCACACAGATTCCTGCTGCTCCTGCAGCCTGGCACCCAAGAGCACACAGATTCCTGCTGCTCCTGCAGCCTGGCAGCCAAGAGCACACAGATTCCTGCTGCTCCTGCAGCCAAGAGCACACAGATTCCTGCTGCTCCTGCAGCCTGGCACCCAACAGCACACAGATTCCTGCTGCTCCTGCAGCCTGGCACCCAAGAGCACACAGATTCCTGCTGCTCCTGCAACCTGGCAGCCAAGAGCGCAGATTTCTGCTGCTCCTGCAGCCTGGCAGCCAACAGCGCAGATTCCTGCTGCTCCTGCAGCCCGGCAGCCAAGAGCGCTGATTCCTGCTGCTCCTGCAGCCAAGAGCGCTGATTCCTGCTGCTCCTGCAGCCCAGAGCACACAGATTCCTGCTGCTCCTGCAGCCCAGAGCACACAGATTCCTGCTGCTCCTGCAGCCTGGCAGCCAAGAGCGCTGATTCCTGCTGCTCCTGCAGCCCAAAGCACACAGATTCCTGCTGCTCCTGCAGCCTGGCAGCCAGGAGCATACAGATTCCTGCTGCTCCTGCAGCCAAGAGCGCCGATTCCTGCTGCTCCTGCAGCCCGCCAGCCAAGAGCGCTGATTCCTGCTGCTCCTGCAGCCAAGAGCACACAGATTCCTGCTGCTCCTGCAGCCCAGAGCACAGATTTCTGCTGCTCCTGCAGCCCAAAGCACACAGATTCCTGCTGCTCTTGCAGCCTGGCACCCAGGGGCACACAGATTCCTGCTGCTCCTGCAGCCTGGCACCCAAGAGCACACAGATTCCTGCTGCTCCTGCAGCCTGGCTGCCAAGAGCGCAGATTTCTGCTGCTCCTGCAGCCTGGCAGCCAAGAGCGCAGATTTCTGCTGCTTCTGCAGCCCGGCAGCCAAGAGCGCTGATTCCTGCTGCTCCTGCAGCCCAGAGCACACAGATTCCTGCTGCTCCTGCAGCCCGGCAGCCAAGAGCGCTGATTCCTGCTGCTCCTGCAGCCCAGAGCACACAGATTCCTGCTGCTCCTGCAGCCCAGAGCACACAGATTCCTGCTGCTCTTGCAGCCTGGCAGCCAGGGGCACACAGATTCCTGCTGCTCCTGCAGCCTGGCACCCAAAAGCACACAGATTCCTGCTGCTCCTGCAGCCTAGAGCGCAGATTTCTGCTGCTCCTGCAGCCTGGCAGCCAAGAGCGCAGATTTCTGCTGCTTCTGCAGCCCGGCAGCCAAGAGCGCTGATTCCTGCTGCTCCTGCAGCCCAGAGCACACAGATTCATGCTGCTCTTGCAGCCTGGCAGCCATGGGCACACAGATTCCTGCTGCTCCTGCAGCCTGGCAGCCAGGAGCACACAGATTCCTGCTGCTCCTGCAGCCTGGCACCCAAGAGCACACATTCCTGCTGCTCCTGCAGCTTGGCAGCCAAGAGCACAGATTTCTGCTGCTCCTGCAGCCTGGCAGCCAAGAGCGCAGATTTCTGCTGCTTCTGCAGCCCGGCAGCCAAGAGCGCAGATTCCTGCTGCTCCTGCAGCCCGGCAGCCAAGAGCACTGATTCCTGCTGCTCCTGCAGCCAAGAACGCTGATTCCTGCTGCTCCTGCAGCCCAGAGCACACAGATTCCTGCTGCTCTTGCAGCCTGGCAGCCAGGGGCACACAGATTCCTGCTGCTCCTGCAGCCTGGCAGCTAAGAGCACACAGATTCCTGCTGCTCTTGCAGCCTGGCAGCCAGGGGCACACAGATTCCTGCTGCTCCTGCAGCCTGGCAGCTAAGAGCATGCAGATTCCTGCTGCTCTTGCAGCCTGGCAGCCAGGGGCACACAGATTCCTGCTGCTCTTGCAGCCTGGCAGCCAGGGGCACACAGATTCCTGCTGCTCCTGCAGCCTGGCAGCTAAGAGCATGCAGATTCCTGCTGCTCTTGCAGCCTGGCAGCCAGGGGCACACAGATTCCTGCTGCTCTTGCAGCCTGGCAGCCAGGGGCACACAGATTCCTGCTGCTCTTGCAGCCTGGCAGCCAGGGGCGCACAGATTCCTGCTGTTCCTGCAGCCTGGCACCCAAGAGTACACAGATTCCTGCTGTTTCTCCAGCCTGGCAGCCAGGGGTGCACAGATTCCTGCTGTTTCTCCAGCCTGGCATCCAGAGGCTTCCCGAGTTCTAGCTCGGCTCCATCTGGTGATAAAATGCCCGCCGTAACCGCTGCCAGATCCTTCTCGCTGACTAAAATTGCTCCCGAAAATCAATGACGTTGAAAGTCACGTGAAAAAGAGTAGGCGGGGCGTTGTTATGGTGCGTTCTCGGATGGTGAGTGGGCGGGCCGTTGCTATAGCTCGGTTGGGAAGTAGATAGGACTCGGAAATGACGTACAAAGTGTGTGCGGGCTTGCAGTGGTTCTCTCGGATCGGGAGTGGGCGGGCCGCTACTACGGTCCGTTCTCGGATTGGAACTAGACACTACGTCAAAAGTCACGTGACGAAGAGTGGGCGCATCGTTGCTATGGTCTGTTTCGCCGTTGCTATGGTCCGTCTCGTATGGGAACTAGACACGACATCAGAAGTCACGTGCCTATCAGTGGGCGGGCCGTTGCCATGGTTCCTTCTCGGATGAGACCTAGATACGGCACAGGAAGTCACATGACGCAGTGTGGGCGTCCCGTTGCCATGGTTCCTTCTCGGATGGGAACTAGACACGGCACAGGAAGTGACATGTAGCAGTGTGGGCGGCCCGTTGCCATGGTTCCTTCTCGGATGGGAACTAGACACGGCACAGGAAGTGACATACGCAGTGTGGGCGGGCCGTTGCCATGGTTCCTTCTCGGATGGGAACTAGACACGGCACAGGAAGTGACATGTGGCAGTGTGGGCGGGCCGTTGCCATGGTTCCTTCTCGGATGGGAACTAGACACGGCACAGGAAGTGACATGCCGTGTGGGCGGGCCGTTGCCATGGTTCCTTCTCGTATGGGAACTAGACACGGCACAGGAAGTGATATGTGGCCGTGTGGGCGGGTCGTTGCCATGGGCTGTGTTTGCCGGAAGTGTTGTGGGTGTCTCTTCCGGTGTTGCTCCCCCGGAGGCTGCGGCGGCACGTCATGCGGGTGAGCGGCGGGCGCGGGCCTTTACACGGGGGCTACTCTCTCGTGCGGCGCCTGCTCCACTGCACACCGCCCCTGCATCCCTTCCCGCCGCCCGGGGCGTGGGGGCAGAGCCGGCGCGGCGTCCTCAGGTGGCCGCTTCCCCGCTCGCCCAGGCAGCCTGCATCTGCACTGCAAGCCCGGGAGATGGGCACTGAGCCAGGCATTCCGGATCCTGCAGAGGGAGGGCGCCCATTAGCGCCCCCTGTGCTCGCCCATGAGGGTGGCCCCCACACAGGGGGCCTGACGGGGTCACAAGCTGAGCCCCCGCCGCTAGAGCCACGCACACCTGCGAGGGACACTCGTGCACTGTCCCATCCTCCGCGATTACCTTGCAGTGAATACAGGGCATGGGGCCTCCTCCTGGCCAGTGCCTTCTGCCCTATGCAGGGCTCCATGTGTTCATGCTTCCTGCTGCATGAAGCGCTGGGAGGGAAGCATGCAGATGCGGATAGACCCACACCCAGCCACCACAGCTCGCACACTGCAGAGATTACCCACACCCAGCCACCACAGCTCGCACACTGCAGAGATTACCCACACCCAGCCACCACAGCTCGCACACTGCACAGATTACCCACACCCAGCCACCACAGCTCGCACACTGCACAGATTACCCACACCCAGCCACCACAGCTCACACTGCACAGATGATTACCCACACCCAGCCACCACAGCTCACACACTGCAGAGATTACCCACACCCAGCCACCACAGCTCGCACACTGCAGAGATTACCCACACCCAGCCACCACAGCTCGCACACTGCAGAGATTACCCACACCCAGCCACCACAGCTCGCACACTGCAGAGATTACCCACACCCAGCCACCACAGCTCGCACACTGCACAGATTACCCACACCCAGCCACCACAGCTCGCACACTGCACAGATTACCCACACCCAGCCACCACAGCTCGCACACTGCACAGATTACCCACACCCAGCCACCACAGCTCACACACTGCAGAGGTTACCCACACCCAGCCACAACGGCTCGCACACTGCACAGATTACCCACACCCAGCCACCACAGCTCGCACACTGCAGAGATTACCCACACCCAGCCACCACGGCTCGCACACTGCAGAGATTACCCACACCCAGCCACCACAGCTCACACTGCAGAGATTATTACCCACACCCAGCACCATGGCTCGCACACTGTAGAGATTACCCACACCCAGCACCATGGCTCGCACACTGCAGAGATTACCCACACCCAGCCACCACAGCTCGCACACTGCAGAGATTACCCAGCCACCACAGCTCGCACACTGCAGAGATTACCCACACCCAGCCACCACGGCTCGCACACTGCAGAGATTATTACCCACACCCAGCCACCACAGCTCGCACACTGCAGAGATTACCCACACCCAGCCACCACGGCTCGCACACTGCAGAGATTACCCACACCCAGCCACCACAGCTCACACACTGCAGAGATTATTACCCACACCCAGCCACCACGGCTCGCACACTGCAGAGATTACCCACACCCAGCCACCACAGCTCGCACACTGCAGAGATTACCCACACCCAGCCACCACAGCTCGCACACTGCAGAGATTACCCACACCCAGCCACCACAGCTCGCATACTGCAGTGATTACCCACACCCAGCCACCACAGCTCGCACACTGCAGAGATTACCCACACCCAGCCACCACAGCTCGCACGCTGCAGAGATTACCCACACCCAGCCACCACAGCTCGCACACTGCAGAGATTACCCACACCCAGCCACCACAGCTCGCACACTGCAGAGATTACCCACACCCAGCCACCACAGCTCGCATACTGCAGTGATTACCCACACCCAGCCACCACAGCTCGCATACTGCAGTGATTACCCACACCCAGCCACCACAGCTCGCACACTGCAGAGATTACCCACACCCAGCCACCACAGCTCGCACGCTGCAGAGATTACCCACACCCAGCCACCACAGCTCGCACGCTGCAGAAATTACCCACACCCAGCCACCACAGCTCGCACACTGCAGAGATTACCCACACCCAGCCACCACAGCTCGCACACTGCAGAGATTACCCACACCCAGCCACCACAGCTCGCACACTGCAGAGATTACCCACACCCAGCCACCACAGCTCGCACACTGCACAGATTACCCACACCCAGCCACCACAGCTCGCACACTGCAGAGATTACCCACACCCAGCCACCACAGCTCGCACACTGCACAGATTACCCACACCCAGCCACCACAGCTCGCACACTGCAGAGATTACCCACACCCAGCCACCACAGCTCGCACACTGCACAGATTACCCACACCCAGCCACCACAGCTCACACACTGCACAGATGATTACCCACACCCAGCCACCACAGCTCACACACTGCACAGATGATTACCCACACCCAGCCACCACAGCTCACACACTGCAGAGATTACCCACACCCAGCCACCACAGCTCACACACTGCACAGATGATTACCCACACCCAGCCACCACAGCTCGCACACTGCACAGATGATTACCCACACCCAGCCACCACAGCTCGCACACTGCACAGATTACACACACCCAGCCACCACAGCTCGCACACTGCACAGATTACCCACACCCAGCCACCACAGCTCGCACACTGCACAGATTACCCACACCCAGCCACCACAGCTCACACACTGCACAGATTACCCACACCCAGCCACCACAGCTCACACACTGCAGAGATTACCCACACCCAGCCACCACAGCTCGCACACTGCAGAGATTACCCACACCCAGCCACCACAGCTCGCACACTGCAGAGATTACCCACACCCAGCCACCACAGCTCGCACACTGCACAGATTACCCACACCCAGCCACCACAGCTCGCACACTGCAGAGATTACCCACACCCAGCCACCACAGCTCGCACACTGCACAGATTACCCACACGCAGCCACCACAGCTCGCACACTGCACAGATTACCCACACCCAGCCACCACAGCTCGCACACTGCACATATTACCCACACCCAGCCACCACAGCTCGCACACTGCACAGATTACCCACACCCAGCCACCACTGCTCGCACACTGCACAGATTACCCACACCCAGCCACAACAGCTCGCACACTGCACAGATTACCCACACCCAGCCACCACAGCCCGCACACTGCACAGATTACCCACACCCAGCCACCACAGCTCGCACACTGCACAGATTACCCACACCCAGCCACCACAGCTCGCACACTGCACAGATTACCCACACCCAGCCACCACAGCTCGCACACTGCACAGATTACCCACACCCAGCCACCACAGCTCGCACACTGCAGAGGTTACCCACACCCAGCCACAACGGCTCGCACACTGCACAGATTACCCACACCCAGCCACCACAGCTCGCACACTGCAGAGATTACCCACACCCAGCCACCACGGCTCGCACACTGCAGAGATTACCCACACCCAGCCACCACAGCTCACACTGCAGAGATTATTACCCACACCCAGCACCATGGCTCGCACACTGTAGAGATTACCCACACCCAGCACCATGGCTCGCACACTGCAGAGATTACCCACACCCAGCCACCACAGCTCGCACACTGCAGAGATTACCCAGCCACCACAGCTCGCACACTGCAGAGATTACCCACACCCAGCCACCACGGCTCGCACACTGCAGAGATTATTACCCACACCCAGCCACCACAGCTCGCACACTGCAGAGATTACCCACACCCAGCCACCACGGCTCGCACACTGCAGAGATTACCCACACCCAGCCACCACAGCTCACACACTGCAAAGATTATTACCCACACCCAGCCACCACGGCTCGCACACTGCAGAGATTACCCACACCCAGCCACCACAGCTCGCACACTGCAGAGATTACCCACACCCAGCCACCACAGCTCGCACACTGCAGAGATTACCCACACCCAGCCACCACAGCTCGCATACTGCAGTGATTACCCACACCCAGCCACCACAGCTCGCACACTGCAGAGATTACCCACACCCAGCCACCACAGCTCGCACGCTGCAGAGATTACCCACACCCAGCCACCACAGCTCGCATGCTGCAGAAATTACCCACACCCAGCCACCACAGCTCGCACACTGCAGAGATTACCAACACCCAGCCACTACAGCTCGCACACTGCAGAGATTACCCACACCCAGCCACCACAGCTCGCACGCTGCAGAGATTACCCACACCCAGCCACCACAGCTCGCACACTGCAGAGATTACCCACACCCAGCCACCACAGCTCGGACACTGCACAGATTACCCACACCCAGCCACCACAGCTCACACTGCACAGATGTTTACCCACACCCAGCCACCACAGCTCGCACACTGCAGAGATTACCCACACCCAGCCACCACAGCTCGCACACTGCAGAGATTACCCACACCCAGCCACCACAGCTTGCACACTGCAGAGATTACCCACACCCAGCCACCACAGCTCGCACACTGCACAGATTACCCACACCCAGCCACCACAGCTCACACACTGCACAGATGATTACCCACACCCAGCCACCACAGCTCACACACTGCAGAGATTACCCACACCCAGCCACCACAGCTCACACTGCACAGATGATTACCCACACCCAGCCACCACAGCTCGCACACTGCACAGATGATTACCCACACCCAGCCACCACAGCTCGCACACTGCAGAGATTACCCACACCCAACCACCACAGCTCGCACACTGCACAGATTACCCACACCCAGCCACCACAGCTCGCACACTGCAGAGATTACCCACACCCAGCCACCACAGCTCGCACACTGCACAGATTACCCACACCCAGCCACCACAGCTTGCACACTGCACAGATTACCCACACCCAGCCACCACAGCTCACACACTGCAGAGATTACCCACACCCAGCCACCACAGCTCGCACACTGCAGAGATTACCCACACCCAGCCACCACAGCTCGCACACTGCACAGATTACCCACACCCAGCCACCACAGCTCACACACTGCACAGATTACCCACACCCAGCCACCACAGCTCACACACTGCAGAGATGATTACCCACACCCAGCCACCACAGCTCGCACACTGCACAGATGATTACCCACACCCAGCCACCACAGCTCGCACACCGCACAGATTACCCACACCCAGCCACCACAGCGCGCACACTGCACAGATTACCCACACCCAGCCACCACAGCTCGCACACTGCACAGATTACCCACACCCAGCCACCACAGCTCGCACACTGCACAGATTACCCACACCCAGCCACCACAGCTCGCACACTGCAGAGATTACAGCTCACAGGGATGTGGCTCACTGACCTACACCCAGTCACCACAGCTCACACACTGCAGAGATTACAGCTCACAGGGATGTGGCTCACTGACCTACACTCAGTCACCACAGCTCACACACTGCAGAGATTACAGCTCACAGGGATGTTGCTCACTGACCTACACCCAGTCACCACAGCTCACACACTGCAGAGATTACTGCTCACAGGGATGTGGCTCACTGACCTACACCCAGTCACCACAGCTCGCACACTGCAGAGATTACTGCTCACAGGAATGTGGCTCACTGACCTACACCCAGTCACCACAGCGCTTAACACTGCAGATATTACTGCTCACAGGGGTGTGGCTCACTGACCTACACCCAGTCACCACAGCTCTCACACTGCAGAGATTACTGCTCACAGGGATGTGGCTCACTGACCTACACACAGTCACCACAGCTCACACACTGCAGAGATGATTACCCTCACCCAGCCACCACAGCTCGCACACTGCACAGATTACCCACACCCAGCCACCACAGCTCGCACACTGCACAGATTACCCACACCCAGCCACCACAGCTCCCACACTGCAGAGATTACCCACACCCAGCCACCACAGCTCGCACACTGCACAGATTACCCACACCCAGCCACCACAGCTCGCACACTGCACAGATTACCCACACCCAGCCACCACAGCTCACACACTGCACAGATGATTACCCACACCCAGCCACCACAGCTCACACACTGCAGAGATTACCCACACCCAGCCACCACAACTCGCACACTGCAGAGATTACCCACACCCAGCCACCACAGCTCGCACACTGCAGAGATTACCCACACCCAGCCACCACAGCTCGCACACTGCAGAGATTACCCACACCCAGCCACCACAGCTCACACACTGCACAGATGATTACCCACACCCAGCCACCACAGCTCACACACTGCAGAGATTACCCACACCCAGCCACCACAGCTCACACACTGCACAGATGATTACCCACACCCAGCCACCACAGCTCGCACACTGCACAGATGATTACCCACACCCAGCCACCACAGCTCGCACACTGCACAGATTACCCACACCCAGCCACCACAGCTCGCACACTGCACAGATTACCCACACCCAGCCACTACAGCTCGCACACTGCACAGATTACCCACACCCAGCCACCACAGCTCGCACATTGCAGAGATTACCCACACCCAGCCACCACAGCTCGCACACTGCACAGATTACCCACACCCAGCCACCACAGCTCGCACACTGCACAGATTACCCACACCCAGCCACCACAGCTCGCACACTGCACAGATTACCCACACCCAGCCACCACAGCTCCCACACTGCAGAGATTACCCACACCCAGCCACCACAGCTCGCACACTGCACAGATTACCCACACCCAGCCACCACAGCTCGCACACTGCACAGATTACCCACACCCAGCCACCACAGCTCACACACTGCACAGATGATTACCCACACCCAGCCACCACAGCTCACACACTGCAGAGATTACCCACACCCAGCCACCACAACTCGCACACTGCAGAGATTACCCACACCCAGCCACCACAGCTCGCACACTGCAGAGATTACCCACACCCAGCCACCACAGCTCGCACACTGCAGAGATTACCCACACCCAGCCACCACAGCTCACACACTGCAGAGATTACCCACACCCAGCCACCACAGCTCACACACTGCACAGATGATTACCCACACCCAGCCACCACAGCTCGCACACTGCACAGATGATTACCCACACCCAGCCACCACAGCTCGCACACTGCACAGATTACCCACACCCAGCCACCACAGCTCGCACACTGCACAGATTACCCACACCCAGCCACTACAGCTCGCACACTGCACAGATTACCCACACCCAGCCACCACAGCTCGCACATTGCAGAGATTACCCACACCCAGCCACCACAGCTCGCACACTGCACAGATTACCCACACCCAGCCACCACAGCTCGCACACTGCACAGATTACCCACACCCAGCCACCACAGCTCGCACACTGCAGAGATTACCCACACCCAGCCACCACAGCTCGCACACTGCACAGATTACCCACACCCAGCCACCACAGCTCGCACACTGCACAGATTACCCACACCCAGCCACCACAGCTCGCACACTGCACAGATTACCCACACCCAGCCACCACAGCTCGCACACTGCACAGATTACCCACACCCAGCCACCACAGCTCGCACACTGCACAGATTACCCACACCCAGCCACCACAGCTCGCACACTGCACAGATGATTACCCACACCCAGCCACCACAGCTCGCACACTGCACAGATTACCCACACCCAGCCACCACAGCTCGCACACTGAACAGATTACCCACACCCAGCCACCACAGCTCGCACACTGAACAGATTACCCACACCCAGCCACCACAGCTCGCACACTGCACAGATTACCCACACCCAGCCACCACAGCTCGCACACTGCAGAGATTACCCACACCCAGCCACCACAGCTCGCACACTGCACAGATTACCCACACCCAGCCACCACAGCTCGCACACTGCACAGATTACCCACACCCAGCCACCACAGCTCGCACACTGCAGAGATTACCCACACCCAGCCACCACAGCTCGCACACTGCACAGATTACCCACACCCAGCCACCACAGCTCGCACACTGCACAGATTACCCACACCCAGCCACCACAGCTCGCACACTGCACAGATTACCCACACCCAGCCACCACAGCTCGCACACTGCACAGATTACCCACACCCAGCCACCACAGCTCGCACACTGCACAGATTACCCACACCCAGCCACCACAGCTCGCACACTGCACAGATTACCCACACCCAGCCACCACAGCTCGCACACTGCACAGATTACCCACACCCAGCCACCACAGCTCGCACACTGCACAGATTACCCACACCCAGCCACCACAGCTCACACACTGCACAGATGATTACCCACACCCAGCCACCACAGCTCACACACTGCAGAGATTACCCACACCCAGCCACCACAGCTCACACACTGCAGAGATTACCCACACCCAGCCACCACAGCTCGCACACTGCAGAGATTACCCACACCCAGCCACCACAGCTCGCACACTGCAGAGATTACCCACACCCAGCCACCACAGCTCACACACTGCACAGATGATTACCCACACCCAGCCACCACAGCTCACACACTGCACAGATGATTACCCACACCCAGCCACCACAGCTCACACACTGCACAGATGATTACCCACACCCAGCCACCACAGCTCGCACACTGCACAGATTACCCACACCCAGCCACCAGAGCTCGCACACTGCACAGATTACCCACACCCAGCCACCACAGCTCGCACACTGCAGAGATTATTACCCACACCCAGCCACCACAGCTCGCACACTGCAGAGATTATTACCCACACCCAGCCACCACAGCTCACACACTGCAGAGATTACCCACACCCAGCCACCACAGCTCGCACACTGCAGAGATTACCCACACCCAGCCACCACAGCTCACACACTGCAGAGATTACTGCTCACAGGGGTGTGGCTCACTGACCTACACCCAGTCACCACATCTCTCACACTGCAGAGATTACTGCTCACAGGGATGTGGCTCACTGACCTACACACAGTCACCAGAGCTCACACACTGCAGAGATTACTGCTCACAGGGATGTGGCTCACTGACCTACACCCAGTCACCACAGCTCACACACTGCAGAGATTACAGCTCACAGGGATGTTGCTCACTGACCTACACCCAGTCACCACAGCTCACACACTGCAGAGATTACTGCTCACAGGGATGTGGCTCACTGACCTACACGCAGTCACCACAGCTCACACACTGCAGAGATTACTGCTCACAGGAATGTGGCTCACTGACCTACACCCAGTCACCACAGCTCACACACTGCAGAGATTACTGCTCACAGGAATGTGGCTCACTGACCTACACCCAGTCACCACAGCTCACACACTGCAGAGATTACTGCTCACAGGAATGTGGCTCACTGACCTACACCGTCACCACAGCGCTTAACACTGCAGATATTACTGCTCACAGGGGTGTGGCTCACTGACCTACACCCAGTCACCACAGCTCTCACACTGCAGAGATTACTGCTCACAGGGATGTGGCTCACTGACCTACACACAGTCACCACAGCTCACACACTGCAGAGATTACTGCTCACAGGGATGTGGCTCACTGACCTACACCCAGTCACCACAGCTCACACACTGCAGAGATTACAGCTCACAGGTGGAGTTTTGCATCACATTCTACCAGAGAGTTTAAAATCCTGGGTTTGGCCACTCCTTGTAGAAGGTGGGGGTAGCCATTATTTATTGCAGCACAAACTCTGAAGTGTGTTATTAGACCAAAGCAACATGGCTTCTATCACGCTGATGTATTTCATTGTCTGTGAAAGCTTGGATTCTTGGTATTCCATTGTCCTTGTCGACTTCCGCACTTGTATTGACTCTCGAAAGATAAGATGGTTTCAAACTTGCATTACTTGTACCACACATTTTGTCTCAAGAACTTTATTCATAAGTCAATACACCCAAGTAGCCGACTCCTAATCACTCCTTTACTAATGCACCCATTGTTCGTGACCTGCAGATGGGGCCAGAGGTGGGACCAGGTGAGGACTGACAACGTTTATTCTAGGAGACGTGTATTTTTCTGGCACATATTTCAATGGCACAAGACCACGATGCAGCGGCCCCAACTTCTCCCCTCCCACACATTCTCAAGCATATGTAGTAGACATTGGGCCTCATTCTGAGTATGGTGGTAGTCATGGCGCTATTTGCGCCATGACTACCTCCCATACCGACTCCGACCTGGTTCAATGGGGACTTACCGGTGTAGTCCGACCTTTGCGGGACCGGTAAATCCCCATTGAAAAAGGCAATTCCCATTTGAGCCCCCGTAGGGCTCAATGGGAATGGGGAGGGAGCTAATAACGGTACCGCAATTTGCGGTACCGTTATTTGCTCCCTGGTCCCTTTGCGGCTCCCGCTAAGGTACCTCGGAATAGGGCGCAAAGGGTTTAAAGGCACCGGTGCCGGTAATCCCTTTGCGCTGAACTCGGAATGAGGCCCATTGTTGCCATTACTTTCCTTGTATGCAACAGGTGTTTCAGTTATGTTTGTGGCCTCTTAGAGCCCAGACCCAGGAATCTGTCCCACATAACACAGTAAAATGATTTCGCAGAATTGTATAATTAGTGAAATGGGAAAGCTGGATTTTGAGACCCGGTTTCATCATGTCCCACTTTGCCATATCACAGCATGCAACATCGCCTCTCATCACATCTTTAGTTATAGACCAATCTAAAGAGGTTAGGAAGGTAGAGAATTCCTTGGTAGAGCCAAGTCACTTTCCGGATTCTCAAACTTTGGGTGGCTTCTCCACATGTTGCTGTAATACGCATACTGTATTTAAAATATTTGCGCTGTGAAAACTAGCCCTTTTTTCTCCCCTTTCAGGATTCACAAACTTAGGTGGCTTCTCACTGGTTCTAAAGTTGAGCATTTCTGAGCTCTTTAACCCTCAGTCTGTCCTATTGCACAACTTGATTGTTGCTCGCTATCTTGTCTGCCTACTCTCGCCAGTGTCTCCCCCTCTCCCACCTACTCTATGGTGCTCTCTCTCGCCTATTATTTCTAACTGCTTCTCTAGCGACTATCCTGCTCTCCTCACTAAATCTGGTAGCAAGAAGTTTAAAAAGGACATCCTGGTCTCCAACCCAGGCCTTCCTATCGCTGACACCTACACCAGTGCCTCCTCCAAGGAAACTCATCGACATCCTCTTTGTCGTGCCTTCACCTGATTTATGGACCTTCATATGGTCTCTGTGCTCTCTCCTTTCTCCTCTTCTCCCATTAATGGTGGCACCCGTTGGGACATCCTCTTGGCTTCCTTCCACTCGTCTAAGGTCATCATTAATGTTTACTCTAATGAGACCGTCTTGGTCCAAGGCCCTCAGGCCAACCTTCTCCTCTTTTGATAGACGCTTCCTGCGCCTCATCAACTTCCTTTCTACTCCTGCTGCCCCCCCCCTCCCCTCGGCTATCTTGCCTTCCCCCTCCCTCTTCGCCCTCTCTCGGGCTCCTTCTACACCCCCGCAGGGCGTACCTCTGATCTGTACCCCTCCCCGGAAGTCCTTCAAGGATGGCAACCTGCTCCACATTGCCACTCTTAACTCTCGCTCTGCAGTCAAACATTATCTGCCGCCCTCTTGAAGAACTTGACCTTGATGTCCTCTGTCTCACTGAGACATGGTTCACGGCAAGCTCTGTCACCAGCTTTCCCACGCTCCTACCTAACGGCTACAAGATCCTCTCTGTGCCCATTCCCAACAGATCTGGCAGGGGTGTAGCCCTGGATATTCTGTCTCTCTCTGTCTCTCTCTGTCTCTGTCTCTCTCTGTCTCTCTCTGTCTGTCTCTCTCTCTGTCTCTCTCTCTCTCTCTCTCTCTCATTTATTTATATATATATATATATATATATATATATATATATATATATATATATATTCCCGTACTGTGGCTAGTGTTTTTCCCTTACCTAGTGAGTCCCTCAGCAGCTTTGCTGGATTTCTGTTTTTTTTTTCTCCCTCCACCTGGTAAGTGTGTGAACCTTTTTCCCACTCTTACATGTGTTTTGCTATGTGTATTTCAACTGTTTGTGTGATCTTGGGCTCTGGAGCCACAGCACTCCATGAGCCCAACGTTTTGTGTGTTACACAGCACCTTCAGTGCAGTGACACAGGGTTGTCTCATGTAGTCATTTAAACTGCAGACCCAGTACACCCCATCTTACATGGAGTGCTGGAAAGAGTTCATTCCTACTCCTTTTTGTCTGTACCTCTTGGAGCTTTGTTTCGCTCACTAAGACTTGGCTGGTGGCAGTGGTACCTACCCTATCTTTTCTACTGCGATTATGTTATATAAACGTGGTACTGTTTTAGGCTATTGTATTAGGTTTGCCTTCTTTGTTCGCTGACCTTTGGAGGGCTTCTGTCCAGAAGCCCTACTTTGGCGTCTGGGTGTCTCGGTGGGCTGAATGTGAGGGAGGGGTGTAGTCACCCCCTGCACAGGGTCTCCTTGGAGACCCAAGTCGCACTTTGTCTTGATTGGCTGAGGAGGTTGTCTGGGCCAGACAACCCCCCTGCTGAGTGATTGACAGCCAGGCTGTGTGAATGGGGGATTTTGGCATAAAAGACAGGACTCCTGGGCTGGAAGTCGGCGTCGCCACTGGAACTGCAGGGAACCGAAGAGAAGCGGAGAAGAAGACGGCTGCTGCTGCAACTCCCGAGTCCCGGTGAAGCCCTGCTGCAGTCCTATCTATCCTTCAACGACAAGAGAAGATCCAGTCCAGAGCCTTATTCCCTTGAGCCTGGTGGGATCAACTAGCTCACCTTCTACAGCCAGAGGATCCTCTTCTTGGTCGAAATCGCTGCACACAGCTGTAGTGGTCCGGATAGCCATTAGTAAATGTGGTAAAAAGTAACCACTGCCTCCAGCCATTAATTGTGTTAAGGGTAACATAAAACATTGGAATCTAGACAAAGGGGCTACTTAGTAATCCCTGCAGCACCCTATTGTAAGCTAGTGTGTGCTGGGTCTTGAAAGTTAAAATGTAAGTAAATCAATTTCACTTTACTGCTCTTGGAAACAGTATTTCATCCAAGAGAAAGATATTAAACCTTGGGAAATCTGAAAGACTTCCCTGTGTCAGTGCACTAAAGGTGCTGGGTGTCACAATGCAAAGAGATGCCTATGGAGTTTGTCAGAATCCAAAAACATGAGGAAACAAGAGTTAATAAATCGAAAAATACATAAGAGTGGGCAAAAGGTCTCACTCTCCAGGTCTAAAGAGTCCAGCAAAAGTGCTGGGGGTCTCTAGGTAGAGGGGAATTAGCACATTTTTGAGAATTCTCCCTACAACTGGCATATTCACAAGTGAGTTCACTGTGTTCCAGTAGCCTATTGGGTATGTCTCTCGACTTTGGCCCTGACGGCCCGAGTTTGAATCCCAAAAAATGGAAAATACATTAAAGGGTCCAACAGATTTCACACATCTGGGGAGACTTTTCCTGCAGGATCTCGGACACCTGAAAATTCGGCCCAATGACAAGCGCTCTCTGGTGCTATTCAGGGTGCTATTGCACTCTTTTTGTAATGAACACACTAATCATCAAGAAATTCCCCAGAACATAGGGTAAGCAGTCTTACAGACCCAGGGCACACTCTAAAAAGATATGCTTTACTATTGGCAAGTAGGAGACATACGCTCCTGTGAATTGTGTCCAAGGGAGTATGGTGCAAACATTGCCATCCAGGGTCACAAAATCTGTCATTTTAAATGTATGCATTGCCAGTGGGCAGTCAGCACATGCACCTGCAGTCTAGACTATTCTCCCATACTCACTCACTGCAGTTGCCCATGTATAGAAGCCACCCAGACACCTCTAAAATGCAGTTATACATTTATTTTTTAATAACTGTTTATGGAAAAGATGTAATTTGCTAAAAGAAATTGTATGCAAATACATAAAACATGCTGAAATACACAGAGGCCCAGCAACACTTGTTTTGTTTCAGGCAGGCTACATTCTGAAGGATTCCCATCTTTTTCATTTTGCTGCTCGAGCTTCTGGCATTGATTCCATTAAGATTGCTGGGCAATTTTTAGTTGTGTTTGGCCCATAGATGGCTGCTGTCAGTGGCCTATTATCCTAGATAATGTAAGATGATGGCACAGCCGAGGTATAAGCCTCAGTGAGGAAAAGTTATCCCACTCAGCCCTACAGTGACTGACAGCCAAGTTGAGAGAAGCTGAAGGAAACACTAGACGCACCAAAAAGAGTTTTTATAGCTGCAGTGAAAACTGACCATCCACGCATGTGGAGCCAGACTTCCAAAAGGCGACTGTGCAGAGCTTATTGTAGCTTGTGGTCTCATGCAGAAGGAATGTGACCTCACAGTTCTGGCTGGACTACCCCTTTTGTGGAGGGACCAAACCTGATTTGTATCTGGTTATTCCCCTTCTGTAATGGCTTGGCAGGCTAAAGAACGATGTTTTGGAGGGTTGCCCAGAGCTGCGCCAGAGGTTATGATTAATCACCTTTTTGTTTTGCTGGGAAGTGGAAGTAGGCAGTGTCATGTTGCCATACATGGTGACATACATGGTGACTGGGACAGAGGCATCTGCTTACAGGTTTATCAGCTTTGCCATATTTCTTTACACTGTCATGAAATTATACAAACTTGTGCCTCAGCACACGTGGGCACATGTCATCTTCTTTAGCATGACGAGGAAGACTTCCTAACTTTCTAGTACCTGAATTGTATCTGTCACTGCTCTTCAATAATTCTCCATGGCCACTGCTTGTGACTTTGTCCTCCATGAAACTTTACATTTCTTCTGCACAGCCAGCGCAGTCCCAAGCTACCTTCACTGTGGATGTGTCTCAAGAGCTGCAACTGCCCTGTCGTCTTCCCTGCCAACACTCTCTTCACCTCTCTGTCGAACCACGCGTTTGCGGTTTCCTTTGCATACACATATGCCCCTTTCTATTTAGGAGATGATGGTGCAATCTTTGTTTTGAGAAACTTAGACTCCTATATGTATAATGGACAAAGCCAATACTACCAAGTCCCAGAATCCAAAGAAAAAAGCAGGCCTCCCCTGGCATCTTCCGAATGGCATGCAGCACGTTGCCATGTGTGCATGTATTCCTACACCTTGAATTCCCCTTTAGCTTCCTTTTCAGCAGGAAAAGGAGCTGTGGGAGCTCCTTCAATGCCATATTTCTCTATATTCTGTGCTGTGGCAGGGAAGGGGGAGCACAGGATTCTAGCCTGCAGCCTGTACACACCACTAACGCATGTTTTGTTCTTTATGTAGGTGACTCTTATATGACTGTATGCATGCATGGATTTTTGGAGAGGTACGCAGCATGCAGAAATGCAGGTATGTATCTTTTCACTGGGCCCTGAACGATGTTAAATTGTCCCTTCCAGAGACCGCTTGATGTTCGACTTCTTTTGTTAAGGAGACTTAAGTAATAAGTGTGCAAACATTTCTTTGATAGCCAGGCATAATGCAGTCGTTTTAAAAAATGGATCAGAAGAGTTTGCTAATTAAAGGTTTCTTGATAAGCAAACCTATTTAATTTAATGTCACCTGAAGTTATTTGTACCCAAGATATAAAATGAGCAATGATACACAGGTGTAAAGTGCTATATAAATCAATCAATCAAGTAGGCCATTATGGAGACAAGTATCTGTTAACGTTAGCTGCATGAATGCACATACATTTCCCCCAGGCATGATACCAAGCATCTTAAGCAATCTTGGGTCCTCCCTCTCCTTAAGAAGCAAACACTGGACCCGGCCATACCCACAAATTACAGGCCAATCACCACGGTGCCATTTCTACTAAAAATATTGGATAGAGTGGCTTAACCTACAGATCCAAAAATTCCTGGAGATACACCAACTTCTAGGCACCCGGCAATCAGGTTTCAGACTACAGCACGGTACCGAAACAGCACTTGATCTTAAAACCCAGGTCGACGAGCTTAGAGACCAGGGAAAAACTGCCTTGCTCCTCCTACTGGATCTCTCAGCAGCGTTTGACCTGGTGGATCACAAAGTGCTCTGTACTCACCTTGAATCAGCTGCACATTTCTCCTCACATGCTATATCATGGATCAAAGTGAAAGAACTATGAGGGTCTTCTCTACTTCGGCAGCCGCAGACCGCGTTCCCATTAAATGTGTGTACCCCAGGGATCATGCGTCTCCCCGTACCATGTATAACATTTTCACTAAGCCCCTGTTTGATGATCTGGACCTTCTAGGTGTCACCTAAGTTAACTATGCAGATGACGCCCAGATTCTCATCCCACTTTCTGGGGATTATAAACGGGATTTGGCCTTGGTGAATAGGATATACCTCATCCAGGCATGGATGGCACGACAGTCTATGCCTGAATGATGACAAAACGGATCTCATCATACTGGGGGCTGCACTGAACATTAAGAAACTGAACCAAGACTACTCATCCTTTGTCATAGACGGCCATACAATTAAAGTAGCCAAGGAGGTAAACACTAGGTTTGTACCTCGACTCCTGCCTTACCCTGGCAAAGCAAGTAAACGCGATGCATCTGCCACTTCCTACACTTGCAAGCTGATCAGATCAGCAAAACCATATCTCTCCACTATAAGTTGCACCACTTTGGCAAAAGCACTTGTGCTATCCAAACTGGATTACTGCAACGCTCTCTACTTGGGGTCCAAAAAAAATATTGTATTTGTATTTATTTATTTATAACGCGCAAACCATCAGGCCCAGGGGCATCAGGGCGCAATTTGTACAGGGTTGCAAAAAGGAAACATACAGGCAGGAGAATGCAATACGAAATTAAAACAATACGAATATAATAAAAATCTTATTAATTACATATATTACATAGGTTACAATGCATCTGGGAGTAACAGGATATAACCTGGGTGAACAAAAAGGTTGGCATGGGTAGCAGCCGGGCAGAGAAGTAGGACAGAGGAAGTCGGGCGGATCTTATTATTGGTTGAAGAGCCAAGATTTGGTTTTAGTCTTGAAGGTGTTGAAGGAATCTTCGGCTCTGATGGTAGCAGGGAGGGTGTTCCATAGTTTAGAGGCTAGGACAGGGAAACTAGTGCCTCCCGCTTTCTGAAGCTTAAACCTGGGGATAGTTAGGCAATGGGTCTGAGCAGTTCTTAGTGGTCGGCCAGTGGAGTGGCGCGAAAGCCGACTGCAGAGATAGAGCGGGGCCTTGTGGGCTAGGCATTTGTGCGTGAGGG
The DNA here is from genome assembly GCF_040938575.1 of Ambystoma mexicanum. Classification (NCBI taxonomy): domain Eukaryota; kingdom Metazoa; phylum Chordata; class Amphibia; order Caudata; family Ambystomatidae; genus Ambystoma; species Ambystoma mexicanum. The sequence goes on from NC_090935.1 coordinate 17,650,448, forward strand.
CCAGAGTTTTTAGGGCAATTCTCTGCTTCACGGGTAACCACTTTAGGCTGGTTCTGGCTACTGAGATGTGATGGTTGCGGGGGAAGTTCAAGGCCGCTCGAATGGCATTATTCTGTGTGGTTTGAAGTTTGGACAGGTTCTCTTGGCTAGTGCCTAAGTAAAGGGCACTGCAGTAATCAATTTTTGCCATGATCAGTGTTCTGGCTAGTGTGACACTGTTAGGGGTGGTGAGAAACGGTCGGCAGGCTGAAATAAGTTTGCACGTGTAGGCAGAGGCAGACCTGACTGCATTTGTTTGTCTTGTTAGGGATAGGGTGGAGTCCAGGTAGAAGCCGAGTGTTTTAGTGTCTTTCGAGACTCGTATGGTATTGCCGTCTATGGTGAATGACTGATAGGACGGCTCAAGTTTGCTCAGGCGTTGTGAGGTACCCAAGATAAGGAGCTCCGTTTTATCGTCGTTCAGAAATAGCTGGTGCTGGGCCATCCAAGCTTGGATGACCAGGTAGACGTTGTTGAGGGCCTTAGTGTCAGCTTGATAATCACCTGAGATAGGAATGAGTATCTGGGTGTCGTCCGCATAGTTGGTGTAGGAGACACCCAGATAATCAAGCACATCAAAGAGTGGTTTCGTAAAGATATTGTAAAGTGTAGGTGACACGCAAGAACCCTGGGGTACGCCGCAATGAATAGGAGAAGGATCCGCTGCTGCGGAGGGTGCAAAGACCCTCATGGATCTGTTGCTCAAAAAGGATTTGATCCAGGCCGCAGCTGATGGTGAGAAGTTGGCAGCAGAGAGGAGGTGCCTGCAAAGGATCTGGTGGTTAACCAAGTCAAATGCGGCGGAGAGGTCGAGAAGTAGTAGCATAGCTAATTTGCCCTGGTCCTTCAGTACTTCGATCTGGGTTTTTAGGTCTAATAGAGCTGTTTCGGTCCCGTGTCCGGGCCGAAATCCAGATTGGCGTAGACCCAACAGATTGTTTGATTCAAGGTAATTTTGGATCTGCAGGTAAGCTGCGCGGTCCAATATTTTAAGCAAAAAAGGGACTGTAGTAATAGGTCGGAAGTTCGTGGGTATGCTTGGGTCAAGAGAGGGTTTTTTTAGAAGCGGGATCACCCACGCGTCCTTAAGGTTGTCCGGGACAGTACTAGTTTTAAAGGAGGAGTTAATGAAGGCTGTAATGAATGGGGCTAAGTCGTGGGCAGAATCCTTGATGATGGGAGCTGGGCACGTGTCACCTTGGCAGTTGGATGGTTTGATCCTCCGGATGATGTTTTCTACCTCAGTAACCGTGAGCGGTGAGAAGGTGTAGGGTTTGGTATTAGCCATTTTAGGAGGGGTGGGCCTGGTAGGGGAACGGGATCGGTTGTCGCGCTTAAGGCTGTCCTGTTTATCTTTAATTTTAGATTGAAGCACAGCAATTTTGTTTAGTAGGGCTGCTTGGATGTTGGTACACCATTTGCTGTCTTTCGTGCATGTATCTGGGGGGGAGACTGGGGTTTCTAGCTCTTTTAAGATTCGAAAGAGTTCCTTGGAATTTGAATCTGCTTGCAAGATACGATTGTTGAGCGATTCTTTTTTAGCAGTGATGATGGCATCTTTATAAATAAGGGAGGCGAGAAGGAAACCATCTTTGTGCTCATCGGACGGGTAGCTTTTCCAGCTTTTCCGCACAACGTTTAGCTTTTCGGAGGATTCTAAGCTGTGGAGTGAACCAAGAGTTGAGGTGTGCCCGCCGTTTAGCCTTCCTCAGTTTGATGGGTGCTATGGAGTCAATAGCTGTGAGCATCGTTTGGTTGTAGGTGTCAGCGAGGGAGGTAGGATCAGAACATGAGTTAGTGGCCGCATTGAGGGAGGGGAGTAACAGTGGGAGGAGTTGATCTTTAGTTATGTTTTTTTTATTGCGGGTGGGGAGTGCTGGTGCCATTGGTGTTGGGGCTCGTGGGGAAGCGTCAATGTTGAACGTTATGATGTGATGGTCGGACCATAAGCAAGGGGAGTTGTTGAGGATCTGGATGTTGCAGTTAGAGCCGACTAACCAATCAATGGTCCTGCCTTTGATATGGGTCGGTTCTTGGATGTACAAGGTGAGGCCAAGGTCAGTGAGCGCATTCTCCAGATCCGTTGCTACAGGATCTTTCGGGTCGCCGCGACCTAGATTAAGGTCGCCAAGGATGATTGATTGTGAGTTGTTTTTGGTTTTGTCTAGAAGGAGAGAGGAAATTTCACTGACAAAGGTGGGTGCCGGCCCTGGAGGCCTGTAAATGAGGTGAAGGGTAGCCGTTTGGTTAGGTGTTAGTGATAATTTGATGGACAGCAGTTCAGCTGAATCAAGTTTGGAGTCGGATACCACTCTTAGGTCGAGGGAGTTTTTGTGGATGAAGGCCACGCCGCCACCTCTAGTTTGAGCAGAAGAGCGGTCGCAGCGCGTGATGCCATAGTCAGGCGGTAGGGCCAGTGCTAGAGAGGGGCCCGATGCGGCATGTAGCCAAGTTTCGGATATGGCAATGAAGTCAAGGTCTGCAGTGGTAATAAGGTCGGCTATTTCGAGCACGTGTGCTGTAAGGGATCTGGCGTTGATAAGGGCACCCTTAAGCACAGGCAATTTAACCTCTGTGGTCTTAGTTTTGTCAGTGGAGGTGGGCGAGGGTGGGCAGGGTGGTGTGTGTGGGGCTGGCTTAATGGTGTTAGACCGGGACGGGCGAATACGGAATCTAGTGCCTAGTCTCTTATTCCTGAGAATGAGGGGGCAAGGTTGGTTCGGAGTAGGTTTCGTGGCAAAATGTTCAAGCCCAAGGTATTGGTTGATCTGGATACTAGGGTGGTGGGCGCCTGTGTTAGTTGCTAAGGGGCTCGCTATATGGGTCATGGTCGTGGTGGGTGAGGCTGGGTTGTATCGGTTGGGGCAGGCAGAGTAATTAACCTCAAGGGTAGGGGTGGTTGCCTTAGGTCGTTGAGTGATAAGGGCAGCGTGTGCGGCTAGGATGTAGTGCAGTAGAAGGTGAACACTGACGTGCATGATGGTGGTGCTAGTTGTCTGAGTAGGGTACCTATGATCTTGTTGACAGGGCTAGATTGGTTCTGAGAGGGACAAGTATGCTGGTGGCAGTAAAGGTGACCTTAGGGCACACACTATTAGCACAACACAATTTGCAATGGTCTGAAAGCGACCTTAGGGCACAGCACAATTTGCAATGGTCAGAAAGCGACCTTAGGGCACAACACAATTTGCAATGGTCAGAAAGCGACCTTAGGGCACAACACAATTTGCAATGGTCAGAAAGCGACCTTAGGGCACAACACAATTTGCAATGGTCAGAAAGCGACCTTAGGGCACAGCACAATTTGCAATGGTCAGAAAGCGACCTTAGGGCACAACACAATTTGCAATGGTCAGAAAGCGACCTTAGGGCACAACACAATTTGCAATGGTCAGAAAGCGACCTTAGGGCACAACGTAGTTTGAGTGCAGGGCTGTCAGCAGCCTGGATGTGAGCCGATTAGGGTCAAGGACACCTTGAGCCGATATGCAGCGTGCGTGGGTTTGACTAGCCAGTAAGGTTAAATAGTTTGCAGTTAGTGTAGTAACCGCCCAAGTGGGTAGAACTACAGTTAGGTAATTGAGGGCTGGGAGCGAGCGAGACCATCAGCGTAGCGTGATATGTGAGCCCTGCGTGTGGTTTAGTATACAAAGTTAGAAAGCTACCGGCGAACAGGCAAGACATGCAGGCGCAATGCAAGTAATATAGGTAAGTTCAAGATAACCTTAAGGGAGTCTAGAAGGGACAGTACCCTGTAGGGAGCGGCCTAGCGCAGATCATGAAGCATACATAACAGGCTAGCAACAACATAGCAGAGTCTAGCGAAGTCGAGGACGGAGTCAGGATGTTATTGATGCATCTTGCGGCTCACAGCGCGCAGGACAAGTTCGGGAATATTGTGTTTAAAGCCCGTAAGGTGGGCGGTGGAGTCGTAGAAGCCTTACCCCAGGGGACAGAGTTCAGGGCCTGGGCCTCGGACGCCTCCGGACAGGCTCCAGACAGGCAGAGGTCCTTGTGTCGATGGTCCTTTGGGAGTGGGCCGGCGCTCGCCTGCCGGCGTGTGATTGGCCTGTTAAAGGCAGGGTAAGCCAATCGCGGCGGCCGAAGCGGTCATGTGGACGCAGATGAGTTCGATAGGGTGCTGGCGGCCATCTTGGATAGGGGAACCCTCGTGGATTCCAATGGTGGCCAAGTGAGAGTGGCTAGAAAGTGGCAATGAACTCCAAGTTGGAGCCTGGGAGCATTTTTTACTTGCTCAGCCAAAAATATAGTGAAGGAAAATCAAAATCCAAATATTGCAAAACAATGCCCTTAGAGCAGCCTTGGGAATACCCAAAAGAGAACACACATCAACGGTTAGAAGACAATCCAACTGGCCCTCCACTTCTGACCAAATCAAGCTGAAAACTGCTTCCTTCACATTCAAATGCCTCAATAACCTAGCACCAAGCTACCTGAAAGATAGGTTCAAAAGAAGAGTCATAGCCAGACCCACCAGAGAAGCCTATTTAAACTGCCTATCAGTCCCCCTCCCCCATTCAAAATGACAACGACCAGAGGGAATAGTTTCCCGGTCAAAGTGGCCCAATTGTGGAACTCCCTACCGACTACTCTAAGGACTGACCAGTCTTACCCACACTTTAGATTAAACATGATCAAGTGACTCAAAGAAAATAACCGATAAGTTCTAGCTAGATCAGTCACCTGATCTACAACCAAACTGAACTCCGCTTTTCTACTGCACACCTTTTATTTGTAAATATATCTGTACTTCTTGCTGTATTGACTTTAACATATTTAACTTGTACCATGCAACCTTGTGACTATGTAACCCTGTAACTGTAACTTGTAAGCTTAAAGTATTCTTGTTCTCGTGCCCTGATATCTTCGTGTCTGGGGCGCGCTACAAATCAATAAACAAACAAATGGATATGATAAAAAGGATTTGAAAACAGTTTTAAGTTCAAGTGTCTGTGCAGCTGGGTGCAGTCTGTTTTGCACGGGGCAGTGTCCCGTATATTGCTTGACCCATCATTTGCTCTGTAAGGAGAATTTTCTATAAATCAAAACGTTCATGATGTAAAAGGAAACTCGTACCATGCCTGCCACCCACACCATACTATGTACTTAGTCTTAGGCTAATTGTCAGCTTAAGGTGGATAAGATGGCATTTGCCTGTCAGTAACAATTCTTTTCAATATACAATTAAATCCTCTTTCGAGGGGAGGCTGGGCTGCTGAAGGTCCTCGGGCCCCCGAGCCAGGTAGGCCCAAGCACAGCAGGGGTCGCAATTAAGATTTTTTGCCTAGGAGCAAAAAAACTGCTCCTGGGTATTGGGCATCACCCTTTAGGCAGGAGCTGTCTGGGGAACCAAGAGCTAATATATAGTGCCTGAGATGCATACTCTAAACGTTGTGTCCATTATATATTATCCAACATTGTTTAAACATCTTAGTTGTGTCCCTTATTCTATTTTATACACCTTCCCAAACATACCCAGTTAACATTACATAGTTATGTTTATATGGCATCATTTGTCTGGGGAGTCGCAAGTAGCTGGTTTCCAGGCTTCCCTTGGCTATAACCAGGAGCTAAATCGCTCCCAGCTCATGGCATTTTCGAACCCGGCACTGCATTCCCAGCCTTGTGCACTGATGAAAGCAGTATTTATCCACATTGGGGAGGGGGGGTTTGGGGGCGGGTCGAGGTGTGGCACTCCAGTGGTGACTCAGCCTGGGGCACTGCCTCCATGGACAGGGTGAAGGCTATTCAGAGGCACACCGACCTGGCATGAAATGTGGGCAGCTACTTGCAGATTGTGCTTTCATTCCCGTCCTCCAGTTTGGTGAGCTCTCGCCCGCAGGTGCCAATATATATTGTAATCATAGAGCAAAGCAAGCTCTGTTTAACTACAATGTGTGGTATTGTGTAGATGTACAGACTGGATGGAAGTATTTAACATCTGGTAAGCTTTGTGAATTCATTATGTAAGAGGAAAGAAAGTAAGACTAAGCAGAGTGGATGGCTAAGCAGGCAGATAACTGGGCAAACTGGATGGAATATTGTAGTTTGTGCCTATCTCATTTTCAGGGTAGCTGGTATAAAGCAACAGGGTTATAAGAGAACATGTTATGAGTGTGGGATTAGCTCATGGACTGAGCACCAGTTGCACAAATGAATGCCACCAGCAGGTCACAGACCTAGGATTGCCATCAATAGCATTTGGCTGTGTGATCATGTACGCTTTCACTAGTGTTCACTCTTCAACAAAATGAAATATAGTTCACACTGAGATTTAGCGATGGCAAAACAGCCGTGACCTGCCATAAATCAGGTAGTGCACAGAAATAAATGACATGCTGCAAGATGCAAAGCATAACACATTTCCCTCCACTAAAGCCATTTAATATTCAGGTTCATGAAGTGGACGGCACATAATCGCACCCTACCAGGACAGATGACCTCATCTTTCGGGGCTTACAAAATGGTCCTGCAGGGTAAGTCCTATAGATAAGGGGTGTTTGGGCCACGTTTACTCCCTAAAAATAGGCAAATGCTCCCAAATTACGATGGGGAGTAAAAAATACTCCCATCAAAAACTAGGGAACACACATAGTACCTCATGCTCCTATTGTCATCCACACAGCTGCATGTATAGGTTTGGACCACACGTGCACTTAGTACCACAGGAAGAAACTACTATTACTACTGCCTGATACGAAGATGTAAACATGTATTTCTTAATGTGCATGAATAAACAGTGCAAAGAAGTATTTATTGCAAAAAGAAAATTCTGTTTTATAGTTAAAACATATTTTTACTCGCTTATAGAATACTCCCATTGGGAATGGGATTTACTTTTTTTACTCAACTTAAAAAAAATGGGGAGTAAAATACTCACACTTCAAAATCTGGAGCACTGTCCGGGGTAGAGCCCGTTATGTCATCTAACTGAGCAAGGAGGAACGAGCGAAACGGGTCCCAGACATCCCATGGTCTTGCAGCCAGAGTAACCATGGTACAGTAGTCCCTTTTAATATCATATCACCAGGTCATTGCATCCAGCCAAGACTCGCAGGTTGGAAGAGCTGGGCTGGAGCGCATCGTCAAAATCATTACCAACATGAGAAGTGTCCTCCCTCTTTTAGGCAAACCTGGTAACCATCCAAACATACAACAGATCAGAGAGCACCTCATGTCCCAGTATAGATGTAAGCGTTCTGGCCAGACAGACCCAGACCAAATCATGCGGGTGAAGGAAGCAGCACTCGGTGAGCACCGAGGACACCTCCCATCCTTAGTGCGGTCAAACAATTGATGCCTAGCTGGGGAGAGGTAAGCCCAATGTTAACGTCTTAAACTAGATCAATTTAAATCTGGTACTGATGAGACAGTTCAGCGTGGTGCGGCAGGGCCTATCACTTACTACAGTACCAAGATCTTCCTCCCACATCCCTTTACATATAGGCACCTTTACGGGGGTACCCTGCTGTGCTAGATGATGTATACAAGACAACACTGTGACTACCAGCTGCACTTGCCAGAAATTGCAATAGCGGTGGTTAGTTCCAATGGAAACGCCGAAGACCAGGAACGAAAGGCAGCGCGCGCTCGTACATACTGGAATAGACGAGAAAGACCATGTCACAACAGGGCCATAAATTGTTCCTGTTACAAAAGACCCATGCGGGTAGAGTACATACATCGAATACCTAGCCCCTCCCAATGCAACACAAAGGCTTCATCATATGAAATCTGTAGAGACTCAATCTTCCAAGCCGAGAGACCAGGTTCATAGGGGCACACTACACAGAACCTGCCCAGTAACCTACACCAAGCATGCACTGTGCACGCACTGGGTCAAAATGACACCCGCCGTGCACCTGACGCGACGAGACCACCCTGCAGAGATTAGGAACGAACCGACATCCTTTCAACCTGAACATGTGAGGAATACATGGCTCCTGGCATCCATAACTGGGCAAAATGCACCAGGGATGCCAAATTTTACAATTCTACTTTAGGTGCTCCAAGGCCGCCCTTATCATAAGGTTGTACCGAGACCACCCAGCTTACCCTGAGTTCTAGGGAACCATGTCAATTTTACGAGCAGCGACCAGACCTCACTGAAAAACCTCACCCTGGGCCACACTGGAACGCTATGAAAGTAAAGCAATAACTGTGGCAAAATCACCATATTGGCTATGGCAATACGACCCAGTTCTGATTAGGAGAGTGTGCACCATCTAGACCCTTACTCTGCAGCACCTGGAGATGGGCATAGTGGTTATCCCTCAAAAGGGAAGCCCAATCCCTACTGATCCAAGGCACTGTACCGATGACTGCTCCCACCTATACTGTCCACTTTCAACGGTTGGGACCGTCTCCTCATTGAAGAGGAATAAAATCGATTTAGACCAATTGGGCTTCATTATAAGTTTGCAGGGCCGGTAACAACGGTGCCGGTAAGCTACCGGCACCGTTGTTACTGGATCGGCAAACTACGAGTTCTGCGGGCGAGCTCCATCCAGATGTCTGGCCTGGCGGGCGGAACGGTACCGACCGCTGACGGTAGCACCGGCATCATTCAGAATGTTGCTGGTGCTACCGTCCTCCCTGTTGGGGAGAATTCTCAGAAATGTGCTAATTCCTCTCTACCTTAGAGACCCCCAGCACTTTTTCTGGACTCTAGGACTTTTTAATTTTAAACCTGGAGAGAGTGAGACCTTTTTCCCACTCTCTCATGTGTTTTTCTGATTGTTAACTCTGGTTCCTTATGTTGTTGAGTCTGACAAACTCCATAGGCATCTTTTTGCATCGTCACCCAGCACCTTTAGTGCAGTGACACAGGGAAGTCTTTCAGATTTCCCAAGGTTTAAATACCAGACTCTTGGATTAGCTACTGTTTCCAAGAGCAGTAAAGTGAAATTGACTTTACTTGCATTATACCCAGCACACACTATCTTACAATAATAGGGTGCTGGGGGGATTACTTGGTAGCCCCTTTGTCTAGCTTCTCATGTAACATTTTTTATGTTACCCTTAACACAATTAATTGTTGGTGGCAGTGGTTACTTTTTACTACCGTGTCGTGTCTTTACCGCGGGCGGCGTTTGCAGCTATGGAAAAGCATCCATGGGTGCCATTTTTGTCAAAATGACCCCAGTCTTTTTTTTTGTTGCCATTTCTTGTTGTTTTGGTCCTTCTTGACATTTACCCTGCGGGCCAACACAGGTTTGGTCCCTTTGTTCATTTTGTCTTTGGCGGGCTTCACGAGTGAAACCCGCCTCTGGCTCCATTGAGTCTGGTGGGGGCAAAAAGTGAGGGAGGTGCCCGAAACTCCCTGTGCTTAGTCGCCTAGGAGACAGGAATGCACACCTTGGTGATTGGCTGGCTGTCCGGCAAGGACAGTGACCCTGCTGGGTGATTGACAGCTAGGATGGAATGAATGGGAGAACCCTGCATAAAAGGCCAGGCTTTTTGGCTGGAAGGCAGTCAACCACTGGACAAAGGAATCCGAAGAAGAACTTGAAGAAGACGCCTGCTGCAACTCCTGGACCGTTAGTTTGCCCAGTGAAGCCCTGCTGTTTTGCTGAAGCTCCAAGTTCGCCTCGACAGAGAAGCCCTGCAAAGACAACTTCTCCCCTGGATTTGGTGGGACCAATCAACTCACAAGTAAGCCACCTGGACATCCGTCTCGGAGCTGGTTGAATTTCCAGAGTGCTGCTGAAAACCGTATAGCCAGGGAGCGGAACACCAGTTTGTGTGTGTTGCTTTAAGTTGACCAAGCGACTCCAGGAAGATCCGCCAGATTCCCAGGAAGCAGGACTGACCGAGCCCGAGACCCCTCAACAGAGTGCGGGACCCCAGATGCAAGGAAGGTCCATCTCGACCTCCAGAAACCCTGGTAGTGCTGTTTGCGGTAGACACGAGGAGCTGAAACACCGAAGAGCCACTGATTTGAAGTTTGGCGGTTGTGCTCGGTGACCATCCCGTTGTGGTGCAATAGTCCCCCCAGAGTCCGCCCCCAGAGCTGCACAGGAAACCAGCTGCATCTTTTCTTCAAACCAAAGGTACTGTAAAGTCTGAGGAAAAATTACCTCTCACTGTAGATTTGCTTCTACTTCACAAGTCTCCCGGCTTGTGGCCCTACATTTGATTCTTCTTTCTTCTTCAAAGAACTTTTAAAACATTGTGTAAAGACTTTTATTCACCTTCAAGAAGTGCTCCAGTTACCAAGACTTTTGCCCATTAGCTTAGCCTAGTTCCCTAAGAGCTCTTCTCTCCTCTGTTGTTGTTGTTACACCTATCCTTCCAGGGCGGCAGCCGTGCCATTTTTACCGACACGGCTACCGCCGGACTCCTAATGAGGCCCATTGATTCTCAACCCAGAGAAGTCATCGAAATTTTCAACCTCGGTGGGATTAAGGTCGGCGTCAGTGGGATTAAGTTCCTTGTGGGGTCTTGAAAATGCTGGATAATATCATTGACGTAGAGAGGAACCAAATAATGTGCCCTCCTAGCACCAGCCCCCTGTTAGCATGAAAGTTTGTGGCCGCCGAGCAAGAGGCTCAGTTGCTATCACGAACAAAAGAGGCAAAAGTGGGCATCCCTGCTGCATCTCACACCCAAGAAGAAATGCCTTTTGATCTTCTCCCAAACAAGCCAATAGAGCCTCTCGCCCCTGCGTACAATAATTTGACTGATTCCCCAAAATATGAAGGAAGGGCCACCCTCTCCAGTACCGCAAAGAAATATTTCCAGACGACAGAATCAAATGCCTTTTCTGCATCTAATAGGGTGCTCACCGCCTGGACATTGGGATCAATTTGCCCCAAGATCGCAAAAAGACGCCTCCAATTCAATGCAGTCGACCTACCTGGTATAAAGCCAAACTGGTCTGTGCGGACAATCAAGGAACGTTTAAGGCAACAATCGAATTGCAATCAACTTGGCAAATATTTTGGTATCTAGGTTCAATAGAGAAATCAGGTGGTACAAGGTGCGATCTAACAGGTCTTTATTCACTTTTAAGATGAGCGTCATTATCTCCTCATGCTGGGAAGGAGACGGGGGCCTCATTGAGTTTGGTGGTAGCCGTGGTGGTAAAACCGGCACGGCTGCCGCCAAACTCATCAAAATACCGGCACCTGGCAATGGGGAATTACCAGGGTTTTCCTACTTTGCCGGACCCGGTAATCCCTCCCTTGCTGGGTGTAGGTAAATGTCAGCCCTTGTTCCCATTTGAGCCCCATAGGGCTGAATGGGGAGGTTGGATGCACCGGCACAGTTTAAAACAGTGCTGGTGCATCCGACATGCTGTGCTTGCAGGTGCCGCTCTGCCCGCCAGGTCAGACCTGGTGAGCTGACCGGCACCCTCGAGGACAACTCGTATGTCATGTCATGCCCCCAACACCCCCGCCTCAGAGACCTGGGAAAAATAGATGACAGTGAGAGCAGGAGAAGCCAGAAATACCCGCGCAGCCCAACAAAAATGAACAAGCACCCGGGAAGAACCAGCTAAGCGTCTTGCGGCCAATGAAGTTAACTGGCATGATGCTGTGACCGGTAGGGGCTTGAAAGTACAGGAGAGAGATACTCTACAGCAGAATAACAGAACCAGTCTTCTCCCTTGTGGCAGAGTTGTTATATTAATTGTATTTATTAAGCGTTGCTTACACCAACTGGGGCATCATGGCGCTAAAGGCACGGAGAGATGAGGCTAAAAAAAGATATCAGGAGCAAAGCTCAAACTTGAGAACAGAAACGTTCAAAGCACGACGGAACAAATAATAGTCAACAATCGCTCATAACGATAACTGGGAAGAGTTCCACAGGAGGGCCACTGTCACTGAAAAGGAGCGACCCTCCCATTTGGGAGAGTGCAAATCAGGGAACAAGAATGCTCAAAGCGGATGAGGAATGCAAAGGGACATGATGTATACGTTTTGCCTGCAGATATTACGGCTCGGTTTTGTAAAAAGCCTGGTGAACCAAACCGATTGCTTTTAAACTTCACCCATTTTTCAACGGGAAGCAAGTGCAGGGCATGTAGAATGCGGGACGCAGAGCCATAGCGAGTAGCACAGTGACCAACCTGGCTGCTGTGTTTTGGAGGGCTTGTAAGCGCTGCAGCACAAAACTGGGCTGCCCTAGATAAAGCAAGTTACAATAGTCCAAAGAACCAGCCGTAAGTGAGAAAAGTACCGGAGGGGACCAGGAGGATAAGGCAGGACCTTGTGCAACTTAAAATGGACAGATTGGCAGATTGCACTAACCTGAGCCTGCATGGAGATCGATGCAGAGAGCTTCACGCCCAGGTTTTTAACATTGGAAGGGGTGGGCAGGAGGCCAAGTTCAACAGGCCAAAAAACAGAGGACCAACATGAGGATTCAGGGGTAGATCCTACAATCGGGACCTCCGTTTTATCGCCTTTAAGGCAAAGCCAGTTATTGCCCATCCACGCATGGGCTGTGACAGACACTTACGACACCGCTCAGCCGTGGCAAGAAAAGGTGAAGCCGCATCAAGATTTGAGTATCATCCTCGTAAGAAAAACACTGAAACCCAAGAGTCAGCTTAACCCGAGGCTGAATATAAAGATTAAAGAGAAGAGCTGAACCCTGCGAGGCACCACAAGTGAGAGGCGTTGGAGGTGAGGGGAAAAGCAGAAAGGACCCAAACCAGTCCAGGACTGTGCCACCAGAAATACCCACAGAAGACCACCTCCATGAGGATTCTATGACCATAGTGTGGAAAGTGGCGGAGAGGTCCAGCAGGATCAGGACACAAATACCCTCTTGTTCCACAATCTGTGCCAACTCATCCACTGCCTACACCAGGACGGATTCTGTGCCCCGGCCAGGACGAAAACCAGACTGGTATGGGTCACGGAAGCCCAAATCCTCCAAGATGGAACAAAGCAGGGAGGTGATCAGAGCTATGGCTCTATGAAATGCCACAATAGCAAGACAATAGGAAATCCGCCATTTACGCTCTGCTTGTCTAAGAGACAATCGAAGTCTTCCTAAATCTGCAGAAAACCAGGGCTCAGAGGGACGATGCCGAGGTAGTTCGGCTTTAAGCGGGGCCAGCTGGTCAGCCACAAGAAAAGCCGAGGAGAGATCCACCAGGTCACACGGAGTATCCGCTGGGACAGCATTAGCGATACCCGAGATACTACTGCCTTCAATGTTACGGCAGTCCCGGGATGGAGGACAAGAATGAGTAGGCACTGAAAAGGAAAGTGTCAAACCCACAGATAAAAGAATGACCATGTGGTCAGTCCAAATTATAGGAAGAGAAGGGGGGGTGGATATTAAATCAATGGTATTCCCTAAAATGTGAGTAGCACCCTGAACAAGTTTGGTGAAGCCAAGATCAGAGAGAGCAGAAATAAGAGATAGCACTATCTGCTTGGACATCACAATGGTTATACGGATGGAGGTTAAAATCCATCAAAACTAAGTTCCCATATTGGAGACCAAGACTAGACGCAATATCCAATAATGCCAGATCAAAACCAGTGTCGGGATTAGGCGGCCGATAAACCAGCAAGCAATAGAGCGCAGAGGAGGCAGAAGTAAGCTCCCGAAGCAGAACCGCCTCCATCTTAACTGTAAGCTCAAACAGCACTATGGAACAACTAAAAATAGATTGGTACAACAGAGCAAGACCCCCCCACCCATCGGGATGGGGGAGCTCTATCCAGTCTAAGTATACTTTGCAGGAGCGGGAACTAAGTGGGCATAGGGAGAAGGAGAAAGAACCACACGTATGGGACCCAAAGCAAAGCATTGAGTATTACAATACGAGTTATCTTCTTCGTGGCAGTACTTGGCATGAGAGTAAACCTAACAAGGAACGGAAACAGATAAGGGTCTGGGAACTGAACAAAGATAAGGTAAATGCTGCAGCGAGATGCCCTCCCCTCAATGACAGAGGAACAGGCCAACAAAATCATAAGAAAAGCCGGGGACAGTAATAAAACACAGTGGACATAAAGATCCAGGGCAATGGAGTCGGTCCCCCTGGGAGTATTTGGATTTTGTGGAAACCACCGCCAGGGGAAGGGAGTCATTCTCCTGGTCAGGAAACATTTACTTATCTTAAAAAAGACAGTTGTAGTGTAAGTGACGGAATAAGGGTTTTGATGCAGGATGTTTTTTTTCTTCAGTTGACAGACATTCTGACTGTTCCTTTAGTTTTTTGGTTGAAGCAATGAGACCCCTCTTAGAGTTGGGGTGAGGCACAGTTTTTGAAGAAAAATGAAGGTCTTGATCCACAACATGACACCTCTTAGTCAGTTGCCGCCTTCTGCACCCTTCTGGATCGGTGCGCCTGTGATGAATCCTACCCGACGATTATACAGACCTTCAATTAAGTGAAGTATTGCACACTTGTGTCTGCTAGCTCTTGTGCCTCCAGGAATTTTAAATAGATGGATTAGGCTACCAGTGCACCATATCACTGCCAGATGTACTGCTGCAGAGCTGCAAGACTTATTCCAGTCACCAGTTTTTGTTCTCCTAATTTAGAAAGGCTCTATTTTGATATTTTCATAGTGGCCAGGAAGTTTCCCTTTCATTAAAACAATTCAAGAGAAACTTGACCAATCTAAGAAGCAGGAGGTACTGACCTGAATAAAGAAGTTAAACCTTTATCCAGGGAGAACACAGAAGTGAGAGCCAAGCGTTCACTTTGGCTTCCAGTAGCTCCAGGGTGTTTGAGTAGTTTTCTGCAAATAGCGAGGCCATGCCCAGATATCTAATGTTATCGGGGCAATATTTGAAATGAGTTAAGGAATATTTCTGGTTAGTGCTGGGTGTCGGTGGTAGTATCTACGACTTCTCTCAATTGATTTAAATCCTGATAGGAAGCCATACTTCTGCACAGCTTCTCTTATTGCAGGGCTGTTCTGCTTAGATTCCTCAATGCACAAGAGCTTATAGTCAGCATACAGAGATATGATATATGAACTTTTATTTGTATCGCGCACATACACAAGTATTTCATAGCGCGACGAGGCAAGGGAGGGGAACAAGGAAGGACAAAACAACGATCATACTAGGCCCAGTGACATTGAGAATGTGCAGGGGAGAGGGAAGGGGAAAAGTGCAAGGCAGAGGGGAGAAGTGGGAAATGTTGGGCAAGGGATAAAAAAACACTGGTAGTACACCCAGCAAGGTGGCAAATGCAAGCTTTAAAGCGCAGACAAGGGGTGACTGATCAGTCCGTACCCTCGAGTAGATTTCTATCCCCTCTAATGGAACATGCCAAGGGTTCTATGGCCAGTGCAAAGAGAAATGGGGACACAGGGCTACCTTGTGAAGAAGATATGGCCCCCGATTAGTCTCTGTTCATCAGCACCTTTGCTTTTGGGGATTTCTATAATATTTGTCATCACCGCAGGAAGTGAGAACCCAACCCTGATCTCTGCAGCACGTTGAAGAGGAAATGGCCATTCGACTGAATAGAATGCTTTCTCAGCATCAAGTGATGCTACAACAGCGGGGGTTTCAAGGTCAATATGCTGGAGATCTAACAGGCTCCTCCGATTGCTCTGTGACAAGCGCCCAGGTATGAACCCGGCCTCATCAGGTAGGGCATGTATGGTTGCAGTCGAGTTGCTAGTATTTTATTAACATTATTAGGGCGGGCGGTCTGGATGACACACACCGCGATGGATCCTTGTTGGATTTTAGGAGAACAGAAGTTGATTCAGAACGTGTGGAATCAGCAATGAACCGGAGGTGTAAACATAATCGTGCATCCTTGGGAGATATGGGTTGAGCTCCTCCACGTATTCCTTATAAAACACTGTCAGACCGTCCATTCCAGCGGCCTTATTACAGGGCAGTGATTATATTACCCTTTTTAGTTCTTCCTCAGTTAGGGGTTTATTTTGCATCGTTATCTCGTCCTTGTCCAACAATTCTAGCGCTGCTTGATCCAGAAATTAGATGATCTCTGGTTGTCGCCCCCTGATTGTGCTGCATAAAGGGCGTCGTAGTATTCCTTTATGATCGCAGTAGTTCTCACTTTCTCACCTGACTATGCTTTGATATCCATGATGCCTACATTTTCCTTTTCCTCCGGGATCACCCATGCCAGTGTTCTGCTTAGACAATACCCTTCTCCAAATGCCCTTGAAAAGGCTTGGCCTGCCAGATACGTAACCTGTCTGGCCGCAACTCTAGTGAATTCCTCTCTGAGCTTGAGCAAACTCTTGAGTGACAGATGGGTTGACCTTTTCTGTTCTTCCTCTAGCCTAGACGGGGTTCCTCTGATTGTTTTCAGATTGCCTCCCTCTTTGGGCCCCTTATTCACACCATAAACATCTCCCAAACTGTGTTGATATTGTCAGTCGAGTCAGCATTGTTTTGAAAGAACAGCTCTGTTTCTTGAGCGATTTCTTCTCTGAATACAGGGTCGCTCACTGCCACATTCTAGAAACTCCATTGGGAGTCCTAGGTCTGATTCTAACCAAATGGAAAGTGAGAAGTAAGGGAGAGTGACCGGACTCACTCTTTACAGTACCTCCAAATCCCATGGGTGACTGCAATATAATAAATGCGAGACCGTGAAATGCACTCTCAAGTAACGGGTGTATTCTCTAAAACCCTACCCTATCTTTTATAAGAACATGCGTTTAAATGAGAATCTCTGCGCGTGCCTTGCCGCCTCCCCTCTGCGCGTGCCTTGCCGCCTCCCCTCTGCGCGTGCCTTGCCGCCTCCCCTCTGCGCGTGCCTTGCCGCCTCCCCTCTGCGCGTGCCTTGCCGCCTCCCCTCTGCGCGTGCCTTGCCGCCTCCATTATATATCTTCTGTGAATACTTGCATATTTTCATTTAGATCTTTCATATTTTAGACTTGATAATATGATTGTTTGCTTTTTTCCAGAACTGAATACACTATTGCGTCATCGTGTTCAACAAAACAGAAGAAACATTGAGAACAAAAGGTAAATATCTGCTGTAGTTTATGCTTCTGTAAACGTTGGTGTAGCTTTTCTCCTCTGTGTACCCATGCCCCCACCACCCTTCATTTCCTCTCTTGGTTACTCTTCCTGGAAGTGGTGTCCCTGTCCTGCAGATCCCTGATTCAGTGTCGTGGTCTGTGGCTCAGTGGGGTAATGCACCCACTGGCGATCTTGTTGTTAACTCCAGGGTCGCCCATAGAATAACCATATACTCTTGCCACTAGAATAGCTGACAACCGTTTGGTATATGTCCATATATATCTCATCCAATTATCAATTTAGTTTCATTTGACATGTTGCTTCAGTCATCGGACGAAAACCAATCCTAGTTAGCACAGTTCTTTTTAATCCTTAATATGAGGCACGAGATACGCTTGGTTTTGAGCCTGACTAACATTACAAGAGGCATGTGAATGATGATGAGAAATGCCAAGGTGAGAAAGCACAGCTTCTAATACTGAGTGAGCATACAGAGTTCAGCCATGAGGACGGACAAGGTCCAAAATGCATTGGCTAAACAGAACCCCTTTGTATAAACATTGCCTCGTATTAAGGATTAAAAAGAACTGTGCTAGCTATGACTAAAGCAACATGTCAATAGAAAGTACATTGATAATTGGATGAGAGATACATGGACAGGAGACGGGATTAATGGCATATATAAAACATAATATTCTCCTTTTACAGGAAACCTGGGCCCAGGAACCTGTGTTGCTGGATGGATTTGTCTCCTTCTCCATCCGGGCACATAAGAAAAAAAGAAGACATTGTTATGGCGTTTGGCGATTTTGATCAAATCATCCATGAATTATCGTATGAGGGCAGGTGAAAACCAATATTACTTGCATACAATATGTCACCATGGTATCAGAACAGGGGGACACCTTATTGTTTAATTTTTATAATAGCCCCCATACCTCGGAAGCCATTTGGCTTGGGGCCTTAAAAGACTTGTTACGGTGCTCTATTCTTGACCGCTTGGATATCAAATGGTACTAGTTTTGGGAGGGGACTTCTATGTGAAGGTGGGTAATGGGATGTTTTATTTTTTTTAATTTTTTTACCATTAAGCTCCAGGTCTACTGTAAGGAGTTAAAGAATTAGAGTGCCAGTACTTTTGGCAAATAAGTAAAAGATTACAGAATTCAAGTGGTGCCCACCTGCAATCACTTTGAGCTGTGTTGACCTTATTGGTGCCGGATTCAGTGCCTGCAGTTCCAAACATCCCTTCATCTTGCTAAGATTAACAGCATAAATATCCCTGAACTTGTGTCTCTGCAGCACCACCATATCTCCATTGGAGTTAAATTGCACTCTACAAATGTATTAAAGAGACATGTAAACCCAAATAACAACAATTGTATTTTGTATAAACCACCAATATACAAAACAATGTTTATGAACAATTACATATAGCAAAGAAAAAAAGCCAATGCGTGTTTTGGGCTAATACTAGGTCTTTCTCAAGGCTATGAACAAATAAAAATGGCCAGTTTGCGAGAACCAAATGGTCACATCCTAGTAACCAATGAAGAATTGCACAAGGGTATGAGTGGCCAAATGTAACGAGGAAAAACAGGAAATGGGGCAGATGAATCGTAATAAACAAAAATAGACACATTGATACAATTCCAGAAATTAAATATATGAAACGCATACACAAATTAAAAGAGGGGGCGGGGGGACTAAAAATAAAGATTACGGTTAGTTAAAATAAAACAAAGTTCTGAAGTAATTCAAAAAATAATGACACTTATTATATACTCTTGAATCTGTCTATTTTTATTGTTGGGAACAATTCTCAGGAATGTGCTACTTCCTCTGTTTTAGAGACTCCCAGCTCTTTTGCTGGACACTTTTTCATTTTTGTACCTGGAAAGAGTGAGACCCCACTCTCTCATGTATTTTAATGTGATTTCTACTGGTTTTTGGGGTCTGACAAACTCCAAGGCATTTTTTTACATTGTAGCACACAGCACCTTCAGTGTAGTGCTACAGGGAAGTCTTTCAGATTTCCCCAAAGGTTTAAATGCCTTTCTCTTGGATAACTGTTTCCAGGAGCAGTAAAGTGAAATTGCCTTTACTTTACAATTGTAACCTTCTAGACCCAGCACACACTATCTTACAATAGGATGCTGGAGGGGTTACTTAGTATCCCCTTTGTCTAGCTTCTCATGTAACAATTTTATGTTACCCTTTCTTCAAAGAATGGCTGGTGGCAGTGGTTTGCGTTTTACTACGGTGGTGTGTCTTTACCGCGGGCTGCGTTCGGAACTGCAGTAAAGCACCCCTGGGTGCCATTTCTTTTGTCAAGATGGCCCAGTCTTTTTTCGCCATTTCTCTGTGGAAAGATCCTTCTTGATATTTACTCTGCGCTCCAAACCAGGTTTGGTCCCTTTGTTTGTTTTGTCTTTGGCTGGCTTCTCGAGTGAAACGCGCCACTGGCTCCAGGGTGTCTGGCACGGAGTGAGGGAGGTGGCCGAACTCCCTGTGCTTAGTCTCCTAGGAGACAGGAATGCACTCTTAGGTGATTGGCCTGGCTGTGCGGCTAGGACAGCAACTGTGGTGTTTGACTGACAGCTAGGCTGGAATGAATGGGAGAAACCTGCACAAAAGGTGAGGCTTTTTGGTTTGGAAGGCAGTCGACCACTGGACTAAGGAATCCAAAGAAGAACTTGAAGAAGACGCCTGGTGCAACTCCTGGACCGTTGCTTTACCCGGTGAAGCCCTGCTGCTGTGCTGAAACTCCACTTTCATTTTTTACTAGAGAAACCCTGCAAGGACGACTTCTCCCCTTTAGTTGGTGGGACCAATCAACTCTAAGCCACCTGGTCATCCTCTCGAAGCTGGTTGCACTTCCACTGCAGTTGCTGCTGGAACCGAAGTGCCAGGGAGAGGAACACCAGTTTGTGTGTGTTGCTTTTAAGCTGGCCAAGAGCTCCAGGAAGATCATCCGGACTCCCAGGAAGCAGGACTGACCGAGCCTGAGCCACCTCAACAGAGTGCTGGACCCCAGAAGTAAGGAAAGCCCTTCTTGACAGCCAGGAACTGTGGTGGTGCTGTTTGCGGTAGATGCGAGGAACTGAAACACAAAGTGCCACTTGTTTGAAGATTGCCGGTTGCTGTCGGTGTCCGTCCCATTGCAGTGCAGGAGTCCCCAGAAGTCCTCCCTTTTGTCCTCACGACTGAGGCCCAGGAACACCAGGATCTGCACAGGAACAGTCATCTGCTGCATTTTTCTTCCAACTAAAGGTACTGTAAAGTCTAAGAGAACTTAACCTCTTGTTGTAGATTTGCTTCTACTCTTCACCAGCCTCACAGCTTGTGGCCCTATACTGATTCTTCCTTTTCTCCAGACTTCGAAAACATTGTGCAAATACTTTTCTACTTGACCTGCAAAAAGTGCTTCAGCCACAGACCTTTACCCATTGCCATTTGCTTAACCTGGTTCCCTGAATGAGACTTCTCTCCTCTGTATTGAGGAGGGTCCAAAAGTATTTGCCTGCTTAAATATTTGAGATCTCTTGTTTGTTCTGATAACCTTTTCTTTGATACTCATCTCAGTACTATTATAAATGCCAACAGTAATATATCAATGTCCACAGTGTCCAAACTATTGAAGTCACCTGAAGGTGTAGGAATTGTCTGTGTGCCATCCCCAATGGGTGTTTGCTGATTTAGAAAACTAAGTGTGTATTTTGAAGGTATTTGTGTTGCTATTATGTTGCTCCCTTCTAAAGAAGGCTTATTCAAATGACCAGTGACTAAATAAGTTTTATCAAGAAATCTGGAGTCTAAGGGCCTCATTACACGGTAGGCGGAGAACCATGGCGCTATTAGCGCCATGGTTCATGCCGGTAAAATACCGGCACCGCCTTGGTGGAAAGGGAATTACCGCCCCATTCCACGGTTGGCGGGGCGGTAATTCCCCCCTTTCCCCCTTCCACCATTGCCCTTCCCCATTCCCATTTTTGCCCCCCTATGGCTCAGTGGGAATGGGGAAGGCGCTAATTACGGTACTGCAAATTGCGGTACCGTAATTAGCTCCACTGGTCCCTTTGCGGGTTGGTTTTTAATGCCTGCAAAAAGCAGGCGTAACCCGCAAAGGGACCTCGTAGTAAGGCGGTAAGGATTTCCCGGTACCGGTAAACCCTTACCGCCTACCGTGTAATGAGGCCCTAAGTGTTTATTTCGATACTTGTCACTGTGAATCTTTGTGTAACCACACTACAGCTCACATTGACCCCTCTTGTGATTGGTAGTGTGGTAGAGCAGCCAGGCCTATCTGTGTAGTGCCAACCTTTATACCAAAGGTTGGGTCCTATTGTCAGGATACTAAAGTTGTTGTGCACCCAAAGGGTACTACCCCAGATCTTTACCGAACATTTATGATACAGCTTGACCGGGGGATCGTTAGCTTGAGAGAGGGAGGGGGGGGAGCAAGACAATCTGAGGTTCACTCATGTCTAAAGGGTTACTAGCTGATCAACCGTGCACCTTGGACCAACTGAGGCTGAACCGCCAAGGAATAGGGCAACTTAAGATACTACTAACAAATGGGTCCGAATTGAGAGGGGAGCAACTGAGTGGACCATGATGATTAAGAATTCGGGTGCCATAAGAAACTTACCTAGTTCAATCAGTGTTGTGTAAGAATTGGTGCAGTCACACTGTGTGAGACTACACAACACATCTTCTTGGTAGTAGGTAACCCACCTTGTGGTATAGGTCTGTACTACACAAGTTGGTAGTGTAACTGAGCAGCCAGGCCTACCTCAAGAGCAGTAAATGTGTGCTATACAGATGAATCAGTCACCACAAGTAACCCTTACACTCTCAAGGTTTCAGTTATAAATATATATATATTTACACCAAGTTTTAGTAAAGCTTATTTTAAAAGGCAATTGTTTACCAGTCAGGCAACTTTGGAATAACTTTTCAAAATCAATAAGTTGGTGAATACTCTTTGTATATTCTAATACATTTCTCCTACACCCTGAAGTGACTTCAATAACAAGGATAGTATTGCATTTATATATAACGCCAATATATTCTTTAGACTCTGAGATTCCGAAAGGAAGGGTTAAGGAAAAATAGAATGGTTAGAACATACTTTCTTATAAAAGTAAGACAGTTTGAATCCGCCAATGAAATCTAGGTAAGCCTTTCCCAGCAGTAAACCTGTGTAACAAAGTGCAACCTATGAGGGACAAGCAATGCCAAAGCCAATGGTTTCAGAAAGGTGACTTTAGGGAGCCAGGACAGCCAAAGTCAATTGGACGAAGTCTATAGGTCTGATGCACTTTTTGGATAAAAAGTCTTTCACAAAGTCAGATAGTTCAGAGAAAATCACTGAAGGAACACAAGCTGTTAAGCCTGTGCAAAGGGAGTTGGAATCAACTCAGAAAAGGTAAGCCAATGCAATTCGCAAGTGAGGAAAGCACGACTCAGGGTAAGTGTACCCCAAACTCCAAAAGTACCTCTGTTTTGAAGAAAGTGGTCCAGCTGGATTCCGTCTTGCTACAGCCAAGCAGACACTGGTTCCTGAGCCTCGGTTGTGGGGACAAGATGGAGGATGTCTGGAGGGCTCCTGCGGCAGTACTCGGGTGAAGGACTTCGGCAGCTACGGGCTCTCTTCGATTCAGCGGCACTTTGCGGTTTCAGTGCCTCGCAAACAGCATGGATGCTGAAATGAATATTTCCGCTTGGACTTTCCTTGCTCCCTCTGTCCTGGGCTCTGGTGAGGGGATTCTGGATAGGGATTTCCTGCTTCTGGAGATTTTGGCCGGATCAGTTTTGCTGCAGACGTTGCACTCTGTTATGGACACTCGATCCCTGGCATTGGGATTCTGCAGAAATAGAGAGGCACTTCAAGTTGGGGATTGCAACAAAGTGGAGTTTGTCTCGTGGTTAGTTGCTCCCACTAACCCACGGGAAAAAGTTGTCCCGTCTGGAGATTCTGTCGATATGAAAAAGGTCAGCGCAGCAGCAGGGCTTCCCGATACTTCAATATCCAAGAGGTTGCAACAGGCTTCTCTGTGCGACTTCTGCTTCGGATATTTCTTCCAGTGGCCGACTCTGACTCTAGTCCCAAAACACTCGCCTTTTAAGCAAGTTTTCCATCATTCACAGCCTAGGCTGTCAATCAGACAGCATGGTGGTTGTCTTTTCAGGACAGCCAGCTGGCCAGTCAGGACTGGTTTCGTTCAGGCACACCTAGAGACAAAGGACAGGGGAGTTTCAGGACCCTCCCTCACTTCCTGCCCTTCCAGACACACTGGAGCCTGTGGCGGGCTTCGGGGCTGAAGCCCGCCAAAGGCAAAAACACAGATAGGGCTCAAATCTGTCTGAACGCACAGAGTAAAAGGCAAGAAAGACCTCACAAACAGAAAATGCCAAAAAAAGGATGCCATTTTTGACAAAATAGACACCCATGGGTGCTGTACTGGAGCTCAGGGTTCAGCCTGCGGTAGAAAAGCACAATGGTAGTAAAATGTGAATCACTGCCACCAGCCATTTAAAGTAGTGAGGGTAAAATTATGTTTTACATGACAAAGTAGGGTCTACAAAGAGAAAAGGTAAGTAAGATTAATTTCACCTTACTATTCTTGGGAACAGTAGATTAATCAAGAAAGGGTATTGAAACCTTAAGAGAAATCCCAGTGACACTGCACTGAAGGTGCTGTGTGTCACTATGCAAGTGTTTGTCAGAATCCGAAAACAGTCAAAACATGGAATCCAAATCCGGGAAAAACACACGAGAGAGTGAGAAAAAAGGCCCCACTCACTCCAGAGTTAAAAGTCCTAAGTCCAACAAAAGTGCTGGGGTCTCTAAGGTGGGAGTAAATTAGCACAGAAATGAAAATTCTCCATAACACTCAATATCTGTCTTTTATCAAGTTTAGTATGGCGTGTAGCACAAGGCTGCTACCTAACAAAGCTGACTGCTCTGCTATAGTTAAGTTCACATTGGACACTGTGCTCAGAGCGCACAATAATGAGACGCTAATGCATAAAAGAAAAGAGACAAGCCGGCGATGGTGACAAAGTGCAGCGATAACAAGATTTCTACAAAAAAATGCAGTGTGAAAGAATACAAGACAATGGAGCCTGCTTTTCCCTGTGGTTGAAAAGAATACAGAGACCAGTTGGCCCTGCAACAATCTTGTTGACCACAATATCCTTTGCAAATACCTAGCGTCAGCAGCCCACTTCTCTATTAATGCTATCCAATGGATAAAATAATTCCTGTCAGAACAAAGTGTCTTCTCCCCTAGCACGGAAGCACTACCAACTCCGGTCACTTGTGGAGTACCTCAAGGTTCATTTGTCTCCGACGCTCAGAGGCGTCGCTGGAGGGGGGGGGCTGAGGGGGCTATAGCCCCAGGTCTTGGTTGTAGCCCCGGATAGAAGC
Organism: Ambystoma mexicanum; assembly: GCF_040938575.1. Taxonomy (NCBI): domain Eukaryota; kingdom Metazoa; phylum Chordata; class Amphibia; order Caudata; family Ambystomatidae; genus Ambystoma; species Ambystoma mexicanum. Next base: position 17,674,881 of record NC_090935.1, read on the forward strand.
TCGGGGACTAAAACCAAAAGGCTACAGCTAGCCCCGAATCCTGCCAGTCCCAACATTAGCTTAGCCCCTGATTGTTTCCAGAACTAGCAACACGCCTGCCAACGCTATACAATATTTTTACCAAACCCCTTTCGACCATCTTGACGACTTGGGTGTCACCTACACTAACTACGCAGATGACACCCAAATCCTCATACCCATTACAGGTGACCATGAAATAGACTCTGCCATGCTCAATGCTATCTACCTAACCCTCTAAGCATGGATGGCACACCATGGTCTTTGCCTTAATGACGATAAGACGCTCTCAATGCCGTCTGGCCAAATTAAACAAAGCCTTCCAAACCGTCAACATTGACAGTAACATTATTAAAGTGTCCAAAGAAGTGAAACCCCTCGATTTCTACTTTGACTCATCTTTAACTCTAGCCAAACAAGTAAATGCCACTGCGTATACCTGCAAGCTCCTCAACGCATGTAGACCTTTCTTGTCACCGACTGCTACATCACGCTGGCCAGAGCGCTCATCTTGACCAGATTGGACTACTGTAATGCCCTTTATGCTGGCACTAAGCCTCAAAACATTAAACTTCAGGTACTACAAAGCAATGCCTTGAGATATGCACTCAACATTCCCAAATCTGCTCGCATATCCACTACCAGACAGAAGGCCCACTGACTCTCGGTGTAAGGACGCATCAACTTCAAAACCCTGACACTAACACAAATGTCTGTTCAAAGTAGCGCCTGCATACTTATGTTTATGCATGCATGTAACGTGCCGAAAGCCCGTGGGCATCTGGGCGCGGAGAGCTCAGAAAGAACAAAGTCTCATAAAGCCAAACTAGCAGTGTAAGAGTAGGGTTAACTGACTAAATCTCTTGTGGAGTAATTAATTAAACAGATGAGTTTGTAATTTTCCTCTAGTCAGAGAGTGGAGGGTAGCTTGTTCCAATGTTGTGCTCGCACTGGGAAGGATCTACCTCTGCCTGTAGGACGATTTGCATGAGGTACGTTAAGCTGGCCTAAATCGGCTGATCTTGGAGGTCTCGGAGTATAAATTGAGAATTGTTTTTGAAATAACTTGGTATATTGCCAAATAAGCACCTGTGGACTATTGTCATAGATTTATATATGACTCTATCTTCAATTTTAAGCTAATGTAAGGATTTTCTTCCTGTTATGTTCTGTTTTTAATTCCTTTTACTATGCGAACTGCATCATTTTCCATTACTTGGCACCTCTGTATTTCTCTGTTGGTGGCTCCAAGAAGCAAAGCATTTCCATAATCCAGTCTTGACAATATGGTCGCTCTGCCGATGGTAGCCATATTTTCCTCATTGATGAATAGTCTGATAGCGCATAATATGTGTTATTTTTATGCAGGCAATTAACCTGTACCTCTGACCCAATTGACGCTTCGACCATCAGCAAAAGTGTTTTAACTTGAGTCATTAGTGGAATATTAGCCTCTTTAATGATGAAAGCTTTATATTCTTCAAGTTTTGAACTGGTCTGTTGTTTACTGAGTTCGGTCTTGGTATTGTTTAAACACATCCAGTGTTGTTGCATCCAGAGGTGTATAATATTATAGACCTCTGCTTTGCACTATCTGTAGCATGATCGCCTTTTAGTTTGAATATTAGTTGTGTATCATTGGCGTAATTCGTAAAGAATACGCAGATGTTTTCCAATAAATTGCAAAGGCTTCTCATGTAGAGGTTAAACAATAGAGGGGATAAGCTTGCTCCCTGGGGAACTCCAAAGATAATGGGAGCAGTCTCAGAAAATGTATCCCCCCAGTGTACTCTAGCTCGCCTGTCCTTCAAAAAGAGGGGCGCAACCTGCTATTTTATCCAGCGCTTGTTGCAATAGTTGGTGGTCCACCAGGTCAAACGCTGCACTGAGATCAAGTAACATTAAAATCCCAGTTTTGCCTTTATCGACCAATTCCAGCATGAGATTCTGTAGATCTAACCCGGCCGTTTCGATGCTGTGAGCAACTTGAAAGCCTGATTGCTGTTTGTGTAAGGTTCCTAGGACTTCCACATTCTTTTGAAGTTGATTGGTTGCTATTTTATCAAGGATCTTTAAAATAAAGTTAGAATTTGTGATTGGTCGTAGTTTACTTAGATCCAGGCCAGCTTTTTTGACCAGTGGTGGTGTTGTCACATCTTTAATCTCACTTGGTACTGTACCCTCTCTAAAAGATGCGTTGATTATCCTGGTTAGAATGGGAGAAAATAATTCTTTGTTGTCTAAAATAATTTCGGTCGGCAGAATAGTCTCTGCACATGGCGTGGGTTTCATTTTGGCCAGTACTGAGTATAGTTCTTCCTCTGAAATAGGAGCGAAGTTAAAGCTGTCTCTTTTCTTCCAGTTGGGGAGTGTCCATGAAGTGTGTTGTCATATCTGCAGCTTCTCTAGCTATAATGATGTTATTTCTGGCTTTCTGAATCTTGGCTGCAAATGCCTGTTGTACTACATCACAATCTTCCTCGGTGGGTATGAAAGGAGGTGTGAGCGTCTTTGGTTTTTCTTTACCCTTGAGTATCTCAAAGATTTTGCTGGTGGCATTTGGAGCTGCTGCTATGTCCTTGTTATAGTAATACTCCTTTCCTGTACATTTGATTTAGGTGTTTCCAATTGTCTTTGTTTTCCAGGGTTGGATTATGTCACCATATCCTTTCCTTGGCTCGTTTTTCCAGTTTTAGTTTGTTAATGTCCTTGTTATACCGTTATTTTTCTCACTAGTTTCATTTTCAGTGGAGCAATTTGTTCCACCAAATCCTACATATGTTGGTAGTATTTCTGTAGCATGTTCTCAAAGCCATCTTTATCTTGAAATCACTCTAGAATCGTAGATAAGCAAGGTTTCAGTTGCTGTGGACCCATATTTTTAAAATGTCTACTTAATACCTTGATATGGGGGTTCTCGGTTTGTTTGGTCGGGTTGTTTTAGCAATATATCAAAGGTTAACAGGAAATGATCTGACCAGATGCAAGTTTGTTACCTTCTGAGTCTTCAAATTCTGGGTGAGGACCCAGTCTAGCTGATTCGCCTGAGGAGTTGTGGGTTTGTCGTTAATTACTAGGAAGCCTATATTTTTCATTGTCTTTTCCAGAGATATTGCTTCCTTATCTGCTGTGTTCCCTCTCCATCTGTTTATCTCCCACTTACAAGGTGGAGGTATTAGAAGATTTGAGGTTAATTAGCTGAGAGCTGAGCTCGTCAAACTCTGAGACCAAGGATGGAGGCCTGTAAACGACAATGATATTTAGGTAGTCGTTGGGTTTATGGGTGAGTTTCAGGTGTATGGTCTCGTAGCCGCTGCAATTAAAACTAGCTTTATAGTATCTCTAGCTATAACCGCTACTCCTCCACCTGCCACATCCTCCCTGTTTTTTGTTGTACATTATATACCCTTCTGGAACTGCGTTTTCGCATACTGGACCAATGGGGTCTTTTAACCAAGTTTCTGTAATGCACATTAGGCCTACATTTTTCTATAGAATTAAATCAGATACTGTGTGCATGTTTGTTCATAGATCGCCTGTTCAATGGGCCCACCTTGAATGTTTTTTTTTTTCTATGTGGCTCAAATGATGTCCACTTCTCTCACTCGTTGAACTACTGGTGTCAATCTGGGGCTGTCCTGTTTTTCCCATGCCTCTTTCCCGCCCTCGTGTGCCGGGTTACTGTAAATCTCATTCGGGCTATCCCCACTAGCTCGCTTGTTAACTGCAATCTTGTGCATCTCTGTAATGATAGTCCTGCTGATCTCATCATTGTGTTTGGCTAACTGGGTCTTTCCTGATGTTGTTTCCAGGATTGCCCATCGTGTATTTATGGCGCTTTTAACTTTAGTGGTGGTGCTCTTGTTCGCCACTTTTATCCCCATATCATCCCCATATTGTCCCAGAAAGAAGCAAAGAATTGCGTTAGAGTATTTACCTCTTACCCCTCCCCCCCCTCCTTCCACAGACTGCAGCAGACTGTCCCTGGAAGTGCGTTGCAGCGCGTTTGCGCCGGGTTTGAAGTGAAATTGGCGTCTGAAACTACAATTCTGCTGGGAATTGTAGTTTCACTCTTAACTGAGGTGCGTGCAGAGAAAAAGGACTTCTGATTTTACTTGCACCTTATTCATAACAAAACAATTGCAAGGTCTTAATGTTCAATCCCAAAGGCAATCATAGCTGCGGTTACACAACAAATTACGCACTTATACAATGGTGAAAGCACTGCAAGGCTAAAATTACAATTAGTATGAAACAAGATGCAAGATTAAAAAAATAAGTGTTACAAAGGATTTATGGAATTAAAATTCTGGTCTCTTAGCAGACAAAGTGGTCAACGCTTACTCCAACTGGCCCACACGCTCAGCTAACCTGAACCTCTTAGTCACACCCAGATTCAAATTGCAAAAAACTGGAGGTAACAGATTCCCTAGAATAGCTGCGAACCACTGGAATGCTCTACCAGCTGAATTGAGAACCGAAAACTCCTTCTGGACTTTCCGCAAACTACTGAAAACTCACCTCTTCACGCAGGGAACAAATGACTAACTCATACCACACTACAAGTTAACAGTCTAGAACCTTTAATCACTGAACAGTCCTTTTCTAGGTTGGCAGATCTCCCCATGTATGTATGTTAATAACAGTACTATTATGATACCTGTATATATGTAGCTATGCTACCAATCCATATGGCAATAAACTTGTACTAAGTCATTGAAACTAAGTAATGTATGTCCCTTTCACCTATGTAAGACAAGCGCCCAGATGCCTACGGGTTAAGTGCGCTGTATAAATAGCAAAATAAATAAACGAGGTAACAGCTTTCACAAATGCTCGGGTGAAAATCATCAAGTTAAAAAGCCACTAGAATTGGTCATGTGATCAGGGTCACATGACTGTTTGGAATGTAAATGAAGTGAATGATAGCATTGAGCCAATTGTATTGAGGTGCCGCCATTTGTAAGTGTTATATGGGGGAACCGAAACAGTGCTTAACTTAATGCACTATACTTTATATGTGTCAGTCTAATTGAAGGTCCAAAACTTAACGATAATGACACAGATGTTATATTGAGAGGCCCGGGAACGCAATGACAAATGGCTTTGAAAAAATAAACTTACAATAGATCATTTGTTGATGTTGCATGTGCAATATGAAGCCCAGAGACACACAAGCCAATTCTGAGAATAACTATGCAACAATGCAAGTCATCAGTTGCCTAAATTGGAAATGGTTTGCATGTGGCAGCAGTATTGTCATCCTGAATAGAGTCGACTATATATCCATCCATATGTTTAATGTCCACCTACAAACACCAGATTGCTTTGAAATACTACAATATAACCCCACCAAAGCAATTAATGACAACGCGGTTAACCTTATCCAGAAATAGTTTGTGCGTGGTTTACTTACGGGTGATGAAAAATAATTTCTGATAGTCAAACATCCAATCATACCGACTTATTATTTTCTCCCACCCAACAGTACGTAAAGCTTTTGATCACCATAAGGGAGACCCATTCTTAGCGGCATTCGATTGGTCACAGAAACCATGGCCAAATATATCAATCATTAGTACCCAAAATTCCAACTTATGTACGAGACATCATGCATATATTACAATTGCTTGACACCACCAATTGGGAATCCAAGTACATGCCTGTTACTCTTGATGTAAAAGCTCTTTACACCTTCATTCAGCATTACCTGGCATTATCGAGTGTATTTTACTTTTCGTGACCAATCTGCATCATACTTTAACAATTCTTTGATCATTCCATGGTGACTAGAGTTCTCCTTTGATTAATGTTTTTATTTTTAATCAACATTTTTCAGCAATTTTTCAGCAAATCTTATGGATTGCCATGCGGACCACATATGCTCCAGCACTTGCAAATCTTTTTATTTGTGTATATGAAACTAAACGTGCTTTTCAGGATTCTTTCCATAGATCTAAGATTGTTCAATGGTACAGATATATTGGCTATCTATTTAGGGGTTTATAGTCATAATATCGAAAACATAATGCCGAAATACAAAAATGTCGAAAACAAATATGTCGAAAATGTATACATATAATAGAAAAAGACAATTAGTTGAAAAAAAACGTCGAAAAAAAGTCGACCAACAGTACTAACATACCGATGTGAAGTATTGGTAATAGTCCCGTTTTTATGGTGGGGGGGTTACCCCCCCTTACCTGTATGCCCGCAATCACCCACCCCCCTCTCACCCACCAACACATAACCATTTGCCTATCTGTAAATAAAATACATTATGACTAACGAAAACCCCATAGAATGAAGAGTAGTAAGGGTTAAGCCAATAGGTGACACCCACGAGTAAAGAACCTTGCCTAAACACCAAGGAACAGATGACGGTTGTGGACAACTGTCATTACCTGACAGAACCAGAGTCAGAGCGAACTACAGTGGATTTGATTCGGCTACGTCAGGCAAACAATCAGGTAATATAAACATAAAAAATATGTAACTAGATATTTAATTCGAAAAATATATTATTAGTGTATGGCAAACATAGTAAAACATTTTTTTCCGTTATTTTAGATTGAAAATGACACAGTTGAATACATAACCTCGCAAAAAGGAGGAAAACAGCTGGTTTTGAAAGGATACATTTATAATAAGGAATTAGAAAAAAAATGAACGCATGTACTGGAAGTGCACTGAATATGGACGAACAAAATGTGCCGCACGAGTTATAGTTAAGTGTTCCAATACAAAAATAAAGGGAGAACACAACCATCTACCGGACAAAACAAGTATAATAATAAAACAAACTCTCCACGAGCTAAAAAGAAAGGCAATAGAAAACCCCGGTCAGGCAAGCGGTTTGGTAATATCAACGGTATGTGACACGTTGCCTTCACACATATCGGCACACATGCCTGGTGAAAAACAGATGCAACGAACAGTAAACCGCAAGAAACAGCAAAAGGAAAATCTGCCACCAGCATCTATAACATACAATGACATAACCATACCTGAAGTGTTTAGAGTGACTGCTAATGGAGAAAATTTCCCCCATGCTACCATTGAAGTAAGAGACGAAAAAATATTGATATTTTCAACTGCGACCAATTTCAAGCATCTAAGTGAAAGTGACCAGTGGCAAAGTGACGCAACCTTCAAAGCATGCCCACAACCCTTCCAACAATTTTATTTGGTACATGGAACGATAAATAACAAACTCTTTCCACTTGTTTATGTTTTAATGGCCAAAAAAAATGAAGAAACGTACAGAATCGTGTTGAACAAAATCAAGAACACTGTACCAGATTCGAAACCCACAAACATAATCATGGATTTTGAATTAGCACAGATTAAGGCATTTTCTACAATATACACTGATTCTAGCATACAAGGGTGCTTTTTTCATTTTACTCAGTCCATATGGAAAAAACTGCAGAAACTTGGACTAAGTACAAAATACACAGACAACAGCACTTTCCAACATAACATTAAAAAAAACTATTCGGATTAACATTTGTGAAAGAAGATCAGGTTATAAATTTCTACGAACATTTAATAGAAAGTGACTATTTTAAAAATCATGAGGAAGAAAATTCAGACATGTTAGATTACATGGAGAACACATGGATTGGACAATTAACTAGGAATGGCACCAGAAGAAGGCCAAAATACATTATAACCTTATGGAATTGCTACAAAGCCTCATTGGAAGGGCGACCTAGAACAAACAATTCACTGGAAGGATGGCATAGCCGTATTAATAAAACTTTCAACACAAATAACCCCAATTTGTGGCATTTTTTGAAAGAATTACACAATGAACAATCGCATCAGGATTTTCGAATCTCACAAACGATTTCACTCGCAAACACAGAGTTAAAAAAGAAAAAATATAGAGACTATGAGCAGCGACTTGAGTAAATAGTACGTAATTTTAACCAAGATGACAAAGAGAACTACCTAGATTCAATAGCGTATAATTTAAAATGTTAACAATACTCACGTTTTTGAAGAATCACCGATCCACCATGACAAATCCAAGGAGTAACCATAAAAAACAGCAAAATCCAAGGAACCCAAAATCCAGAAGGCAATCCATGGAAAAATAACATCCAAAAGAAATCCACATCTGCGATCCATAACAGTGAAATCCAGCAAAGAAAAAAAGTTGAAAATCCAAGAAAGCCCAGGGAAAAAAAATCCACAATCCAACCTGAAAAAAAAGTCCATAGATCGGAAAAACCAATACGTCCATCGAATCCAGTAAAAAAAAAAAACCATTGCATCCATGAAATCCGGTGAAAATAAAAAAAAAAAACAAACGAAAACACGGAGACCCGAACGCGATGGAAACGCTGCAAGAATGAACTTTAAAAATGGTGCCTACGCATACGTAGACTTATGCAGCCTTACGTAGACATCAATAACATATATCAACAAAATGAACAATCTCATTTCTTATACAATAGCGCCATCTATTGGACAAAAAGTATACTAAATGTTCAACGTTAAAACTGTTACCAGTTTGCAATGTATTATTTATTAACATTTCATATTTAAAGTGTATATATATATATATATATATATATCTATCTCATGGTAAATACTATTAATGTTCAAAAATGCTTAATAAAACATGGTTAATACTAAATGTTCAAAAATGCTTAATAAAACATATAAATACATACATGGATGTGAAATTATTCGAAAAAAAATCGAAAAATATTTGAATTTTTGGTATTTCGACATTATTATTTTCGCATTAATATTTTCGACATTTTGACTTTCGAAAATATTGCATTCGAAAATATGACTGGACACCCTATTTAGGGTCTGGAAAGGCAGCCAAACAGATCTAACGGTGTCCAGTCATAATTTCGAAAACATAATGTCGAAAGTAAAAAAAGTCGAATCAAAAATGTCGAAAAAAAAAATGTCGAATTGTTTTTTTTCGATATTTTTTTTTGGGCTCTAGTTTCTGTGAAAAAAATAGGTAAAAATAAAAAAAGGGGGGGGTTGGGGGTGGAACCCCCCCATTTCGAAAAAAAAACGTCATTAAAAAAAATTCGAATTTATTTTTTCGACTTTTTTTTTTCGACTTTTTGACTTTCGAATATTTTGTATTCGAAATTATGTCTATGAACCAGATCTAACACCATATTTAATGGTCAATGACTATGGCATTTTGCACGCATGCAATTTTAGTCTTGCTTAAATTGATTTTCTTGACATTAGGGTCACTGTGACACCACATGGCCTTGATACCTCTACTTACAGGAAACCCATGGAAGTAAACTCCATCTTACGTGCCACAAGCTGTCGCAAAAAATCAGTAATATCCAAAATACCTAAAGGAGGATTTATCAGGCCAGATGTAACTGTTCACTTAAATCTTCTTTTGAGAATGAAAGTCGGACCATTTCTAACAGGTTCAAGGCCTGAGGTTACTCACCACCTCTTGTTATAGAGACAGCCCTCAACGCAGCATCCAAGACATGCAGACATAACCTTCTGACTCCTAAATTCAGAGCATCAGCTCTCGATCAAGCACAAATCAGGTTTATTACCCAATATAGTACAGACAGCCTCAAAATACAACGTATTCTGAAAAGAAACATTGGCACCTGCTACGCTTAGACGCAGATATTACCAAATGGATGGGGATTCCCCCACTGTTACATACAGAAAAGCACCATCACTTCCGAATCTATTATCCCCATCATTCATGTCCAATATCAAGCCAGAAACCAAAAATGGGTTATCCCCTGCAAGGGCTGTGGGTTTTCACAAGTGTTGTACATATACAGTGTGTCCTTATACTTATTCTACTTGTGTCATGGATTCCGATCAACATCAAATCAACAAGTTCATGAACTGCCACTCCAAATATGTTTTGTTCTGTATCATTTACGTTTGTAACAAATTTTACATCAGTAGCACCTTTTGGAGTGCTTCGCACAAGGATACGGGAACAATTCAGCATTCTCAGCAGTCAAGATCTAAAGCTTCCCTTCTCAAAGCACTGGCAGAAACGACATCAGCTGGCACACAAAGAAGACCCGTTTACCAGTCTCATGGCAGTCTCTTCGGGGGCGCGCGCTTAATACCGCAAACTGAAATTACACCAAACTGAGGCACGTCTAATTTGCAAATACAGAACCATGTTTGATGGACTCCACTCGGATCATGAACATGTCTTTTTGTGGTCTACCAGCAACAATTTGCTTATTTGGATTCTTGCAAACTTGCTTCCTTCTGTAAGACCACTCACAAAAATATGTATTTACGTTATTGTAATTACCAGCCCACAGATTTTTACAAACCATCCATGTCTCTAAAATGGTCAGTTGTATTACCATCCAGTATCTATTCAGGCTTCCCCACCCATTCCGTTTTCCATGTTACACATTTTTTGCAGTCATCTAATGAATTTGTTTATAATCATGTTCTCCATGAGCCATTTGCGCCAACCAACAGGAGTAAACTAATTCCAATGTAAACCACCCATCACTTGCAGAACTGGAGTTGCCAAGTTATTCTCAGCATTGGCTTGTTTTGATTTTTAGTTGTGTTCTAGGCTTAAAATCGAACATGCAACATCAACCAATTAATAACTGCAAGGTCATTACTTCAAAGCTATTCACTTGGCTGCCTTTCCGTCTTCCCTTTCATTTTTTGCAGCCACCTGTCAAATTCGTTTATGATGTCATCTTCGAGTTACTTGCACTAGCCAATGGTGACGCACTAATTTCGATTTAGGCAACTCATCACTTGCCCGGTTGGAGTTGCCAAGTCATTCGCAGCATTGGCTTGTTTTCAACTTTTAGTCCATCTCTAAGCTTGAAATTGCACATGCAACTTCAACCTGTTCTCTAGTATTTTTTCAAAACTATTTGACATTGTGTTCCTGTTAGGCAGAAACCTGTGCAGTTCCCTCTGGGACCACTGCAAAAAGTTTAAGTCTACAGGAGTTAGCAGTAAACCCAATTGGTAGCAGTCTGCACCACCCAGTTTTACCTGGTAGCTGTGGCTGAGCAGTCAGACTTCTCTCAAGAAGAGTTAGGCAGTTTACAGAGTATTCACAATAGGTCAAAAGAACACAGTAGAACAAGCAAACACTGACCAGAGCTGGGTGTGAAAGAGATATAATTATTTATTTTAAAAACACATCTAGTTAAACACACTGGCACTAATATCAAGCAGTTCAAAAACACGGTCACTAAAAGATATACACTCCCTTCAACGATTATTAGACAAGTCTTACGTAAAGCAACTCTTATTTCAGCGTTGAGCGCTTAACGAAGATGGCACTCTAATCAATTGGTTAAAAAGGGAGAGAAAGGCAGAGCAAAGATAGAAACAGATCCCAACACTTTCGGAACAACACAGTAGTAGAAGAAGGCAGGTTAAAATCGTAAAGTCAAAGTTCAAAAGGCCGGACCCGCTTTAAGAGGCTCTGGACGAAATGTGTCCAAGGTCACACGGTTGAAAGTGCACAAAAGTCTCGCAAAAGGTTCAGAAAGAGTTGGACCAAAAGAAAGGGACCAGTTAGATGGCCAAGGCGGCCAGCCCAGTCCAGAAGGTTAAGGGGTTATTGTTACCTTGTAGCAATCTTTAGAAAGGGAGGCCTGGCGGACACGGTACCTTTTAAAAATGGTGAGAACGCTCCAGCGGGGGCAGTTGTTCCTGGCAGCGGGTGCAAGTCGGTGCTTCGTCCGGGGGAAGAGAGGATCTCGTCATGGAGGAAAACAGGAGTCCGTTGCACTGCCAGGGAAGAAACCAGCCGCGGAGTTCTCAATTAAAAGCAGCGGTCCTTTTATTCGCGGTCCAGTGGTAAGTGGCTATTCGGTTGCCGGGGTGCTTGGCATGGGCAATTCGACCCCTAGACGTCCTGGGATGCAACAAAAAAAAAGTAAACTGGTTGTGCCCACCAGTCAAGGGAAGAAGACTCTCCAGCAGGGAGATCTCCTCTGTCGTTGGGAAGTGGTGAGTCGGTTCAGCAGGGCTCCACCGGTGGTGTCATCGTAGCAGGTCGGCTCAGCTTCTCCCTCTTCGGATTTTCAGGTCCTGTGGCGACTTCTGAAGTTCCAGTCCCCAAAGCCCTGCTTTTATGCAGAAAACCCCCATTCATTCAGCCTAGCTGTCAATCAAACATGCTAATTGGTGAGCGGGGTGGCTCACCACTTGGGCCAATCACACGAGTGCGACTTGAGTTGGCAAGGCAACTTAGTCCAGGGTGCCTAAACCCCCTCCCACACCCCCTGTGGTACCCAGACAGAGTGGCACCACTCTGGAGGGCTTCTGTGTAGAAGCACACCAAAAGTGGAACAAAGGGCTGGACCTTTGGTTTGGAGTTACAGAGGCGAACACAAACGCCATTTTAAAACAGAGTTCTGGCAGAAAATACCAACCGGTGAATTAATATTAAATAAATAAACCGGCGGTATGTTAGAGGCTATGTAAAAAAGTATTAGCCTCGAACAATGGGAAAATCCCATAGAGATATATTTGTGGTCGAATATATAAAAAGTAGTATCCACTGCCACCAGCCAAAACTCGACGAGGGGGGACGGGACAGTGCCCCCTCGAACAACAGACCCAGGGGCAATCTAATTGCCCCTACCAGTACATCCACAATATGATGGTTTGTACTGGTTCTGTTAGTAAATTTGGGACTAGTAAAGCCAATGGTGACTTTACATGCCCTGGGAGACAGTAGTCAGTCCCAGGGTATGGAGTCTATGATGGGGGGTCACGTAGGACACCCCTGTGTTACTGCACGGAGGGTGCTGTGTGACACACATAGTAAAAACACATGAGACCCTATGGGGTAAAAGACCCATAGCCCATAAAACACATTAACATTCAAAGGAACACCACAAATCATGTCCAAGAGTGGGAGAAAAAGATTCTCACTCTTGGCAGGAGAAAAAAACAAACTCCAGAAATCCAGCAAAGCTGCTGGGGGACTCACTAGGTTAGGAAATTCAGCCTAAACAGAGAATTCTCCCTAACAGTTCCCGGTTGGGGGCATTGGCCTCTTTTGATATAACATCTGTGTCATTATCGTCAAGTTCTGGACCTTCAATTAGGCTGTGACACATATAAAATATTGTGCATTTAAGTTTCAAGTACTGTTTTGTTTACCCCATACACAACTTACAAAGGGCGGCACCTCTATATAATTGGCTCGATACTACCATTCACTTCAATTACATTCCAAACAGTCATATGACCCTAATCACATGCCCGATTCTAGTAGCTTTTTAATTTCATGATTTTCGCCCAGGCATTTGCGAAACCTGTTACCTCATTGCAGGGCCAACAGGTCTCTGTATTCTGTTCAACCACGGGTAAAAGCAGGCTCCTTTGTCTCGTGTTCTTTCACATTGCATTTCTTTGTAGGATTCATGTTATCGCTGCACATAAGTCGCTATCGACGGCTTTTATTTTTTACTTCCTTAGTGTCTCTTTATTGTGCGCACCGAGCAGAGTGTCCAATGTGAACTATAGCAGAGCTGTCCGCTTTGTTCGGTAGCAGCCTTGCGCTACACGCCATACTATACTTTAGGATTGAGCGTAGGTACGTTTTTTGTTGAACCCAAATTCTTAATTATCAGGGCCCGCTCAGTTGCTCCCCTCTCTCAATTCTGACCCATTTGTTACCAGCACTATTATTTACCTTAAGTTGCCCTATTCATAGTCTCGGGAGGATAGCTCAGGTGCAACACGCTCGCCTTGGAAGCAAGACGAAGTGGAGCAAAGCAGGTTCGAATTCCCGGGTCTGCGCTTAGAAACCTCTGGGTATTGAGAGAGTTATAAATAACCAATTGCGGTTTTGCCTCAGTTGGTTCAAGGTGCATGGTTTTTTCAAGTTACATGGCGGGATCAGCTACTAACCCTTTAAAAAAAGGTGAATCTCAGATTGTCTTATCCCCCAACCCCTCTCTCAAGCTTACGATCCCCTGGTCAAATTGTATCATACAAATGGACAGATTAAAGAGTATATAATAAGTGTTGTCATTATTTTTTGGTTTGCTTCAACACTTGCTGTTTTATTTTAATTAACCTTATTTGTATCATTATATTTTTGTCCCTCCCCACCACCCTTTAATTTGTGTATGTTTTTCATATATTGGAATAATATCAATGTGTCAATTTTTGTTAATTGTGATTTATCTGCCTCTTTTTCCTGTTTTTCCTCTTGTTACATTTTGCCAATCATACTGGTGTGTAATTCGTGCTTTACACATTGGTTACTGTGATGTGGCCATTTGGTTCTCGCAAATTCGCCTGTTTTATTTGTTCATAGCCTTGAGAAAGACCTAGCGTTGGGTCGAAACACGTGTTGGCCTTTTTTCTTTGTTTTGTATATTGGTGGTTTATACAAAATCTGACTATTTTATCATTGAATTTATTGTGTCCATGCGCTTTATTTGGGGTTACATGTCTCTTTAATTCTATTGCACCTAACCTTCCGGGCCCAGGTTAACCAGCCAAAAACAAGCTGCAGCATTAATATGTATTATAATTACTTTAGGCCAGCGAATGTGAACGCATTTCTCTGTACCCGCCTCACTCTACAAATGTGCCAACATAAACCGGTATGCGGACAGTAGAACATGATATAGAAACATGCTATTGGAGGAAGTTTTAGGATGAAGGTGTGAGGGATATGTGCAGTGGGGCTGTCTTAGAGAGCTGGGGGAAATGAGAACAGGGAGATGTGGTGCTGTAGAATGTGATGCACGTGGTTATTCAGAAAGGAAGAAAGCTAAAAGGTTGGATTTACATAGAGAGAGAGTAGGAGTGCACGGAGAGGAAGAGCATTCAGAATAAGTGAGCAAGGAGAGGAAGAGAGCAGAAACGAGATGGAGTGCAAGGGGGACAATAGTTTGCAGGGAGGTGAACCAAGAATGACTTTAGGGAGTGAGGGGTAGAGTACGGAGTGAAATGGGCAGGATGGGGTAAGTGGCTCATTCATGTAAAGGCATTGCTATGTTTGTTAATCGCTGGCCCTAACCAGAAGTCGTGGAGTACCTTACAAGGTTCAAAAGTTCAAGAGGGGATTGTGTGTGTGTGTGTGTGTGTGTGTGTGTGTGTGTGTGTGTGTGTGTGTGTGTGTGTGTGTTTGTTTGTTTGTTTGTTTGTTTGTTTGTTTGTTTGTTTGTTTTATATAGATGTGTGGTAGGGTGTTCCAGTCCATGGATGCTCATCGGAGGAATGCTTCTTTTTGTATTTGTTTGCAAAGTGGAGTGTGTAGAAGATTCTGCGTGACTTTGAAGGGACCTGTTTTGAAGTCCAGTGAGGAGAGAGAGTGTTACAGTAGCCCAGCTTAGACTGTGCTCTGGAAGTTGGTTATATATACATCTAGCCAGTGCTAATGAAGTCAATACTAACAGACTGGTTAAATGATGTATATGGTTGGTTACAGACTGCTGACCTAGTGTGAAACACATTCCTTTAATGTTGGCATCTAGAGCAGGAAGACTATGCACTTTAAATCTTTTGGCCATCCCGTCTGCCTGATAATTATTCTCTGGCTCTTAGATATTACAATGTTCTAAAAAATAAAATGAATCCCATTATTCCTGCTGCATCTCTCATCTGTCACATTATATTTTAAAGTACTTCAAAGTCTTTTTAAATCTTAAATGACTAATGCACATCGCTACTGCTGAGAGCCAGGGCACATCGCTACTGCTGAGAGCCAGGGCACAGCCCTACTGCTGAGAGAATCTATCTGTTAAACATGGTGCCTGGGATAGTTAACATTGTGATATTAATCTTCATCTCCTTTTCTTTTTTATTTCAATAGGTGATTGGTGCCCCTAGAAATGCAACCACCTTGATTGTCAGTTTCTCTGGACTATATGCAGGCAAAGCAGCATTGCTATAATGTGCAACTTCCCAATGTCTTAGACGGATGCATGCCTAGGGTCCAGTTGCATTTTCAGAGTATTCAGTATCTGGGATTGAATACCTGATGGTTTATTGTCGGCATCCATCAAGACAGAGCTACAGCAAATATCACTATAACTTCAGGTTCAGTGGAAAGGGTATTCTTATCAAGTACCAGGCAAAATATACTGGCGAGAAACCTTGTTCCAATGTACACAATGTGGGACAAGTTGCCATCTTGAGAACATACCTATTTCCCACAAGAGAGCATAGGTGAAAACTATCATAAGTGCGAGGAATGCGGGAAAGGGTTTTCTCAGAAGGGACAGCTTATTCTACACCAGAGAATGCATACTGGCAAGAAACCTTATTGTTGCAATGAATGTGGGAAAAGATTCAGTCAGGAGGGAAGCCTTATTGCTCATCAGAGAACACATTCGGGTGGAAAACCTGATGAGTGCACTAAATGTGGGAATGGGGTTGTTGGTAAGGGAGATCTTACTATCAACCAGAGAACACATACAGGTGAGAAACTGCATGAGTGCATTGAATGTGGGAAAGGGTTGGTTCAGAAGGGTCATCTCATTGAAAGCCAGATAACATATACAGGTGAGAAACCTTATAAGTGCAATGAATGTGGCAAAAGGTGTGCTCGGAAACAACACCTTATTCGTCACCAGAGGACACATACAGGCGAGAGGCCTCATGAGTGCACCGAATGTGGGGAACGGTTTTCTTGGAAACATCACCTTATTCACCACCAGAGGACACATACAGGTGAGAAACCTCATGAGTGCACTGAATGTGGGAAAGGGTTTGCTCAGAAGGGAGTGCTTACTATGCACCAGAGAACACATACAGGTGAGAAACCTCATGAGTGCACCGAATGTGGCAAGAGGTATGCTCGAAAACAACACCTTATTCATCATCAGAGGACCCATACAGGCGAGAAACCTCATGAGTGCAATGAATGTGGGAAAAAGTTTGCTCAGAAACATCACCTTATTCTTCACCAGATGACACATACAGGTGAAAAACCTTATTGGTGCACAGAATGTGGGAAAGGGTTTGCTTGTAAGGGAAAGCTTACTTGCCATCAAAGAACACATACAGGTGAGAAACCTCATGTGTGCACTGAATGTGGGAAAGGGTTTGTTCAAAAGGGCCAGCTTACCTCCCACCAGCGAGTGCATACAGGTGAGAAACCATATGAATGCACTGAATGTGGGAAAGCGTTTGCTTACAGGGCCCAGCTTATTTGCCACCAGAAAATACATACAGGTGAGAAACCTTATTGGTGCGGTGAATGTGGTAAAATATTCAGTGAGGAGGGAGGTCTTATTGATCATAGGAGAACACATTCAGGTGTTACACCTTTCCAGTGCACTGAATGTGGGAAAGTGTTTGCTCAATTGGGATATCTGACGATCCACAAGAGGACACATACAGGTCAGAAACTTCATGAGTGCATTGAATGTGGGAAAAGGTTTGCTCAGAAGGGAGATCTTACTATCCACCAGAGAACACATAGAGATGAGAAACCTCATAAGTGCTTTGAATGTGGGAAAGGGTTTGGTCAGAAGAGACAGCTTATTGAACACCAAACAACACATACAGGTGAAAAACCTTATGAGTGCAACGAATGTGGCAAAAGGTGTGCTCGGAAACAACACCTTATTCGCCACCAGGGGACACATACAGGTGAGAAACCTCACACATGCACTGAATGTGGGAAAGGTTTTGTTCAGAAGGAAGGTCTTATTCGCCACCAAAGAATACATACAGGTGAAAAACCTTACGAGTGCACAGAATGTGGCAATAGGTTTTCTCGGAAAGATCACCTTATTCACCACAAGATGACTCATACCGGTGAGAAAACTCATGAGTGCACTGAATGTGGGAAATGGTTTGTTAGTGAGGGAAAACTTACTCACCATCTGAGAACACATGCATTGGTTGGCGGTAAAGGAGAGAATTGAGTTTAAAGTCCTCTGTCTGGTATTCAAGTGTATCAATAAGACAGCGCCAAGATACTTTGACAAAATTAAGGTGCATGTTCCAACTCGGCAGCTGCGCTCAGCGGATCAGAATCTGCTTCAGATACCATGCACTAGGTATGTGAGCAAAGGGCACCGTAGATTTGGAGTTTACGGTCCAAGAGTATGGAATATACTACCTAGAGAAAGCCATGAGATTAAAACCCTCCCGCCATTCCGTAGGGCCCTGAAGACTCACATGTTTTGTTAGAGACTTTGGATCTGAGCTGGTGAAAGTCAATCTCAAAATGATTGAAGTGGATTAAGGCAAAGTTGAACGGTTATAGAGATATCAGCACCCAATTTCGATTGAATTTGTCTGGTGCATGATATAAATCATTTCAAAATTCAAAATGGGTGCACTGAATGTGGGAAAGGATTTTTTCAGAAGGGCCAGCTTACTTTCTACCGGAGAGTGCATACAGGTGAGAAACCATGCGAGTGCACTGAATGTCGAAAGGGTTTGTTTGCAAGGGTCAGCGTATTCACCAGAGAATGCACACAGGTGAGGCACCATTAGAATGTACTGAATGTGGAAAATTATTCTGTACACAGGATGCTGTTATCTGCTGAGAGGAAACGCTTGTGGGGAAAACTACGGAATTTAAGAAGCTTTGTAGAGTAGGGAGTGCTTCTTCAATGGGACTTTGACATTGATATTGACCAACTCTGAAGACAAGATCTCCACAGCTGTACCAACGTTCCTTTGGCACACCATGACTGATTACAATTCTTTGAATCAATGCTGTCTAGAATAGATTGTAAAGGAATACGTACCATCTGTTTTAAGGTACCCATCATATGAAACAATTTGACTTTATGCAGATAAATGGACACTAGTATTTTTGAAAATTCCTAAAGACACGGTGGTTGTATCAATAACTATATGCTCTCGTTGGATATTTGGGCATCTCCCAACCCAATGCAGTATAACGTGGCCTCCCAGCACTGTAGTGGGTAATCACTTTGTAGTGGGAGGCAGAGGACATATAAAGATGAGAAACGACATCAGTGCAGCAAATGTGACAAATCGTTAATATCCACTTGAACCTCGCGATTGCCATTGATACCACTGACCAATAGATCCTAGTTGGTCTAATGTATGCCTATATTGGCGACACAGACTACTCAGTTTTTACAATTCTTGATTGCTTTATTTTAATTGTATTTTATATATCAAAGTTCCTGCTCACAGGATGCGGCAAGCCCCAGGTTTCTGCCTTAGCCCTGTCCTTAAAAATGTGTTCTGCCTGTAGCCAGGCTAATCTAGTCCTCCAGCTGCAAAATCTACTACCACAAAACTCACACCCTGGCATGCATCCTTAACCTCTCTCGCCGAGTTCAGTGAACATGCCATCTACATGGGTAAATTGGCTGTCAGTTCTCACTTGCCCCTCAAATGCATTGCTTGGTAACAGTGTATTTCCACCTTAAAGCTTTGCAGAATAGCCCTCTTCTACTTATCCTTCATGGTCTGATGTCAGTTGCTATTACCCTGATTTCTTCTGAGCTAGAGTACTGTGATGTCATATTTTATTGCCTGTCTCGCATATGTGAGACAACTCCGAGTGGCAGAGGAGCCATGTCACTCTTGTTCATTACAATCTGCACCGGCTTCCTGTGATCACTGTGATTGGGTTTCAGGTGCTTTGTCGAGATCATTGTGCCTTTTATGGTACATGACCCCCCTTTCTGCTTTCCATCCTGCCACCCTTGTCCTCCCTGTACCTTTTAGATGTAGTCCTCCCTCCAGAGGAGGATTCCCTGTTTCAGGAGGTATCCAGGTGGTGTTTCCTTTTTGGTTTTTGCTCCATGCGTGTGGAATGCCCCTTGACTGACACTGCGTGCCCACAGACCATGTGCTCTCCAGACACTTGATTAAACCCCATCTATTCTCATTTGTCTTTTATGGTACATGTCCCCCCTTTATGCTTTCCATCCTGCCACCCTTGTCCTCCCTGTACCTTTTAGATGTAGTCCTCCCTCCAGAGGAGGATTCCCTGTTTCAGTAGGTATCCAGGTGGTGTGTCCTTTTTGGTTTTAGCTCCATGCGTCTGGAATGCCCCTTGACTGACACTGTGTGCCATCACAGACGATGTGCTCTCCAGACACTTGATTAAACCCCATCTATTCTCATTTGTCTTTTATGGTACATGTCCCCCCTTTATGCTTTCCATCCTGCCACCCTTGTCCTCCCTGTACCTTTTAGATGTAGTCCTCCCTCCAGAGGAGGATTCCCTGTTTCAGTAGGTATCCAGGTGGTGTTTCCTTTTTGGTTTTAGCTCCATGCGTCTGGAATGCCCCTTGACTGACACTGCGTGCCATCACAGACGATGTGCTCTCCAGACACTTGATTAAACCCCATTTATTCTCATTTGCCTTTTTTAATTAAAAAAAGGAAACTGGTAATACCATCCTTACATAGAAGCTCTTAAAACCAGCCTTTTAAATAAGCAGTGTACTGGCTACATTTACTCCACAAGAATTGGCGAATACGCCATCATAAAAGTAGCAATACACTCAACTGTACAAATGCAAACACTGGACACACAGGTGCCGTCTTCCTGCTTTCACCCACATGGATAGTTCAGCTCCAGGATACCACCTTGGCAGTACCACTGCAAAGAGTTCTACAGGTATTATTGCCTGATCTGTTGAGAAACTGAAGTACAAATGCTTATTTGAGTTTACGTTAATTACTAGGTGCAAAATGTGTAAATTACAAATTTAAGATAGGGAGTATAATTTTTGAAACTTGACACAGCACATGTGAAAAGGCCAGTTTCAACAAAGGGAATACATGGAATATGAACTCCTTAAACCTACAATCTGCTATATTGATCCAGAAGTCAGAATTTCCATGCAATGTGTGCTTCCCTTGGAGCACCAGTCTAGCTGAACCCGGCAGTGCTTTTCTATTGGCAGCAAATTCGACAATGCTAGTCTCCACAGCATCCCCAAAAGAATACAACACTATTATCCATTTTTAATTCATTCATTAATTTTGTCATTTGTAGCACCTTTCACCATAGGTATGGTCACACCGCGCTATAGGTTGAACGCTCTCAGGGGAAACTGAAGCCCCAGGGTATTGTACATTCAAGGAGGTGTTAGAATGCGTGGGTGCATTGGAGAATGTATTAGTGTTAAGTCCCATGGTCTGGTTTAAAGGTGCAATTACATAATGGAGGGGGCCTGTTTTTTTTAATGTAAAGATTTGTAAAATGTTTAGCTACACTAGGACATGCTGCATACTTTGTGCGTTGCTTTTATCTGCTTGGGCATTTTGTTTTTAATCAATGTTATTTTAAATGTGTATTGATTGATTCATGTATTTTATACGTTGCAGAATAGAACAATATTTCGCAATATAAAAGCACAAGAAATGAGTTTGGTCTGAAGGGCATGGAGAGGATGCCAGATGTTTTTAATTAATTGATATAGAAATGTATTTTAAACGTTACTTTCTGTAAATAGGAAGAGCAAATGGAATAGCAATATTCCCTGAACTGTGAGTCCATACAACAAATGCACATTTGCAAATGAAATGGTGCCTTTCTGATTCCAATGAAAGTGTTGTAGCTGCAATGATATCATAGCTCTTCTCTCCAAGCAGGAATAATGGAGAAAAATGTTTACCTAATTAAATTGAACCTGGTTAAGCGGGCATGTGGCATTTAAATCTTACTCACAGGAGTTCATAAACTGATTGAAATGCTGATTAAAAGAATGTCAGCCAATATGTTAATTCTGTATCTATTTATTTATATTTTGTATTTATTTACAAAGCGATGGAGCCCGCAGGGATCAGAGCGCTAACAAAACATACATTACCAACAGAGAGAACATGGACAGTACACCATCAAAAACAGAAAAGCATGAAAGCCATTTACTCAGGATTTACTATCCAAAAAACTAGCCCGCTATAAGATTTAAATTCGACAAGCCCCTCGGCATGTATTTACAGTTACTAAGAAAGAAAAGGCAAGTTGCTGGCCCCACAGCCTACTAAAACAGTCGCTTTTTGTAAACATTCAAAATACATTGTTAGTAGTACCTCTGTTTTATATGTTAAATTTCTTTTTTTTCTGCCTTCTCTTTTTTTTTTTTGTAACTGCCTTGTGGAACAGAGGTGTATAATTTTCTTTAGTGGGAAGAAAATCCCCAAAACAACGTGTGAGGAAAAGAATAGAGATAGTTTTGCACATCCTAGAGAGCAGAGTGCTGGATGGGACATTCACTCTCACAACATGGAGTATTTGCTTTCCTGGCTGTGTTCCAGAAGTGCTTAGAATTCAACATGCGTACATCACTTGAGCTCTTGTCATTATTGCTCGCTTGAGTTCTGTAATCAAATGCAGATTTCCCTGCTATCTGGGTAGTGGGCTAACACTACCTTGGCGCAGCACGGGAACGCCATGTGCACCACATCGCAAGCTCTGCCCACACTTGCAGTGTTTTGCATCTAACCTGACGTTGAATGATGCAGTTGATAGAATATAATCTTGATATTTAATCCATTTGTGTCTATGTGTAGCAGGGCTGATTGTTGACACTGCTTGAGGATTTGCTCATTGTTTTAAGACGTGTACTAAGGCTACTCTTAAACACCCATGGATGTCCCAGGGTGGGTCGGTGGTAGGCTCCAGATACTTGCATGGATTTGCCAGCATTTTAGCGCTTTTTTTTTGTTTGTTTTTCTGTAAAACTGTGTTGCATTTTATTTCCATGGAGCAGATGAAATCCTCTACTTGATCACAGGAATATCTGATTCTCCTTAGACTGGCTCTCCAAATTGTTCCCATTTGTTCTGTCACTTCAATCGGTATGCAAATGTAGCAGGGAAGGGGCTGCCCATGCTTTGCTCTTGGTGGTGGCTGCCAGCACATGTAAGTAGCATGTCAGGGGCTGCCCATGATTTGCTCTTGGTGGTGGCTGCCAGGACATGTAAGCAATATAGCTCTGAGCAAAATCGAGTGAAAGCTCGGACTGTGACTGAAAAGACAGCAACTTGACTCATCAGGGATCAGTGTTGGCTAGTGTGCTGCAAAAGGAGCCGCAATCTTGGGGTATAGCTGGCTACTTTCATAGGGGAAGCCCTGGCACCAAGGAGATGATTGTACAGCAGTGGGGCATGGGACTGCCTGTTCCAAGAATGTACAAGTTACCACTGCCTCTCTCAGAAGCTCCCTGGTGCATGCCACATTGGCAATGGACTTAACTATTAACCAACAGAGTTCCTGCTAATGGTTTGGTGGTCTATGGTTGCACACTTGTACCTTCTCGCAGGATGTTGGAACACATCGATCGGTCTGGAAATGATGCAATGTATCAGTGACTGGTGGGATGCGTAATATACCCTTTACGCTCACTGTGTAAGCATGTGCCATGAGATTTAAAAGCAGAACTGCCCTTGCCACATTTCACTCCTTCACATCGTTGGCACTCGAGTTGTACGATGGCGCCATGATGGCTGTGGTTGTGTGTATTCATTTCAGCAGCCAGGCTGTTCTAGTTTGGAATATTTAAAACATGTTTGATTATAGAATTTGGTCTACCATGTTGTCATGTTTGTGGTTGTGTATTTGGGCTATTGGTCTGGTGCTACTGGACATAGTCTGTAGAAGCTGCTTCTATATATGTATCGTGGGATTTTTAAAACAAAAGTATTAGAATAATCTGAATGGAAAGCATAAAAATGAAATGTCTGTCAATTCATCCAGCATGGAAACACACAAGAACCTTTCACATGCTTATCACTCTCTGAAGTCAGCATGTTTTGGCTACACGTGTTGGCATGCTTACGACACCCACTTTGTTAAAAAGAGTACGTTTAGCTGTATTTGTTTATTAATACTGCTTAGTTCACAAAATATGCATAGGCTTACATCTAGTAGAAGCTGCAGAGTGTTACAGTTGTTGTTTTCGAAACTTGAAAAGGAACGTCGACAAGGTGTGACAGTAATACTATCCCTAGTGTGATGTCCACTGTACCCATGGTCCTTCACGTGTCGAGGTCCCTCAGATTGTGTTTTTCTGCCATCATTGTCGGATGCTAATAGTGTAGCTCCTTTCTGGCTAACGCCATTTATTTAAAAAGAAAATTAGAGCTAGGTACTCGTTCTGTCCTGTTATAGCTGTTCTTTGACAACAACTTTGACAACGATTTTGATGACAGACATAGGCTGATGCAGAACCTGCCCCGACGAACTTCCACAGGGCCTCGGAAGGCCACTCCAGTCCTCGGCCCACACAGTAGGGAGAGTGGGTGTGATGCATATCTTGCATAACTAAGAGAATGCATATTTCCCCATCTCCCCTTTCTAATCGCCAAGCTGCCCTTCCAATTAGACATGGAAAATACACCTATTAAATTTTGCCCAACTTGTAACAAAAAATTTCCCTGGAGGGACTTTCTTCTGTGGGATCACAATGAGGACCACTTTAAAGCATGCAAGCTTTTTAAGCCCAAAATCCTAAAGCACTTCAAGACCAAGTGTTGTGCCCGCCATGCAGGCTGTGGCTGCCATAGACATGGAGGGTGCTTCTAGCGACCGCAGCATCAGTGTGTTCAGTGACGGTGGCTAAAGGGAACCTTTGGATTCCCATGTGCAAGCCCCAACCCCACAAGACAGGCCGGTGGTGCTGTTACGGGGATAACACCCGGCAACACCAGCACAAACCAGTCACCCCACACAAAACACACAACCCAAGGCCATAAATCGACGACAACACCGACTACACAGCCGCACACGGCATCAAGGGGAAGGTCCACAAGTTCCCTGCCCTCTGGGCATTCGCCTTCACCTCACGACAGGCCACCAAAGTCAAGAGATAATTCTGATGTGGACGCAGTGTCCAAAAATACCGCCGGACGTCGAAAGACGGGCTCTGGCTCGTTCATTTGCCGAATAACAACAGTCGACACGTCGAAATCGTCAAAATCCCTGCAGACTTCGAAATTGTCTCATCTTGTTAAAAAATGTCCCAGGGACGCTCCGGAAAGGGCAGACTTCGAAACACCACATATCGAAGACTCACAAATCCCATAGGGAGAAGGAGACTGTTACCCGGGACAGGGGGAACTATATCTGAAGCTTTGAAGCACAAGAGGCAGCCCACACCTGAACTTCCTCCCACTCCTGCAACTCTCCCGCAACTATCCCAAGTTCGTCACAGTGGCCTGCTGAAGATGTAGACTGAGTACAGAGATGTATGTCCTTTATGGCAGATTTCTTTTCAAGAAAAACCCTCAAGCTCTAGAAAGCTTGCAGAACACGTGCCAGGTACGTTCACACCGAAATACGTGACGTATGATGAACAGTTAAACCAGCAGAGAGCCACAGCTGGGCTCTGCCCAGTGCCTATAAGAGTTACAGCACCTATTGAAGTACTGACACCTAAGAAAACCTGAACAGTAAGGTACCCATTGAGAAAGCCATATCTACAGGCGAGACAAGATGACATTTGTCAGAATAGAATACCCTAAGAAGCTAAGAAGATATTAAAGGAAGATGAATGGTGACATAAGAAATCGGACGGACGCACATATAGAAGATATAATGACCTGAGAATACTGACAGAGATGAAATACCATGGATAAGTGACATCTTGAGCCTAAGGTGAAGCAGTTGATGTCAAGATGCAGAAACATATGCCATATGCACAATGAAGGTATTAAGTTAGTTTAAACATGTACAGATGCAAGAAGCAAAGAAATTGTGCAGCTTGCTTATGCTTAGTAGTACAATAGATTGCGGCAAGCGCCAACTATACAGATATATACCTCAAAAGCACTTTATAGATGAGTGTAAATCCACTACGCACATGAGCAGAATTGAACAAAGGTTACTAAAGGTCTCAAGAGGAGAGTGCTGCAGCAAACAAATCGAGAATTAAGACGGCGAGAAACCCTGCTGAAGGTAACCATGCCAAGGTCGTGCTGGAATAGGCCAACAGTGGATAAAATTAAAGAGAAAAAGAACAGAGTCTCCTGTTCAGAAAGGTCAAGATAAGCCACAGATGGTAGAAGACTGGCAGAATTAAATCAAATACACGAAAATGTATTAAGAAGAGGCTTATCTCACGGTGTCTGAATCACGTGACAAGGCAGGCAGGAAGGGTTGAGACTTTCACACCTACGCATGGATCCCTGCCATACCCATAATCCTTAATTTTCTCAGACCAAGAGCAGACTCGAGGCCAAACTACAAAGAAGTAATTGACACATGACCACTGAGGTGATGAATGATTGTAACATAATTGGAGGGAAGCTGGGGTGCAGACTAACTCCCTGCACCTGGCTGGTTATTGTGCATGCTGCTAGGCGCAAGTGGAAAAGTATGAGTGGGGTTGATGCCAACACAATTGTAGTGGACCGTGTAATCTAGGGTCCTATAGCAAGTAGAACCAATGAGACGTACTTTTAGTGATGTTTTATAGTGGCCATTTTGAAGGAAGGGCTTAGTTGCCCCACCTGACATTGATTATCCAATCCCCTCTCCCCGTTACCACATACATTTATAGTACCTATGTTAAAGTTACCTTCCTATAACCAATCACGTTGCATTTTAGGTTTTTAAGATTGCGCGTCAGTGATGACGAGTTTTTTATATAAATACTGTGTTTTTTCTGAAATTAAGAGTTGAAGCGAGAAGGAAGATCGAGCGGTTGCTGATGTTCATTGAACTCCCTGTTTTTTGTACTTGTCATTAAACGGACTACCTTTGCCAAACTATTGAGTTTTCATAATTATTTGGTGCAAGAGTATGAATCTGCATCCCTATCTATTGTCGAGGGTGCTGCTACTCATCTTAAAGGGCTGTTTGGAGACCCCCAGTCTTATAGGCCGGCTGGGGTCCATCCAGTTCACTTGGTAACAGAGGATGGTTAAGATAAGATAAGACACCCATTGACCGTCGACATAAGTAACTTCGGGTCCTCTGCAATATCACAAGTCCTTTGCCATCCGGCTGAAAGAACGAGAAGCTACCTGTAGATAGTGGTTAGTTTAATTGAAAACCCTGCAGGTTATGTGTGAAGGGACCTTTGCTTTCCCCAAGGAAACCCCTTCCCACATCTACGAGCAGCTGATTGTACCAGCGGCACGGAAAGGCGGTAACAAAGGCAGTGGTCCCGAGCGTCCGGAGAGGAAAAACATGCTAACGGTGAGTGAAAAAGACTGAATGCTTTGGCAAAAAAGTTGCATGCCTTAAAACAAGTAAAGGGAAGGTAACGGAGGGAGATGGGACAAAAATAATGTCAGAATAAGAGTATAATGTACATAGAAGGGGAAAATATTGACTCAAGGGTGGCCAAGCAATATAGAGAGATACCGGGAGTGACCGAGATAAGAGTATATGCCCACATACCTAGGTTTTAAAGAGTGCTAGCAGAAGCCTTCATTTAAAATCCTGAACTGATAAGAGGACGTAGACGACCAGATCGATTAAAGACGATCTGAAAGAAATGGGCTTAAATTCCATGTCGGAATACAAATTAGGGGCAGGATGCATCTGAGGAAGCAGATGGCATGACATTTGTGTAGCCGGCTGGAGTCTGTCTGTTTTATGTGTTTTAGTAGATCTATGACGTCATAAGGTAAAAATCTTTTTTAAATAGCTTGAAAATTGCACGATTGTGATGATAAAATGTTGCATGGCATGGATTGATGGTTGTAGCTAACAAAAGTAAAAGTGAAATTATTGTTGGAAAAACGAGATTGGAGCTTGCGACGATTGGTGCTCACTCATATTGTTGATCTTATTTGTGAAACGTAAAGCATAACTAAGTGTTATATAGAGGAGAGGATAAACAGGTTAAGCATGGAAGACATTACCCCATTGATACACATGTGCAAACAGCTGCCGAAGAATGCCCCCAAGCTTAAACAGTATAGTGCAGAATGGCTTACGGGGACCGCAAACAAGATGTTTATGCCATGGCCACAAAGCGAATCGCTATCTAAAACAGTCCTGCAGCATATGACATATTTGCATGTCATGCATACTGGCAAAAAGTTAGACAAACGCCTAGCTAGTTTAGAGCTTTGGAAAATGTACCAAGAGGAAAAGTTGGAGGAGCCACCATTAGATTGGATACTGAATATATGCACAGAGTAGGGTAAAGGGCCTTCTGTGCCACCCGCCCCGTCTGTAACGAAAAGTGAAGCTAGTAAAGACGAAGGATTATAACCTTTGAGGGAACTTAAAGCAGCCACTGGATATAGAAACCCGGCATATGAGTCGCCTATGCAAAGTAGTGACGAAAGCCCAGAGAAAGATATATTTCCTCCAAAGTCCTGAAGGACAAGGAGAGACGCGAAAAGGAAAAAGGAGACCAAGCACAAGCAAGTACCTCTCTAGATATGGGAAGAGAGGGAAAGAGATGGAAAGGAGATGAGGATAGGACTGATGAGACTGCATTTGCACAGAACGAATGGATGGGAGGTCAGATTTTATTGAAGCTCGATGGTAAAGGCATTGAGGATATAAGACAAAGGGGAGAACAAGATGAATTAGAAAGGGAAGAGAAGGAAAAGGGAAACCGATTAAGAGACGAAGGGGCTAAGAAAAGATAGGCAGAAACGAGAGCAGTTATATCGTGATGAGCAGGTCAGAAAACAAGAAACGGCAGAAGATCAAAGAAAACGCGATCATAAGCAGAGAACAGCTGGTGATCAGGATAGAATAGAACAAAGGAGAATAGAAGAAGAACAAAAGATACGGGAGAAGAGAATAAAAAGACGAAGAGATGAGGAAATACGAAGGGCAAATGAACGAAGAGATGCGAAGAAGCAAGAAAAAGACAGGGTCAGAGAGAGGAAGCGTAGAGAGTTTGATGATGACATAGAACGTAAGCAAAGACAGAGATCACGGGATCCTGAATATCTGGAAAGAGAGGTTAAAAAACCCGATCCAGTAGTTGACTAGGAAGATATAGAAGAATTCTTCCCTGAGTACGATTCAGTACCAGGCCTGTCTAGGGTAAATATCGTAGATGACTTCAACACCAGAAGCATCAGAGAGACGAT
Organism: Ambystoma mexicanum; assembly: GCF_040938575.1. Lineage (NCBI taxonomy): Eukaryota > Metazoa > Chordata > Amphibia > Caudata > Ambystomatidae > Ambystoma > Ambystoma mexicanum. Next base: position 17,703,864 of record NC_090935.1, read on the forward strand.
CGATAGAATATATGATGAGATGGGGCTAGAAAAGGTACCCCAATGGAAAGGGGAGGATGAGCGTCTTGAGAACGCTCAGCTGTACGATACCGAGGATGCCTCCCGAAGTAACAGAAATAGAGAGCTGTCATTAGATAGGCTAACTCTAAATAGAAAGAGGAGGATGAGAGAACTTGCACGAGTTGGGCACAAAGAATATCTGATGCAGAAAGAGAAGATGAGAGAAGGCCGAAAAACGCTCCTCTAGGGGAAAGGGAATAAGATGGTTGGTTCTGGTAGGTCTGCACCCAAGACATCGAATTAGCCATACAATCAGATCGCCATGAAGGGGTATCATACGGTCAGATGGGGGTGTCTCCACCACCCTATGTGAGCAGATTAAGGACATTGCCAGGTAGACGGCGATGCTGGAATATTGCCCCTGCGGTAGACCGAAAAATGATGAGAGGAAAAGCAGTGTCATGCGTCACAATTACCTTTACTTGAAAAAGGAGGAACGAGGCCAAAATATATACCTTGGCCACACATGAATAGAGAGAACCTGAAAAATAAGCTCCCAATGTTGACATCGGGAGCTGGAAAATTAATACATGAGTTAGAAAAAAATTACGGGAGGGAAAACGTTAGCTATAGGGGATATTAAGGGTCTTTTATTCGCCATACTTGGTGATAGAGTTGACGATGTGTGGACACGTGCAGGCTACCCTGGGGTGACCACAGTTAATACTGCGCATGACGGAGTGCTGTTTAACAATTGCCGAACCGCGGTATGGAAATCGCTTCGAGTGCTATATCCAGACACTTCTGATATGGGAACTATAATGACACGTAAGATGAAGGAGTCAGATGATCCGTTGCTTTACATTCAGAATTTCCAAGACACCTGGGTATTGGAAAATCGTGAATCTTGGGGGAAATCTATACCCGTGTTTTACCATATATTATGCCAAGGGCTGCCAGAACAGGTACAGAAACAGCTCAAGAAATTGGTAGGGATTGAGGCTAAGCCATGGTCTGAAATACAGTTGACCATCGCGCACTATTGCAGATTGCTGCAAGAGAAGAATCACAAAAAGGATGCTGCAAGAAAAGGTGAAGAGGCTAAATTAGTGCAGAACAAATGATCAAAGTATGCCATTGAGGGGGCAATGATAACTAACACAGACGGATCAAATACACAGAAGATCAATAATCAAAGGCAGTTTGATCAAAGCAAAAACGGGCTTTACCCAAGGGGAAGAGGCTTTCGAGGAAGAGGATGACAGAGTTATCGGGGAGGTTTTCAAAACAATCAAGGAGGTTTTCAAAATATGCAAAGCAGAAACCAGGATATGCAAAATGGGCAAATAATCAGACCACCGCCAACATGTTGGACGTGTGGGATGACAGGGCATTTAGCACGCACGTGCAGGTCAAGGAATGGGTCAAAACAAGCAGTTCACAAGAGGAGCGATGGTGAATCCATCTGATTTCTCGCAGCAGGGTGGAAATGGGTTTGCACAGAATCACACAGTGCAGCAGAAAGCGTCGGGAGTACAGCAAAGCTGGCAACCACAGCAGAAGGTGACACATTTTCCACAGGGACAGTATGCACAGTCGCCAATGCAACTATTACAAACAACAGTCACAGGTCAGGTACTGAAGTCGGGAATAAGAGATGCCACGAGTGATGGGGAAATCCATTCACTCCGAATGGGACAAGATTATATATGGAATTGGACAGCTCACTGGGAGACCTGATGTGTTCTATCCTATCAGTGACACTGAACCCTCATGAGGAACCAAGGGTAGATGTCTGTATAGGGGATAAAGAATATTCTTTCTTAGTTGACACGGGTGCGACGCGCTTGTGTATACGTGAAGGCAAGTTTTCTTTGTCTGGCGATGCCATATATACTCAGGGCTTCACAGAAGCAACAAGTCGTGTTCCTTTTACGAAAGAATTTCCAGTTTCCATAGGAGAATGTGACATGAACGTGCCACTGCTATATTCAAGGCAGACATCAGTGAATATATTGGGACGAGACCTAATGACAAAGTTAAACATGACAATCTCGTTCACAGAAAAGGGCATAGTATGTTCAACTCCAGGAATGCATTATTTGAGCATGTGCAAAATGATTAGAGCATACTCAGGTCAAATGGCTATGAGAGCTATTCCATTGGAACCCAAAATATTCGCTTGTGGAGTGCGTATATGAATGTCATGGCTACCAGGCCTTGCAGACAAAACAATGAGAACCCCCAATGAGTTTCTGTTCAGGCCAAGAATACCAATGCATGAGGAAAGGGACGAGTGTTTCCCTTGACAATACAAGCAGCCATAGTGCGAGGAGAGATGGCTCTGCTTGATGGTTCTGATGATGAAGGCAGACAATGGTGCGCAGTAATCGCCATTAGGGAAGGTTACAGATTGACTGACGTCACGGATGACGATCTATTTGAAGAGCAAATAGGTGAAGATGAGATGACCTTTGAGGTTAATCTCATTTATTGGGTGCAAATTATCAAAAGAGAGGTGCCTCAGAGAATGATGCTGGCACAAAAACGTCCTGAATATTTTGATGACGACATGGCAAAGGTGCCTGTCTCAGTATGGACTACAGGCCCTTATGACGTAGGCTTACTGAAAAGAGTCGGAGAAGTGAAGATTAAATTCAAACCAGGAGCAATATTACCAATAGCACGACAATATCCCATGTCTAGGGAGGCAGATGAAGGGATTTTTAAGATAATTTCTGCCATGATGGAGCAGGACATCTCGGTGATGTCAGAGTCGTCATGAAATACTTCGGTTTATCTGATAAAAAAATAAAAGGGAGGGTCTTGGCGTTTAATCCACGATCTTCGCCTGATAAACCAGATAGTCGAGGCCGAGTTCCCTCTAGTCGCGACCCCGTCCACGATTCTATGTAATATACCTGTTGAAGTGAGGTATTTCACGGTGTTTGACTTGAAAAATGCAATTTTTCTCAATCCCATTGCACAAAGACTCACAAGATTTGACATTGTTCACGTTCAGACAAGTTCTTCGGAAAAGCACGAGGCTGCCTCAAGGTTATTGTGAGTCTCCTTCAATTTTCAACAGAGTCCTGCAGATGGACTTAATCAATATCACATTAGAGAGTGCTGTCTTGCAATACGTGGATGACATTCTAATTTGCAGCACAACAGAGGAAAAGTGCAGACACGATTCTACTCAGCTATTAACTATACTGGCTGAGAAAGGATATAAAGTTGACAAAGAGAAGTTACAGTATTGTCAACAAGAAGTGCTGTACATAGGCCAGCTGATCTCACATGAAGGAAAAAAGGTTACCCCTGAAAGAGCTGAAGCCATTTCGAAAACAGCCAAGTCACACACGATAAAACAAATGCAGAGTTTTCTAGGATTATGTAATTATGTCAGGGCATGGGTCTTTGACTACAGCTCTTATACCAGGCCCTTGTTACAAGCCTTAAAGGAAGCACAGGCAACGAAAGAAAAAATCGTGTGGACCGAGACCATGGAAGACGGGTTTGTTGAACTAAAAAAGGCCATTTGCACGGCACCAGTCTTAGGGATCCTCAAATATGCAGAGGAATTTTACCTGTTTTCACACACAAATGGCAGTGTTATGACAGCGGTACTCACACAGAAAACCATGCTGGGGTACAAGCCACTGGCATACTACAGTGGGAAACTAGACCCAGTGATGAGGGGTCACTTCCCGTGCGAACAAAGTTTGGCTGCTGCAGCGTTCGCCATAGAAAAGGCTACAACCATTGTGATGGGATGCCCAATGATGTTATTCGTGGAGCACGCATTGATTTGCCATTTTACGGAAATCAAAAGGCACATTGACATCTCAGAGAGCTTCTGCTTATGAAGTGGTCATATCAAATCCAACGATTAAAATAGTTTGATGCAAAATAGTGAACCTAGCTATGTTTATAGCAGAGCCATTCACTGAAGGAGAGCTAATACATGATTGCGCAAACTATGAAGAATTCTATGATGAGATTCCCAGAGTAAAAGAAAATGCATTGGCAGAATGAGAAATTGTCTTTGTTTATGGTTCTTCGAGGATCGATAAAAATGATGGACAGAGATATACAGGTGCGGCTGTGGTAAAGCACACGGCAAATGGGGAGTTTCGAGTAGTGCACAATTACACTCACATTATTCAGCACAAGCTGCAGAATTATTGGCGTTGATACTCGCACTCGAGAATCACGCAGACCAGGAAGTAACAGCGTACAGTGACTCTGCCTATGTGATGTCAACAGTAGATGCAGGCCTAGCGCGCTGGAAAAGGAGGGGCTTCCTCAGAGCGGACGGCATGCCAGTGCAGCACGCAGCCTTATTGGACAGGCTCATTAAGGCACTACAACTCCCAGTGGGCATAGCGGTCGTGAAATGCGCCGCCCAAACAAAAGGAACAGGTTTTTATCTCATGTGGAAATCAAGGAGCAGACACTGAAGCCAAGCGTGTGGCAACCAAAGACTAAATAATAATGAATGTGGAAATAACTGATGTGCATGAGAGAATGATTGTTGCACGAAGTGAGCCGGAAGGCTATAGCAATATGGCAAACACTCAGTTAATGGAGCTCTAAGGAGAAGCACCACAGGAAGAAAAGAACCTATGGAAGCAACAAGGGCGTTCTTTCAACCTCTCTGAGAGCTTGTGGCGACAAGAAAGCACTGGTAAACCGGTGATGCCTATAGCCTTATTGAAAATAGCACTGGAACAGTTACACTATCCGGCGCACATGACAAAGGAGAATCTAGCAGCAACCATTGCCGAAGACTGGTTCATACCGAACTTGTCAGAACACGTTGCATTCTTTATGGTAAACTGTATGATCTGTCAGCAGTTCACGGCTGGGCATACACTACGTGTGATTAGAGGAGTTATCCCAAGGCCTAATGGGCCTTTTCAGCACTTGCATATCGATTATGTCAATATGATTCAAGTATGTAACGGGTATAGGTATCTAATTGTTGTGGTGTGTCCATTCTCTAGATGGATAGAAGTAGGTCCATGTACACACCAACACTCTACCTGTGCGGCCAAATTCCTGGTGAGGGAGGTGTTTCCTAGATGGGGAGTGTGTGAAGTCATGAGGTCAGACAATGGTCCTCATTTTGTTAATGCAGTATTTGAACAGATTACAGATTAGCTTGTTGCTTGGTATCGAGCACAAGTTTTCTTCGGCGTATCATCCTCAAGGGAGTGGGATATGTGAGAAGCTCAATGGCTTATTAAAGGAAAGGATAGCCAAGTTGAAGCTTACTCTGAAGAAGGGATGGCTGCACTGTCTTCCACTGGCACTGTATGCACTCAGAAACCAGCCTGGTTCTGACCATCATCTCACACCGCACCAAGTCATGGTGGGCAGGAGGATGCACACGCCACTAACACCTCGAAATAGAGCTAGATGTGATGCTCAGCCAACAGGAGAAGTGTTCGGATCGGAAATGCAAAATTACTTAAATTGCATGACATCTTGTCTTACTGTAATTTTAGGACAGCTGCAGCGATGACATGAAGGATGTAAGGCAGTACAGAACACAGAAGGAGATGCTGCAACAGACCAAGTTCCAGAATTATTTGTTCCTCCAATATTTCCTGGGGACACGGTCCTGGTGAGAAGTGACACGAGAAAAAAGTGGGATGAGCCAATGTTCAACGGCCCCTTTAGAGTGGAGAACGTCACACCCTCTGCAGTGAAGCTACAGGGATGAATAGCTTGGATATTTCTGGGTGACATCAAGCCATACATCTGAGAAAACCCTCTGCCTGCACCCCCCAACGCGTCGAGACTACACTTATCGGGGAAGAACCACAGCATGTGCAGGCAAGATCCATGACGAAGGAAGGACGCATGACCAGCAAAGAAAAGACGAAGAACTTTTTGTGCAAGTTGTGGCTTAGTTTTGGACACTTCCTTTGAGCTAAATAAGGGAAAAAAAGGACATAAAAACACAGACACTCGGTGCATCCTAGTTGCCGGGTGAAGAAGAAGGATTGCGCATATAAACCACAAAATAGCTTGTTGACTTTGAACTTTGGACTGAGGCACACTGAAGCCTTGATAAGAAAAGAGATGCCAAATTTTGATCGAGGATACATCAATTGGAAGAGAATACAGTATCCTGATTCTTTTGACGCAGAATCCCTGTTTGGACTTACTTATGGTGTCACGCAATAGTGACCTCACCAAGGACATTCTGATCTATTTCGAGTTAGCATTGAGGTCATACCCGTCATTGGTGGGAAGGATCACAAGCATGACAGAGTTCCTTCAAGATCCTGAAAACGAAAAGACAATAAAGAGACTGCTCACAGTGATTGCAGAGCAGTTTCTTTTGCTCCCGGAATACAGCGAGGACAAGACAAATGTCCCTGTCACCAGAGAATAGCAGACTAGCCAATAATGTATTTTTTTGCTTGATTGAAGACTTTCCAGAACTTGTGGGAACGTCCTCATGTTCATCAGAGACCCAGCGAACAATACACATCTGAGTATGCTCCTGCATGGCATCGTAATGCAGGTCGAACTTTCTAGTCAGCATCAGAATCACAGGAGAAGAGTGTAAACATTCCTTCAGGGGACAGATCGTAAAGGTGTTGCAAAGGACTTCACTTTTGTTTATGCTGACAAAGAACCAACATGTCGTCTGGAGTAAAACAGATTAGAGGCATAGACTGGGAATTGGTTTACATCGAATATGCAAATTAGGTACTTGCTGAACTTCTTGCTTCATTTGGAACGTTTGTTAATGGAAAAAGAACTGTTTCCAGGGACAAGAGACAGTCTTTTATTCGGACGAAGAGAATAATCAGTCCAGCATTTGTGACCTGCAAGCAGAGGCAGCAGAATCCAGATAAAATAGCTATGTTTAGCATGTATGAAATAATTAGTTTGTTTCTTTAGATGATCGAGATGGGAAACCAGAACAGTAACCTTGTCCTCCCTCATGAGGAAAGAAATTCATATTGGCCCAGGCACAAATGCTGTAAATTAACGTATAGGTGTATCATCTACACATGCATTGTGTTCATTATCCTATTACTGTCATTGATGATTAGAACTGGATTTTGTTTATTGGTGCACAAAGTGTTCAGATTCCGTGCAGCCGCCTAATGATGTACACATGAAACCTACAAAGGTACCCAGACCTTACATAGTCGTTCCAGTTCCTAGAAAGAATGATAGTCACTGAACTTGAGATGGATGTGATGAACAATGACACACACGCGACACTTGTGATAACAAATGAATTGAAACGCCGGAGATAGGGTCGGCAAAGTAACTCCGAGAAGGGGTTGATGAAAGGTACAAGTACACAAATAATGAGTACATACACACCTGGTCTATTGTCAATGACTGCAGAATCACATTCCAGAAAATGGGGAGTTTTTGGACAGAGCTCAACAAGAAGCTTGTTACCAAGAGGTGTCACAAGACGCATGGAAAAGAAATTGTTACGGAGACAAAGGACTCTAGAGAATGAACGAACAGAGACCGCACCGACGTGCACGCCTGATCCAGTGATGAAAAGGTCGAGCTTAAGTCCTGACATACAATCAAGTGCTGAGATAATGACAGAATCAATATGGACGGTAATAAACAGAGCCAAAAAGAGACCGGAAGACAAGGAAAGACTTACCGGACTTCCTCCCACTCAAATGGTACAGATGAAAATGCAAGGCCCATTGATGGAGATACCTGAGAATCCTCCAGCAAGAAGAAGCTATACGGATGTGTGTAAGGAAGTGGTTATAGCAAACTACAGGAAGACCTTAAGAATTAGAAGAAGCACACAAGAAGACAATAACGAATTGAACGATTACCTGGACAGCACAGCACACTGGGGAAACAACATATGGTACCAACGTATGAAGGAAGTTGGAAGATGAACTGCGGAGGAAGAATGCTTTGTGTGTGCACTCCTATCCTACAGCATGGGGAAGTCAAAAATCTTCGTAGCTGTTGAAATGGATGTCAAGACAGCGCACTGCCTATCACATTTAGCAATGTGCATAACCAGAGGCCAGGAAGTGATGCTTCACTCAAATGGGCAACTGAAGCAACTGACCCAGATGAAGATGATTATGTCCAAGACATAAAGACGAGAAACAATGGCAAAACAAAGAACATTGTGATCAGATATGAGAAGCCTGGAGTTAAAGGAGCAGAGATCAGAAGAGAAACCAACAAAAAGCGGAACGTCAAAGGGAAATCTACAGAAGAAGCTCGAAGATGGAAAGACACAGGTCAAATGCAAATTTGGGGAACAGTGATTTGTCCAGAAAGATGGGAGAAAGGAGTAGTGATCTGCAGAGCAGGGATGATTATTGGATACTATAAAGAAACAATTGAAAATGCACAGATGATATGCAAACCATTATGGCCAAGACTTGCAAGACTGCCAACATGGGTCGAAGATGGAGGACGTACAGATAGTGCCATTGGAGAATTCCAAACTGTGCTTCAGAAACAATGGAAAATCAGAACTGTGGACGCATCTTTGATGCTACAGGAATGATGCACGGAACAGCAGTGATCATGGATCATTATTGGGTGTGTGGATCCAACGCATATATCAGATTGCCGAAGAATTGTGGTGGTATATATACAGTGGTAAATGTCCATGTTCCAGCGTTGGTGATTCCAAGAAGTGATCTGAATATTGACAGTTTCCAGCAGATGCTCACCTGAGGAAGAAGAGATCTGTGGAACTGATAACCAGAATGAAGAGAGAAAACTACTACTCTGCCAAATCAATAGAAGCCTTTGATGCAATTCCATGTGAACATAGGTTGTTCAGTTTAACATCATCAGTGTTCACGACAATCCTGATGCAAAGAATTCAGGTTGGAGCAAATACTAATTGGTTGCAGATAACCAGATGGGAGTTACTGCAGACCATCAACACAACCATAAAGGGATTAAATGCAATCAAAGAAGAGTTGAGAGCAATTCGACTAATGACACTCCAGAACAGATATGTCCTAGACATGATCACAGCTATGGATGGAGGTGTTTGTGCAAAAATCGGAGAATCATGTTGCTCATTTACACCGTCACACGATGACGAAAATGGAACCTTAACAGAAGCCATAGGTAGGCTGACAAAACTACAGAACCAGATGATATATGAAGTTGACGAAGTTGATGATGACAGTTGGTTTGGATTGCTGTTTTCATGAGTTCCACATTGGATGGCAGACGCATTCAAGTTCCTTGGAGCCCTGTTGGTGGTGATATTGCTTGGATTCTGTATAATCAAGCTAATAATCTTTCAGTGCCAGAAAACTGCAAAAAAGGCCATAGGGATGAAAATCATGATTGATGTCGAGTCAGGATGGAAGCCCAAAGACCTGATTTATGAAGAAATAAGAGACTTTGTGAAGGCCATCATATATGCACCAGAAGGAACAAAGTTCGATATCCTAAGAAACACAGGAAATATGTGGGAAAATGGATTTACTGTAATCCAGAGAATGTCAACTAATGACATGGAACAAAGATGAGCATGTAAGAACAGCAGGATGATTGAAGGGAGTCGTAAAGATATGGACCCCAAAGAAGCATTTTTTCAGACCTAGATGTCTAGAGCCAGAGGATGAAATACAAGTGAATGCCAGGAAAGAAGTGAGAGTGGTCGATGAATCGCCCAGAGGGGGAGTGAAGAGGAAGTGCCAAACATCATCCACACTCCAGCCACTCCCTTCGAAGTGCCAGGTACGTTCACACCAAAATATGAGGCGCATGATGAACAGATAAACCAGCAGAGGGCCGCAGCTGGACTCTGCCCAGTGCCTATAGGAGTACTGACACCTAAGAAAACCTGGACAGTAAGGTACCCATTGAGAAAGCCATATCTACAGGCAAGACAAAATGACATTTGTCAGAATGGAATACGCAAAGAAGCCAAGAAAATATTAAAGGAAGACGAATGGTGACGTCATAAGAAATCGGACGGACGCACATATAGAAGATATAATGACCTGAGAATACTGACAAAGAGACGAAATACCATAGATAACCTAACGTGAAGCAGTTGATGTCAAGATGCAGAAATGTATGCCATGTGCACGATGAAGATATTAAGTTAGTTTAAACGTGTACAGACGCAAGGAACCGCAAGAAGAAAAGAAATTATGAAGCTTGCTTATGCTTAGATAGGACAATAGATTGCGGCAATCGCTAACTATACAGATATATCCCTCAAAAGCACTTTAAAGATTAGTGTAAATCCACTACGCACATGAGCAAAATTGAACAAAGGTTACTAAAGGTCTCAAGAGGAGAGTGCTGCAGCAAACAAATTGAGAATTAAGACAGAGAGAAACCCAGCTGAAGGTAACCATGCCAAGAAGCCAAGGTCGTATCTGGCTGGAAGAGGCCAACAGTGGATACAATTAAAGAGAAAAAGAACAGAGTATCCTGTTCAGAAAAGTCAAGATAAGTCACAGATGGTAGAAGACTGGTAGAATTAAAAAAAAATACACGAAAATGCATGAAGAAGAGGCCGATTTCACTGTGTCTGAATCACGTGACAAGGCAGGCAGGAAGGGATAAGACTTTCACACCTACGCATGGATCTCTGCCATACCCATACTCCTTAATTTTCTCAGACCAAGAGCAGACTCAAGGCCAAACTACAAAGAAGTAATTGACACATGAGCACTGAGGTGATGAATGATTGTAACATAATTGGAGGGAAGCTGGGGTGCAGACTAACTCCCTGCACCTGGCTGGTTATTCTGCATGCTGCTAGGCGCAGGTGGAAACTATGACTGGGGTTTATGGAAACCCTATCATAGTGGACCGTGTAATCTAGGGTCCTACAGCGAGTAGAACCAATGAGACGTCGTACTTTTAGTGACGTTTATAGTGGCAATTTTGAAGGAAGGGCTTAGTTGCCCCACCAGACATTGATTATCCAATCCCCTCTCCCCGTTACCACATACAGTTATAGTACCTATGTTAAAGTTACCTTCCTATAACCGATCACAGTGCATGTTAGGTTTTTAAGATTGCACGTCAGTGATGACAAGTTTTTGATATAAATACTGTGTTTTTTCTGAAATTATGTGGAATTGAAAAGAGGAGGAAGATCGAGCGGTTGCTGATGTTCATTGTGCTTGTCATTAAATGGACTCCCTTTGCCAAACTATTGAGTTGTCATAATTATTTGGTGCAAGAGTACGAATCGGCATCCCCATCTATCTCGAGGGTGCTGCTACTCATCTTAAAGGGCTGTTTGGAGACCCCCAGTCTTATGGGCCGGCTGGGGTCTATCCAGTTCACACCCCTCATCAGGACCCAGACCAGTTTGATCTCTATGACCCCAACCAAATCATCCAGGAGACGGCAGCGTATACAGATTCTGTGGATCAGAAGGACGTAGAGGAGGTAGATCATTATTATGACGACGATGGAGGACGTTTATGTCTTACCATCTCCAGATCATGCAGACCCGCTGGTGGCTGACTCACTGGTAGATAATCAACTCCAATTCAATGATATGCTCCTAAAGGCAGCTGATCACTTCCAGGTTTAAACACAGGAAAGACAAGTCGACAAGGATTTTGTCAAAGACATATTGGGTGACAAGAAAGCAGCAACCCAATTTATTCCATTATTGCAATCCGTGCAGAGAAGAATAGAACCCTCTCTGGTAACCCCTAACCTAAAGCGGGCAGTAAACCCCTGCATAGAAAGAATGTTCTGTCCACGCCCTCTGAAACCCTCTACACCAGGGATCAATTGGTTGTTACCATGACAAGAAAAAGGGCGGGAACACCTCTCTCATCAAAGGCACCTCCCGATAAAGAAAGCAAAAAGATATACACTTTCGGCAGGAAAGTGGCCACCTCGGCAGAATATCGGGCAAGAATACAGAAGTATGGCAGTGACACAAATGTACACTTGATGTGAAACAAAACAAAGGGCCTGGCTTGGAAACACACTAAGCTAAAGGTCAACTGCAACTTTAAAATACAATCAATAAGGCTCACTAGAAATAGGATAATAAATCAATTACCTTGGTTAAAGGTTTGCAGCTGTGACTGGAAATCTAAAACTGGGTGTCGGGACAGACCAATACAAATCTGGAATTACTCTTATGTTCTGTCTTTGTTTTAGCAGCTAGTATGTGGCTGCTTCCAGTGAATCCTCAGGGCAATGTCGGTGGTTGGGCTTGTAGCCGAGTAGTGGGTCTGTGCCATTTGCCAATCCTTGTAATAATTGGTGCTTGGTTACCCAAAAAACCTGTAGCATACAGATTGAAATGTTACCCCATCGGGAAGACAACATTGGAACATTGGATAATAGAGAACATTTTGTTAGCTCTGCTGAGCACCAGGTAATAGCCCTACATTTGGAACAGTTGCGGGATGCGCAGGATAGCATCTCAAAGCTGGATATCCTTATCTGTAACATTTTGGGACCTTCGGCACCTCGCAATGGGAAGCATGACATTGGGAATCCTGGGACTGAGGAGTTCCTAGTTCCATATGGCAAGGGTATAAAAGCCGTGGCTTTTTTGATTTGTATTAAGTAATAAAATGATGCATGTAAATCCATCCCAGAAGGGATGGCCTGTTAATCGGACCACCCCCCTCCTTCGTGAGCTCCATGTCCTAGGCATAGGATACACCTGTGCCCTGTTGCATCAGTCTCCTGATCTTAAGCCCCTGCTCTCCAGTGACGCATTTCACGTTCAAAGGTCATAGTGGCAAAATCATTTCAGTGCAGAGGCTGCATTTATATATGCACCTCTGTCCAAAAACCACCTAAATACGACATTTACTGTCTTGGTGACAGTTGTAAACTTTAAGTATAAGCCATACCTGAGTTTACGGTATGGTGGGCAGCATTTCTCATAATTATTAAAAGCACCTGCGATTGGTATCATATATGTGTCAACACTGTGAGCCCTGCACAGGCTGTGTTTTTTCTCCCCAGGCGGGTTCGCTCTGCAGCACCCATCTGCATGTTGAGGTGCTACAGAATGCACTGACATTCACCGTGATCAAGGGATTACACCCATAGAAGATCAAATGTGTGAGAATGCATGCAAAGATTGTAGTGACCGCTAATATAGACATTACACGATTGACAGTGCTCAAACTTACCTGCTGACAGAGCTACCCTGATGCGATTCCCTCATCGCCTCCACTGGAAACTGTACCTCCACATCTGTGAATGGAGGGCCAGTCGCCGGCAGAGGACATGGGGACTAGGGAGGTGAAAGGGTGCAGGATGGACCTCTCATGGAGTGCAGTCACTGGATGAATCAGGATCACGGCAACAACATGGGACATGGTATGTCACCAGCCATAGTAACAAATCATGCATACTGCATATATGATCAAAAAGACTATGAACCCATTGTTACTTGCACATGTGGTCCTGTTGGAAGCAAGTCAAACATGGCAGATCACACTACTGTGCATGGCCGCATGTCCAGTACTCCACTGATCAATCCCTTGAGAGAGCAACAGCACATCGCTCAAGGTCGGAAAAGAAATCAAAACAATCCATCCCAGACAGGGGAGAAACAAAATATGCCTCCATCCCAGACAGGGGAGAAACAAAATATGCCTCCATCCTGGACAGGGGTATAAAGAAATCAGAACAATGTGTCAATCCCAGACAAGGGCATAATACAAAATAAATGGAGACCACCCCAGTCAGGTTCAAAGCAAGGGGGTGCGTGTCCATATCCACATGGGTGAACCACAAAAATCAACACCAAAACAAAACAACACCCTCCATGGGTTCATGGACATCACGTCAGAGTTGATTGAGGTGGTGTGGGTCTGCTGGGACCGCCATCCTGCAGTGGATCATCAGGTGGTTGTGGGGGTGGATCCAATCCATGCAGTGCCAAAGCCTGGTCTTCATTGGCTAGGGCCAGCTGTGACACGGATGCATGCACCAGCACTCCAAAGGTGGTGAGGTCACGATGCGCTTCTCCCCAAACGGCCATAGAGTCTGTATGTGCACTCACTCATGACTCCTCACATTGCTGGGACAGTGTCTGCCTCAAGGCATCCATCTCTTCGTGAAGCTGTGTCCTTGTGGCTCCCACACCATCTCTCCAGAACGCATATGTCCACCACATGTGCGGGCTTCCATCCAGACACCCATAGCAAGGAATGTGGATTGGGACAAGCACCCAGCCTTTCAGCACACCACACTGCATTGATATCAGTTTCGGGCAGGGCTGTCTCATTCTTTGTGTCACACACACTGAAACCAGACTCCCATAATATGAAATGCATATTGGTCACACACTCCATTCACTAAGGTCCCACCCTAAGGGTGTACCCCCAAAATACAGTCACTGGGAAGGCTACAGCCAGTCTGGCCTGGACTTCCCCACAATACCATATATGGTTCTTCCACCCAACAGCCAGTCAGGTGAAGGGACAGAGGCAGGGCTACCTAGGACTTTGGGAAAACAAGGTAACAGGTAATAGAAACCAAGAGGCCCCATGGGCCATCTTGCCTCCTATCAGGAAACCACTGATTTCCATGGCAGGGCCTGGGTATCCCAAAATGGAGGATACTCGGAGCTCCTGTCAAATTCAGCATGGCGCTGCCACCAGCCCATACCATGCTTTGTGGGCCACACACAGGTACCCAAAAACATACACTAGGGGTACGGGGTTGTACCCCCACCCATGGGTGCCATAAGGGTATCCCAAGGGTCTCTGTTTGCCACACCCAGAAAGAGGAAGAACTGCACTACCAGGAGTCCCATATGGACTCCTGTGCAGAAGACAACGCAGAACACTCATGATAATGGATTACAGGACAAGGAAATGTAGGCTCTGTCCCTCCAATGCATTTCCAGAATCACAGTCGCTCTCCCCCCCGCCAGACTGAGGTTAGGGTGGTCTTATCTCCCATGAGATTGACACCCTCATCCAGATGGTCAACATACCTTCTGGGAAGTTCATCTGGATTATCATGACTCTTCCATGGTCTATGCTGAGCAGTTTCGGGTTTTCACCCTTCATCTGCATATGCCACTTTAAGGGCTTATGGTTGGTTGGACCTTCAAGGTATACCCCGTAAGGAAACGGCCTAAAACGCTTAAGGCTCCAAACTATACTGAAACATTCCTTTTCTAGAGTAGCTCACCTAGGTTCTCTACATTTCAGTTGCCTACTGATGAATATGATAGGATGTTCCCTCCCTTTGTCATCTTACTGGGACAAGACAGCTCCAATTCCGGTGTCACAGGCATCAGTTTGAACAATAGGGTGTTTGCTGTTATCAGGCTCACACAACACAGGTGCCCTACACAGACTTTCCTTCAAGCCAAAAAAGGTCCTCTGGTAGTCTTCTGTGCAATTAACCTTCCTTGGTTGTTTGGGCGAAGTCAGAGCTGTCGGAGGGGCAGCTATGGTTCCATAATCCGCCATTAAGTTCCGGTAATACCCGGTAATACACAGTGAGGGCCAAAAAAGCTCTCACCTGGGTTTGAGTAGTGAGAGTCTCCAAGTCATGTACATCCTGTACTTTACTGGGGAGAGGTTGGATTCAACCCCCTCCTACCTCATGACCAAGGTAAGTAACTTTCCCATAAGCTATATTGGCACTTGTGGCCTTGATAGTGAGGTTAGCCCGTCGCAAGGCATGCAACACCCAATCCAAATGAATCCAATGCTCTTCCCAGGTGGAACTGTAGACCGCAATGTCATCTAGGTAGTTCACACAAAAGGCCTCCAGCCCGCTGAGTGCATGGTTGACTAATCTTTGGAAGGTGGCAGGTGTATTCTTCAACCCAAAAGGCATGACTCTGAACTGGTAGAGTCCCACAGGTATTGAGAACACAGTTTTCTCCTTGGCCTGGTCGGTTAGAGATATTTGCCAATAGCCTGAGGTAAGGTCAAAGGTGCTTACAAATTTGGCAGCACCTATGGTGTCCACGAGCTCATCAGCCCTGGGCAATGGGTACATTTTGGTGATGGCATTGACTCCTCGGTAGTCCACACAGAACCTCAAATCCTTAGTACCTGCTTGGGAACTTGCACTGGGGACATGGACCAAGGGACTGGACCAGGGACTGGTTGAGGGTTCAATTACACCCAGATCCAACATCTTGGCGACCTCAGCCTAGATGCGGTTCTTTACAGTATCTGACATCTGATAGCATCTGCTTTTGACAGGTACACTGTAACCAGTGTCAATTTCGTGCCTGCACCACAGGGTTAGGCGTGGTGTCAGTGAGAACAGAGAGGCATACTGCCAGAGCAAAGCTCTGCAGGCCCTCTGCTGCTCTGGTGTCAAATCTGGAGAGAAATGTGCTCCTTAGACTGAGAAATCCTGAGGGTTGCTATGCAGCAAATCAGGAGTAGTCTCGCTCTCATCCTCCTCTTGCTCTGAAGCTAGCAGAAGACATGAGACTTCTTCTCGCCTGTGGAAAGGCCTGAGCCTGTTAACGTGGAATACCTGAGGGGCTACCCCAGGGACTCCCATGTCAACCAGATAGTTGACTTTGACCATCTTGGAGATTATCCTGAAGGGTCAGTCCACTTATCTGCCAAAGCTCGAGTGTTGGTAGGCTCCATCACAAGGATCTCCTGCCCTTGAGTCCAATTCACTTGTGAGGCTTTAAGGTTATGTCAGTACTTACTTAACTCTTGGCTTGCCCTAAGATTCGCTGTTGCCTGGCCCATCATCTGTGCCATCCTCCTTCTGAGGCCTAACACATAGTCCCCCACTTGCTTGGCAGGACCTGGTTGAGTGGCTTCCAAACCTTCTCTGATTAAGTCAAGGGACCTCCCACAGGATTTCCAAAGAGAAGCTCAAAGGGGCTATAACGAACACCCTCTTGAGGCACTTCTCTATAGGGGAACAGAAGGCATGGTAGGAAGAGATCCAATTTCCTCCTTAGGTGCTCTTACAAAGCACCCGGTATGCCTTTGAGAATTGTATTAAACCTCTCATCCAGACCATTGGTCTGGGGATGGTAGGAGGTGGAGAACGTATAGGTTACTCTGCATTCCTTCCACATCGCTTGCATGTAAGTAGACATGAAGTTGGATCCTCTGTCAGAGACCACCACTTTAGGGAATCCAACCCTGATGAAAATGCCCAGGAGAGCCCTGGCAACCACCTTGGCAGTAATGGTCCAAAGGGGTATAGCCTCAGTGTACCTGGCGGCATGATAAACCAGGACCAGGATGAACCGGTGTCCACCTGATGGGGAAGGATCTAAGGGGGTGACAATGTCGATGCCAACCCTCTCAAATGGAGTGCCAACCACTGGCAAAGGCTACAGTGGGGCAATGACACTGCGTCCAGTCTTGCCAGACAATTGAGACAGGTCTGGCAGTGGGACTCCACTTCTACTCCCATTCGGGCCAGTGGAAATGTGCCAAGAGCCTTTGCTTAGTCTTCTTGGTCCCAAGATGACCAGCTAAGGGCACCTTATGCTCCAACTGCAACATGAAGGGCATGTAAACCTTGGGTACCACCAACCTCTTGAGGGCACCAGGTTCAGGCTTAGTGAGCCCAGTACAAAGGAGCTTACTTTCCCAATATATCTTGAAAGACCTAGGCATTTCCTCTTGTGCCTGGGTCTTTTTTCTTAGACACTCGAGAGAGTGGCACTCTCTCTGACCCTTACAGAAGTCTCCCCTTGATGGCCCCCCTTCAGCCAGCAGGCATGGAAGTTCAGGGTGATACTCTGGGTTGAGCACCTCTCCCGCATGAGGGCCTTCTGGCTCTTCTCACTCAGGAGTTGAGTTTCGGGTTACCACTGGACCCAGCCCATCCGGACCCTGAATCCCAGTGGGTGCTGTTGAAACAGCGGGAAGAGAAGGAGCCCCCTTCACAGAGGTGGCCTTCTTGCTCTTCTTTCTTGCCTTGGGTCTCCCCTTTGGCTTGGGTACCTGACTAGCAGTCAGACCCGTTGTGACCTGTGGTCTAGTGACTGCAGCAGCAGTCACGGTTAGTCCATCCGAGATCAACCCCAACTCCACTAGATCATTCCCCAACAAGATGTTGTCAGGTACATTGTCCTGAATCAGGACGGGAAGCTTTGCTGTCTTGTCGGCAATCATGATGGTGACTAGGGCTACAGGAGATAATTTGGGAGGCCCACCAGATAACCTAGTATTTCTCAGAGGAGCAACTACGCAGTCCTCTGGCATGAGCAGGGTCCTGTCCTCCGCTGTCATACTTAGCCCGGTGTCTTTCAAGCCAGTAGAAGGCTTGCCATTCAGGAGGACACTTCTCAAAAATCTGTGGGTGTTCTGTGGGATAGTAGCCAGTACTTCTGTATACGGGTTTTAGGCCAAAGGGACACTAGGCGAATCTCTGCAGGAGCATCAAATGTGATTCCTGTAGAGCAGGGGAGGACAGTGGCCTTCACCTCAGGCGTAGAGCAAGGGTAGATCAGGCTGGCAGCCTGGACTCCAAGGGCCTTACCTTTACACTTGGGGTCACCCTTCTTGTGGTCCAGAGCCCCACAGTCCCAACAAGTGCCAGGAATGCGACGTACAGTACTGGAGCCACTGGGAGCCTGCTTTGCAGCAGGAGGACCACTACTCTTACTCCCACCCCCATAAGACGTATCCCCACTAGATTGCTGGTTCTTAGGAGAGGAAGTTTTAGGTGTATTCGACTGTGATTGCTTTTGGGACTCCTCAGCCTTCTGAGAGGTCCCCTTTTCTTTGTCCTTGTCCTTCCCACTGGGTTCCTTATGGGACACCCGGTGGGAGACCCACTTGTCAGCCTGCCTGTCCAGCTTAAAGGGATCCAAAATGTTCTGGTCAGCAACATTCTGACGCAGCTCTGGTGAACAGGCTTCAGAAAAATGCTCAAAAAACAAAAGGTGGGACAATTCAACAAAGGTTTTCACCTTGTATCCATCAATCCATCTCATCATGTTCATATGTTCAGCACTCACCTAGTCAATCCAAGACACAATGGGCCTCATTACACGGACGGCGGTAGGGTTTTACCCGTACCGGTAAGGGTACCGGTAAAACCCTACCGCCTTACTACGAGGTCCCTTTGCGGGTCCTCCCTTAACGCCTGGTTTTTACAGGCGTTCAGTACGGGACCCGCAAAGGGACCTTGGCGCTAATTACGGTACCGCAATTTGCGGTACCGTAATTAGCACCTTCACCATTCCCATTGAGCCCTATGGGGCTGACTGGCAATGGTGAAGGGGCAATGGTGGATGCGGAATTAGCGGCCACACACACCTTGGAATATGGCGCTAATTCCGCCATCCACCAAGGCGGACCCGGTAAGGGACCGGCGGCAGCCATGGCGCTAATAGCACCATGGCTTACCGCCGTCCGTGTAATGAGGCCCAATCTCTCTTTTCTTATATGCCCTGAACCTTATAAGGTATTGGGTAGGTGCCTTGCCAAACTTGGCAATCAAAGCAGATTTCATGCACTCATACTGGCCCCTTTCACCCACACTCAACTTCAGAATACAGTCATAACCAGTCTGAGGTACTCAGCTTAACAAACACTTAGCCCAATCTCTTTTATCAACATCATGGATTCCACAAGCCATCTCAAATGCTTCCAGCCATTTCAGAATATCTGAACTCTGCACATAACATACACATTCACCAAATCTTTTAAAAATCTAGTGGCATGAGACCTGACACCCGCAACTGGTCTAGCTGAAGTCTCAACCTTAGCTTTCTCTAGCTGGAGTCTTTGATGTTCAGTGTCTCTATCCTTGAGTGCTACTTGTTGTGCCAGTTCCTCTTTTTTCAACTCAGATTCTGTTTCCAGCTTTTTGTATTGAAAAGCTAACTGTTCCCTTTGTAGCTCCAATTTTAAAAGATCAATCTTCAGGGCCTCATGAAGATCAGTGCAGGGTTTAGAGATAGAGGTGGCAGGGGAGGTGACAATCCCAGAAACAGTTTCAATAATAACACCACGGGTAGGGTCCTCAGTGGTTCCATCCCCCCTTCATCAAGAGCATCACAATCAGTCTGGTTGTTCACCAGTGCAGCTATCAGCTCATCCCCAGGCTTACCTTCAATGTCTAACTCCCTGGCTTCACAAGCACTCTAGAGAGCCTCTAAGCTCATCCAAGTCAATTTACCATTTGCAATAGATTCCATTGCTTGTAATGTAGTTATCTTGTACATAAATAAACCTCAGTTTAACAAAGTGTAGATATTTTGTAAGTGGCAAGGTTACACACTGATTCTTAAAACCATAAGCATCCATCCGCTGCCACCAGTGTAAAGACTGGAGGGGGGCTATCTGTACTCCTGCCCTCTATATGGCAGCGTAGAAGCACAGAGCACCCCAGCCAAGGTTCTCTATAGGGTAGTGTCATGTCTCCCGTTGCTCGCCCTATCAGGAATCACACGATCACACGCCCCGCACCACACCTACCCGCAAGAGCAGTCCCTGCACACAGAGGGAACCGGCAGTTCGCCCGGCGTGGGAGGACACCAGCCTGCAGCCCCGGCGTCTACCGTCCTTCGTTTCACTGGCAGTTGCCATGGAAGTGCACTCACGGCTGGCCACGCCCACGGAGACTCCCACAGCAACTCGAACATCCGGCGTCTCGTGACCACGTGATCACGTCACGCCTCGCACGTCCGTGGGACACATCATGTGACTGCCTAACGAGTTCAAAAGCATCCTGACAACACGGGTGCAGCGCTTCACAGCTGATCTCTTGAGGATTGTTTAGCGCTTCTGGTTTACCCTTTTTGATCACGGACCTTGCGACCTCGGACTGCTCAACGGACTTGTCTTGCCTGCTCCTTGGATTTCTGCCTCTTGGATCCCCGCCTTGTTTCCCCCAGCTCTTTGACCTTGGAACACTCTCTCGGACTGCCTTTGATCAACCCCTTTGAACCTTGAATCTTGGAACTTGTTTTCGACTTACTTTGCCTTGCTGGTCCATCACATCAGACCCAGGTGTGACACACCGACGAGCCGTGCAGAACGTCTCTTCTACCACCATCAGCAGACTGTTGTCCCCGCCACGCTTAGGGTACTGCCTACAGCACACTTGGGTACGCCTTGTTACTACTGATTGTTACCTGTACCATCCGCATTGCTCCTGTTTAACCCTCACCCATTGCCTTACAGTGGTCAGGGGGTCCTTCTGGCATTCCTGCTACCTGATTGACGGATCAACACACCTGTGGCCTCAAAGATTGCACAGGCAGTGTATCATTTCTGCCTGTGCGGTACTTGGGGACGGAGGTACATTAATCTGCACGACCATCAAGATCAGAACAGACTGTGAAGCCTTTCTGGTCGTCCAGATTATGGATACCTCTCCCGGGGACCCTGTGACCGCTCTAATGCAAGCGGTTGCGGCCCTTAGGACCGACATGGCCGCAGCCACAACAGCCATCCACCATAGACTCGATGCCCTGCAGAGTACACGTGCCCGTTTACCCGCAGATGCCGAGTTCGGCGAGCCCAACCCCCCAGCTCCGCCTCCACCTCTGCCCACAGCACCCACAGTCCCCACTCCAGTGGTCCTTCCAACCTCCTTTCCTCTTGCTGCCCCGAGCGCTATCAGGGGGATCCCAGGAAGTATCGCACCTTCCTCAACCAGTGCAAACTTCACTTCTTGTGTAGACCTCAGCTTTTTCCCGACTCCGTTACCAAGGCAGCTTTCCTTCTTTCTCACCTATCGGGTGTAGCGGCCATTTGGGTGAACCCATTATTAGAGAGCGATCACCCTGCCCTGTACAATTTCAACCTGCTAGTGACAGAGATGGCAAAGGTTTTTGACACCAGGTACAAGGCGCAATCTCGAGACCTGGAACTGCTTGATCTTACACAGGGAAAGCAAACACTGATTGATTACATCACCCGTTTCAACCAACTGGCTGCAGAGACCTCGTGGCCTGAAGAAAAGAAAGCCATAGTGTTCTATCGCGGCCTCTGTAGCCACATGAAAGACGCTCTTTCTGTGGTTCCGGCTCTTCCCTCCATCTTCTCTGAACTAGTGGACCTGGCTCTACAGGTGGACGCTCGTAGGTCCGAGCGTAGGGCGGAGACGGCTTTCTCCAACTAGGCACTCCCAGTCACACCCGTCTCTGCTCCGGAACCCATGCAAATCGGCGGGATCCGGAGTCCCATCACCCAGGCCGAGCGGGAGCGTCGGAGAACCGACAACGCCTGTTTTTACTGTGGTACACTAGGGCACTACGTTAAGGAATGTCCCCGCCGCCCGAAGAACAAAGCATCAGGTTTTCAGAAGGCTCGCCCCTAAGAATGGGGGTACGGGTGAGTCCTTCTCTGACCCCCACTGAATCAGTATTTGGTCCCATCAGACCGATTGCGGTCCAGGCCCAGCTGAAACCAACCAGAGATCTGGCACACTCAGTACAGATCGTGATCGACTCCGGGGCCACTGGCTGCTTCATCGATATCTCACTGGCTCACGACCTCAACCTACCCTTGATCAAGAAGAAGTATCCGGAGCTGGTACAAGCAGTCGATGGCACCTCCCTTGCCTCTGGTCCCATTGAGTATCAAACCGCTCCCATGTTAGTGGTGATTCAGGGCACGCACCAAGAGACGCTAACGTTCGATCTCATCACCACTCCGCAGTTTGGTATCATTCTGGGCATCCCATGGCTGAAACAGCACAACCCCTTGATTAACTGGGGCACTGGGCAGGTCACATTTGAATCCGAGGTCTGCCAGCACTTCTGTTTGATTGAGTCCACTACGTTTACATCCCCGGCCACCGTCCTTGGGGCCATGGCCTCCGCCAGCCTTGATGAGACAGACCCATCTGCAAACGTCCCACACACTGTGGGGGCCGTTATAGCGGGGATCCCCGCTGTCTATCATGGATTCCTAGAGGTGTTTGACAAAGTCACGGCAGAGGGCCTACCACCACATCGGCCCTATGATTGCCCCATTGATTTGGTTCCTGAGGCAACAATACCAAAGGGCAGGATATACTCCCTATCTCCATCGGAGGAGCTGGTACTCAAGGAATACATCCAACAAGCCCTACGCTTGGGTCACATACGACCCTCTTGCTCCCCGGCTGCCAGTCCGATCTTCTTCGTGCCCAAGAAGGAGGGTGACTTACGTCCCTGTATCAATTACAGACGGTTGACCGCCGTTACCGTTAAGAATCGGTATCCCTTACCCCTCATCTCCACGCTTCTGGACAGATTAACGCGGGCATCCATCTTCACTAAGTTGGACCTTCGGGGGGCATACAACCTGGTTCGTATGCATAGCGGAAACAAATGGAAGACGGCGTTTTGTACTCGACAAGGGCTGTTCGAGTACACTGTTATGCCTTTCGGTCTCTGCAATGCCCCTGCTATGTTTCAACGCTTTGTCAACGAAGTGTTCTGCGACGTCTTAGACGTTTTCATCGTGGCCTACCTAGACGACATATTGATATTCTCATCCTCACTGGAGGAACACATAGGCCATGTCACAGAAGTACTAACTCGACTAAGGAAACACTCCTTGTACGCCAAACCCGAGAAATGTGTGTTTCATACTAGAGAAGTGGAATTCCTAGGCTTTCTTATTACACCCGTAGGCCTATCCATGAACATGTCCAAAGTCCGTGCCATCACAGAATGGCCCGCCCCAACCAGCCTCAAAGAGCTGCAATCGTTTCTTGGTTTTGCCAACTTTTATCGGCGATTTATCGCTGGTTTCTCGTCCATTGTCTCTCCACTGACTGCTCTGACCAGTCCTCAGGTCCAGTTCTGTTGGACATCTGAACACCAGCGTTCTTTTGAGACACTCAAAGCCAGATTCACCACAGCCCCTGTACTACAGCATCCCGACCCCGAACTCCCGTTTGTTTTGGAAGCTGATGCCTCTTCCTTTGCATTAGGCGCAGTGCTCTCCCAACCTTGTCCCTCCACGGGTCGGCTGCACCCTGTAGCGTTTCACTCAAGAAAGTTCACACCTCCCGAGTCTCACACCGAAACCACAGTCACTGAGAAGGAGTTACTGGCCATTAAGGATGCACTACAGACCTGGCGACACCATCTCATTGGGGCCAAACACCAAACCGTGGTTTACACAGACCACAAAAACCTGCAAGACCTGGCCTCCCTTAAGTGCTTGAACAGCAGACAAGTGCGTTGGCACCTGTTTTTTGCCGCTTATGATTTCGTGGTAAAACACAGACCAGGGCTTTCACTTGGTAAGGCCGATGCCCTATCCCGTTCGCCCGGGGGGGATTCTTTGCCCCTATACCCGGACACACTTCTAAACAAAGGTCATGTCATATGCATGTGTACTCCTCCTCCCTCCATGCTAGCCCTCATCCGACAGTGGGTTTCACATCATCCACATGCACTAACGAATGGGATTTGGTACTCCAGGAAGGATTGCCATTCATACAAGATAGGCTGTTCCTCCCCACTAGCGACGTACGTAACCAAGCACTCGCTTGGTCCCACGACGCGGCCATCAATGGGCACCCCGGACAGCATCGCACCTTGGAATTACTGAAGCGGTGGTGTTGGTGGCCATCGATGGGGCGCGACGTTCAACATAATGTAAACACCTGCTCCATCTGTGCACAGTGCAAAACACGCAGGGGTCATCCCGTGGGTCTCCTTCAGCCCCTACCTATTCCTCCCAGACCATGGCATACGGTTTCTATGGACCTCATTACAGATTTGCCTCGCAGACAAGGGTACGACTCCATCTGGGTGGTCGTCAATTCCTACACAAAGATGGCCTGTTTCGTTCCATGTCACGGGATACCCTCAGCCCCCGCTCTGGCCCAACTATTCTTCAAATCGATCTTCTGTCTCTTTGGTCTTCCGCAGGTCATTGTATCCGACTGCGGCTCGCAGTTTACATCTCGTTTTTGGCAGGCTCTTACCAATATCCTTGGCATTGATGCCCGCTTCTCCTCAGCCTACCACCCGGAGAGCGATGGCCAAGCTGAGAGGGTGAACCAGGCCCTCGAACATTACCTGTGCTGCCTAACCCTTCAATATCAGGATACATGGTTGAACCTGCTCCATTTGGCCGAATTCGCGTACAACAATGCCTGGCATTCCTCCACTGGTTTCTCTCCTTTCTATTCACTCTATGGGCAACACCCTCGTTCTCTCCCCCTCCCCGATTTTGCTACCTCATCCACTCCCGCCGCCAGTCTCTGTGCTCGTGATCTGCACTCGATCCATGCCCAGACACTGATCCATTTGCGGGAAGCCCAGACCTCTATGAAAACCAAAGCCGACAGGAAACGGGTAGCAGCCCCTGACTATCGGGTAGGGGAGCGTGTTTGGTTATCGACTCATCATTTGCGGATCCCTGGTTGCCGTAAACTGCTGCCCCGATTTGTCGGTCCCTACAGGATTACCCATGTTCTGAATCTGGTGGCCTTACGGCTCTCTGTTCCCTCTGTGAAAACATAAAAATAATATGAGGCCGGGAAGCCCAAAAAGAAACACACCAACACAGGTTACAAAGAACATACAAGTGCTTTATTTAAAAGCTACAACAGTTACCAAAGTCAATTGACAAACGGATAGCTATTCGGCTCTCAGAATAACGTAACGAACTTCAACGAAGGTTCGATGCATTAGTAAGAGAGAACGTACATTGGAATACTTGGGCTCTTTATACTTTTTATTCAGCCCTTGGCCAACCCCTTCGCGGGTTAACCATTCTAGGGATCGGGCCTATGGGTTCCTAACCAGGTCAATCCTATAATATATGCATCTTGATTAGTTTCGCTGATATAGTTGTACATTTACACATAGGTCAACAATAGGACAAGGTCTCAGTTCGCGACCCCGACAAGTGGCCTGCAGGCATATTAATTATTCGTGTGTACGGAGGTCACTTCGGCCAGAGTCTTACTCAAAATGTCATTCGGCCTCCATTTTGATGTTCAGGGTGACTTCCACATTACAAGAGAACCTAAAATGGCGGCTTAATCCAAGATGGCCACTTACATTACTTTCTCTAAGGTCAAAACCTTGCCACGGAGTTTGTTCGCATATGATGTTTAGACAACTTGGCGTAGGCCAATACACATACAATTGCTGCGATAGGAGGCATAATATTGTTTCAATTCCGACAAACCCTCCTTTTGGCCTATGCCAAGTGCTAATATCATTTCTAATTCTTCTGTAAATAACTCCATGCATTGTCGTTCATACATCCTGAATCATTATCTGTAATGTCTATAGTCATTAGGTCGTTCATCAGAACCTCTTGTAACACAAACTCTTTAGATGCTGTGTCCGGGGCATACATTTTGTGCCCTACTGTGCTCACCGCTTGAGCACAACATCCCCCTAGCATTGCACATATACTAGGTAGACATTGGAAACAGCAACAAAGGAATAGCAGGATTCCCAAAATAACCAGGATAACAGAAAGCACCTTCCAACCCCAGGATCGTAGGGAATCCCAGAACCAGGCGCTAATATTCCAATCTCCCACAGGAACATGCACCTCAGAACTAAGGATGTGTAAGTTTCGAGTGAAATCGTTTTTCAATGTGTAAAGCTGTGCATATCTGCAAAATTACTGCTGCAACAAAATGAGGACCATTGTCCGACCAAATTACCCTTGGAAGCCCAAATCGTGGAAAGAATTATTTTACCATAGTCTTTGCAGTGGTCATGGCAGTAGCATCTTTAACGGGGAAAGCCTCGACCCATTTACTAAAAGCACAAATAATTACAAGAACATATTTTAGATTGTTACACCGTTCCATCTCAATAAAATCAAAGTGAATGACCTTGAAGGGAACAGAAGGGGGCCCAAAGCTTCCCCTTGGAGTTACTGTTCCCTTCCCCACATTGTGCTGTAAGCAAATCATACAATTCTGATCATG
Organism: Ambystoma mexicanum; assembly: GCF_040938575.1. Taxonomy (NCBI): domain Eukaryota; kingdom Metazoa; phylum Chordata; class Amphibia; order Caudata; family Ambystomatidae; genus Ambystoma; species Ambystoma mexicanum. The sequence goes on from NC_090935.1 coordinate 17,730,696, forward strand.
GCGCTGTGCAATCTTCGAAATTTTATCATTTACCCATACTTGTTCTAATATTTTCGTGATCTGCTGGGCACACACATGCGTAGGACCGTGTGCCATCGTAGCCATTGCCAGCACATATGAATCAGGGAGCAACCATTTTCCTTCAGATGTATCCACCCAACACCCATCGTCATCCAGTTTCTCCATTCCTTCGGCCCACTTTTTAGATTCTTCTACTGTGGCATCAGTTTGGATATCTCACACAGACCCAATACCCTCATCCATTACATAGGCATCTTTTGTTTCCCTTAGAGCATACATGTCTGCGCTAAGGTCTGTAGCCATTTGCCTGGCTATCTGGTCAGCAAAAGCGTTCCCTTTTCCCACATCATCTATGACCTTACGATGTGCTGCACATTTCATGATCGCTAACTGCCTAGGGAGTGAGAGTGCCGAGAGCAATTGCACTATCAGGGGACCATGCTGGATCTTGGTCCCATGTGAGGTTAGGAACCCTCTTTCCGACCAGAGCTTCCCAAAGTTGTGAGCCACCCCAAAGGCGTACTGGCTATCAGTATATATGTTTACTGTATGCCCTTCCGAGAGTTCACAAGCTCGGGTCAACTCTATAATCTCTGCGGCCTGCGCGGAGTTATGCGGAATTCTCTTAGTTTCAACAACCGTACTCAACGTAGTAACTGCATAGGCAGCTGTAGATGTACCATCTGGGAGTTTGAACAGGAGCCATCACAAAACAGCTCCCCTTCTGCATTACCTAAAGGAGTATCTATAAGATCTATACTGCCCTTCGTTTCCTGTTCAGTGGTATACAGGCAGTCATGTAATTCTTCATCACCGCAAACAGTATTTTGCGGGAAAGGTAGAAGTTCAGCCGGATTAAGAACACAACACCTCTTAATTTGAATGTGAGGGGCAAACAGAATTAATTCATACCTTGTCAACCGTGCAGAAGTGAGGTGTTGCGTTTGGGTTTTATTCAATAGGACATCTACAGAGTGAGGTACCATTAGGGTTAAATCATGGCCTAGGACCATTCCCTCACTCTGTTTTACAGACGTGGCAGCAGCAGCGACAGCTCGCAAACATCTTGGCAAAGCGCATGCGACAGGATCAAGGGCGGAGGAGTAATAGCCTCACGGCCTATTCTTCCCTCCGTGTTCCTGTGTTAACACAGCCAAAGCACATCCATCGCATTCATGCACAAACAACACAAAGGCCTTGTCATAATTTGGAGTACCCAGAACCGGTGCAGAGAAGCTCAAATGATCGTTGTTGTTCCGATTTTCATGGCAGCGGCAGAGAAATGCCCTTCTTCGTCAAAGCCAACATCGGTTTTATCACTAGTGAAAAGTTTGGGATCCACAACCTACAGTAAGAAGCCATACCTATTAAGGCCCTGACTTCCTTCTGTGTATTTGGAACAGACATGCCAGAAATGTGTTCTATTCTTTCAGGTGTCAATCTTCTCCCCTCCTTTGACAGGAGGTAGCCTAAATAGGCGACCTCCTGACAACAATATTGAAATTTTTTGAGCAAAGCTTTATGACCGTTTTCGGCCAGATGAATAAGTAACAATACAGTGCCCTCTTTACAAGCACTTTCAGAATCTGCAGCCAAAAGCAAATCATCGACATACTGAAGTAGTGTACAAGTAGATGGCAATACAAGGGTGTCAAGCTGCTCTTTCAAAGCTCTACTTTAAATGCTTGGACTTTCAGTATACCCTTGAGGTGCCCGAGTAAATGTAAATGAACGTCCTCCCAAGGTGAACGCGAACAAATATCTACTCTCCTTGTGTATAGGAATGCTAAAAAAAAGCATTCTTTAGATCCACAACACTAAAATACGTAGCTGTAGCAGGGATCATTGTTAGTATCGTTGTTACATCAGGCACAATTGGAAATTGTGGGGCGACAACTTTGTTAATAGCACGAAGATCAATTATAAAACGGTATGGGATTGCATTGTCGCCTTTCTTGTATACAGGCAAAATTGGGCTGTTACATAAACTACCTGCAATCTCTTCAATCACCCCTCAATGCACAAATTCAGAGACAATGCTCTTCAAAGCACGCTCGCCCACAACTGATATTTTATATTGCGGAATGCGTGGTAGTTTAACTCCATGTTTCAAAATTATCCTAACGGGCTCAATCTGTAGTACCCCGACATCATTGTCGTCAACCGCCCATAAACATTCCGGAACAACACTAAACTCAGGAGGCAATGGTCGAGTCAAAAACAGAGAATTGGGAAGTTGCTGTGGTGAAACCGTCAGTCGTACTCCATCAGAGGAACAATGAATTACTGCATTCAATTTTTTCAACAGATTAAACCCCAGCAAATTCTCTCCACAGTTTGAAGTCAGAAGGAAGGGACAATGGTCCGTAAAGGGACCCAAAGAAACAGACACCGGTGCAGAAACCGGACAAACAATTGGTATACCAGAAAACCCTACAGAAACATTTGTTTGCCCTGACAGTGGAATGTTTGGAACCCAAGAATGATCAATGGAGCACTTCTGTGCTCCAGTGTCTATCAAAAACTGATGTTTCCTATTCCCCACTAACAATTCAACGTAGGGACCTTTCTGATTAACGGGAAAAGGTGAAGGTTCCAAACCCTGCTTCAGGCAGTCCTAACGAAACAAAATGTTATCGGAAGGAAGCTCTTCAGAAAGGTAGGCAGCAGAAGGGTAATCAAATATGTTTCTTGCGTCCACACTCGAAGTCTGATTTTCTCGTGAAAAAGGTTGCTGAGGATCTTGGGAAAACTGACCTCTATCAGGGCCCCCTGCTCCAGGGCGACCTCTAGGTCGTCTACCCATACTCCCAAACGCATTGTTTGACCTTTGTCGAAGGACGGGGCACTGTGCTCGCCAATGACCTTCCTGGCGGCAATAGGCACATTGATTAACATTCACAGGACCCAAAGGAGCGTTTCCTTTTGAGACATACTGACCTCTGATCTGTGACGTACCTCCTCTGGGATTTCTAACAATTTGTTGTAACAATACTTTTGACTTCAAATATCCTTTCCTCTTCTCTATTTTCTCTTTTTCATTATTCACACGGTTCCCATAATACTGAGCCATGTGCAAAACTTCAGATTGGGATTTTGCCTGCCAAGCGCTCTCAGAGGACATAATCTGTGACTGGATGTCGAGCAACAACAGACGTACAAATTTGTCCACAAACAACCTTTTCCCAGACTCTGTGCCCAGGTCCTGTCCACTGAAATCAGAGAATACCTGTTCGAATTTATTAAAGAACTCGGTGGCACCTTCAGTTTTTCCTTGAACACAGGCCGTAAGCTTGTCCCAAATAATTCTTTTTTCAGGAATTATGGTTTTCAATTTTGCGACAATTCTATCAGGCAAAGTAAGTATTACCTGAGGTGGTTTCTCACCAGCTGGTCTTTCCCCATCAAACCTAGTCATGTTAGCCCACGTATCTCCCAACCCTGGCACATCGTCTATTGTTCGAACCTGCTTCCATAAATCTACGGGCAGGAGTACAGGGAATAGTAAGTCAATGTCACTTAAGGTGAACACTGAGGACTGTAAAACGGACTCTATCTCTTTGTAGAATCCTGTCGGGTTTTTCCTAATATCGGGAATTGATTGTCTAATAGTGTTCACTTCCTGTCGTGAAAACGGGACATGAACAAATTGCGATACATAGTGTGCAGGGATGTCCACAGCGGGTGCACCAGTCCCAGCGTTAGCGGGAATCTCAACCTTAGGGACAAATGTCGGAGGAACCTCTCTCATAGGCAACTGGGATATAGGTAACTCCGACCGCTTACTAAGCAACAGAGCCAGGTCGAGCGCTAAGGCAGTCGAAGAAGTGTCGGGCGAAAAAACCCTTTTACAAATTCTCAATAACTCTATAGGACAACTAACCTTCTTCCTTACACATTCTTCCTGCAGGTACTGTACCATTACCTGAATCAACCTTCTTCTGCATTTCTACTGTATACTGACTATACGTATCATATACTTCATCTGGCGGTATCGATGAATCCGAGATCCATCGAATCGCATCTTTAGTACAAATTCGTACTTCCTCAGGTGCCGATCTACGACACGGAAGGAACCGTTTCTGCACATACATACTGTCGTCTTCATCATCCTCATCTCGTGATTTCTCAAAGTCCCTCCTATACTCAAACAATCTCTCAACATGACCATGTACTTTCTCCTCCGTGTCCCTCGAAAGTGCTAAAGTATTTAGATCCCTCACCCCTTGTGGGGGATCCGAATTTTGTAATCTATCCCACATTACACATAAATGAGTCCCCAAACCTTCGATAAAAACATTTTTCTCGGGAAAATTGTCCATATTTGATAATGTGGAAAAAACATTAACTTGATCACCTTTCTCCATACAGTGCTTAGCCCATGCAAATAATTCCTGTTTCTTGCCTGCAGAAACAGTATTTCGAGTGACAATCTTCGACCCTGCACCCCGATCAACTTCAGTCAATACAGAACCACTCGGAAGCAGAGGTGCAGGCAGATTCAATGGAGGCGCAAGGATCGGCGTAAGAGGAAGGGGTGGTGCAATTGGCGGAGGAACAACAATTAAAGGAATAGGAACAATAGGTTGCACAGGGGGAACAGGAATAACAGCAGGAACAACAGCAGGAATAGGCAGAGCACCCGGGAGAGGATCATACGGAGGTGGCGCAGAGGCACCAGGCCTGCGTTCTTTCAACAATTTTTCAATAAATTCTTCAGAAACATGGAAATCTTTAGAGGGATACATTTTCTGGATACCTGGTGAGAAAGCCCTATCCATATTTTTGACTGACTCCGAATGTTTTTCCTTATCATATAACAACGCCTTTTCGGCATTTGTTTTATGACGGCGTGCATGTTTATCCCTACTTTTAAGCTGCTGCAACGCTTCTTTTTTCCAATTCTGCAAAACGTCAAACGCTGCAGGTCTGGCCTTCTTTTTTAGCAAGACCGATTCTAGGTATTCAATACGGGGGATCTCGAAACTACCATTGATTGGCCACTGAAATTCAGAGGCATGTCTGGTTTGTCTGTGCCAAATATCATTAAATACTATACTTCCAATGCCATACTTACAGTACATAGTACATGCCGGCGACCCCTCCTGTGGTGCCGGGCAGCTAAATTCCAAAGATTGTCGATCGCTGCGGAACAGAGCCCTAAAGCAGCTAGACAATTTCCCAGGCATTTCACAAAAAATTGGTGTTACCTGGTCAATAATTGTGTCTGCAGATACAATACGCCAAATTCAAATTGTCAGGGTTAAATTAAGAGCCGGGTCACGACTGCGCCTGACCAAACCTAAGGAGGACCGTACGGTTTACAAAGAACTTACCTAACGAATTTTACCTTGTGTTTGGTGGTTTCGACAAATCTGCCCGCCTCAAAAATGGACCCTCGTCACGATGCCATGTCAGACCACACGACTATCGTCCAAGGATCGGATTGTGCAGCGCTGCCGAGGTATCGCGTCTCGTTCAGTCGGGCCCGCAGTATCACACCGTCCGATCCCGGTTCGATAGTCTGCGTCAACCTTCAATGATCCGGCATCAATCTTGAGGGTCCCTATTCGGGCACCAACTGTGAAAACATAAAAATAATATGAGGCCGGGAAGCCCAAAAAGAAACACACCAACACAGGTTACAAAGAACATTCAAGTGCTTTATTTAAAAGCTACAACAGTTACCAAAGTCAATTGACAAACGGATAGCTATTCGGCTCTCAGAGTAACGTAACGAACGTCAACGAAGGTTCGATGCATTAGTAAGAGAGACCGTACATTGGAATACTTGGGCTCTTTATACTCTTTATTCAGCCCTTGGCCAACCCCTTTGCGGGTTAACCATTCTAGGGATCGGGCCTATGGGTTCCTAGCCAGGTCAATCCTATAATATATGCATCTTGATTAGTTTCGCTGATATAGTTGTACATTTACACATAGGTCAACAATAGGACAAGGTCTCAGTTCGCGACCCCGACAAGTGGCCTGCAGGCATATTAATTATTTGTGTGTACGGAGGTCACTTCGGCCAGAGTCTTACTCAAAATGTCATTCGGCCTCCATTTTGATGTTCAGGGTGACTTCCACATTACAAGAGAACCTACAATGGCGGCTTAATCCAAGATGGCGACTTACATTACTTTCTCTAAGGTCAAAACCTTGCCACGGAGTTTGTTCGCATATGATGTTTAGACAACTTGGCGTAGGCCAATACACATACAATTGCTGCGATAGGAGGCATAATATTGTTTTGATTCTGACACCTCTACCTGGCATATACACCCGGTGTTACACACCTCCCTGCTCAAGCCCTGTCTTGCTCCCACCTGGATGGTCCAGTCTCCTGCCCCTGTTTCTGTGTCCTCCCCGGATATGTTTGAGGTCAGTGCTATTCTGGGTTCTCGTCTCTGCAGGGGTCGCCTCCAGTATCTGGTTGACTGGTTGGGTTATGGCCCTGAAGAGCACTCTTAGGTTCTCTCCTGGGACGTCCATGACCCGCATCTGGTTGCTCGCTTTCATCGGGATAGCCCGTCCAGCCCACGGGGTCGTGGGCCTTTGAGGGGGGGCTCTGTCACGTCTCCCGTTGCTCGCCCTATCAGGAATCACACAATCACACGCCCCGCACCACACCTACCCGCAAGAGCAGTCCCTGCACACAGAGGGAACCGGCAGTTCGCCCGGCATGGGAGGACACCAGCCTGCAGCCCCGGCGTCTACCCTCCTTCGTTTCGCTGGCAGTTGCCATGGAAGTGCACTCACGGCTGGCCACGCCCACAGAGACTCCCACAGCAACCCCGAACATCCGGCGTCTCGTGACCACGTGATCACACTGAAGTAGTGTACAAGTAGATGGCAATACAAGGGTGTCAAGCTGCTCTTTCAAAGCTCTACTATAAATGCTTGGACTTTCAGTATACCCTTGAGGTGCCCGAGTAAATGTAAATGAACGTCCTCCCAAGGTGAACGCGAACAAATATCTACTCTCCTTGTGTATAGGAATGCTAAAAAAAAGCATTCTTTAGATCCACAACACTAAAATACGTAGCTGTAGCAGGGATCATTGTTAGTATCGTTGTTACATCAGGCACAATTGGAAATTGTGGGGCGACAACTTTGTTAATAGCACGAAGATCAATTATAAAACGGTATGGGATTGCATTGTCGCCTTTCTTGTATACAGGCAAAATTGGGCTGTTACATAAACTACCTGCAATCTCTTCAATCACCCCTCAATGCACAAATTCAGAGACAATGCTCTTCAAAGCACGCTCGCCCACAACTGATATTTTATATTGCGGAATGCGTGGTAGTTTAACTCCATGTTTCAAAATTATCCTAACGGGCTCAATCTGTAGTACCCCGACATCATTGTCGTCAACCGCCCATAAACATTCCGGAACAACACTAAACTCAGGAGGCAATGGTCGAGTCAAAAACGGAGAATTGGGAAGTTGCTGTGGTGAAACCGTCAGTCGTACTCCATCAGAGGAACAATGAATTACTGCATTCAATTTTTTCAACAGATTAAACCCCAGCAAATTCTCTCCACAGTTTGAAGTCAGAAGGAAGGGACAATGGTCCGTAAAGGGACCCAAAGAAACAGACACCGGTGCAGAAACCAGACAAACAATTGGTATACCAGAAAACCCTACAGAAACATTTGTTTGCCCTGACAGTGGAATGTTTGGAACCCAAGAATGATCAATGGAGCACTTCTGTGCTCCAGTGTCTATCAAAAACTGATGTTTCCTATTCCCCACTAACAATTCAACGTAGGGACCTTTCTGATTAACGGGAAAAGGTGAAGGTTCCAAACCCTGCTTCGGGCAGTCCTAACGAAACAAAATGTTATCGGAAGGAAGCTCTTCAGAAAGGTAGGCAGCAGAAGGGTAATCAAATATGTTTCTTGCGTCCACACTCGAAGTCTGATTTTCTCGTGAAAAAGGTTGCTGAGGATCTTGGGAAAACTGACCTCTATCAGGGCCCCCTGCTCCAGGGCGACCTCTAGGTCGTCTACCCATACTCCCAAACGCATTGTTTGACCTTTGTCGAAGGACGGGGCACTGTGCTCGCCAATGACCTTCCTGGCGGCAATAGGCACATTGATTAACATTCACAGGACCCAAAGGAGCGTTTCCTTTTGAGACATACTGACCTCTGATCTGTGACGTACCTCCTCTGGGATTTCTAACAATTTGTTGTAACAATACTTTTGACTTCAAATATCCTTTCCTCTTCTCTATTTTCTCTTTTTCATTATTCACACGGTTCCCATAATACTGAGCCATGTGCAAAACTTCAGATTGGGATTTTGCCTGCCAAGCGCTCTCAGAGGACATAATCTGTGACTGGATGTCGAGCAACAACAGACGTACAAATTTGTCCACAAACAACCTTTTCCCAGACTCTGTGCCCAGGTCCTGTCCACTGAAATCAGAGAATACCTGTTCGAATTTATTAAAGAACTCGGTGGCACCTTCAGTTTTTCCTTGAACACAGGCCGTAAGCTTGTCCCAAATAATTCTTTTTTCAGGAATTATGGTTTTCAATTTTGCGACAATTCTATCAGGCAAAGTAAGTATTACCTGAGGTGGTTTCTCACCAGCTGGTCTTTCCCCATCAAACCTAGTCATGTTAGCCCACGTATCTCCCAACCCTGGCACATCGTCTATTGTTCGAACCTGCTTCCATAAATCTACGGGCAGGAGTACAGGGAATAGTAAGTCAATGTCACTTAAGGTGAACACTGAGGACTGTAAAACGGACTCTATCTCTTTGTAGAATCCTGTCGGGTTTTTCCTAATATCGGGAATTGATTGTCTAATAGTGTTCACTTCCTGTCGTGAAAACGGGACATGAACAAATTGCGATACATAGTGTGCAGGGATGTCCACAGCGGGTGCACCAGTCCCAGCGTTAGCGGGAATCTCAACCTTAGGGACAAATGTCGGAGGAACCTCTCTCATAGGCAACTGGGATATAGGTAACTCCGACCGCTTACTAAGCAACAGAGCCAGGTCGAGCGCTAAGGCAGTCGAAGAAGTGTCGGGCGAAAAAACCCTTTTACAAATTCTCAATAACTCTATAGGACAACTAACCTTCTTCCTTACACATTCTTCCTGCAGGTACTGTACCATTACCTGAATCAACCTTCTTCTGCATTTCTACTGTATACTGACTATACGTATCATATACTTCATCTGGCGGTATCAATGAATCCGAGATCCATCGAATCGCATCTTTAGTACAAATTCGTACTTCCTCAGGTGCCGATCTACGACACGGAAGGAACCGTTTCTGCACATACATACTGTCGTCTTCATCATCCTCATCTCGTGATTTCTCAAAGTCCCTCCTATACTCAAACAATCTCTCAACATGACCATGTACTTTCTCCTCCGTGTCCCTCGAAAGTGCTAAAGTATTTAGATCCCTCACCCCTTGTGGGAGATCCGAATTTTGTAATCTATCCCACATTACACATAAATGAGTCCCCAAACCTTCGATAAAAACATTTTTCTCGGGAAAATTGTCCATATTTGATAATGTGGAAAAAACATTAACTTGATCACCTTTCTCCATACAGTGCTTAGCCCATGCAAATAATTCCTGTTTCTTGCCTGCAGAAACAGTATTTCGAGTGACAATCTTCGACCCTGCACCCCGATCAACTTCAGTCAATACAGAACCACTCGGAAGCAGAGGTGCGGGCAGATTCAATGGAGGCGCAAGGATCGGCGTAAGAGGAAGGGGTGGTGCAATTGGCGGAGGAACAACAATTAAAGGAATAGGAACAATAGGTTGCACAGGGGGAACAGGAATAACAGCAGGAACAACAGCAGGAATAGGCAGAGCACCCGGGAGAGGATCATACGGAGGTGGCGCAGAGGCACCAGGCCTGCGTTCTTTCAACAATTTTTCAATAAATTCTTCAGAAACATGGAAATCTTTAGAGGGATACATTTTCTGGATACCTGGTGAGAAAGCCCTGTCCATATTTTTGACTGACTCCGAATGTTTTTCCTTATCATATAACAACGCCTTTTCGGCATTTGTTTTATGACGGCGTGCATGTTTATCCCTACTTTTAAGCTGCTGCAACGCTTCTTTTTTCCAATTCTGCAAAACGTCAAACGCTGCAGGTCTGGCCTTCTTTTTTAGCAAGACCGATTCTAGGTATTCAATACGGGGGATCTCGAAACTACCATTGATTGGCCACTGAAATTCGGAGGCATGTCTGGTTTGTCTGTGCCAAATATCATTAAATACTATACTTCCAATGCCATACTTACAGTACATAGTACATGCCGGCGACCCCTCCTGTGGTGCCGGGCAGCTAAATTCCAAAGATTGTCGATCGCTGCGGAACAGAGCCCTAAAGCAGCTAGACAATTTCCCAGGCATTTCACAAAAAATTGGTGTTACCTGGTCAATAATTGTGTCTGCAGATACAATACGCCAAATTCAAATTGTCAGGGTTAAATTAAGAGCCGGGTCACGACTGCGCCTGACCAAACCTAAGGAGGACCGTACGGTTTACAAAGAACTTACCTAACGAATTTTACCTTGTGTTTGGTGGTTTCGACAAATCTGCCCGCCTCAAAAATGGACCCTCGTCAAGATGCCATGTCAGACCACACGACTATCGTCCAAGGATCGGATCGTGCAGCGCTGCCGAGGTATCGCGTCTCGTTCAGTCGGGCCCGCAGTATCACACCGTCCGATCCCGGTTCGATAGTCTGCGTCAACCTTCAATGATCCGGCATCAATCTTGAGGGTCCCTATTCGGGCACCAACTGTGAAAACATAAAAATAATATGAGGCCGGGAAGCCCAAAAAGAAACACACCAACACAGGTTACAAAGAACATTCAAGTGCTTTATTTAAAAGCTACAACAGTTACCAAAGTCAATTAACAAACGGATAGCTATTCGGCTCTCAGAGTAACGTAACGAACGTCAACGAAGGTTCGATGCATTAGTAAGAGAGACCGTACATTGGAATACTTGGGCTCTTTATACTCTTTATTCAGCCCTTGGCCAACCCCTTCGCGGGTTAACCATTCTAGGGATCGGGCCTATGGGTTCCTAGCCAGGTCAATCTTATAATATATGCATCTTGATTAGTTTCGCTGATATAGTTGTACATTTACACATAGGTCAACAATAGGACAAGGTCTCAGTTCGCGACCCCGACAAGTGGCCTGCAGTCATATTAATTATTTGTGTGTACGGAGGTCACTTCGGCCAGAGTCTTACTCAAAATGTCATTCGGCCTCCATTTTGATGTTCAGGGTGACTTCCACATTACAAGAGAACCTACAATGGCGGCTTAATCCAAGATGGCGACTTACATTACTTTCTCTAAGGTCAAAACCTTGCCACGGAGTTTGTTCGCATATGATGTTTAGACAACTTGGCGTAGGCCAATACACATACAATTGCTGCGATAGGAGGCATAATATTGTTTCGATTCCGACACCTCTACCTGGCATATACACCCGGTGTTACACACCTCCCTGCTCAAGCCCTGTCTTGCTCCCACCTGGATGGTCCAGTCTCCTGCCCCTGTTTCTGTGTCCTCCCCGGATATGTTTGAGGTCAGTGCGATTCTGGGTTCTCGTCTCTGCAGGGGTCGCCTCCAGTATCTGGTTGACTGGTTGGGTTATGGCCCTGAAGAGCACTCTTAGGTTCTCTCCTGGGACGTCCATGACCCGCATCTGGTTGCTCGCTTTCATCGGGATAGCCCGTCCAGCCCACGGGGTCGTGGGCCTTTGAGGGGGGGCTCTGTCACGTCTCCCGTTGCTCGCCCTATCAGGAATCACACAATCACACGCCCCGCACCACACCTACCCGCAAGAGCAGTCCCTGCACACAGAGGGAACCGGCAGTTCGCCCGGCATGGGAGGACACCAGCCTGCAGCCCCGGCGTCTACCCTCCTTCGTTTCGCTGGCAGTTGCCATGGAAGTGCACTCACGGCTGGCCACGCCCACAGAGACTCCCACAGCAACCCCGAACATCCGGCGTCTCGTGACCACGTGATCACGTCACGCCTTGCACGTCCGTGGGACACATCATGTGACTGCCTAACGAGTTCAAAAGCATCCTGACAACACGGGTGCAGTGCTTCACAGCTGATCTCTTGAGGATTGTTTAGTGCTTCTGGTTTACCCTTTTTGATCACGGACCTTGCGACCTCGGACTGCTCAACGGACTTGTCTTGCCTGCTCCTTGGATTTCTGCCTCTTGGATCCCCGCCTTGTTTGCCCCGGCTCTTCAACCTTGGAACACTCTCTCTCGGACTGCCTTTGATCAACCCCTTTGAACCTTGAATCTTGGAACTTGTTTTTGACTTACTTTGCCTTGCTGGTCCATCACATCAGACCCAGGTGTGACACACCCAAGAGCCGTGCAGAACGTCTCTTCTACCACCATCAGCAGACTGTTGTCCCTGCCACGCTTATGGGACTGCCTACAGCACACTTGGGTAAGCCTTGTTACGACTGATTGTTACCTGTACCATCCCCATTGCTCCTGTTTAACCCTCACCCATTGCCTTACAGTGGTCAGGGCGTCCTTCCGGTGTTCCTGCTACCTGATTGACGGCTCAACACACCTGTGGCCTCAAAGATTGCACAGGCAGTGTATCATTTCTGCCTGTGCGGTACTTGGGGACGGAGGTACATTAATCTGCACGACCATCAAGATCAGAACAGGTAGCAATGTACGAGCAACCAAGGATTATGCTCTCAGGAGGCGATGCAGGTTGGTTCTTAAGTACAGTGTAGTCCTCAAGCCCCCACAAAGGAATGTCCACACACTATTTTAAGTGATAACACAGTTCTTTATATAAAAATAAGGTTCAATATGTATACACAATCAATAACACACTTTGTGCTTCGGCAATTCTCATATGGTAAATATGTACAATGTCTATGTGGTACACAGTTCTCCTTAGAGGCTGTATTACCATCGCAACCTGACAGCATAGCTCCAGCTGTCCCGACCAGAAACAAAAGAAACATTACTCCTGAAAACCTTATCCCCTTGATCCTACCTACTCTTAACGCCATTCCGGATCACACAGATCCTTCTACTATGGTAGACTTGTATAATAAAGTAATGTTATCATCCCTTGATGACATAGCACCATTGAAGATGAGAAAGAGTAAACCTCGCAAACACGTGAATACCTGGTTCTCTCCCCACCTTAAGGCTATCAGACAGGAGAAACGATGCTGTGAAAAAATCTGGAGGTCAGATCCTTCAGAAAACAATAAGAAAAACCTGAGCAAACTAGCCTCCCAGTACAAAAAAGAAATCATCCTTGCTAAACAAACCTCCTATAACCTTCGAATTTCTCAAGCCAAATCCAACACCAAAGAGCTTTTTGTAATCCTGAAAGAGGTAGAATTCCCTGTCCTGACGCCTGACTCTTGCCTCAAGGATAGAAACTGGAGCACAGGTATACAAAATGCTCTAGCTAATAAAATTACCTCCCTGCAAACTAAGATTAGTAATAAAAAAGACTCCCTTCTCTCCACCTCCAAATCCAGCAACATTAGCTCCTTAATGTCACAATCCATCCTGACACCTCCTCCTGCGCCTATTCCCCACTTTAACTTCTGTAAAGAATCCACCAAAGAGGTTGAAAAAGTCATTCTTACTCTCAAACCATTGAATTGCCATGGGGACCTATGCCCTGCACAATTGATAAAAGATGCAGCTCGTGAACTTGCACCATTTATTACCAAACTAATAAATGCATCCTTTACGTCAGGCACCATACCCATTAATTTGAAACAATCTTGGGTCCTCCCACTCCTTAAAAAACCTAACCTAGATCCCTCCACTCCCACCAATTACCGTCCTATCACCACAGTGCCGTTCTTACTCAAAATCCTTGATAAAGTAGTGTACCAACAAATCCAACACTACCTTGAACATTACCACCTTCTAGGAGTCCGACAGTCAGGCTTCAGACCCCAGCACGGAACTGAGACTGCGCTCATAGACCTTAAGGCACAGATAGATGAGCTGAGAGACGAGGGTAAGACAGCATTACTGCTACTTCTTGATCTCTCAGCTGCATTCGATCTGGTCGACCATGAGATCCTCTGCAATCACCTACAGTCGGCAGCCCACTTTTCCCAAGAGGCAACCGACTGGATTCAATCCTTTTTCAAAATCTTTTCCCCACTTGCAGCTGCTGATCCAACGCCCATTACCTGCGGTGTGCCTCAGGGCTCTTTTGTCTCCCCTACACTGTACAACATTTTCACAAAGCCCCTTTTTGATGATCTAGATGGTCTGGGTATCACCTACACAAACTTTGCTGATGAAACCCAGATCCTCATCCCGCTGACGGGGGATTATGACAAGGATTTGGCCTTTGTAAATAGAGTGTACCTCATCATCCAGGCATGGATGGCCTCACACGGTCTATGCCTGAATGATGACAAAAGAGAACTCTCATCCTAGGTACCACACCCAACCTGAATAAACAAGGCCAAAACTACTCTTCTTTTATAATTGACAATAACAACATCACCGTAGCCAAGGAGGTCAAAACCCTCGGCTTCTATTTAGACTCCACACTTACCTTCAAAAAACAAGTCAATGCCATGGCATCCACCACATCCTATACATGCAAACTTATTATAGCAGCCAAACCATTCCTCTCACCCAATAACTGTATCACCCTAGCCAGAGCTCTGATCCTGTCCAAGCTGGATTATTGTAATGCTCTTTATGTAGGCAGCAATAAATACATCACAAACAAAATTCAAATTTTACAAAATAATGCTTTAAGTGCTGCTTTAAGCCTCCCGAAGAAAGCCCACATCTCAGAGACTAGAAGATCTGTCAATTGGCTCTCAACGACAGACAAAATTTTCCTTAAATCTGTTTCTCTGACCCACAAATGCCTCTACCAAGCTGCCCCTCAATACTTGATAACGAGATTCACTAGACCGGCATCCTGCCGACCCTCCAGAAAGGCCAACTCCAACCTCCTTCTAGTGCCAAGATTCAAACTTACTATGTCTGGAGGGAACAGCTTTCCTGTTAAAGCAGCACAATTCTGGAATTCCCTACCACCATCCCTCAGGGAAGACCTTCCTTACCCACAATTCAGATCCAATACCATCCTCTGGATCAAGGAACATGACACTTAATGCACTTCCTTGCTGCGCTCTACTATAAATATTGTAAATTGTGTATAAACTGTGTATATCCACCGATCCTCTATGTTTAGACATTCTATATAACCTGTAAACTATGTATATTTCTTTGTAATTATAACCTGCTGTATCGGTTTTCAATGTCTTTGATGTTTCCAGCAATGTAACCTCAGTTGGACTCCATCTATTGCACTCTCTGTAACCTAAGCTTTACAATCCTCTTGTTGCTTCTGCACCCTGCTACTCCTGGGTTAGGTGCGCACTACAAATAATAAACAAACAAACAAACAAACAAACAAACAACTTTTGACTCCTTTAAAATGCACCAACTGCAGACAGTTTCAAATCAAATAGCAATGTGAATCAACATCAGACATGGGAAAGAAGACAAGTTAGGTTAAACAATGGCAGATTAGTACTTTAGCTACTATAGCACAGTTCTGTGTGTGTATCCTACCACCTGGTCAACCTGTAAATAAAGTGTATTAACAAGCCCAGTCCATTTATGTTTAAAATAACTTTGTTTCCTGCGAAGAAAATGTTCTACTACCCCAATGTACCTGAGTTTAGTAGAGTTTCTTTGACAGTTCATCGACGGATCTCTCGAGGGAGAACTCCCTTTAAAGCAGGAGCCACAGGGCGTGGATAGTCCTCAAAGGAGGTGAACACTGTCGTCGAGAGTCCTCGATGAAAATAGTTTTTTGCCGCAAAGTTGACTCGATGAAGAACGTAGGGCCGGCAGAGGACGTTGAGTGTGGGCGCCGGTTGTCGGCGATCGGGTCTCGACCATGGCTGGCTTTAGGATCTTCGTCACCATCTTTGTGGTCTTTGGGTGGCGGGATAGTCACTGGCGGATTCTCCTCGGTTTGTTGACGACCTCGACTTTCTCTGGCAGGTAAAGCGGTTGACGGTGATGGCAAGGGAGTCCTTCATTTTAAATATCTTAGGCAACAGATGGAGTGTTGCGGCTCCGGTCATCGAGCAGCACAGCGTCAAGTGGTCCCCGCTTCTGGGCAACACAAATCGACTGGTTTCCAGTGGTTATGGCAATCCTCCAAACCCTGGTCGATGACAGTGGACTTCGATGGCCTTGATGTCCGGGTGCTTCACTTCAAGATTCCTCGGCAGACCCTGTCTCCGGTGGACAGCCTTTTTGGACTGGCTTCCAGGGTGCTTTGGTGAAGATCAGCTTCTTGCAACATGTTCCCACGTAGCTCGGGGAGAGGTCTCCTAACCAGGTCCTCTCTTGGATCAGTCCTCGACAGACTCGACAGCTTTCGGATTGGGTCAAAGGAAAACAGCAGCAAATCTTCTTCCAGTTGGGCTTCAAGGATAAGCAGCTTCAAGTTTCAACTTCAGCTTTTGAACAATTCTGGTAAGTGAGAGGTCCCCAGATGTACTGTTCTGTCTCTCATTCACACTGCTGGCCAGGCTCAGGCAGCCAATCATCTATAAGGGCATTCATGTAGCCAGGCAGTCAATCAGGCTCACAGTGCATTCAGGCCATTCACTTCCATCCAGACACCCATAACAAGGAATGTGGATTGGGACAAGCACCCAGCCTTTCAGCACAACACACTGCTTTCATGACAGTTTCGGGCAGGGCTGGCTCATTCTTTGTGTCACACACACAGAAACCAGACACCCATAGCATGAAATGCATATTTGTCACACACTCCATTCACCCAGGTTCAACCCCAAGGGTGTACCCACAACATACTGTCACTGGGAATGCTCCAGCCAGTCTGGCCTGGACTTCCCCACATTACCGTATATGGTTCTTCTACCCAACAGCCAGTCAGGGGAAGGGACAGAGTCAGGGCTTCCCAGGACTTTGGGGAAACAAGATAACAGGCAATAGAAACCATGAGGCCACATGGGCCATCTTGTCTCCTATCAGGAATCCACTGGTTCCTATGGCAGTGGCCTGGGTATCCCAAAATGGAGGATACTCAGAGCACCTGTCAAATTCAGCATGGAGCTGCACCAGCCCATACCCTACTCTGTGGGCCACACACAGGTGCCTAAAACATACACTAGGGATACAGGGTTGTACCCCCACCCATGGGTGCCATAAGGGTATCCCAAGGGTCTCTGTTCACCACAACCAAAAAGAGGAAGAGCTGCACATGGACTCCTGTGCAGAAAATAACACAGAACACACATGATAAGGGAGTACACGACAAGGATATGGAGGCCCTATCCCTTCAATGTATTTCCAGCTTCACAATCGTTCATCAGCTTCAGGACCTCTTTAGCAGTGCATCTCTCCACACTACAGGAATTGACGAGTCCCGTCACATGCTGCCAATGCGCCATTTGTTGTGCAGAAGAATGGGTACTGCCTGCAAAGGAGTACATCTCATGACGGTGATCTGTCACATAGTCTACGAGGATCTGAAGTGTCTCATCAGTGAAGCGCCTCTTCCTCTGTGGACCCTTATCCTGCACTGTGTCTTGGGGTGGAGCCACTTCCTGTTCTGCAGGGCGTCCCCTCTTGGGCTTAATGCCCCTTGCTGGAGCTGGTTCACCTGTCGGCCCCCCACCATGTCCACATACAGGTGCTGGGTCACCAGTGGGCTGAGGTACACCGCAACCTCCTGGGGCTGGGGCTGATGTGTCCTCACCACATCCCCGTCCTCTCTCTTTCCCTGTTTGGGCCTTACCACTTATGGTGTAGGCAAAAAGAATGAATAATAATCACACCAATATATCGGTCAAAGAAAAATAAGAAAGGGAAGGATCTAAGTGACTGTCAGACTCCGACGTGATAAGTGGATTAGCAGCAATATCAATGTCCACCTCCCCTTCCTCCTCACCTGTATCTTCTGAGGACACTTCTCGCCTGGTAAGCTTCTTCTTAGACTTTTTCTTCTTTGTGAAGAGATACGGTCGTCCGCGGTAGGAAGCCACCCTGATTCCCTGTTAAACAGGGAAGTAGCTGGCCCCCTTCCCGCAGGAACCAATGAGAGAGGAAAAAAGCAGCCGCTTAAAAAAACCTCTCGGTGGATGTGGCAGCAACAGGATTTGTCCAGAGCGTGAAGGATGTAGAAACTGTCCGGACTTGATGTCAATAACTCCGAAGCAGCGGAGCGAAAGGCAGCCTCTTGGAACGAGGCACAAGTTCCACAATGCAGCAGGAAAAGCAGATCCGGATCCGAAGCAGAATGCGGACAGGGGCGGATGACGGCACTCCGGGCAGGAGAGCGAAAGTCACCTCGTAGCCAAGACACTGGGTCCGAGTACTGGATTGTAAGAGCACTGGAAGCAGAAAGGACGAAGACAATCTGGATGGCAGCCGGCAGGAACGGGAAAAAAGATAAGAAAAGGCACTAGAAAAGAAGGTAACAACAGACAAGAAAGGGCAGCAACAATGCGGTAAGGGAACCGCGAGTGGAAACAGACAGACAGAGAGCAGGTAAGCAGAACAGAACCGGCACGGGATGGAAATCCAGTGCACAGGGAAAGCGAGCAAGCAACAGCAATGAAGGCAGCGGAGTGAAAGTACGAAGGAGCACGGCAACAGAGCGAAAGAAACAAAGTTGCAACGCACAGAGCCCAGAGAGGGGTGGAGCTATATACGGAAAGAGAAACCAAGGCAAAAAAGACTAGACCGCCAAACCAGGAAGTGAGAAGGAAAAACCCCGGAACAATCTAATGGCGCCGCCAACGCCAAGCGTTCCGTAGCCGCCAGCGGCCACCTGAAGACGGAGGCGTGACAGTATGCCCCCTCCCAAGGGACACCCCCCGGCTTACCCAGGAACAGACGATGAAACCTCTGAACCATTGCCGGGGCATGTACATGAGATACTGGCTCCCAGGAGTCTTCAGAATGGGGATAACCCTTCCAATGGATCAAGTATTCCAACCGACCCCGCCGATAGCGGGAGTCCTGAACAGAGGCCACCTCATAGTCATCGGGAGGAATATCGGTGGGCAAAGGGCACTGATAAGGATCCACCTTGAATTCTTTAAGAAGAGAAGAGTGAAAAACAGGATGAAGGCGGTGCATGTGCTTAGGTAATGAAAGGCGGAAAGCCACCGGATTGATCCTGCGAAGGATAGGAAAGGGACCCAAGAAACGGGGAGACAACTTAGAGGGATGAAGCCAGCGAGGTAGATATTTAGTGGATAACCAAACCCTGGTACCCTTCCGCCAAGGAGGCGCGGGCAAGGGCTTGAGATTGCAGTGGGAACGGTACCGAAGACTGCTTGCCTGCAAACTCTCGGCGTGTCACGACTCGCTCCCTTCGCTCCCGTTCCCACCACTTGGGGGCATGATTTGGGGTTTATTCCCTACTGGATTTTTCCTCCGAACCTTATGCTACAATGCTGTGATGAATTGGGAGCGCTAAAACCTTATTTTCCAAGTTACTTCCCTTCCGGATCCATTCCAGGTTTTTGGCAGCCAGCATGCTACTTTGATCAAATGACTATGCTCCCCAGAATGCCTGGCTCACTGCTTCACCTCCTCCCTTGCAGGACAAGGTTGGGTGGAGGATAGGCAACACCTGTGGCTGCAGGTGCAGCAGGCGGCACACCTGATGGGTGTGCTCATTAAGCAGCTTTAAAAGCCTCAGTTTACTTCAGTCCAGCGCTGGTCATCGTTGCAGTGTTCCTGTTGTGACTAGTCCCTTGTTCCTTGTTCCTAGCTTTTGTGCCTAGTTCCTAGTTCCTGTTTCTTGTTCCTCCGCCCTGGATTTCGGATTCATGTGCTAAATTGATTTCTGCTCCCTAGATTCCCTTTCTGTCTTCCTTTGTTTGCAGGCAGCATTTCTCAGTGCTTTCCCCTTTTAGAAGCAGCCCAGTTTGTCTGTGTTCTATATTTCTTTGACTTTGTCCTTTGCTGCTGTAAACCTTTATGCCTTAGCCTTCCTCTTAGATTAGCTTTCTGTCTTTTACTTGGAGGAGTGGGGGAAGTTTGCCTTGGTAATTTCGTTTTTCCCTGCTCCTGATCCTTACTTTCTATTGGGATCCTTTCCATGTTTTCCATTGCACTTCTGCATTTATTTCCCATTTGATTATTAGGTGTGGTGTGCTGTTGTAGCTAGCTCCTGTGTGAATGCCTATGTTTTCCTCACTATTCTGTAATCACTGTTCCAATTTAGGTATTTAGTTATCCTCCCATTGCTGTTATAGCCTTTCTGGGTCCCAGTTTGATCAACAGGTTTCGTGGGCTTGCTGACATTCAAGAGGGTTTTCTCGTCCTTGTGAGTACTGTTTTTTAGTTTCCTTATTTAATACCATCAAGAGTGTTAGTTCACAGATCCTGTCATTGCTTGCCCTCTACGTGGGTTTAGCGCTGTCAGTACCTGTAACAGCAATTGGGGGTAAGGCACTTGTCGACTTTCCTCGCGGTCAGGTGCTTACCCCACATCCCTTTTCATATATTGGTTTTGTTGTCACACTCTATTTGCACTCCTGGGTTTTAGCATCCATGAGTCTTGGTTCCTGTGTGCACGTAGTTTAATTCAAGGCTATTCACTGTGTGATTTAGTGCACATTTCCCTTGCCATATTCGCTGCCTTTGTACTCGCCTGACTAATCCTGATACGGCGGCCGATTTGTGAGCCTCGGAGATACTGGTAAGTAGAACATCCACAGACGGAATATCAGAAGGAGGGAGTGATAGCAAAGGAGAAAAGCTGGGATGAAAACCATAGGAACAGAAAAAAGGACTGAGACCGGTGGCACTGTGCCTGGAGTTATTGTAGGCAAATTCTGCGGTGGACAGCAGGCTAACCCAATTGTCCTGTTGGGCATTAGTGAAGCACCGGAGATACTGTTCCAGAGTGGCGTTAGTCCTTTCCGTCTGCCCATTGGTCTGCGGGTGGTAACCTGATGACAAGGCACGTTCAATGCCCAGTCTATCGCACAGTTCTTTCCAGAAACGTGAAGTATATTGAGGGCCTCTGTCCGAGATGATCTTGTCCGGAGTGCCATGCAAACGAAAAACTTCTCTAGCAAACACGACCGCCATCTCGGCGGCGGTAGGTAGACCAGCTAGAGGAGAGAAGTGCGCCATCGTTGTAAAACAGTCGACAGTAACCATTATACATGAGCATCCTTCTGAGGGTGGTAGATCCACGATGAAATCCATCGAAATCAGGCTCCAAGGTCTCTTAGGTACTTCTTCCTATTGAAGAAAACCAATCGACTTCTGGGTGTAGTGTTTCGACCGACAGCATACCGGACATGAATAACAATAGGACGAAACTTCTTTGGCCATGTAGGGCCACCAAAACCTGCGATGTAGCAGATCCAGAGTGTTCTTCACTCCTCTGTGACCTGCCGGTGGGTCATCATGGCACTGTAAGATTTTGAGATTCTTATGGTCTGTTCTGATCTCGAAAGGCTGGTAAGTCCCCTGCAGGAGATGTCGCCATTCTTCACAAGCAGTTTTCATGGCCAAGAGCTCTTTCTCAATCACCGAATAATGAGTCTGACTGTCGTTCAAAGTCTTAGACATGTAGGCAACCGGATACTCAAGACCCTCATGCTCCTGCAGGAGGGCTGCCCCCAGGGCTGCTGCGGAGGCATCCGTCTCTACGATGAACCTTAACCCTTGATCAGGTTGATGAAGCACCGGAGCTGAGCAAAAATCCTCTTTCATTTGTTGAAAGGCTCGGTTGGCCTCTGGAGTCCAAACAAATGGCATTGAGGACACCCTCAGTAGAAAGAATGAAACCAAGATAATTAACCTCCGATGCTCGGAAGACGCACTTCTCTGCATTGGCTTTAAGGTGGTTCTCCTGTAACCTTTGGAGGACCTGGTTGAGATGCTTAGTGTGAAGCTGAGTGTCCTTAGAGAATACCAGAATGTCATCCAGGTAGATGATGGCACAATGAAACGGGAGATCAGAAAATGTGCGGTCCATGAACCGCTGAAAAATGGATGGTGCGTTGACCAGGCCAAATGGCATAACACAATACTCATAGTGCCCAAAAGGAGTGCGGAACGCAGTTTTCCATTCATCACCTGAGCGAACCCGAAGAAGATGGCAGGCTCTCCTAAGGTCGATCTTGGAAAAGACCTTGGCTCCCTGGACTGCCTCCAGAATGTCACTAATAAGTGGCATGGGATACTGATCCCTTAAAGTGACTTGGTTGAGACCCCTGTAATCGATGCAGGGGTGAAGTTCACATGATCCTTTCTTTGGGACAAAAAACAGCGAAGCTCCAGCAGGAGAGTGTGAGTGTTGTATCAGGCCGTGTTGTAAGTTAGAGTCGAGATACTCTTTGAGTACCTCCTTCTCCTTGAGCGAAAGAGAAAACATACGCCCGAAAGGAACAACTGCATTGGGCAGGAGATTGATTTCGCAGTCTTCCGGTCGATGGGGAGGCAATTCTTGCGGACCATTGTCCTTAAACACCTCTCGATAGTGGAGATATTCCTTGGGGATACTGTTGACCTTCAAGACATCCGATCCGAGGGATAGATCGGGTAGGATGTGAACAGTAGTATGCAGTGTCTGTGTAGCACAAGACTGGCGCCAAAAATTTGAAGTGAAGGACAGTTGATTTTTTGTCCAATCAATGGTAGGGTTGTGTTTCCGAAACAAAGCCAAGAGACCCCCAAGATCACAGGAAAGTGTGCGGCTCTGATCAGGTCAAATTGGATGATCTCGACATGCTGGAGAACTCTCATCCTCATCGGACCAGTGGTATGGGTGATGAGACCCGAGCTAAGGGGTTTACCATCCACGCCTTCTACTTTTTGATCCTCCTCCTTTTCCAAACGGCCAATACCAACCTTCTCAGCCCAAACGACATCCATAAAGCGACTCCGACGACCATGAGACGGTTGTCCTCGGTGAAGTTCATAGGAGTAACTGATAAAGAAACAAATGGACCAGGAAATCCCCCTCAGTAACTCGTCCCTATTAGTTCTGAGGAGTGGTGTTTCCCGATCGTCGTGGTGGCACATCAGGACAGTCCCTTAAAAGGTGTTGGTTGGATCCGCAATACATGCATAGGTTGTTGAACCTGCGTTGTCTTCTTTCCTCTGAGGTGAGTGGCCCTCGAGTTGTCCCAATCTGCATTGGTTCTTCTTTAGGCAAACAGGTAGGAGTTGGGGAGGGCGTACTAGGCTCGGTCATGACAGGGAACCCACGATGCCTCCGACGCTCAGACCGCCTTTCAGAGAGGCGGAAATCCAGCTGTATAACCGTAGACCACAGGTCGGTTAATGTGGCGGGTCTGGTAACCCTTGCCAACTCGTCCTTAAGTTCCTCTCTCAGACCTCGACGAAAGATGGTGTATTGGGCATTCTCCTGCCAACCAGCGTCTGCGGCCACCCGTTTAAAACGGGATATGTAGGATAATAGATCAGTGTTTCCCTGTCGAATATCAAGTAACAATTCACTGGCAACAACCGCAGTCTTTTGTCTTTCAAAGGCCAATTTGAACTGGGCGGTGAATCCAGAATAATCTTGTAGTAAGGGACTGGCAGCGGTCACCAGTGGAGTAGCATTACCCGTTAGATTAGATATCAGGAATCCTATGCGGGCCTGATCTGAAGCATAGGTCTGGGGTCTGAAAGTATAATAGATGATACAAGCCTCCATAAACTCCTTGAATTTGTTAGGCGAACCATCATATTTGCCACAGGCTAAGGGCATTGGAGGAAGATCACTTCGGGACTGTTGAAAGCGATCGACCCGCTGCCTAAGAGTTGTATTTTCAGCTTTAACAGCCTGTAGTTCCAGAGTCACATTCTGCATAGCTGTAAGCAGCTCCTGGGCCTGCTCGGGGGTAGCCATTGATATTTGCTCTGGGCGTTGCAAACTGTCAGACTCAGACGTGATAAGTGGATTAGCAGCAACATCAATGTCCACCTCCCCTTCCTCCTCACCTGTATCTTCTGAGGACACCTCTCGCCTGGTAAGCTTCTTCTTAGACTTTTTCTTCTTTGTGAAGAGATACGGTTGTCCGCGGTAGGAAGCCACCCTGATTCCCTGTTAAACAGGGAAGCAGCTGGCCCCCTTCCCGCAGGAACCAATGAAAGAGGAAAAAAGCAGCCGCTTAAAAAAACCTCTCGGTGGATGTGGCAGCAACAGGATTTGTCCAGAGCGTGAAGGATGTAGAAACTGTCCGGACTTGATGTCAATAACTCCGAAGCAGCGGAGCGAAAGGCAGCCTCTTGGAACGAGGCACAAGTTCCACAATGCAGCAGGAAAAGCAGATCCGGATCCAAAGCAGAATGCGGACAGGAACGGATGACGGCACTCTGGGCAGGAGAGCGAAAGTCACCTAGTAGCCAAGACACTGGGTCCGAGTACTGGATTGTAAGAGCACTGGAAGCAGAAAGGAGGAAGACAATCCGGATAGCAGCAGGCAGGAACGGGAAAAAAGGTAAGAAAAGGCACTAGAAAAGAAGGTAACAACAGACAAGAAAGGGCAGCAACAATGCGGTAAGGGAACCGTGAGCGGAAACCGACAGACAGAGAGCAGGTAAGCAGAACAGAACCGGCACGGGATGGAAATCCAGTGCACAGGGAAATCGAGCAAGCAACAGCAATGAAGGCAGCGGAGTGAAAGTATGAAGGAGCACGGCAACAGAGCAAAAGAAACAAAGTTGCAACGCACAGAGCCCAGAGAGGGGTGGAGCTATATACGGAAAGAGAAACCAAGGCAAAAAAGACTAGACCGCCAAACCAGGAAGTGAGAAGGAAAAACCCCGGAACAATCTAATGGCGCCGCCAACGCCAAGCGTTCCATAGACGCCAGCGGCCACCTGAAGACGGCGGCGTGACAGTGACATACTACATAGATGAGTAGTCCACCAAGGCTCAAAGTCACCACAAGACATCAATATGCGGTGGTACCCCAAAATAATAAAAAGGAATAAGCGATACCTGGAAAGCTTCCATAATGTGAGAAAAGAGAAAAAGAAGTACGCAATACGTAGCCGTACCCCAAGAGACATTAATTGCATTTGTAATACCCAGAAAGCTTCCGAAAGGTGAATAAATGTAGTACACAATACGCAGTGGCACCCTGAAACAAAAATATTGCGTATATGTTAAGTTACGCTCACCTGTTGTCCAAATACTTCAGGGGAAGCAAACTTGTTTTCTGAGTTTGGAAACAGTAGCCGACGAATCCTTCCCACTGTTGTAACCCTCTGCTGTTAAGACACCAACAGACAGAGGGGTCAAACGGTCAGAAGGCAGGACACACACCTACGACACACCTATATGAGAGAAGCAAACAAAATTAGTTCACTCCTCTTTGCGTCCCACCCCTGGCCACCTGTGATGACTAAACCCACCTCTAATTGAGACGAGTGGTAGCCCAAATAAACATGGTGATCCCTCTTGTGGGTGGAAGGATCAAGATCCCGGTGGGAAATAGGAAGTGGCCCTGAAAGGACAAAGCAGTCTTCAATACAATTGTACAAGGGCAAATAACTAATCCCAAAAAACAGAGCAATTCACAACCTTACCCTGTCTTCAGTACAAGTGGGAGTCACATGAGCCAGAATCTAGGAAGGATGCCTATTCCCGACGGCATGAGTACGCCTGCAAAATCAATCCACAAAGAGGTCCAAGGAAGCCAAGTCTCACTCCAAAGGGATTCTATTCCCGACAGCATGCGGACGCCTACAACACTGTATCCTGGAAAGCGTCTCTAGTCCAAGTGCTGGGAAATGGATCCAATCCACAAGAGCGGAGGAGGGGTGCAGTCTAGAGATGGTGTCCGATGTGGTTGGTGCAGGGTCCGAGTCAATAGATTTTAGTCGCTGCCGGAATTCAGTGACACAAGAATTCAAAGTAAAACAAGAAAACAAAAGTGAAAACTGGAGTACGGGATTCCATAGGTAGCAAGGTTCAGTGGAAAAACAGCATGGAAGGGGGCACACAAGGTGAAGAAGTAGCCTGAGTGAAAGCTGTGGTCCTGAAAGCGAGCGGGCAATAAAAAATGCAGAAGGGCGGTTTGAAAAACAGTGCGTGGGAGAGCCGAGGTCCTGGTAACAAGCGGGCAGGAAAATGCAGAAGGGCTGAGCAAGATGAAGTCTGTGTGCAAGCCAAGGTCCTGGTAACGTGCGGGCTGAATCATGCAAAGAGGGCAAGGCAGAGGAAGTCCAAAGATGTAGCAGAAATCAAGAAACCAGATGAATATCCAAAACACGAAATGAAGGAAACAACGCAGGGAAACCTCAATCAGAAGCACTGAGCCGCAGCATAGGCAGTGCTTATCTAAGCAAAAACATGTGATCGGGTATCACGTTAGCGGACTACTGGCTTGCTCCTGTTACCCTGGTAACACTTCATGAATGGAAGAAAGCGTCTCCGTGGTAGCCACCAGTGTGACAAAAACGGTATATGCGAAGTGACCGGCTCTCTGTTGCACAATAACACAACCTTGTTGCTGCGGAGTCCCAGAGTAGTGAGAGGGCCTTTTGGGAACAGCCCAACCAGTAAGCTCCCTATTCCTGACATTTCCTCCCCCAAAGGAGCACCCACCCCCCGGGAGGCAAGGAAACGGGAAAGCAAACGAGGGCATGGATGTGCGACTCCGGTTCCCAGGTACGATCCTCAGGGCTGTAGCCCTTCCAGTCCACCAAGTAGTATCTAATACCCCGACGGATCCTGGTATCGAGAATGGACCGCACCTCTTATTCGTCCGAACCAATGACAGGAGGTGGAGCGACAAAGGGAGAGATACGAGTACCCGAAACTACCAGTTGCAAGAGCGAAACATGAAAGACGGGGTGAACGCACCATGCAGTGGGCAGCGCCAGCCGTACCACCATCGGATTGATGACCTAAGATACCCCAAAGGGTCCCACGTAACACGACAAGAGAGCTCTGCGACCAGGCAACCGGAGGTTCTTAGCGGACAACCAAACTCGCATGCCTGCCTGATACAGCAAAGCTGGTAGACGACGCCGATCCGCAAATGCCTTGGCGATCTCCTGTGCTTGATGTAGGCACCGTTCAACGTTCCGGTGAACTTCAGTGAGTTGCCTGGCGCAATCGTCCGCTGCAGGGTTCTGCTGAGACAGAATGGGATCCAGTGGTAAGGACCGTGGGTGCTGGCCGTAAAGGGCATAGAAAGGGGACGAACCAGTAGATGTATGCGTGGAATTATTATAGGCGAATTCTGCTGCTCCGAGCACCGACAACCATGTTGCCTGGTGTGGAAGAATGAGACAACGTAGATACTGTTCCAAGGTGGAATTGAGGCGCTTGGTCTGCCCATCGGTCTGTGGATGATAGGCACTGGAGTAGCAATCCTCAATCCCAAAAGAGGCAGTGAGAGCCTTCCAGAAGTGCGAGGTGAACTGGGAACCTCTGTCAGATACTATAATTGAGGGGAGGCCAAAGAAACGAAACACATTCCGCGAAAACAAATCGGCTAAAACAGGTGCCGAAGGGAGGCCTTTACATGGAATAAACAGGGCGACTTTTGTAAACTAGTCGACGACCACCCATATTGTGTTGTACTCCTGAACCATTGGCAGTTCCACGATGAAGTCCATGGATATCATGGTCCATGGACGAGAAGGAATCGGTAAAGGACGAAGCAAGCCCAGTGGTTTGGAAGGAAGTGATTTACACTGAGCACAAACCACACAGGAGGAAATGTATTCCGCTACGTCATGATGCATAGATGGCCACCAACACCATCTTTGTAGTAATTCCATGGTTTTTCTCGTACCCGGATGGGCAGATATTAAAGAATTGTGACACCAATGCAACGCCGTGTGGCGGGTAGGCACGTCTGGTAAAAACAGGCGACCCTGGATGTAAGGCAGGTCATGGACAAAGCCCAAATTATATTCCTGTATCTCGGCTGGATGTCTGGTTACCCATCCCTGGAGACTAGTTCGTAGCGAGGGCTGAGGAGTACAGGCACAGACCACCTGATGCGGAAGGAGAAGACTACCTTCAGCTTTGACAGAGATGGCATCACCATACAGACGTGATAATGCGTCTGCTTTTGAATGCAAATGACCTGGGCGGTACGCAATCACAAAGTCGAACATGGAAAAAATTCATGCCAATGTGCGAGATGAGTGGTGGAACACCTGACTGACTTCATGGCGATAAGGTTTCTGTGGTCAGTAAACACCTGGATCGGATGTGCAGCTCTCAATAAATGATGCCTCCATTCTCTGAGCGCGTCCAGAATAGCAAGCAGTTCACGTTCTGTTACAGTGTAATTCTGCTCATAAGGGGTGAGTTTTCTGGAGAAATAAGCTACTGGATGGAGAACACCAGTATCCGCACATTGCTGGGATAAGATAGCGCCCACTGCAGCTTCTACATAAAACTGTAATGCTTGATTTGGGTGTTGCAGTATAGGGGCGGTTCTAAATGCGAATTTCAAAGTTGAAAAAGCCTGTTGAGCTTCTTCAGACCACCGAAACGGTCGTTTGCTGCTGGTCAGGGCCGTCATGGGTGCTACCACCTGGGAAAAGGACCTTACGAAGCGCCTGTAAAAATTGGCAAAACCCAGGAACGACTGGAGTTCTTTCACAGAGGAAGGAACAGGCCAGTCCAGAACAGCCTGAACCTTAGATTCACTCATTTTCACTCCTTCCCTGGTCAAGTCATAACCCAAGAGTTCAACCTCTTGAACGTGGAAGACACATTTTCAGCTTTAGCGTACAGGCGGTTTTCATGCAAATGCTGAAGTACTGACGTGACATGTTTCACATGGTCTACATAATTGGAAGAGTATATCAATATATCATCCAGATATATGAACACATAATGGTCCAACATATCACGAAAAATGTCATTCATGAAGTTTTGAAATGTTGCCGGAGAGTTACAAAGCCCAAACGGCATGACACAGTACTTGTAAAGCCCATAGCGTGTCTTAAACGTGGTCTTCCATTCGTCGCCGTCTCGGATCCTGACGAGATTGTAAGTGCCTCGCAGATCGAGTTTGGTGTAATAAACGGAGGAACCTAACTGGTCTAGGAGGAGAGAGATCAATGGAAGAGGGTATTGGTTACGAACAGTAGCGGCGTTCAAGGCCCTGTAATCAATACAAGGCCTTACGTCTCCTTCTTTCTTGGGAACGAAGAATAATGGAGAGGCTATGGGTGATTTGGATGGACGGATGAACCCGGTGAGTAGCAACTTTTTTATGTAATCCTTCAAAACAAGTGTTCTTCCTGTGTGAGGGAATACACACAACCACAGGGTATGTCCTTGTCTGGTATCAGATTGATCGGACAATCGTAGGGTCTATGCGGTGGCAAGTGTTCTGCAGCCTTTTTGTCAAACACGTCCATGTAGGCATGGTATTTGTTAGGTATCGAGGCACTGGTAACTGCCCCTACCACCTTGGCTGTGTCCAAAAGCGAATGACACGGTCTCGGCACCCACGCAGTTGTTTTCGCAATACTCAGATACAAAGCAAACTTACTGTTGCTGCTGTTAGGCAGAATCCAGTGCAGTTCCCTTAGGGAGCACTACACCAGATTAAGACTACAGGTATGAGCAATAAATCCCCTTTGGTAACAGTCTGTACCACAAAGATTTAGTTGGTAGCTGTGGCTAAGCAGTCAGACTTTTCTTAAGAGGGAGATGAGCAGTATTCAGGGTTTACACATTAGGTATCACAGTACTATGGATCAAGGAAACACTGACCAAAGCGTTGTATTTTAAAAGAATATATATTTAATTTACACACTTCTGAGTCGATACATAAATCACAAGTATTAAAGGCAGTTAAATTTGTCGTTGGGAAAGTATACACCACTCCCTAGTGGCTGGTAGACAAGTTTGCGGTATAGTGAAAACTGAGCAAAACGGCATAGTGAAAACCAATTACAAATGGCACTCTACCAAGTCTACGAAAGGGAGAGAAAGCACAAGTTAACTAGAAATATCTTCAAACACCTCAGAGCAACCTTTCCTTAAAGTTTGGTGAACAAGTAATGCACAGTAGTAATTTGGCAAAAGGATTCGAAATTGAAAACTGAGCAAAATGGCACTTCACGTTTTAAAACAGTGGGAAGGAAGAGGAGTCTAAAAGATTCATGTGCATCAACACAATTCTAGATGAAAACCAATCTAGTGAGAGCAGGTTTAACAATTTAGCCAGAGTCAATAGGCCTGTGCCAGAGTCAGTGGTACAGATTCAAAAGTCTATGAGCAGAAAATGTTCTCGTAGCTGCAGTCAAGTCTTTGTTAGACAAAATTTGAAGAGGTAGATGCAAGGCGAATGACAATGTTAGTCGAGAGGGCAGCCGACCCCACAAGTAGATAAAGGACATAAAACACCTTTAGGGCTACCACAGAGAAAGGGCGGCCTGGCGGAACAAGGTACCTTAGTATGAAGAAGTGGCTCCTGCGGTGGCGGTTGTTCCTGGTAGTTCCTGCAGTTCGGTAGGTTCAGCAGAGGAAGAGATGATCTCGTCGTGGAAGAAGGTCCGAGTTACTGCACTACCCAGGGATGAAACCAGCCGCGTTGCTGCCAAACGAATAAAAGGTAAGTTCCCTTAAATTGCATCCCGGGTGGACGGGTGCCTGGCTATCCGGCCTCCAAGTGCTGGGCACTGGCGATTCGACCAAGGCAGGTCCGAGGGTGCGATTGGCGAACTGGTTGGTCCCACCAGCTCAAAGGAAGAAAGCTCTCGTGAAGAAGATCTTCTCTCGTCGTGTGGAAGAAAAGTGGTGAGACGCTTCAGCAGGGCTTCACCGGTGGTTCAGGTGCTGAAGATGTCTTTGGCTTCTCTCCCCTTCGGTTCCGTAGTTCCAGTGGCAACGTCTTGCCCTTCCAGTCCTCAGGACCCTGCTTTTATGCAGAAAGAGACCCATTCATACAGCCTAGCTGTCACTCACACAGTGGAGTGGTCACTTTGGCGGGAGACCCTCCAGCCTATCAGGTTAGAGTGCGACTTGAGTTTCTGAGGCAACTCTGTCCAGGGGTTCTACTCCCCCTCCCCAACAGTGGACCCACCCCAGACTCAGTGGTGCCGAAAGGAGGGCTTCTCGGCAGAAGCCCACCAAAAGGACGAACAAAAGATCCCAAACCTGGGTTAGGAGTTTTGAGTAAGACACAAGAAAGAATTTATATAAAAGTTCTGGCAATAAAAACCCACTGGAGTAAAGTTAATAAAAGAATAAACCGGCGGTATGTTAGAAGCTGACAGTAAAAGTGTTAGCCTCGAACAATGGGAAAATCCCATAGGGATTTATTCGCGGTCGAATAATCCCGGTAGTAACCACTGCCACCAGCCAGAAACTTTCGAGAGAGGGACAGTACGGTACCCTCTCGAAAATGAACGTAAGGGAAATTCTAATAACCCTTACCAGTACTTCCACAATATGATGGTTGGTACTGGTTTTGTTAATAAGAGATGACTAGTAAAGTCAATGGGGACTTAACATGCCCTGGGAGACAGTAGTCAGTCCCAGGGTATGGAGTCTATGTTTGGGGGTCGCTACAACACCCCTGTGTTACGGCACGGAGGGTGCTCTGTAACACACAAGTGAATAAAGATGGCTCCTATGAGGGAGAGAGAACTCATAGGCATTAAACACATAAAAATAGCCTAGAACACACATAGCAAAATGTCTAAGAGTGAGTAAAAAGAGGCTCACTCTTAGCAAGCAAAGAAAATAAATCCTTCAAATCCAGCAAAGCTGCTGGGGGACACTATAGGTAAGAGAAATTAGCCATCATATGAGAATTCTCCCTAACAGCTGCCAAGCAATGCTAGGATTGTGTCTAGTAAGCCAAGGAAGTCCAAGGATAACCTTGAACAGCGGGGCAGCAATCATGTCGAACCTGATTGTTTCTGTGTGTCCTGATTCCGTTGTCATGACCATATCAGGAGTGCTCTCTGTCGCCAAACCTGAGACCAAAGTTGTGTCATCGACTGCGTTTACCACCTAAGGTTTCTCTTTGGTAATCGTAGGCATGCCGACCACTCGGGCATATTGTATGTCTATATAATTGCCTGTTGCTCCAGAATCTATGACTGCTAAAGAGGCCCATGATTCGCTAACGGAACAGGTCAAAACCACTGGATACATGAAGGGTGACAGATAGTGGGGATGCTCAGGATCCTGTGGTACCAAAGTCAACACACGGGTCCCGTCTAGTGCCACGTTCTGCCGTTTCCCGGGTTTGGTGGTCGGCCGCTTGGGACATGACTGTATGAAATGGTCTGAGGCACCGCAATAGAAACTTAAGTTGTTTTTCTTGCGGTTTTCTCGCTTGGCAGAAGACAGAGGGCCCATTATAGTACTGCCTTGCATGGGTTCAGATTCAGTCCTTGCTGTGGGTCCTGAGCGTGGTGGGACGAGATGTACAGGTCTTTTCTCCCCTTTACGTTCGGCCTTTCTGGCGTCGATTTGAAGGACCAAGTCCAACAATTCAGGAAAGGCAGCAGGCACAACCGGGACGGTAGTGAGAGTGTCTTTCATAGACTCAGGCAGACCTTTGTAAAAAACAGCAGCCTTCTTGTCTTCGGGCAATCCAGGCTCTGCCACCAGTTGGTTAAATTTGGCGAGATAAGTGAGTAACGGGGTATCTCCTTGCTGGAGTCCTGGCAATTCCAGGTCAGTTGCTTGGGTTTTATAGCGAGTGTCAAAGACACGTCCTAGCTCTGTGATGAGAGCATCACAGTCGTACAGCATGAAGCTGTTTTCCTATAGCAGGGGATTAGCCCAAGTCGCCGCTGTTCCCCCCAAATAAGACAATACGAATGCCGCCTTGGTGGTGGAATCAGGGAACGAGGCTGGTCTGCATAGAAAATGTAGACGCATTGGTTAATAAATGTCCTGAATTTTGTGGGGTCCCCATAGAACTTCTCAGGTGCTGCAAGAGGGAACTGTGTTGACATGAGTACATGGACGGGGTCCTGTCTAGGCAAAGGGAAACCCGCCCCTGAGGTTGCAGCAGAAGTGGAAGCCCCTTCTCCAGTGGGTTGGGCTGCCGCCTGTAGGGCATCGATGCGACGATGTGTGGCTTCGTGTGCAGAAGTCATGTCTGCATGCAGTTCAGAAACCAGACAGACCAGGTTGTCGAGGGCGTCGGTGGTCTCCATATTATTATTTGCTTTCTGATTATGTTAAGTTACGCTCACCTGTCGTCCAAATACTTCAGGGGAAGCAAACTTGTTTTCTGGGTTTGGAGACAGTAGCCGACGAATCCTTCCCACCGTTGTAACCCTCTGCTGTTAAGACACCAACAGACAGAGGGGTCAAACGGTCGGAAGGCAGGATACACACCTACGACACACCTGTATGAGAAAAGCAAACAAAATTAGTTCACTCCTCTTTGCGTTCCACTCCTGGCCACCTGTGATGACTAAACCCACCTCTAATTGAGAAGAGTGGTAGCCCAAATAAACATGGTGATCCCTCTTGTGGGTGGAAGGGTCAAGAACCCGGTGGAGGTAACGAGCGGGCAGGAAAATGCAGAAGGGCTGAGCAAGATGAAGTCTGTGTGCGAGCCAAGGTCCTGGTAACGTGCAGGCTGAATCATGCAAAGAGGGCAAGACAGAGGAAGTCCAAGGACGTAGCAGAAATCAAGAAACCAGATGAATATCTAAAACACGAAACAAAGGAAACAACGCAGGGTGTTAGGCAGAAACCTGTGCAGTTCACTCTGGGACCACTGCAAAAAGTTTAAGTCTACAGGAGTTAGCAGTAAACCCAATTGGTAGCAGTCTGCACCACCCAGATTTACCTGGTAGCTGTGGCTGAGCAGTCAGACTTCTCTCAAGAAGAGTTAGGCAGTATACAGAGTATTCACAATAGGTCAATAGAACACAGTTGAACAAGCAAACACTGACCAGAGCTTGGTGTAAAAGAGATATAATTATTTATTTAAAACCACATCTAGATAAACACACTGGCACTTTTGTTTGAGCAGTTCAGAAACACGGTCACTAAAAGAAATACACTCCCTTCAACGAATGTTAGACAAGTCTTAGAAAAGGCAACACTTATTTCCAGACAGCGGTGAGCGCTTAGCTGAGATGACACTCTAATCAATCAGGTTAAAAAGGGAGAGAAAGGCAGAGCAAAGAATGAAACAGATCCCAACACTTTCGACAGAACACAGTAGGAGAAAAAGGCAGATTAAAATCGTAAAGTCAAAGTTCAAAAGGCCGGACCCACTTTAAGAGGCTCCGGTCAAAATATGTCCAAGGTCACAGGGTTGAAAGTGCACAAAAGTCTCGTAACAAGTTGAGAAAGAGTTGGATCAAAAGAAAGGGACCAGTTAGAAGGTCAAGGCGGCCAGCCCAATCCAGAAGGTTAAGGGATTATTATTACCTTGTAGCAATCTTTAGAAAGGGAGGCCTGGCGGACTCGGTACCTTGAAATGGTGAGAACGCTCCAGCAGGGGCAGTTGTTCCTGGCAGTGGGTGCAAGTCACTGCTTCGTCCAGGGGAAGAGAGGATCTCGATGTAGAGGAAAACAGGAGTCCGTTGCACTACCAGGGAAGAAACCAGCTGTGGAGTTCTCAATTAAAAGGAGCGGTCCTTTTATTCGCGATCCAGGGCAAGTGGCTATCCAGTTGCCGGGGTGCTCAGCACGAGCAATTCGACCACGAGTCGTCCGGGGTTGTGAAGAAGAAAGCAAACTGGTTGTGCCCACCAGTCGAGGGAAGAAGACTCTCCAGCAGGGAGATCTCCTCTGTCGTTGGGAAGTGGTGAGTCGGTTCAGTAGGGCTCCACCGGCGGTGTCGTCGTAGCAGGTCGGCTCAGCTTCTGCCTCTTTGGATTTTCAGGTCCTGTGACGACTCCTGAAATTCCAGTCCCCAAAGCCCTGCTTTTATGCAGAAAACCCCCATTCATTCAGCCTAGCTGTCAATCAAACATGCTAAGTGGTGAGCGGGGTGGCTCACCACCTAGGCTAATCACACAAGAGTGCGACCTGAGTTGGCAAGGCAACTTGGTCCAAGGTGCCTAAACCCACTCCCACACCCCCTGTGGTTACCCAGACAGAGTGGCACCACTTTGGAGGGCTTCTGTGTAGAAGCCCGCCAAAAGTGGAACAAAGGGCTCGACCTTTGGTTTGGAGTTACAGAGGCGAACACAAATGCCATTTTAAAACCGAGTTTTGGCAGAAAATACCAACCGGTGAATTAATATTACATAAATAAACCGGCGGTATGTTAGAGGCTATGTTAAAAAGTATTAGCCTCGAACAATGGGAAAATCCCATAGAGATATATTCGCGGTCGAATATAAAAAGTAGTATCCACTGCCACCAGCCAAAACTCGACGAGGGAGGACGGGACAGTGCCCCCTCGAACAACAGACCCAGGGGCAATCGAATTGCCCCTACCAGTACGTCCACAATATGATGGTTTGTACTGGTTCTGTTAGCAAATTTGGGACTAGTAAAGTCAATGGTTACTTTACATGCCCGGGGAGACAGTAGTCAGTCCCAGGGTATGGAGTCTATGGTGGGGGTCACCTAGGACGCCCCTGTGTTACTGCACGGAGGGTGCTGTGTAACACACATAGCAAAAACACATGAGACCCTATGGAGTAAAAAACCCCATAGCGTATAAAACACATTAACATTCAAAGGAATACCACAAATCATGTCCAAGAGAGGGAGAAAAAGAGTCTCACTCTTGGCAGGAGAAAAAAACAACCTCCAGAAATCCAGCAAAGCTGCTGGGGGACTCACTAGGTTAGGAAATTCAGCCTAACACAGGGAAACCTCAATCAGAAGCACCGAGCTGCAGCATAGCCGGTGCTTATCTAAGCAAGAACACGTGATCGGGTATCACGTGAGCGGACTGCTGGCTTGCTCCTGTTACCCTGGTAACACTTCATGAATGGGAGAAAGCGTCTCCAGGGTAGCCACCAGTGTGACAAAAATGGCATATGCAAGCTACCAGCTCGCTGTTGCACAATACCCCGACCTTGTTGCTGCGGAGTTCCAGAGTAGTGAGAAGCCCTTTTGGGAACAGCCCGACCAGTAAGCTCCCTATTCCTGACAGTATGCCATACACTGTAGGCCTCAAAATTGACAAATATACGTGCGAGTATGTGCAGAGGCAACCCCCGAAAAGAAAAATGTTACTTGAAGGAAACTGCTTGTGTTGCACCTAAAAATACGTGTCTGCGAAACTCATCTGTCTTCGTACCTTCGCAAGCAAAACCAGTGATGCACATCACACCCCTCACCATCCTTGCCGTGAGCTGTGTAGGTTTGCTGTGTGCACTCTGTAACACTTAAGTTGCATGCTAAGGGCCTTCACTCTGTATTCAGCTGGCTCTGGTGCGTGACACAGACATCACCCATCTCCTGCCTCCCGTGCCAATTCTACTGCCTCCTCCTACCCTGTGCTGCCTTCCACCTTTCCATCTCCTGCTGCAGAGAGTGAGTGCCTGCTGCCCTACTGCACTGCATTGGAGTGCATGTTGACACACCATTGCCTGTGCTCCTCTGTCTGGCCCTGTGACCTGTGTCAGACTCCCACCTCTCCATTCCACCACCATGGCTCCACAGCCCATTTCCAGGGCCCAGTTTGCCCATCCACACCTGCCTCACGGATTGCCATGTCTGGGCCATCGTCATCATGAAGCGGCACCCCCACGGCAGCGAGGTAGAGGGCTGCCAACTTCACCTCCAAAGAAGTTGGCATTGTGAAAAACCTATGGGTGTTTTGCGACCTAGGCCCTGGGGATCCCCTAGTCAGGTGGCATGGGGAGGGCCATCACTTTTGGATCCCAATCCTAAGGGTGGACAAGTGAGGGAGGATCTCCTGGATAGGGGGTCCTCAGGGGTGGGGGTTGTAAGGAAAGCATGGTATAAACAGTAAGACAGACACAAGTGACCACAGTTCAAGGCCGTTTATTGAACCTTTGCAGGCGTGTGATACATGCCGATCTAAACCTAAGACTAAAGCTACGAGCAAGCTACGAGCATCAAATAATAATAATGCAGTCCTAGTAGAGTCGTGTCAAAATAAAATGGCCTATTCTAAAAAACCTATTGCCAATCCTTACCGGTAAATACAAATAGTGTGGGGTGAAATTCATGAAAAAGAAAGAATTGTTCACAAATGAAAAGTCAGGATAATTGGGCCGTTTGCCTCCCTTCCCCATGTTTTCAGCATGGGGCAAGGCGGTTCACTCGAACAAAGCGCACTCTCTGGCTTCTGCGGAACGAGGATACAGTTCAAGACCTTCTGGGTTGAAGCCTCTTTACTACTTGTAAGTCTCTAGACTGAAAAACAATACGCAAACGTTCTTTTCCTTTCAAATGTATTCAAAGTTGGGTGTTCACCCTGGATCCCCCTCAGGCGGGCTCAGATCCCTTTTTAAACCCATGTTCAGAGTATTCTTTCTCGGGTGACACATGGTTCACCCTGGATCTCCCTCAGCCGGGCTTTGACCAATTGGGATTTATCTTAACTATGGAAGACTTTTGAATGTGCACAGGGTTTAGCTTGACCCGTTGCATGACCACTTCGATTTTGTTATTCCTTTTTCTCACACTCAGCATCAGTTGGATACCTAACAGAGATGTTTGAATGAGTGCCCCCGTGGTGCCGGATCCCTCTGTGTAAGGTATTTTTTGTTGGCCTTCCAAAGTTCAAAATCTAAAGTTCAATTACTCCTTTGGTTTCAATTATATTCGCATCGCTCTTTGCAAATGCCTCACACACTGTTTTCTTTGTACAATGTTGCTGCTTGCAACCTTGCTTCAAAACACAAGCTGGTTTGGTATCAGTCTCTCCGACTCACCGATGTGCTGTCTTTCCTGACGCCACTTTGTTGTAAGAGCCAAGGACATTACCACAGTGGCAATCACTCCTCCCTGCATTGGTTATCATTGCGGGAGGGCCCTGGGGACCTCCGACACACTGTGCAAGTTTGATCAGCCTTAGTTCCTGGTCATTGGTTTCTTACTTTCCAAGGTTCACGAAAAAGTTACGGTCTT
Source organism: Ambystoma mexicanum (assembly GCF_040938575.1). Lineage (NCBI taxonomy): Eukaryota > Metazoa > Chordata > Amphibia > Caudata > Ambystomatidae > Ambystoma > Ambystoma mexicanum. Next base: position 17,768,791 of record NC_090935.1, read on the forward strand.
TAGAGGTCATGGGTACTTCCCTCCTTGCAACCCTCTCTGGTCTCGCCACCTTTCTCCTTCTATTAAACTGCCATCTTGGAACTGCTGTTTCCTTGTGTGCTTTGCCTCGCTCCCTGTGTGCTGTTATGCTCTGCCTTTTATCGGTGTGGGGAAGCGTGATGGAAGTCAGGTGTGTGTGTAATAATTAGGGAACAATTAGGGAAATTGCCTGCCCTTGCCTGTCCATGGTGTTGGGACATGTCTGGTATATGCCTCTGGTGTTAGTCTGTTGTAGCTCACGGTGAACTGTCTGTGAGAAAGTGTTTGTGTCAGAAAGGGAGGGTTAAGTTCCTAGGTATTCTACCTGGTAGGATGGGGAAAAGGCATTATTGGGAAGGGCACACTGCGCCTCACCCTCCAGCGTCCCACTTCCACTCTCTGAGGACCCCTCATCCAGGTGATCCTCCCGAACTGGTCCACCCCCAGGAACTGGATCCCAAAGTGATTTCCATGTCCTGGCCACCTGGATGATAGATCCACAGGGACTAGCAGGTGAGGCACCTTCAGGTTTCTCACAGGGTGAAGCACCCAAGGGCAAGACATGGTACCCCTCTGTCCCTGACAACCACCTATGGATTTGTAAAGCATATCTGGTACCCGAAGGCTTCATGGGATATTGCACATCTCAGACCCCTCCTTTTCCTCAGAGACGAACTACTGAGACAAAGAAGAGTGAAACTGTGGGGTTACCACCAATGCTGGCCAATGCACCTTGTTAGGAAAGATTCCCATTTATGTGAAGTTTTCCCTCCAGTTGTGTACCCCTCAACTTTTTGCTTTGTTCAAACAACATAGTCTGACTTTGCCAGTGAAGCACAGCCCTTAGCTGCACTCCTCTGGGCGAGACTTTGTTTCCTTTAGTCCTTGTCAATGTTGCAACTTTTCTGCAACATGTTACCAGTGAATAATGTACCTCACAGTACAGTGCAGTGGGGTCCTCCAGTCAATTTCATGGGCCATAGACACTCTCAAAGGGATTTTTCTGAGAAGTGCGGATGTGCCTTGGACAGGGTGGTAGCTTATCTTTCATGTATTTGTAACCCTTTCTTGCCATGCAAACCGCGTTTACCGGGTTTGGCACAGAAAGGTGGCCTGGCTCCAAAATGGCCATGCCACGAGGTTCTTTGTCCTGTCCTTTAGCCATCTTGCTCCTTCAGCTTGCCCAGGTTGAGTCGACCCGGGTTAGTCCTTATTTGGGCATGTATTTCCCTGCGAAAATGCCAAGCTTTCGCAGGCTCCTGCATGGCTTGTGTGTGTGCCCCCAGGATGTGGGCTGAGCTGTCTAGTTCCAATCCACATCCTGGGTGCCAGAGAGCCTGGTGTGATGTGAATGCCTGGGACCACCGTGGTCTGTGATTGGTCCATGTCTGGTGTGCCTGTATGTCAGCAGATCTCCATTGGGTCTGTTTTGTTTTGGCATAAAGGAGATTCTTGATAAGAGAAGACTCCAAACACCCATACCCAGGGCCGGTCTTACAACAGATTGCACCCCAGGCGGGAAGCATCGTTGGCGCCCCCATCCCCCGAACTTTGATCTCATGCATGTGTCATGGGCTGAGCAGCGGGAGTGGGGACTATGAGTTAACATAATTGTCAATGCTGGCATCTGCTGAATTTCATGAACCTCAGAATAAGAGGGTCAAACCCGAACAGGCCTGGTTATGTTAGTCTGCTTTTGCTCTTCATTTTTAGTAACAATGACCAGTTTGCTGCTGTGATTCATGTCAGAGAATCGACAATTTCAGATTTACACTAATGTCATTCGTATGACCTCAAACATTTAGCCACTCTTAAAAGGTGATGAACTGGTCTTGAACAGTGTTACTCGAACCTCCAAGAACAAGCACCAGCAACATACCCAGATAGCTGTACAAGCCTGTCTATCTCAGCATTAAAATACATGCATTTATGCAATATGTATTGCATCAAATATTTCACGGGAAATGAAATATATTTAGGAGGGACACACGTAAACAATATCACTACTCCATGTGAGTGGTAAAGTCTACTTTAAACATATGCAGAGAGTTGACATGCATGTACAATTCAACATAGCTCCCAATGTTAATGTTGGAGAGGTGGTGTTCTAAAATTATGACATTACAATGTGGACTTTACATTGAAACACACTGCAGTGCATTACCGCGGCAGAGAAATGGCAGTTCGAGTATTGGGGTTTGTTTCGCTCATGCTCGTGAACTCTCAAAATTCTTAAATGTTTCCTTCGTGATCACTCATTTTAGCTCCCGGCAGCACCATGAAACTGTAAGATCGCAGAGAAAAACGATGTCTACCATCCCAACATAAAAACAAAAGCAATCAAATTCTTAAAGGGTGGAAGGCAACCTTTTCTTGGGACTCGTTAAGTTTACTTTTTGCAAATTACTAGTCACGTGCTGCTTGAATAACAGCGGCCCTTGCACATTGTGCAGTGTATAGACGAATTTCATTTCAAGGGACTTGGAGTACTGCGGGTATCAGGGGAAGCATCTACAGTGTACCCCAAGCGTAGTGCGCTTTGCCCTCCACCCTCACCCCCCCAGCCTTGCAGCCCTGTGCTTTTTCACATTCTCCATTATGGTAAAGAACAGTTTCCCGAGCTTGGGAGAGAAATGGAATATGCAGAAGGAGCTGCCTCCCCAGGGTGTGTTTAGCTGCTGGTGTATCAAATGCAGAAATGGGTGGCATCAAGAGCCCCACGCTCTGAAACATCTTTTGCGCACTGGTTGGTCACATGACAGAACGTGTGAGCAGGTGATTCCCCAACACTTTAACCATTCTTCAGAGACCTGGCTTTGATTAATGTGGCGTTTGCTAGTCATGGCCATTTCCCATCGTTTGTGTTAAAGGAGATCGGAAGCTGCACCGTGCGGGGTATTTTAAAGGCCATGAATTAATGCTATAGCATGTCGCCCTCAATGGAACAAAGAAAGTGAAGCATGCATTCTGCAAGTCTGGGTATTTGCATTAAACGGAAGACGGGCCAACCGTCCATGGAGACGGTTTCTACTGTAGTTGCTGAGTAGCTTTCCCAAGCCAGCTGCTGTGCAGACTTTGCTCAGCTTTTAGTCCAGCGCCTGCATCCATCCTTCACACCATCATTCACAAGGCGCGTTCGAGTAGGTGTTTGTTTATCTCGTTAGACCAGCGTGATTGCTATTCCAAACAAAAGAAGCACAACGACAAAGAAGAGTATAAGAAAAGTCTGAGCAAACAGTGAAATGTATGAAACTCTTACACTAAAATAAAGTCAGCAGTGCATGCCCAGGAAAGAGGGAACGACAAACAATATGTTCAGGAGCGGGAACTAGGGGGGTCGTAGTAACCCCCAAACCAGCCCATGCGTGGTACCGGCCCCCAGGGCCTCGCCCTCGAAGTGATTTTGGCCCGGCCATGGGCTGAATGGCTGACAGACGGACCAATCCAACCCCACTGGAACGTGCAACTGTCTAAGATCTGCTGACGGTGACACTCTGCCCAGGTCTTCCGAGAACCGGCCTTTTGATCTCCTGAGGAGAGTCCACCATCAGTGCTTGCTTCCTTTTTCATGACTACTGGAGCCTTGACAAAAGTGTCTAGCTTTGTGGCCTCAGAGGCTGTTCTTGGATGGCCCAGTCATCTCTGCAATACCATTTTAAAATAAATAAAACGCCTATGCAGCAATAGGCCTCACCTGCGAGGGCGGGAGCAGGAGGAAAGAAGTGCGCTTGCCTCGGCAGGCTGTAGTTACTGGCGGGTTTCCTGAAACAAGGCCCAATCAGCGAGGGCAGGATGCGGCAACTGTTTGTATTTGCTGATTCTGCTGCTGCTTGGCAGTGTGTGCTTTTGATGGGAACAACTTCAGGATTTAGTTACCCAATCGCTCCTCTTTTCTGTAATGGGCGGGGCCGACAACACCAGCCAGCCCCAATCGATCCACACTTCAGTGTCAGTGCGCGCCCATAGCCTGGAGGAGGGCACACCGCACGTGCGCCCATGGGCCTGGCTGGCGCCAGCGGCGCCGGTGCCACCCGGGGCTGGGGGAAGATAATAAAGCAACAAATGTTGCTAATTTATTTGCCAATTGCCCTGCCCTGCCCTGCCTGAGGGCCGAGGCCAGGTCCGTTTCTTGGCCCGGCGAGGCGGACAACTGCCCGGGGCGCAATAGCCACGGGGGGCACAATTGCCCCGGTCCCTGAAGCCTCTGGAGGGGATGGAATTCCCCAGTTTGTGGGGCGGCGCATTGACGTGGGGAAAGTTCTGCAGGTCAGGTGCTGGCGCTGCCCTTTCCGACTGTAATGTCATGTAGTACAAAAGTACTACGTGACATTAGAGAAGTCAGAGGCTCCCTCTGACCACTTTCACGCCACTTGGGGTGGGGGGCATAAGCACACCAATAAAAACACTTTAGGTCCCCCTGCAGCTAAGACCAACCCCTTCCATCACAATGCCGGCAGGAAACTGCTAATGGTGGCCCATTAGTCACTAAATGTTTTTGTGCTGGCATTGAGATGGGAGGGGAGGTACAGTGGGCTGTGGAGAGTGGGCGTGCCTTGCAGGGAGGCACCATGGGCCCCGACACGGTACAAACGGAGACCCGTTTGGGCCCATGGTGCGTCCCTGCAAGCCCAGAAAATGGCCAAAATAATAGTTTAAAGCAGCGCTATTTCTTTCATGCCGCTTCTTTTCCAAACTATATATCAATTACACTTTAAACCACTTCCATGGCACTGGTGATGAGTTACTTCACACTGCGGATAATAGTTTTGACCAGTGTTGCTGAGTAAATATTCTTTAAGCCACGAACCGGTTTATTTATTTATTTATGCAATGTTTGTCGGGTACATGGAGATGGATAATTTATTTATTTATGCAGTGTTTGTCGGATACCTGTATCCGACACACATTGCATAAATAAATAAATATACAGGTACCCGACAAACATTGCATGAATAAATAAATAATCCTGGTCCATGTATCCTTACAACAGTCAAGACTTTACTGTATCAAAGCATAACCCTTGATTCCCATTCAGAGAATGTTAAAGTGATTGTTTATTGGGTTCAGGTGTCTCCTTGTCATTGCCCTTTTGGCTTAGGTTGCCTCCAAACCCCCTTCAGCATCTTGTGTTCTTTGTTGGTTCTATATACTGCATCCTGTGCCATGTTCATGGTCTCTTGGTTTGTGTGCCCAGTCCTCATTATCTGCAGCCTAAGTGGGACTGGGGCATAAAATTGTCTTGGGCACCAGTGAAAAAGTGGCCCACCGTTGCAAATGGCAATTCATTCCTTGTGTGACGGATTGTTTGACTTTGGGTAGGAGTTCCTTAACGGTGTAGTTTGGGAATGGCGCGCAGGGTGCAGTGGGAGTGGTGCACAGGGTGCAGTGGGAGTGGTGCGTGGGGTGCGGTGGGAGTGGTGCGCGGGGTGCGGTGGGAGTGGAGCGTGGGGTGCAGTGGGAGTGGCGCATGGGATGGGGTGCGGGGTCGGGGGGCGCATTCCTAGTGTTTCGCCCTGGGCCCCAAATGGACTAGAAACTGCCCTGGCCGAGGCTGCAGCCTGCAGCAGTTCCAGTGGTAGAATACATGTGTAACACGTTTGTTTCCTAACATTATAAAAATGAACAGGCACATTCACTTTTATAATGTGCGGAAATGAAAGTGTTACACGTGTATTCTAGCACTGCCCTGCTTGAGGGCCGAGCCTGCAGCTTGCAGCAGTGGTAGAATACATGTGTAACACGTTCGTTTCCTAACATTATAAAAATGAACAGGCACATTCACTTTTATAATGTTAGGAAACAAACGTGTTACATGTGTATTCAAGCACTGGCACTGTGGTCTGCTGGTGCAGCGCCCCCTAGAGGCTGACTGACGTCAGGCAGCCGCCTGGGCTGCCTGACGCAAAGACCGGCCCTGCCCAAACCAGGTCGATCTCTTGAGTTCCCACTGAACGAAGGATAGGATCCAAGTATCCTGAAACTAAGAAACTGAGTTGAAGAACCGCTGGTGACCTGTTGGAAGGTTTGGCACCCTGATCCCGCTGTTGTCCCGCTGGACCCCTCTGCATCTGATCGAACTAGAAGGTCTGCACAGACGCTTCAACCCATTGGAATAGTGGGACTAACTATTCTCTGCACCTTCATCAATCCCTGCAAGTAAGCATTCTCGGAAGTGCTCCTGGGCCAACCAGTGGGTTAACCAGCTTACGCAGGACCTTTGCTCTGACACCACCACCGTTTCTAGGAGCCCCTTGAAACTTGGTACATCGCAAGCTCTGTGGTCATGGCCCTCCCCTCTACACTTGGCGTTCCCAGGTCTGAAGTAAAGAGAGAGAGCCCGAACCTGAGTACACATGGTTACCGTGTCGCCCAGCCATGGTAACAAACTTTGCAGGTGTGCTGCTGCTGCTGCTGTGCCCCTCTTGCCCCTGAAGCCTGCCACAGTGAAACTGGCCTGATCCATCCACCAGGAGCAGAGATATCACCACTGTTCCGTTCGGGAACCAACACTGTTACTTTGTCGCTAAACGCTGTAGAGCTGCATTTAAACCTGAAACCGAATTGGACTCGACTGTCATAGTTTCGTCTGGAGCACTAGCAACCCTTACCGGTGGCTCCTAACACATCAACCCTTTTTACGCACGAGTGTCCCGTGAGGCCCACTCTCCTTTTCCCAGATAGCCTGAGCTATCAAACTATTCCCAAATCCTGGAACCTGCCCTGTTGGGCAGACCCTCCTTGAATAGTGGGAACTTATTCTGCATTACCTCACCTGCCTTCCTGCACTGCTACAGACCCTACAAAAGACAAAATTTTCGCCCATCTGCGCTACTGCGTGCGCCAGCATTGCAAGTACATTTGATCAATAGGCTCTTCTCATTGTAGGGAATGGACTGCCTTTCAGTTAGGATTGTGATTACTGCAGAATTGCCTAAAGACTCTTTGCACTACCTGTTTCCTTCCCTTTTTAGTTTGGGGACCCATTTCATGCATTCAACCCTTTAGGCCAATTGGTCTTGTATATATGTATTGTAGTAGGATTGTGTTGGTTTAAAAGTATCACTGTGATTATTACTTTGTTGAACTTCAAAGGGCTTGAATACATGTATTTGTATTTTTAATATATATACACCTGACTGGGAGTGATTTGTAAGTGTCCTTTACTCTGTGTGCTCATTGAGGTCTTTCAGTCACCCTCACCCTTGCTGAGACCTAGTCTTGACTGCCGCCAATGCTACCTTGATTGTTCTGGCTTGTCCAGAAGGTTACCCTGTTTCAAGAAACTAGGCTTGCCTTCTGAACCTCTGCCCACCAGGTCAGAGTTCAGAAATCCGTCTTAACAGACATGTCCCACTAATAGGGTCAGGCAAAGTCAAGCCCAACTACACACACCAGAATAATGTTACTGGCTGTACTACATATAAAAGGTGGAGCACAGGAAGTGAAGGGAGGCAAGACCAGGGAATGCGAGTTGAAGGACCGAGCAGAGGAACCATCAGAAGTCGAAAACCTGGCTGCGGAGAACGGGACACTGAGACACTGGAAGCTGCAGGAAAGGGCTGCAGGCAGCATGGCAAGAGAGCCGTGTCTCCAGGGAGCCAAAGCGTTTTACTGGAGGATGACGAGCAGGTCGCTCAACCCTCTGCTTCGTGAAGCCTCACAGTGCTCTTTGCGACCCATGAGGCTGTGAGAGATCCTTGAAGTGTCTGAGGGAGAGGTAGGCAATACCCTGATCTCAATCGTGGAAGAAATAGAGAAGTGCAACCTTTCATTCACTGCCAGTGAGCTTCAAAGCGGAGGAGCCTGGTATGTGATACGTGTGATTTAAAAAGACATTACCAAGTTTCATGCTTGGCTACGCATGTCTGAAGAAAGATGTTTCTGAAGTGAAAGGAAGTCTTTGTGCGAAACGGAGGTGAAAGCCGGGAGTGAAACAAAGGAACAGTGCAGTGTTATGTAGCAGCTGGGGCCTACCCAGACAAACGGCACGGACACGAGTCACGTCTTGACTCCACTTTATTCTATTACAAACTGACGTTTCCTTCCCCGCCCCCTCCCCTCTCCCCACCCCTCCCTCTCCCATTTCTGTTTCCCTTTCCCTTAAAGGGGCTGTTGCCCTTTTGTCCATGTTAGGCAGAAACCTGTGCAGTTCCCTCTGGGACCACTGCAAAAAGTTTAAGTCTTCTTCAAGGGAAGAAGACTCTCCAGCAGGGAGATCTCCTCTGTCGTTGGGAAGTGGTGAGTCGGTTCAGCAGGGCTCCACCGGTGGTGTCGTCATAGCAGGTCGGCTCAGCTTCTCCCTCTTTGGATTTTCAGGTCCTGTGGCATCTTCTGAAGTTCCAGTCCCCAAAGCCCTGCTTTTATGCAGAAAACCCCCATTCATTCAGCCTAGCTGTCAATCAAACATGCTAAGTGGTGAGCGGGGTGGCTCACCACCTGGGCCAATCACACAAGAGTGCGACCTGAGTTGGCAAGGCAACCTGGTCCAAGGTGCCTAAACCCCCTCCCACATCCCCTGTGGTACCAGACAGAGTGGCACCACTTTGGAGGGCTTCTGTGTAGAAGCCCGCCAAAAGTTGAACAAAGGGCTCGACCTTTGGTTTGGAGTTACAGAGGCGAACACAAACGCCATTTTAAAACCGAGTTTTGACAGAAAATACCAACTGGTGAATTAATATTAAATAAATAAACTGGCGGTATGTTAGAGGCTATGTTAAAATTATTAGCCTCGAACAATGGGAAAATCCCATAGAGATATATTCGCGGTCGAATATAAAAAGTAGTATCCACTGCCACCAGCCAAAACTCGACGAGGGAGGATGGGACAGTGCCCCCACGAACAACAGACCCAGGGGCAATCGAATTGCCCCTACCAGTACGTCCACAATATGATGGTTTGTACTGGTCCTGTTAGTAAATTTGGGACTAGTAAAGCCAATGGTGACTTTACATGCCCTGGGAGACAGTAGTCAGTCCCAGGGTATGGAGTCTATGGTGGGGGTCACCTAGGACACCCCTGTGTTACTGCACGGAGGGTGCTGTGTAACACACATAGCAAAAACACATGAGACCCTATGGAGTAAAAGACCCCATAGCCCATAAAACACATTAACATTCAAAGGAACACCACAAATCATGTCCAAGAGTGGGAGAAAAAGAGTCTCACTCTTGGCAGGAGAAAAAAACAAACTCCAGAAATCCAGCAAAGCTGCTGGGGGACTCACTAGGTTAGGAAATTCAGCCTAAACAGAGAATTCTCCCTAACAGTCCATAACACCCCCCCACCCCTTACTTATCATGGAAGTTGGATGCCTACATTTCTTCAATGAGGCGGGTGGGCTTCCTTGAGAGTCGCTTGGGGCGACCGGGCGGGTCATCAGTGTCTTCACCCCGCTCCCATGCCGGGGGTTTCTCGGGCGGCTCGGGGGGCGTCTCTTGGGTTTCCGGCTCGTCCTCTTCAAGAGGGGTATCTTCTTCCAGGTCCTCTTTGAACATCTTGCGGAAGAATGATACATTCCTGGTTATTTCTCCTTGGTCCCCCGTGGCGGTGACCATTGGCCCTTTGACTTCCGTCACCACTAGGGGCTCTGGTCTGTATCGGGAGTCCGTTTTCCGGTTCTGGGTTTGCCTGACTAGCACGATCTTGCCTACTGGGATTTGGGCTTCTCGGGCTCTCCACTTATGGTCGGCCCATTCTTGGGCTTTCTTTCTTTTCTCTGCTTCTCGTGTTCTTATTTCAGCATCCTCCTCCGGTGTGCAGTCTTCCAGCCGTGGTAGTCTGGTTTGCGGCTTGCATTTAATCATCAGTTCCACCGGGGTCCGGCCCGTTACTTCGTGAGGCGTATGCCGATAGCTCCTCAGCATTTGGGAGATGGCTTGTGGCATGGACGTTTGGTCGACGGTGGCTTTTTGCCGTGTCCTCTTGATGGTTGTCATAAAGCGCTCTACCATGCCATTGGCTTGTGGCCACAGCGGTGTGATCCTCTGATGGTGGAAACCAAGGTGCGCCACAAACTTCCCAAACTCTTGTCCTTGAAAGGGTGAGCGATTGTCGGTCTTGACGACGTTGGGGATGCCCCATTCACTGAACAGTTCATCTATGGTGGCTACGACTTGATGGAATGCCGTCGACTGTACATGTTTCACTAAGGGGAACCTTGTATATTCATCAATGACCACCAGATGGTAGCCTCCTTCTTCTAGTGGGCCATAGAAATCAAGGGATACTCGTTGCCAGGGTCCCTCGGGGAGAGGGACTATCTGCAGTGGGCATGGGGGCGAGTTCGCCGCGTTTATCTGGCACGGGTCGCAGTGTCTCAACATGTCCTCGACTATGGTGTCCATGTGTGGGAACCACACCTGGTTGCGTAGTACCTTCTTCGTGTTGGCTATGCCCCGGTGTCCCGCGATCATGACAAGGGGTTTCCTGAGGCTCTTAGGGGCGGCCAGTCTGTTTCCTCTCAGCAACATTCCTTGGCTTGTTGTGGCGAGTTCTCCTTGTATCTTCGCCATTCTGGCTAGGTCTCTCCTGTCTGCTTCTCCCTCATCCCCGGGGCAAAGCGTTCTGTGGATATCTGTCGCCACCTGTTGTTGTTCGTTAGTTGGACGGCCGCCCTTATCGTGGGGTCGGCTCGGCTGCGTTGGGCGATCTGCTTTGTCGTGATGGCTGGGGGAAGGGAGTTCAGAGACAGGTAAGCAATTTAGTCCTCCGCTGCACCCGGCATCGTAGTGTCTGGGGCTTTGTCTGGGTGTCTTGATTGGTAGTCAGCTGGGTTTGCATCGCCTGTAGGTTTGTGGACGATGGTATAGTCATATTCCTGAAGGCGGATGCCCCAGCGTTCGATGCGTGGTGGCATCTTTATCTTCGGGTTGCCGAACAGGGCTAGTAAGGCTTGGTGGTCCGTAATCAGTACAAATGTCCTGCCGATGATTAAGTGGTGAAACCTTTCACACGCCCAGACCGCTGCCAGGCTCTTGCGGTCTGCCTGTGTACGCTTGCTCGATGGGGTTCAGGGCCCGGCTGGCATACGCAACAACATGTGTTTGAGTGTTCTGTTGTGGATTGGTCTGGGCTAGTATGGCTCCCAGGCCCACGGGGCTAGCATCTACAGTGATTTCTGTGTCCTACCGTGGGTTGAAGTATGCCAGTTGGCGGTTAGTCGCCAGCTCTTGATTTATGGCCAGGAATGCTTGTTGGCATTGGTCATCCCAGGTAAATGGTTGATCTTTCCTTAATAGTTGTCGTAGTGGGCTGGTGAGTGTCGCATAGTGGGGAAGATACCGTGCACAGTATCCGGCCATGCCTAGGAACGAGCGTAGTTCGGATACATCATCAGGTTGACAATGGTGCTGATTTTGTCAGGGTACGCTCTGATGCCTTGGTCCGAGAAGATATGCCCGAAGAAGCAGAGGCTATGTTTGTTGACTTCACACTTGAGGTTGTTGAGTATGAGACCGGCTTCTTGAAGGATGTGGCATACCTGGGACAGCGCTTTGTCGTGTTGATCCTGAGTGAACCCGAAGACCAAGATGTTGTTGCTGTAGTTGAAGGCATTGGTCACTGGGCTGATCAGAGCATGTGCCGGGAAAGAACACCTCTACTATCAGCCTACAGGACCCCGACACAGATGGCGTCGAACAGACGATAAGAACCGCCAAGACCGCTCAACCCACGCCCGTACCCCGAGAGGGACACCACCAGAAACAACACGACTGGGATCTGGAACTGGGAATACCCTATTCACAATTAATGGCCGGTGGCAGTGGTTTACTTTTAACTACCGTTGTGTGTTTTTACCACGGGCTGCGTTCACAGCTGCAGTAAAGTACCCGTGGGTGCCCATTTAGTCAAAATGGCCCAGACTATTTTTGCCATTTCTTGTTGGAAAGGTCCTACTTGAGATTTACTCTGCGCGCCAAACCATGTTTGGTCCCTTTGTTAATTTTGTCTTTGGCGGGATTCCAGAGTGAAGCCCGCCTCTGGCTCCAGCATGTCTGGCAGGGGCAGGAAGTGAGGGAGGTGCCCGAAACTCAATGTGCTTAATCCCCTTGGTTACAGGAATGCACCCAACGGTGATTGGCCGGCTGGCTGTCCGGCAAGGACAGCCACCCTACTGGGTGATTGACAGCTAGGCTGGAATGAATGGGAGAAACCTGCATAAAAGGCGAGGCAAGGCCTTTTTGGCTTGCAAGGCAGAGTCGACCACTGGACGAAGGAATCCGAAGAAGAACTTGGAAGAGATGCCTGCTGGTATAGTATCGTATTGTTTATTAATAAAGCGCCTATACACAGCCAAGTGTTTCAAAGCACTCCAGGAGGGTGGGAACACGAGGGAAAAACAGTCGCTCAGAGCCCTTGAATTTCTGAAGTGATAACCGTCTGCACAGGCAGATTAAGTGGATATGGTACATTTAACAGTTAAGATACAACGAATAGGCCTGACAGCGATTCTGCAGATTTTTCAAGTGCACATTTAGCGGTGAGACAAGGACAGAAGGATCTATAGGCAGAGCTGTAGTGCAAGTACAGGCAGTACAAGGGAGGGGCAGGGGACCAGGTGCACCCAGTCAGTAGAGACTGGGGAAGTGCGGAGAGAGTAGCTCTCAGGATTTATTGCAAGTGCAGTGAGTGGGTGGGGTGCAGGGCCCTGAGGCAAGTGCAGAAGTACTGGCAGGGGTGCCTGGGCCCTGTGAGACTCTGGGGTACACCAGGCAGCCAGTCAGTGAGCTGTATTGAAGGAGGGAGAGAGGGAAGAGCAGAGAGCTAGGTTAGCAGGGTGAGAGAGAAGGAAGAGGAGAAGAGGAATTTAAGAATATCAGGCTCAAGACGGAGGGTGGCAGGGAGGCTGTTCCAGAGAGAGGCATTTGCTGAGGAAAGGGATCTCCCTCCAAATCTCTGCTTGGAGAACCTGCCCACTCGCAAAAGGTTGTAGGTCGATGAGTGGAGGGCTCTGTAGGGACAGTATTTAGGAAGGCAACATTGAAGATAGGTAGGTCCCAGACCCCAGAAAGCCTTGTGGACAATGCAGAGGCTCTTGAATTTGATCTTTGGAGCCACAGTGAGCAAGTGGAGGGATTTCAGTGCCGGGGAGATTCAGTCCCTGGGCTTGAGGCCAAGGATCAGTCTTGTGGTTCTGTTCTGGATGAGTTGCAGAGGGCGCAGGGCCGAGGAAGGGAGGTTGAGGAAGAGGCTGTTGGAGTAGTCCATCCTAGAGAGAACCAGGGCTCTGGAGACAGTGAGCCACTGGGGGAAAGTGAGAAAAGGTAGAGTACCTCAGAGGATGTGTAGCTGATAGTTAGACAATTTAGCGATGTCTGAAATGTGAAAGGAGAAGGAGAGAGTGGACTCGAAGATGATCCCAAAGTTTTTTGCCTCACAGGTGAGGGTGGGCACATGGCCAAGGGAGGCCGGCCAGAGTGAGAGGGGTAAAGCGGGAGCAGGGGTCCCAATGAGACCGATCTCAGTCTTACTGGCGTTGAGACAGATGTTATTTGCAGTACACCATGCCTGATTAGTGGACAGACAGTCGGGTATGAGTGAGGAGGAGGAGGAGGTGGCCGAGGATAGCCTGAAAGATAGTTGCATGTCATCTGCGTAACACTGGAATTTAGAGGTGAAAGTGGCATTCAAACCTGCCAGGGTGGCCATGTAAACATTGAAAAACCAGGGGAACTGATTGCTTCGGTGTGGAGGTTTAGCTGAGAGATAGCCAGCTTCTCCAGGAGTTTGCCCAGGAAAAGAGTGATAGAGATTGGGCGGTAGTTTAAAGGAATGGAGGAGTCAGCAGAAGGTTTCTTGAGCAGAGGGTGCACAAGGGAGTGCTTGAGAGCAGTTGGGAAAACTCCAGTGGAAAAGGAGAGGTTGCAAATGTCAGCCAAGATGGGTGCAAGGGAGTCAATGTTGTCCTTAATGGTTTTTGAAGGGCAAGGGTCCACTTGCTTGGATGAGGCCTTCATAGACCAGACTTGTCTGGTGACCTCATCGGGTGTGACGGGAGAGAGAGAGGAAAATGGAAGTGGGGGTGGGGCCAAGGGAGGCACCAGTGCTGGTGTGTGAAGTGGTGTAGGGGAAGGGAGGAGAGGATGTCTTGGGTTTTTGTGGTGAAGTATGTTGCCAGAGCCGAGCAGAGATCCTGGGTGGGAGTGACAGAGTAGGAGGCTGCTGCAGGAAAGGCCAGTTCCTTACAGACTTTGAAAAGTTCAGCTGTGTTGCTTGATGCCACAGAGATGCAGGCTTGAATAAAGACTCTTTTCTTGGAGTGGATTCAGAGTCTATATTGCCTTTGAAGGAGGCTGCAGGCCAATTTGTCACCAGAAGAATTCCACCAGAAGAATTCCATTTCCGCTCTGCTGCCCGACACTTGCGTTTAAGGGCAGCCAGGTCGGAGTCCTACCAAGAGTTTGCACTTTTTGGAAGGCTACAGTCGGACCCTTATGACAGGGGCAAGGATATCAAGAGTGTTGGAGACAGAGAGATTAAGGATAGTGAGGGATGTGTCTGGGTGGGAGTCAGCCACAGGAGTGGTAGGAGAAGAGTAGGTGGATGCAAAGGCGGCAACTGTTACTTTTTTCATGGGTCTGGTGATCTTGAAGCCAAGGGGTTGTGCCAGGTGTGTTGCTGCCAAAGGAGAGGAGAGCTTCAGGAAGGTTGATAGAAGAGTGTGGTTGGTCCAAGAGAGAGAAGTAGTGAGAGGGACAGAGAGTGGGAGGTGAGTGGAGATGATAGAGAGAGAGAGTCACATAGGTTGCGGAATGGTCCCGACGAGTCAGGAGAGTCTAGATCAGGGTTCTCCAACATGCAGGCCAAGGGCTGCAATGGGGCCCTCCAGCCCATTCTATGTGGCCCTCGAAGCCCAAGAGCACAGACAAAGCATTAGGGTTACTTTTGTACGTTTTGTATTTATTTTATACGCAGCAAGCGTTGTGGCTGCAGTTTCAGGGTAGGAATTGTAGTCCACACACATTACGATTTCCATTGGCTGAGAAACAGCCAATGGAAATACCATTACCATGCAAGGCACGTTGTAGTAGTGGAAATAAATAAAATAAATAACTGCCTTGCATAATCACGTAATGTGTGTGGGTGGAGTGACGGGCACACAGCGCCACCTTCACACATCTGCGTTGCCGAGCCCAGGGCAGAGCCTGCGTGAGCCAGCAGCTCAGCCCAGCCCAGGTTCACAGTGCTACATGCGGGGCACACCGAGGCCTAGTTCTCCTTGCCTCCAGCAGTGGGAAGTACTGCCTCCATATTTTCCGACGTATGTTTGCGGCATGCAGTGCTTTTTAGCCTCCAAGATACTGCTGGCTAGATACACCGAAACCCAAGTATTTGGCCAGCAGTATCTCGGAGGCTCAAAAGCAGCGTGGGCTGCCTTAATGCTTGAACATTCTTCCTTAGGAAGGAGGGTACAATTTGCATCACTTTTTGAAAAAAACCTCCCCCTTGGGTACTGTTCAAATTGTGTCACAAAAGGAATGAATTTCCACATGATTTTACTGCATTTGGGAATTAATTCCTTGCAAAATGGCTAGGCAACACAATCACGCCATCCACACCCGGAAAAGCAGCACAGCGGGTAAAATGCCTGGGGCTCTATCCAGTTTTTGTTTTTGCAACTGACAAGTGCTAACCTGGATGAGGCAAAACAGCCCTTAGGAGGTGTCTGTGCCCCTGTTGGAGGAAGGCCAGCTGCGGGAGTGAATTTTCAGAGAGCAGAACACAGTAGCCCACCAGATCCAATGCACTGTGGGCTTTACAGCCATGATGTCAATTCCCTCCCCGGTACCTACAACATGGCCCTCGGCTCAGCTGGAGTGATCCGAGTACCGGCGCACCGGCCACCGCTGGGCGCTGGGAGAGGAGGGCACCCGGACATGTCTACTTCTTCATACTTTAAGATTGTGCTCACATTGCGTTTCTTCAATTAGGTTCACCTTTGGGTGATCGCCTTTCCCCATTTCATCTGTTGAATTGGATTATGCTTCTTTCATTAGCACAGAAGTAATGAATGTGTATTACAGAGATAAACTGCCATATGTATTGGGCACACTGCACAGGCAGCATCAATCATTAACACAGAGGTAATGAATGTGTATTAGAGAGATAAGCTGGCATATGTATTGGGCACACTGCACAAGCAGCATCAATCATTAACACAGAAGTAATGAATGTGTATCACAGAGATAAGCTGGCATATGTATTGGGCACACTGCACAGGCAGCATCAATCATTAACACAGACGTTTTGAATGTGTATTACAGAGATAAGCTGCCATATGTATTGGGCACACTGCACAGGCAGCATCAATCATTAACACAGAAGTAATGAATGTGTATTAGAGAGATAAGCTGGCATATGTATTGGGCACACTGCACAGGCAGCATCAATCATTAACACAGAAGTAATGCATGTGTATTACAGAGATAAGCTGGCATATGTATTGGGCACACTGCACAGGCAGCATCAATCATTAACACAGAAGTAATGAATGTGTATTAGAGAGATAAGCTGGCATATGTATTGGGCACACTGCACAGGCAGCATCAATCATTAACACAGAAGTAATGAATGTGTATTAGAGAGATAAGCTGGCATATGTATTGAGCACACTGCACAGGCACATCAATCATTACCACAGAAGTAATGAATGTGTATTACAGAGACAAGCTGCCATATGTATTGAGCACAACACTGCACAGGCAGCATCAATCATTAACACAGAGGTAATGAATGTGTATTACAGAGATAGGCTGCCATATGTATTGGGCACACTGCACAGGCACATCAATCATTACCACAGAAGTAATGAATGTGTATTACAGAGACAAGCTGCCATATGTATTGGGCACAACACTGCACAGGCAGCATCAATCATTAACACAGAAGTAATGAATGTGTATTCAGAGATACGCTGCCATATGTATTGGGCACACTGCACAGGCAGCATCAATCATTACCACAGAAGTAATGAATGTGAATTACAGAGACAAGCTGCCAAATGTATTGGGCACAACACTGCAGAGGCAGCATCAATCATTACCACAGAAGTAATGAATGTGTATCACAGAGATAAACTGCCATATGTATTGGGCACACTGCACAGGCAGCATCAATCATTAACACAGAAGTAATGAATGTGTATTAGAGAGATAAGATGGCATATGTATTGGGCACACTGCACAAGCAGCATCAATCATTAACACAGAAGTAATGAATGTGTATTACAGAGATAAACTGCCTTATGTATTGGGCACAATGCACAGGCAGCATCAATCATTAACACAGAAGTAATGAATGTGTATTAGAGAGATAAGCTGGCACATGTATTGGGCACACTGTACAAGCAGCATCAATCATTAACACAGAAGTAATGAATGTGTATCACAGAGATAAGCTGCCATATATATTGGGCACACTGCACAGGCAGCATCAATCATTAACACAGAAGTAATGAATGTGTATTAGAGAGATAAGCTGGCATATGTATTGGGCACACTGCACAAGCAGCATCAATAATTAACACAGAAGTAATGAATGTGTATCACAGAGATAAGCTGGCATATGTATTGGGCACACTGCACAGGCAGCATCAATCATTAAAACAGAAGTAATGAATGTGTATTAGAGAGATAAACTGCCATATGTATTGGGCACACTGCACAGGAAGCATCAATCATTAACACAGAAGTAATGAATGTGTATTAGAGAGATAAGCTGGCATATGTATTGGGCACACTGCACAGGCAGCATCAATCATTAACACTGAAGTAATGAATGTGTATTAGAGAGATAAGCTGGCATATGTATTGGGCACACTGCACAAGCAGCATCAATCATTAACACAGAAGTAATGAATGTGTATCACAGAGATAAGCTGCCATATGTATTAGGCACACTGCACAGGCAGCATCAATCATTAACACATAAGTAATGAATGTGTATTAGAGAGATAAGCTGCCATATGTATTGGGCACACTGCACAGGCAGCATCAATCATTAACACATAAGTAATGAATGTGTATTAGAGAGATAAGCTGGCATATGTTTTGGGCACACTGCACAAGCAGCATCAATCATTAACACAAAAGTAATGAATGTGTATCACAGAGATAAGCTGGCATATGTATTGGGCACACTGCACAGGCAGCATCAATCATTAACACAGAAGTAATGAATGTGTATTAGAGAGATAAACTGCCATTTGTATTGGGCACACTGCACAGGCAGCATCAATCATTAACACAGAAGTAATGAATGTGTATTAGAGATATAAGCTGGCATATGTATTGGGCACACTGCACAAGCAGCATCAATCATTAACACAGAAGTAATGAATGTGTATCACAGAGATAAGCTGCCATATGTATTGGGCACACTGCACAGGCAGCATCAATCATTAACACAGAAGTAATGAATGTGTATTACAGAGATAAACTGCCTTGTGTATTGGGCACACTGCACAGGCAGCATCAATCATTAACACAGAAGTAATGAATGTGTATTAGAGAGATAAGCTGGCATATGTATTGGGCACACTGCACAAGCAGCATCAATCATTAACACAGAAGTAATGAATGTGTATCACAGAGATAAGCTGGCATATGTATTGGGCACACTGCACAGGCAGCATCAATCATTAACACAGAAGTAATGAATGTGTATTAGAGAGATAAACTGCCATATGTATTGGGCACACTGCACAGGCAGCATCAATCATTAACACAGAAGTAATGAATGTGTATTAGAGAGATAAGCTGGCATATGTATTGGGCACACTGCACAAGCAGCATCAATCATTAACACAAAAGTAATGAATGTGTATCACAGAGATAAACTGCCATGTGTATTGGGCACACTGCACAGGCAGCATCAATCATTAACACAGAAGTAATTAATGTGTATTACAGAGATAAACTGCCTTGTGTATTGGGCACACTGCACAGGCAGCATCAATCAATAACACAGAAGTAATGAATGTGTATTACAGAGATAAGCTGCCATGTGTATTGGGCACACTGCACAGGCAGCATCATTCATTAACACAGAAGTAATGAATGTGTATTACAGAGATAAGCTGCCATATGTATTAGACACAATGCACAGGCAGCATCAACCATTACCACAGAAGTAATGAATGTGTATTAGAGAGATAAGCTGGCATATGTATTGGGCACACTGCAAAGGCAGCATCGCTCATTAACACAGAAGTAATGAATGTGTATTACAGAGATAAGCTGGCACATGTATTGGGCACACTGCACAGGCAGCATCAATCATTAACACAGAAGTTTTGAATGTGTATTACAGAGATAAGCTGCCATATGTATTGGGCACACTGCACAGGCAGCATCAACCATTACCACAGAAGTAATGAATGTGTATTAGAGAGATAAGCTGGCATATGTATTGGGCACACTGCACAGGCAGCATCACTCATTAACACAGAAGTAATGAATGTGTATTACAGAGATAAGCTGGCACATGTATTGGGCACACTGCAAAGGCAGCATCGCTCATTAACACAGAAGTAATGAATGTGTATTACAGAGATAAGCTGGCACATGTATTGGGCACACTGCACAGGCAGCATCAATCATTAACACAGAAGTTTTGAATGTGTATTACAGAGATAAGCTGCCATATGTATTGGGCACACTGCACAGGCAGCATCAATCATTAACACATAAGTAATGAATGTGTATTAGAGAGATAAGCTGGCATATGTTTTGGGCACACTGCACAAGCAGCATCAATCATTAACACAAAAGTAATGAATGTGTATCACAGAGATAAGCTGGCATATGTATTGGGCACACTGCACAGGCAGCATCAATCATTAACACAGAAGTAATGAATGTGTATTAGAGAGATAAACTGCCATATGTATTGGGCACACTGCACAGGCAGCATCAATCATTAACACAGAAGTAATGAATGTGTATTAGAGAGATAAGCTGGCATATGTATTGGGCACACTGCACAAGCAGCATCAATCATTAACACAGAAGTAATGAATGTGTATCACAGAGATAAGCTGCCATATGTATTGGGCACACTGCACAGGCAGCATCAATCATTAACACAGAAGTAATGAATGTGTATTACAGAGATAAACTGCCTTGTGTATTGGGCACACTGCACAGGCAGCATCAATCATTAACACAGAAGTAATGAATGTGTATTAGAGAGATAAGCTGGCATATGTATTGGGCACACTGCACAAGCAGCATCAATCATTAACACAGAAGTAATGAATGTGTATCACAGAGATAAGCTGGCATATGTATTGGGCACACTG
Organism: Ambystoma mexicanum; assembly: GCF_040938575.1. Classification (NCBI taxonomy): domain Eukaryota; kingdom Metazoa; phylum Chordata; class Amphibia; order Caudata; family Ambystomatidae; genus Ambystoma; species Ambystoma mexicanum. The sequence goes on from NC_090935.1 coordinate 17,789,109, forward strand.
CACAGGCAGCATCAATCATTAACACAGAAGTAATGAATGTGTATTAGAGAGATAAACTGCCATATGTATTGGGCACACTGCACAGGCAGCATCAATCATTAACACAGAAGTAATGAATGTGTATTAGAGAGATAAGCTGGCATATGTATTGGGCACACTGCACAAGCAGCATCAATCATTAACACAAAAGTAATGAATGTGTATCACAGAGATAAACTGCCATGTGTATTGGGCACACTGCACAGGCAGCATCAATCATTAACACAGAAGTAATTAATGTGTATTACAGAGATAAACTGCCTTGTGTATTGGGCACACTGCACAGGCAGCATCAATCAATAACACAGAAGTAATGAATGTGTATTACAGAGATAAGCTGCCATGTGTATTGGGCACACTGCACAGGCAGCATCATTCATTAACACAGAAGTAATGAATGTGTATTACAGAGATAAGCTGCCATATGTATTAGACACAATGCACAGGCAGCATCAACCATTACCACAGAAGTAATGAATGTGTATTAGAGAGATAAGCTGGCATATGTATTGGGCACACTGCAAAGGCAGCATCGCTCATTAACACAGAAGTAATGAATGTGTATTACAGAGATAAGCTGGCACATGTATTGGGCACACTGCACAGGCAGCATCAATCATTAACACAGAAGTTTTGAATGTGTATTACAGAGATAAGCTGCCATATGTATTGGGCACACTGCACAGGCAGCATCAACCATTACCACAGAAGTAATGAATGTGTATTAGAGAGATAAGCTGGCATATGTATTGGGCACACTGCACAGGCAGCATCACTCATTAACACAGAAGTAATGAATGTGTATTACAGAGATAAGCTGGCACATGTATTGGGCACACTGCAAAGGCAGCATCGCTCATTAACACAGAAGTAATGAATGTGTATTACAGAGATAAGCTGGCACATGTATTGGGCACACTGCACAGGCAGCATCAATCATTAACACAGAAGTTTTGAATGTGTATTACAGAGATAAGCTGCCATATGTATTGGGCACACTGCACAGGCAGCATCAAATATTACCACAGAAGTAATGAATGTGTATTAGAGAGATAAGCTGGCATATGTATTGGGCACACTGCACAGGCAGCATCACTCATTAACACAGAAGTAATGAATGTGTATTACAGAGATAAGCTGGCACATGTATTGGGCACACTGCACAGGCAGCATCAATCATTAACACAGAAGTAATGAATGTGTATTACAGAGATACGCTGCCATATGTATTGGGCACAACACTGCACAGGCAACATCATTCATTAACACAGAAGTAATGAATGTGTATTGCAGAGATATGCTTCCATATGTATTGGGCACACTGCACAGGCAACATCATTCATTAACACAGAAGTAATTAATGTGTATTACAGAGATACGCTTCCATATGTATTGGGCACAACACAGCACAGGCAGCATCAATCATTAACACAGAAGTAATGAATGTGTATTACAGAGATAAGCTGCCATGTGTATTAGGCACACTGCACAGGCAGCATCAATCATTAACACAGAAGTAATAAATGTGTATTACAGAGATAACCTGCCATATGTATTGGGCACACTGCACAGGCAGCATCATTCATTAACACAGAATTAATGAATGTGTATTACAGAGATAAGCTGCCATATGTATTGGGCACACTGCACAGGCAGCACCAACCATTACCACAGAAGTAATGAATGTGTATTAGAGCGATAAGCTGGCATATGTATTGGGCACACTGCACAGGCAGCATCACTCATTAACACAGAAGTAATGAATGTGTATTACAGAGATAAGCTGGCACATGTATTGGGCACACTGCACAGGCAGCATCAATCATTGACACAGAAGTTTTGAATGTGTATTAAAGAGATAAGCTGCCATATGTATTGGGCACACTGCACAGGCGGCATCTTTCATTAACACAGAAGTAATGAATGTGTATTACAGAGATAAGCTGCCATATGTATTGGGCACACTGCACAGGCAGCATCAACCATTACCACAGAAGTAATGAATGTGTATCACAGAGATAAACTGCCATATGTATTGGGCACACTGCACAGGCAGCATCAATCATTAACACAGAAGTAATTAATGTGTATTAGAGAGATAAGCTGGCATATGTATTGGGCACACTGCACAAGCAGCATCAATCATTAACACAGAAGTAATGAATGTGTATTACAGAGAAAAACCGCCTTATTTATTGGGCACAATGCACAGGCAGCATCAATCATTAACACAGAAGTAATGAATGTGTATTAGAGAGATAAGCTGGCATATGTATTGGGCACACTGCACAAGCAGCTTCAATCATTAACACAGAAGTAATGAATGTGTATCACAGAGATAAGCTGCCATATGTATTGGGCACACTGCACAGGCAGCATCAATCATTACCACAGAAGTAATGAATGTGTATCACAGAGATAAACTGCCATATGTATTGGGCACACTGCACAGGCAGCATCAATCATTAACACAGAAGTAATGAATGTGTATTAGAGAGATAAGCTGGCATATGTATTGGGCACACTGCACAAGCAGCATCAATCATTAACACAGAAGTAATGAATGTGTATTACAGAGATAAACTGCCTTATGTATTGGGCACAATGCACAGGCAGCATCAATCATTAACACAGAAGTAATGAATGTGTAATAGAGAGATAAGCTGGCATATGTATTGGGCACACTGCACAAGCAGCATCAATCATTAACACAGAAGTAATGAATGTGTATCACAGAGATAAGCTGCCATATGTATTGGGCACACTGCACAGGCAGCATCAATCATTAACACAGAAGTAATGAATGTGTATTAGAGAGATAAGCTGGCATATGTATTGGGCACACTGCACAAGCAGCATCAATCATTAACACAGAAGTAATGAATGTGTATCACAGAGATAAGCTGGCATATGTATTGGGCACACTGCACAGGCAGCATCAATCATTAACACAGAAGTAATGAATGTGTATTAGAGAGATAAACTGCCATATGTATTGGGCACACTGCACAGGCAGCATCAATCATTAACACAGAAGTAATGCATGTGTATTAGAGAGATAAGCTGGCATATGTATTGGGCACACTGCACAGGCAGCATCAATCATTAACACAGAAGTAATGAATGTGTATCACAGAGATAAACGGCCATATGTATTGGGCACACTGCACAGGCAGCATCAATCATTAACACAGAAGTAATGAATGTGTATTAGAGAGATAAGCTGGCATATGTATTGGGCACACTGCACAAGCAGCATCAATCATTAACACAGAAGTAATGAATCTGTATTACAGAGATAAACTGCCTTATGTATTGGGCACACTGCATAGGCAGCATCAATCATTAACACAGAAGTAATGAATGTGTATTAGAGAGATAAGCTCGCATATGTATTGGGCACACTGCACAAGCAGCATCAATCATTAACACAGAGGTAATGAATGTGTATCACAGAGATAAGCTGCCATATGTATTGGGCACACTGCACAGGCAGCATCAATCATTAAAACATAAGTAATTAATGTGTATTAGAGAGATAAGCTGGCATATGTTTTGGGCACACTGCACAAGCAGCATCAATCATTAACACAAAAGTAATGAATGTGTATCACAGAGATAAGCTGGCATATGTATTGGGCACATTGCACAGGCAGCATCAATCATTAACACAGAAGTAATGAATGTGTATTAGAGAGATAAACTGCCATATGTATTGGGCACACTGCACAGGCAGCATCAATCATTAACACAGAAGTAATGAATGTGTATTAGAGAGATAAACTGCCTTGTGTATTGGGCACACTGCACAGGCAGCATCAATCATTAACACAGAAGTAATGAATGTGTATTAGAGAGATAAGCTGGCATATGTATTGGGCACACTGCACAAGCAGCATCAATCATTAACACAGAAGTAATGAATGTGTATCACAGAGAGAAGCTGGCATATGTATTGGGCACACTGCACAGTCAGTATCAATCATTAACACAGAAGTAATGAATGTGTATTAGAGAGATAAACTGCCATATGTATTGGGCACACTGCACAGGCAGCATCAATCATTAACACAGAAGTAATGAATGTGTATTAGAGAGATAAACTGCCTTGTGTATTGGGCACACTGCACAGGCAGCATCAATCATTAACACAGAAGTAATGAATGTGTATTAGAGAGATAAGCTGGCATATGTATTGGGCACACTGCACAAGCAGCATCAATCATTAACACAGAAGTAATGAATGTGTATCACAGAGAGAAGCTGGCATATGTATTGGGCACACTGCACAGGCAGCATCAATCATTAACACAGAAGTAATGAATGTGTATTAGAGAGATAAACTGCCATATGTATTGGGCACACTGCACAGGCAGCATCAATCATTAACACAGAAGTAATGAATGTGTATTTGAGAGATAAGCTCGCATATGTATTGGGCACACTGCACAAGCAGCATCAATCATTAACACAGAGGTAATGAATGTGTATCACAGAGATAAGCTGCCATATGTATTGGGCACACTGCACAGGCAGCATCAATCATTAAAACATAAGTAATTAATGTGTATTAGAGAGATAAGCTGGCATATGTTTTGGGCACACTGCACAAGCAGCATCAATCATTAACACAAAAGTAATGAATGTGTATCACAGAGATAAGCTGGCATATGTATTGGGCACATTGCACAGGCAGCATCAATCATTAACACAGAAGTAATGAATGTGTATTAGATAGATAAACTGCCATATGTATTGGGCACACTGCACAGGCAGCATCAATCATTAACACAGAAGTAATGAATGTGTATTACAGAGATAAACTGCCTTGTGTATTGGGCACACTGCACAGGCAGCATCAATCATTAACACAGAAGTAATGAATGTGTATTAGAGAGATAAGCTGGCATATGTATTGGGCACACTGCACAAGCAGCATCAATCATTAACACAGAAGTAATGAATGTGTATCACAGAGAGAAGCTGGCATATGTATTGGGCACACTGCACAGGCAGCATCAATCATTAACACAGAAGTAATGAATGTGTATTAGAGAGATAAACTGCCATATGTATTGGGCACACTGCACAGGCAGCATCAATCATAAACACAGAAGTAATGAATGTGTATTAGAGAGATAAGCTGGCATATGTATTGGGCACACTGCACAAGCAGCATCAATCATTAACACAAAAGTAATGAATGTGTATCACAGAGATAAGCTGCCATGTGTATTGGGCACACTGCACAGGCAGCATCAATCATTAACACAGAAGTAATTAATGTGTATTACAGAGATAAACTGCCTTGTGTATTGGGCACACTGCACAGGCAGCATCAATCAATAACACAGAAGTAATGAATGTGTATTACAGAGATAAGCTGCCATGTGTATTGGGCACACTGCACAGGCAGCATCAACCATTACCACAGAAGTAATGAATGTGTATTAGAGAGATAAACTGGCATATGTATTGGGCACACTGCACAGGCAGCATCGCTCATTAACACAGAAGTAATGAATGTGTATTACAGAGATAAGCTGGCACATGTATTGGGCACACTGCACAGGCAGCATCATTCATTAACACAGAAGTAATAAATGTGTATTACAGAGATAAGCTGCCATGTGTATTTGGCACACTGCACAGGCAGCATCAACCATTACCACAGAAGTAATGAATGTGTATTAGAGAGATAAGCTGGCATATGTATTGGGCACACTGCACAAGCAGCATCAATCATTAACACAAAAGTAATGAATGTGTATCACAGAGATAAGCTGCCATGTGTATTGGGCACACTGCACAGGCAGCATCAATCATTAACACAGAAGTAATTAATGTGTATTACAGAGATAAACTGCCTTGTGTATTGGGCACACTGCACAGGCAGCATCATTCATTAACACAGAAGTAATGAATGTGTATTACAGAGATAAGCTGCCATATGTATTGGACACACTGCACAGGCAGCATCAAACATTACCACAGAAGTAATGAATGTGTATTAGAGAGATAAGCTGGCATATGTATTGGGCACACTGCACAAGCAGCATCGCTCATTAACACAGAAGTAATGAATGTGTATTACAGAGATAAGCTGGCACATGTATTGGGCACACTGCACAGGCAGCATCAATCAATAACACAGAAGTTTTGAATGTGTATTACAGAGATAAGCTGCCATATGTATTGGGCACACTGCACAGGCAGCATCATTCATTAACACAGAAGTAATAAATGTGTATTACAGAGATAAGCTGCCATATGTATTGGGCACACTGCACAGGCAGCATCAACCATTACCACAGAAGTAATGAATGTGTATTAGAGAGATAAGCTGGCATATGTATTGGGCACACTGCACAGGCAGCATCACTCATTAACACAGAAGTAATGAATGTGTATTACAGAGATAAGCTGGCACATGTATTGGGAACACTGCACAGGCAGCATCAAACATTAACACAGAAGTAATGAATGTGTATTACAGAGATACGCTGCCATATGTATTGGGCACAACACTGCACAGGCAACATCATTCATTAACACAGAAGTAATGAATGTGTATTGCAGAGATATGCTTCCATATGTATTGGGCACACTGCACAGGCAACATCATTCATTAACACAGAAGTGATTAATGTGTATTACAGAGATACGCTTCCATATGTAATGGGCACAACACAGCACAGGCAGCATCAATCATTAACACAGAAGTAATGAATTTGTATTACAGAGATAAGCTGCCATGTGTATTAGGCACACTGCACAGGCAGCATCAATCATTAACACAGAAGTAATAAATGTGTATTACAGAGATAAGCTGCCATATGTATTGGGCACACTGCACAGGCAGCATCAACCATTACCACAGAAGTAATGAATGTGTATTAGAGAGATAAGCTGGCATATGTATTGGGCACACTGCACAGGCAGCATCACTCATTAACACAGAAGTAATGAATGTGTATTACAGAGATAAGCTGGCACATGTATTGGGCACACTGCACAGGCAGCATCAAACATTAACACAGAAGTAATGAATGTGTATTACAGAGATACGCTGCCATATGTATTGGGCACAACACTGCACAGGCAACATCATTCATTAACACAGAAGTAATGAATGTGTATTGCAGAGATATGCTTCCATATGTATTGGGCACACTGCACAGGCAACATCATTCATTAACACAGAAGTAATTAATGTGTATTACAGAGATACGCTTCCATATGTAATGGGCACAACACAGCACAGGCAGCATCAATCATTAACACAGAAGTAATGAATGTGTATTACAGAGATAAGCTGCCATGTGTATTAGGCACACTGCACAGGCAGCATCAATCATTAACACAGAAGTAATAAATGTGTATTACAGAGATAAGCAGGCACATGTATTGGGCACACTGCACAGGTAGCATCAATCATTGACACAGAAGTTTTGAATGTGTATTAAAGAGATAAGCTGCCATTTGTATTGGGCACACTGCACAGGCATCTTTCATTAACACAGAAGTAATGAATGTGTATTACAGAGATAAGCTGCCATATGTATTGGGCACACTGCACAGGCAGCATCAACCATTACCACAGAAGTAATGAATGTGTATTACAGAGATAAGCTGGCATATGTATTGGGCACACTGCACAGGCAGCATCACTCATTAACACAGAAGTAATGAATGTGTATTAGAGAGATAAGCTGGCATATGTATTGGGCACACTGCACAGGCAGCATCACTCATTAACACAGAAGTAATGAATGTGTATTACAGAGATAAGCTGGCACATGTATTGGGCACACTGCACAGGCAGCATCAATCATTAACACAGAAGTTTTGAATGTGTATTACAGAGATAAGCTGCCATATGTATTGGGCACACTGCACAGGCAGCATCAACCATTACCACAGAAGTAATGAATGTGTATTAGAGAGATAAGCTGGCATATGTATTGGGCACACTGCACAGGCAGCATCACTCATTAACACAGAAGTAATGAATGTGTATTACAGGGATAAGCTGGCACATGTATTGGGCACACTGCACATGCAGCATCAATCATTAACACAGAAGTAATGAATGTGTATTACAGAGATAAGCTGCCATATGTATTGGGCACACTTCAGAGGCAGCATCAACCATTACCACAGAAGTAATGAATGTGTATTAGAGAGATAAGCTGGCATATGTATTGGGCACACTGCACAGGCAGCATCACTCATTAACACAGAAGTAATGAATGTGTATTACAGAGATAAGCTGGCACATGTATTGGGCTCACTGCACAGGCAGCATCAATCATTAACACAGAAGTAATGAATGTGTATTTCAGAGATAAGCTGCCATATGTATTGGGCACACTGCACAGGCAGCATCAATCATTAACACAGAAGTAATGAATGTGTATTACAGAGATACGCTGCCATATGTATTGGGCACAACACTGCACAGGCAACATCATTCATTAACACAGAAGTAATGAATGTGTATTACAGAGATACACTTCCATATGTATTGGGCACACTGCACAGGCAACATCATTCATTAACACAGAAGTAATTAATGTGTATTACAGAGATACGCTTCCATATGTATTGGGCACAACACTGCACAGGCAACATCAACCATTACCACAGAAGTAATGAATGTGTATTAGAGAGATAAACTGCCTTATGTATTGGGCACAACACTGCAGAGGCAGCATCAACCATTACCACAGAAGTAATGAATGTGTATTAGAGAGAAAAACTGGCATATGTATTGGGCACACTGCACAGGCAGCATCAATCATTACCACAGAAGTAATGAATGTGTATTAGAGAGATAAGCTGGCATATGTATTGGGCACACTGCACAGGCAGCATCACTCATTAACACAGAAGTAATTAATGTGTATTACAGAGATAAGCTGGCACATGTATTGGGCACACTGCACAGGCAGCATCAATCATTAACACAGAAGTAATGAATGTGTATTTCAGAGATAAACTGCCATATGTATTGGGCACACTGCACAGGCAGCATCAATCATTAACACAGAAGTAATGAATGTGTATTACAGAGATACGCTGCCATATGTATTGGGCACAACACTGCACAGGCAACATCATTCATTAACACAGAAGTAATGAATGTGTATTGCAGAGATATGCTTCCAAATGTTTTGGGCACACTGCACAGGCAACATCATTCATTAACACAGAAGTAATTAATGTGTATTACAGAGATACGCTTCCATATGTATTGGGCACAACACAGCACAGGCAGCATCAATCATTAACACAGAAGTAATGAATGTGTATTACAGAGATAAGCTGCCATGTGTATTAGGCACACTGCACAGGCAGCATCAATCATTAACACAGAAGTAATAAATGTGTATTACAGAGATAACCTGCCATATGTATTGGGCACACTGCACAGGCAGCACCAACCATTACCACAGAAGTAATGAATGTGTATTAGAGAGATAAGCTGGCATATGTATTGGGCACACTGCACAGGCAGCATCACTCATTAACACAGAAGTAATGAATGTGTATTACAGAGATAAGCTGGCACATGTATTGGGCACACTGCACAGGCAGCATCAATCATTGACACAGAAGTTTTGAATGTGTATTAAAGAGATAAGCTGCCATATGTATTGGGCACACTGCACAGGCGGCATCTTTCATTAACACAGAAGTAATGAATGTGTATTACAGAGATAAGCTGCCATATGTATTGGGCACACTGCATAGGCAGCATCAACCATTACCACAGAAGTAATGAATGTGTATCACAGAGATAAACTGCCATATGTATTGGGCACACTGCACAGGCAGCATCAATCATTAACACAGAAGTAATGAATGTGTATTAGAGAGATAAGCTGGCATATGTATTGGGCACACTGCACAAGCAGCATCAATCATTAACACAGAAGTAATGAATGTGTATTACAGAGAAAAACTGCCTTATGTATTGGGCACAATGCACAGGCAGCATCAATCATTAACACAGAAGTAATGAATGTGTATTAGAGAGATAAGCTGGCATATGTATTGGGCACACTGCACAAGCAGCATCAATCATTAACACAGAAGTAATGAATGTGTATCACAGAGATAAGCTGCCATATGTATTGGGCACACTGCACAGGCAGCATCAATCATTACCACAGAAGTAATGAATGTGTATCACAGAGATAAACTGCCATATGTATTGGGCACACTGCACAGGCAGCATCAATCATTAACACAGAAGTAATGAATGTGTATTAGAGAGATAAGCTGGCATATGTATTGGGCACACTGCACAAGCAGCATCAATCATTAACACAGAAGTAATGAATGTGTATTACAGAGATAAACTGCCTTATGTATTGGGCACAATGCACAGGCAGCATCAATCATTAACACAGAAGTAATGAATGTTTATTAGAGAGATAAGCTGGCATATGTATTGGGTACACTGCACAAGCAGCATCAATCATTAACACAGAAGTAATGAATGTGTATCACAGAGATAAGCTGCCATATGTATTGGGCACACTGCACAGGCAGCATCAATCATTAACACAGAAGTAATGAATGTGTATTAGAGAGATAAGCTGGCATATGTATTGGGCACACTGCACAAGCAGCATCAATCATTAACACAGAAGTAATGAATGTGTATCACAGAGATAAGCTGGCATATGTATTGGGCACACTGCACAGGCAGCATCAATCATTAACACAGAAGTAATGAATGTGTATTAGAGAGATAAACTGCCATATGTATTGGGCACACTGCACAGGCAGCATCAATCATTAACACAGAAGTAATGCATGTGTATTAGAGAGATAAGCTGGCATATGTATTGGGCACACTGCACAGGCAGCATCAATCATTAACACAGAAGTAATGAATGTGTATCACAGAGTTAAACGGCCATATGTATTGGGCACACTGCACAGGCAGCATCAATCATTAACACAGAAGTAATGAATGTGTATTAGAGAGATACGCTGGCATATGTATTGGGCACACTGCACAAGCAGCATCAATCATTAACACAGAAGTAATGAATGTGTATTACAGAGATAAACTGCCTTATGTATTGGGCACACTGCACAGGCAGCATCAATCATTAACACAGAAGTAATGAATGTGTATTAGAGAGATAAGCTCGCATATGTATTGGGCACACTGCACAAGCAGCATCAATCATTAACACAGAAGTAATGAATGTGTATCACAGAGATAAGCTGCCATATGTATTGGGCACACTGCACAGGCAGCATCAATCATTAAAACATAAGTAATGAATGTGTATTAGAGAGATAAGCTGGCATATGTTTTGGGCACACTGCACAAGCAGCATCAATCATTAACACAAAAGTAATGAATGTGTATCACAGAGATAAGCTGGCATATGTATTGGGCACATTGCACAGGCAGCATCAATCATTAACACAGAAGTAATGAATGTGTATTAGAGAGATAAACTGCCATATGTATTGGGCACACTGCACAGGCAGCATCAGTCATTAACACAGAAGTAATGAATGTGTATTAGAGAGATAAACTGGCATATGTATTGGGCACACTGCACAAGCAGCATCAATCATTAACACAGACGTAATGAATGTGTATCACAGAGATAAGCTGCCATATGTATTGGGCACACTGCACAGGCAGCATCAATCATTAACACAGAAGTAATGCATGTGTATTACAGAGATAAACTGCCTTGTGTATTGGGCACACTGCACAGGCAGCATCAATCATTAACACAGAAGTAATGAATGTGTATTAGAGAGATAAGCTGGCATATGTATTGGGCACACTGCACAAGCAGCATCAATCATTAACACAGAAGTAATGAATGTGTATCACAGAGATAAGCTGGCATATGTATTGGGCACACTGCACAGGCAGCATCAATCATTAACACAGAAGTAATGAATGTGTATTAGAGAGATAAACTGCCATATGTATTGGGCACACTGCACAGGCAGCATCAATCATTAACACAGAAGTAATGAATGTGTATTAGAGAGATACGCTGGCATATGTATTGGGCACACTGCACAAGCAGCATCAATCATTAACACAAAAGTAATGAATGTGTATCACAGAGATAAGCTGCCATGTGTATTGGGCACAATGCACAGGCAGCATCAATCATTAACACGAAGTAATTAATGTGTATTACAGCGATAAACTGCCTTGTGTATTGGGCACACTGCACAGGCAGCATCAATCAATAACACAGAAGTAATGAATGTGTATTACAGAGATAAGCTGCCATGTGTATTTGGCACACTGCACAGGCAGCATCAACCATTACCTCAGAAGTAATGAATGTGTATTAGAGAGATAAACTGGCATATGTATTGGGCACACTGCACAGGCAGCATCGCTCATTAACACAGAAGTAATGAATGTGTATTACAGAGATAAGCTGGCACATGTATTGGGCACACTGCACAGGCAGCATCAATCATTAACACAGAAGTTTTGAATGTGTATTACAGAGATAAGCTGCCATATGTATTGGGCACACTGCACAGGCAGCATCATTCATTAACACAGAAGTAATAAATGTGTATTACAGAGATAAGCTGCCATATGTATTGGGCACACTGCACAGGCAGCATCAACCATTACCACAGAAGTAATGAATGTGTATTAGAGAGATAAGCTGGCATATGTATTGGGCACACTGCACAAGCAGCATCAATCATTAACACAAAAGTAATGAATGTGTATCACAGAGATAAGCTGCCATGTGTATTGGGCACACTGCACAGGCAGCATCAATCATTAACACAGAAGTAATTAATGTGTATTACAGAGATAAACTGCCTTGTGTATTGGGCACACTGCACAGGCAGCATCATTCATTAACACAGAAGTAATGAATGTGTATTACAGAGATAAGGTGCCATATGTACTGGACACACTGCACAGGCAGCATCAAACATTACCACAGAAGTAATGAATGTGTATTAGAGAGATAAGCTGGCATATGTATTGGGCACACTGCACAAGCAGCATCACTCATTAACACAGAAGTAATGAATGTGTATTACAGAGATAAGCTGGCACATGTATTGGGCACACTGCACAGGCAGCATCAATCATTAACACAGAAGTAATGAATGTGTATTACAGAGATAAGCTGGCATATGTATTGGGCACACTGCACAAGCAGCATCGCTCATTAACACAGAAGTAATGAATGTGTATTACAGAGATAAGCTGCCATATGTATTGGGCACACTGCACAAGCAGCATCGCTCATTACAACAGAAGTAATGAATGTGTATTAGAGAGATAAGCTGGCATATGTATTGGGCACACTGCACAAGCAGCATCGCTCATTAACACAGAAGTAATGAATGTGTATTACAGAGATAAGCTGGCATATGTATTGGGCACACTGCACAAGCAGCATCGCTCATTACCACAGAAGTAATGAATGTGTATTAGAGAGATAAGCTGGCATATATATTGGGCACACTGCACAAGCAGCATCGCTCATTAACACAGAAGTAATGAATGTGTATTACAGAGATAAGCTGGCATATGTATTGGGCACACTGCACAGGCAGCATCAATCAATAACACAGAAGTTTTGAATGTGTATTACAGAGATAAGCTGCCATATGTATTGGGCACACTGCACAGGCAGCATCATTCATTAACACAGAAGTAATAAATGTGTATTACAGAGATAAGCTGCCATATGTATTGGGCACACTGCACAGGCAGCATCAACCATTACCACAGAAGTAATGAATGTGTATTAGAGAGATAAGCTGGCATATGTATTGGGCACACTGCACAGGCAGCATCACTCATTAACACAGAAGTAATGAATGTGTATTACAGAGATAAGCTGGCACATGTATTGGGCACACTGCACAGGCAGCATCAAACATTAACACAGAAGTAATGAATGTGTATTACAGAGATACGCTGCCATATGTATTGGGCACAACACTGCACAGGCAACATCATTCATTAACACAGAAGTAATGAATGTGTATTGCAGAGATATGCTTCCATATGTATTGGGCACACTGCACAGGCAACATCATTCATTAACACAGAAGTAATTAATGTGTATTACAGAGATACGCTTCCATATGTATTGGGCACAACACAGCACAGGCAGCATCAATCATTAACACAGAAGTAATGAATGTGTATTATAGAGATAAGCTGCCATGTGTATTAGGCACACTGCACAGGCAGCATCAATCATTAACACAGAAATAATAAATGTGTATTACAGAGATAAGCTGGCACATGTATTGGGCACACTGCACAGGCAGCATCAATCATTGACACAGAAGTTTTGAATGTGTATTAAAGAGATAAGCTGCCATATGTATTGGGCACACTGCACAGGCATCTTTCATTAACACAGAAGTAATGAATGTGTATTACAGAGATAAGCTGGCATATGTATTGGGCACACTGCACAGGCAGCATCACTCATTAACACAGAAGTAATGAATGTGTATTAGAGAGATAAGCTGGCATATCTATTGGGCACACTGCACAGGCAGCATCAACCATTACCACAGAAGTAATGAATGTGTATTAGAGAGATAAGCTGGCATATGTATTGGGCACACTGCACAGGCAGCATCACTCATTAACACAGAAGTAATGAATGTGTATTACAGAGATAAGCTGGCACATGTATTGGGCACACTGCACAGGCAGCATCAATCATTAACACAGAAGTTTTGAATGTGTATTACAGAGATAAGCTGCCATATGTATTGGGCACACTGCACAGGCAGCATCAACCAATACCACAGAAGTAATGAATGTGTATTAGAGAGATAAGCTGGCATATGTATTGGGCACACTGCACAGGCAGCATCACTCATTAACACAGAAGTAATGAATGTGTATTACAGAGATAAGCTGGCACATGTATTGGGCACACTGCACAGGCAGCATCACTCATTAACACAGAAGTAATGAATGTGTATTAGAGAGATAAGCTGGCACATGTATTGGGCACACTGCACAGGCAGCATCACTCATTAACACAGAAGTAATGCATGTGTATTAGAGAGATAAGCTGGCATATGTATTGGGCACACTGCACAGGCAGCATCAATCATTAACACAGAAGTAATGAATGTGTATCACAGAGATAAACGGCCATATGTATTGGGCACACTGCACAGGCAGCATCAATCATTAACACAGAAGTAATGAATGTGTATTAGAGAGATACGCTGGCATATGTATTGGGCACACTGCACAAGCAGCATCAATCATTAACACAGAAGTAATGAATGTGTATTACAGAGATAAACTGCCTTATGTATTGGGCACACTGCACAGGCAGCATCAATCATTAACACAGAAGTAATGAATGTGTATTAGAGAGATAAGCTCGCATATGTATTGGGCACACTGCACAAGCAGCATCAATCATTAACACAGAAGTAATGAATGTGTATCACAGAGATAAGCTGCCATATGTATTGGGCACACTGCACAGGCAGCATCAATCATTAAAACATAAGTAATGAATGTGTATTAGAGAGATAAGCTGGCATATGTTTTGGGCACACTGCACAAGCAGCATCAATCATTAACACAAAAGTAATGAATGTGTATCACAGAGATAAGCTGGCATATGTATTGGGCACATTGCACAGGCAGCATCAATCATTAACACAGAAGTAATGAATGTGTATTAGAGAGATAAACTGCCATATGTATTGGGCACACTGCACAGGCAGCATCAGTCATTAACACAGAAGTAATGAATGTGTATTAGAGAGATAAACTGGCATATGTATTGGGCACACTGCACAAGCAGCATCAATCATTAACACAGACGTAATGAATGTGTATCACAGAGATAAGCTGCCATATGTATTGGGCACACTGCACAGGCAGCATCAATCATTAACACAGAAGTAATGCATGTGTATTACAGAGATAAACTGCCTTGTGTATTGGGCACACTGCACAGGCAGCATCAATCATTAACACAGAAGTAATGAATGTGTATTAGAGAGATAAGCTGGCATATGTATTGGGCACACTGCACAAGCAGCATCAATCATTAACACAGAAGTAATGAATGTGTATCACAGAGATAAGCTGGCATATGTATTGGGCACACTGCACAGGCAGCATCAATCATTAACACAGAAGTAATGAATGTGTATTAGAGAGATAAACTGCCATATGTATTGGGCACACTGCACAGGCAGCATCAATCATTAACACAGAAGTAATGAATGTGTATTAGAGAGATACGCTGGCATATGTATTGGGCACACTGCACAAGCAGCATCAATCATTAACACAAAAGTAATGAATGTGTATCACAGAGATAAGCTGCCATGTGTATTGGGCACAATGCACAGGCAGCATCAATCATTAACACGAAGTAATTAATGTGTATTACAGCGATAAACTGCCTTGTGTATTGGGCACACTGCACAGGCAGCATCAATCAATAACACAGAAGTAATGAATGTGTATTACAGAGATAAGCTGCCATGTGTATTTGGCACACTGCACAGGCAGCATCAACCATTACCTCAGAAGTAATGAATGTGTATTAGAGAGATAAACTGGCATATGTATTGGGCACACTGCACAGGCAGCATCGCTCATTAACACAGAAGTAATGAATGTGTATTACAGAGATAAGCTGGCACATGTATTGGGCACACTGCACAGGCAGCATCAATCATTAACACAGAAGTTTTGAATGTGTATTACAGAGATAAGCTGCCATATGTATTGGGCACACTGCACAGGCAGCATCATTCATTAACACAGAAGTAATAAATGTGTATTACAGAGATAAGCTGCCATATGTATTGGGCACACTGCACAGGCAGCATCAACCATTACCACAGAAGTAATGAATGTGTATTAGAGAGATAAGCTGGCATATGTATTGGGCACACTGCACAAGCAGCATCAATAATTAACACAAAAGTAATGAATGTGTATCACAGAGATAAGCTGCCATGTGTATTGGGCACACTGCACAGGCAGCATCAATCATTAACACAGAAGTAATTAATGTGTATTACAGAGATAAACTGCCTTGTGTATTGGGCACACTGCACAGGCAGCATCATTCATTAACACAGAAGTAATGAATGTGTATTACAGAGATAAGGTGCCATATGTACTGGACACACTGCACAGGCAGCATCAAACATTACCACAGAAGTAATGAATGTGTATTAGAGAGATAAGCTGGCATATGTATTGGGCACACTGCACAAGCAGCATCACTCATTAACACAGAAGTAATGAATGTGTATTACAGAGATAAGCTGGCACATGTATTGGGCACACTGCACAGGCAGCATCAATCATTAACACAGAAGTAATGAATGTGTATTACAGAGATAAGCTGGCATATGTATTGGGCACACTGCACAAGCAGCATCGCTCATTAACACAGAAGTAATGAATGTGTATTACAGAGATAAGCTGCCATATGTATTGGGCACACTGCACAAGCAGCATCGCTCATTACAACAGAAGTAATGAATGTGTATTAGAGAGATAAGCTGGCATATGTATTGGGCACACTGCACAAGCAGCATCGCTCATTAACACAGAAGTAATGAATGTGTATTACAGAGATAAGCTGGCATATGTATTGGGCACACTGCACAAGCAGCATCGCTCATTACCACAGAAGTAATGAATGTGTATTAGAGAGATAAGCTGGCATATATATTGGGCAGACTGCACAAGCAGCATCGCTCATTAACACAGAAGTAATGAATGTGTATTACAGAGATAAGCTGGCATATGTATTGGGCACACTGCACAGGCAGCATCAATCAATAACACAGAAGTTTTGAATGTGTATTACAGAGATAAGCTGCCATATGTATTGGGCACACTGCACAGGCAGCATCATTCATTAACACAGAAGTAATAAATGTGTATTACAGAGATAAGCTGCCATATGTATTGGGCACACTGCACAGGCAGCATCAACCATTACCACAGAAGTAATGAATGTGTATTAGAGAGATAAGCTGGCATATGTATTGGGCACACTGCACAGGCAGCATCACTCATTAACACAGAAGTAATGAATGTGTATTACAGAGATAAGCTGGCACATGTATTGGGCACACTGCACAGGCAGCATCAAACATTAACACAGAAGTAATGAATGTGTATTACAGAGATACGCTGCCATATGTATTGGGCACAACACTGCACAGGCAACATCATTCATTAACACAGAAGTAATGAATGTGTATTGCAGAGATATGCTTCCATATGTATTGGGCACACTGCACAGGCAACATCATTCATTAACACAGAAGTAATTAATGTGTATTACAGAGATACGCTTCCATATGTATTGGGCACAACACAGCACAGGCAGCATCAATCATTAACACAGAAGTAATGAATGTGTATTATAGAGATAAGCTGCCATGTGTATTAGGCACACTGCACAGGCAGCATCAATCATTAACACAGAAATAATAAATGTGTATTACAGAGATAAGCTGGCACATGTATTGGGCACACTGCACAGGCAGCATCAATCATTGACACAGAAGTTTTGAATGTGTATTACAGAGATAAGCTGCCATATGTATTGGGCACACTGCACAGGCATCTTTCATTAACACAGAAGTAATGAATGTGTATTACAGAGATAAGCTGGCATATGTATTGGGCACACTGCACAGGCAGCATCACTCATTAACACAGAAGTAATGAATGTGTATTAGAGAGATAAGCTGGCATATCTATTGGGCACACTGCACAGGCAGCATCAACCATTACCACAGAAGTAATGAATGTGTATTAGAGAGATAAGCTGGCATATGTATTGGGCACACTGCACAGGCAGCATCACTCATTAACACAGAAGTAATGAATGTGTATTACAGAGATAAGCTGGCACATGTATTGGGCACACTGCACAGGCAGCATCAATCATTAACACAGAAGTTTTGAATGTGTATTACAGAGATAAGCTGCCATATGTATTGGGCACACTGCACAGGCAGCATCAACCATTACCACAGAAGTAATGAATGTGTATTAGAGAGATAAGCTGGCATATGTATTGGGCACACTGCACAGGCAGCATCACTCATTAACACAGAAGTAATGAATGTGTATTACAGAGATAAGCTGGCACATGTATTGGGCACACTGCACAGGCAGCATCACTCATTAACACAGAAGTAATGATTGTGTATTAGAGAGATAAGCTGGCATATCTATTGGGCACACTGCACAGGCAGCATCAACCATTACCATTGAAGTAATGAATGTGTATTAGAGAGATAAGCTGGCATATGTATTGGGCACACTGCACAGGCAGCATCACTCATTAACACAGAAGTAATGAATGTGTATTACAGAGATAAGCTGGCACATGTATTGGGCACACTGCACAGGCAGCATCAATCATTAACACAGAAATTTTGAATGTGTATTACAGAGATAAGCTGCCATATGTATTGGGCACACTGCACAGGCAGCATCATTCATTAACACAGAAGTAATGAATGTGTATTACAGAGATAAGCTGCCATATGTATTGGGCACACTGCAGAGGCAGCATCAACCATTACCACAGAAGTAATGAATGTGTATTAGATAAGCTGACATATGTATTGGGCACACTGCACAGGCAGCATCACTCATTAACACAGAAGTAATGAATGTGTATTACAGAGATACACTTCCATATGTATTGGGCACACTACAAAGGCAACATCATTCATTAACACAGAAGTAATTAATGTGTATTACAGAGATACGCTTCCATATGTATTGGGCACAACACTGCACAGGCAACATCAACCATTACCACAGAGGTAATGAATGTGTATTAGAGAGATAAACTGCCTTATGTATTGGGCACAACACTGCAGAGGCAGCATCAACCATTACCACAGAAGTAATGAATGTGTATTAGAGAGATAAGCTGGCATATGTATAGGGCACACTGCACAGGCAGCATCACTCATTAACACAGAAGTAATTAATGTGTATTACAGAGATAAGCTGGCACATGTATTGGGCACACTGCACAGGCAGCATCAATCATTAACACAGAAGTAATGAATGTGTATTTCAGAGATAAGCTGCCATATGTATTGGGCACACTGCACAGGCAGCATCAATCATTAACACAGAAGTAATGAATGTGTATTACAGAGATACACTGCCATATGTATTGGGCACAACACTGCACAGGCAACATCATTCATTAACACAGAAGTAATGATTGTGTATTACAGAGATACGGTTCCATATGTATTGGGCACACTGCACAGGCAACACCATTCATTAACACAGAAGTTATTAATGTGTATTACAGAGATACGCTTCCATATGTATTAGGCACAACACTGCACAGGCAACATCAACCATTACCACAGAAGTAATGAATGTGTATTAGAGAGATAAGCTGGCATATGTATTGGGCACACTGCACAGACAGCATCACTCATTAACACAGAAGTAATGAATGTGTATTACAGAGATAAGCTGGCACATGTATTGGGCACACTGCACAGCCAGCATCAATCATTAACACAGAAGTAATGAATGTGTATTACAGAGATACGCTGCCATATGTATTGGGCACAACACTGCACAGGCAACATCATTCATTAACACAGAAGTAATTAATGTGTATTACAGAGATACGCTTCCATATGTATTGGGCACACTGCACAGGCAACATCAATCATTACCACGGAAATAATTAATGTGTATTACAGAGATAAGTTACCATATGTATTGGGCACAACACTGCACAGGTAGCATCGATCATTAACACAGAAGTAATAAATGTGTATTACAGAGATACGCTGCCATATGTATTGGGCACACTGCACAGGCAACATCAATCATTACCACAGAAATAATTAATGTGTATTACAGAGATAAGTTACCATATGTATTGGGCACAACACTGCACAGGTAGCATCAATCATTAACACAGAAGTTAAAAATGTGTATTACAGAGATACGCTGCCATATGTATTGGGCACACTGCACAGGCAGCATCAATCATTACCACAGAAGTAATGAATGTGTATCACAGAGATAAGCTGGCATATGTATTGGGCACACTGCACAAGCAACATCAATCATTAACACAGAAGTAATGAATGTGTATCACAGAGATAAGCTGGCATATGTATTGGGCACACTGCACAAGCAGCATCAATCATTAACACAGAAGTAATGAATGTGTATTACAGAGATAAACTGCCTTATGTATTGGGCACACTGCACAGGCAGCATCAATCATTAACACAGAAATAATGAATGTGTATTAGAGAGATAAGCTGGCATATGTATTGGGCACACTGCACAAGCAGCATCAATCATTAACACAGATGTAATGAATCTGTATCACAGAGATAAGCTGCCATATGTATTGGGCACACTGCACAGGCAGCATCAATCATTAACACAGAAGTAATGAATGTGTATTAGAGAGATAAGCTGGCATATGTATTGGGCACACTGCACAAGCAGCATCAATCATTAACACAGAAGTAATTAATGTGTATCACAGAGATAAGCTGGCATATGTATTGGGCACACTGCACAGGCAGCATCAATCATTAACACAGAAGTAATGAATGTGTATTTCAGAGATAAACTGCCATATGTATTGGGCACACTGCACAGGCAGCATCAATCATTAACACAGAAGTAATGAATGTGTATTACAGAGATACGCTGCCATATGTATTGGGCACAACACTGCACAGGCAAAATCATTCATTAACACAGAAGTAATTAATGTGTATTACAGAGATACGCTTCCATATGTATTGGGCACACTGCACAGGCAACATCATTCATTAACACAGAAGTAATTAATGTGTATTAGAGAGATAAACTGCCTTATGTATTGGGCACAACACTGCACAGGCAGCATCAACCATTACCACAGAAGTAATGAATGTGTATTAGAGAGATAAGCTGGCATATGTATTGGGCACACTGCACAGGCAGCATCACCCATTACCACAGAGGTAATGAATGTGTATTAGAGAGATACGCTGCCATGTGTATTAGGCACACTGCACAGGCAGCATCAATCATTAACACAGAAGTGATGAATGTGTATTACAGAGATAAGCTGCCATATGTATTGGGCACACTGCACAGGCAGCATCATTCATTAACACAGATGTAATGAATGTGTATTACAGAGATAAGCTGCCATATGTATTGGGCACACTGCACAGGCAGCATCAACCATTACCACAGAAGTAATGAATGTGTATTAGAGATATAAGCTGGAATATGTATTGGGCACACTGCACAGGCAGCATCACTCATTAACACAGACGTAATGAATGTGTATTACAGAGATAAGCTGGCACATGTATTGGGCACACTGCACAGGCAGCATCAATCATTAACACAGAAGTTTTGAATGTGTATTACAGAGATAAGCTGCCATATGTATTGGGCACAGTGCACAGGCAGCATCATTCATTAACACAGAAGTAATGAATGTGTATTACAGAGATAAGCTGCCATATGTATTGGGCACACTGCACAGGCAGCATCAACCATTAGCACAGAAGTAATGAATGTGTATTAGAGAGATACGCTGGCATATGTATTGGGCACACTGCACAGGCAGCATCACTCATTAACACAGAAGTAATTAATGTGTATTACAGAGATAAGCTGGCACATGTATTGGGCACACTGCACAGGCAGCATCAATCATTAACACAGAAGTTTTGAATGTGTATTACAGAGATAAGCTGCCATAGGTATTGGGCACACTGCACAGGCAGCATCAACCACTACCACAGAAGTAATGAATGTGTATTAAAGAGATAAACTGGCATATGTATTGGGCACACTGCACAGGCAGCATCAATCATTAACACAGAAGTAATGAATGTGTATTTCAGAGATAAGCTTCCATATGTATTGGGCACACTGCACAGGCAGCATCAATCATTAACACAGAAGTAATGAATGTGTATTACAGAGATACGCTGCCATATGTATTGGGCACAACACTGCACAGGCAATATCATTCATTAACACAGAAGTAATGAATGTGTATTACAGAGATACGCTTCCATATGTATTGGGCACACTGCACAGGCAGCATCAATCATTAACACAGAAGTAATTAATGTGTATTACAGAGATACGCTTCTATATGTATTGGGCACAACACTGCACAGGCAACATCAACTATTACCACAGAAGTAATGAATGTGTATTAGAGAGATAAACTGCCTTATGTATTGGGCACAACACTGCACAGGCAGCATCAACCATTACCACAGAAGTAATGAATGTGTATTAGAGAGATAAGCTGGCATATGTATTGGGCACACTGCACAGGCAGCATCAATCATTACCACAGAAGTAATGAATGTGTATTAGAGAGATAAGATGGCATATGTATTGGGCACACTGCACAGGCAGCATCACTCATTAACACAGAAGTAATTAATGTGTATTACAGAGATAAGCTGGCACATGTATTGTGCACACTGCACAGGCAGCATCAATCATTAACACAGAAGTAATGAATGTGTATTTCAGAGATAAGCTGCCATATGTATTGGGCACACTGCACAGGCAGCATCAATCATTAACACAGAAGTAATGAATGTGTATTACAGAGATACGCTGCCATATTTATTGGGCACAACACTGCACAGGCAACATCATTCATTAACACAGAAGTAATGAATGTATTACAGAGATACGCTTCCATATGTATTGGGCACACTGCACAGGCAACATCATTCATTAACACAGAAGTAATGAATGTGTATTACAGAGATAAGCTGCCATATGTATTGGGCACACTGCAGAGGCAGCATCAACCATTACCACAGAAGTAATGAATGTGTATTAGAGAGATAAGCTGGCATATGTATTGGGCACACTGCACAGGCAGCATCACTCATTAACACAGAAGTAATGAATGTGTATTACAGAGATAAGCTGGCACATGTATTGGGCACACTGCACAGGCAGCATCAATCATTAACACAGAAGTAATGAATGTGTATTTCAGAGATAAGCTGCCATATGTATTGGGCACACTGCACAGGCAGCATCAATCATTAACACAGAAGTAATGAATGTGTATTTCAGAGATACGCTGCCATATTTATTGGGCACAACACTGCACAGGCAACATCATTCATTAACACAGAAGTAATGAATGTGTATTACAGAGATACGCTTCCATATGTATTGGGCACACTGCACAGGCAACATCATTCATTAACACAGAAGTAATGAATGTGTATTACAGAGATACGCTTCCATATGTATTGGGCACACTGCACAGGCAACATCATTCATTAACACAGAAGTAATTAATGTGTATTACAGAGATACGCTTCTATATGTATTGGGCACAACACTGCACAGGCAACATCAACTATTACCACAGAAGTAATGAATGTGTATTAGAGAGATAAACTGCCTAATGTATTGGGCACAACACTGCACAGGCAGCATCAACCATTACCACAGAAGTAATGAATGTGTATTAGAGAGATAAGCTGGCATATGTATTGGGCACACTGCACAGGCAGCATCAATCATTACCACAGAAGTAATGAATGTGTATTAGAGAGATAAGCTGGCATATGTATTGGGCACACTGCACAGGCAGCATCAATCATTACCACAGAAGTAATGAATGTGTATTAGAGAGATAAGATGGCATATGTATTGGGCACACTGCACAGGCAGCATCACTCATTAACACAGAAGTAATGAATGTGTATTACAGAGATACGCTTCCATATGTATTGGGCACACTGCACAGGCAACATCATTCATTAACACAGAAGTAATGAATGTGTATTACAGAGATAAGCTGCCATATGTATTGGGCACACTGCAGAGGCAGCATCAACCATTACCACAGAAGTAATGAATGTGTATTAGAGAGATAAGCTGGCATATGTATTGGGCACACTGCACAGGCAGCATCACTCATTAACACAGAAGTAATGAATGTGTATTACAGAGATAAGCTGGCACATGTATTGGGCACACTGCACAGGCAGCATCAATCATTAACACAGAAGTAATGAATGTGTATTTCAGAGATAAGCTGCCATATGTATTGGGCACACTGCACAGGCAGCATCAATCATTAACACAGAAGTAATGAATGTGTATTTCAGAGATACGCTGCCATATTTATTGGGCACAACACTGCACAGGCAACATCATTCATTAACACAGAAGTAATGAATGTGTATTACAGAGATACGCTTCCATATGTATTGGGCACACTGCACAGGCAACATCATTCATTAACACAGAAGTAATGAATGTGTATTACAGAGATACGCTTCCATATGTATTGGGCACACTGCACAGGCAACATCATTCATTAACACAGAAGTAATTAATGTGTATTACAGAGATACACTTCTATATGTATTGGGCACAACACTGCACAGGCAACATCAACTATTACCACAGAAGTAATGAATGTGTATTAGAGAGATAAACTGCCTTATGTATTGGGCACAACACTGCACAGGCAGCATCAACCATTACCACAGAAGTAATGAATGTGTATTAGAGAGATAAGCTGGCATATGTATTGGGCACACTGCACAGGCAGCATCAATCATTACCACAGAAGTAATGAATGTGTATTAGAGAGATAAGCTGGCATATGTATTGGGCACACTGCACAGGCAGCATCAATCATTACCACAGAAGTAATGAATGTGTATTAGAGAGATAAGCTGGCATATGTATTGGGCACACTGCACAAGCAGCATCAATCATTAACACAGAAGTAATGAATGTGTATTACAGAGATAAACTGCCTTATGTATTGGGCACAATGCACAGGCAGCATCAATCATTAACACAGAAGTAATGAATGTGTATTAGAGAGATAAGCTGGCACATGTATTGGGCACACTGCACAAGCAGCATCAATCATTAACACAGAAGTAATGAATGTGTATCACAGAGATAAGCTGCCATATATACTGGGCACACTGCACAGGCAGCATCAATCATTAACACAGAAGTAATGAATGTGTATTAGAGAGATAAGCTGGCATATGTATTGGGCACACTGCACAAGCAGCATCAATAATTAACACAGAAGTAATGAATGTGTATCACAGAGATAAGCTGGCATATGTATTGGGCACACTGCACAGGCAGCATCAATCATTAAAACAGAAGTAATGAATGTGTATTAGAGAGATAAACTGCCATATGTATTGGGCACACTGCACAGGAAGCATCAATCATTAACACAGAAGTAATGAATGTGTATTAGAGAGATAAGCTGGCATATGTATTGGGCACACTGCACAGGCAGCATCAATCATTAACACTGAAGTAATGAATGTGTATTAGAGAGATAAGCTGGCATATGTATTGGGCACACTGCACAAGCAGCATCAATCATTAACACAGAAGTAATGAATGTGTATCACAGAGATAAGCTGCCATATGTATTGGGCACACGGCACAGGCAGCATCAATCATTAACACATAAGTAATGAATGTGTATTAGAGAGATAAGCTGGCATATGTTTTGGGCACACTGCACAAGCAGCATCAATCATTAACACAAAAGTAATGAATGTGTATCACAGAGATAAGCTGGCATATGTATTGGGCACATTGCACAGGCAGCATCAATCATTAACACAGAAGTAATGAATGTGTATTAGAGAGATAAACTGCCATATGTATTGGGCACACTGCACAGGCAGCATCAATCATTAACACAGAAGTAATGAATGTGTATTAGAGAGATAAGCTGGCATATGTATTGGGCACACTGCACAAGCAGCATCAATCATTAACACAGAAGTAATGAATGTGTATCACAGAGATAAGCTGCCATATGTATTGGGCACACTGCACAGGCAGCATCAATCATTAACACAGAAGTAATGAATGTGTATTACAGAGATAAACTGCCTTGTGTATTGGGCACACTGCACAGGCAGCATCAATCATTAACACAGAAGTAATGAATGTGTATTAGAGAGATAAGCTGGCATATGTATTGGGCACACTGCACAAGCAGCATCAATCATTAACACAGAAGTAATGAATGTGTATCACAGAGATAAGCTGGCATATGTATTGGGCACACTGCACAGGCAGCATCAATCATTAACACAGAAGTAATGAATGTGTATTAGAGAGATAAACTGCCATATGTATTGGGCACACTGCACAGGCAGCATCAATCATTAACACAGAAGTAATTAATGTGTATTAGAGAGATAAGCTGGCATATGTATTGGGCACACTGCACAAGCAGCATCAATCATTAACACAGAAGTAATGAATGTGTATCACAGAGATAAACTGCCATGTGTATTGGGCACACTGCACAGGCAGCATCAATCATTAACACAGAAGTAATTAATGTGTATTACAGAGATAAACTGCCTTGTGTATTGGGCACACTGCACAGGCAGCATCAATCAATAACACAGAAGTAATGAATGTGTATTACAGAGATAAGCTGCCATGTGTATTGGGCACACTGCACAGGCAGCATCATTCATTAACACAGAAGTAATGAATGTGTATTACAGAGATAAGCTGCCATATGTATTAGACACAATGCACAGGCAGCATCAACCATTACCACAGAAGTAATGAATGTGTATTAGAGAGATAAGCAGGCATATGTATTGGGCACACTGCACAGGCAGCATCGCTCATTAACACAGAAGTAAGGAATGTGTATTACAGAGATAAGCTGGCACATGTATTGGGCACACTGCACAGGCAGCATCAATCATTAACACAGAAGTTTTGAATGTGTATTACAGAGATAAGCTGCCATATGTATTGGGCAGACTGCACAGGCAGCATCAACCATTACCACAGAAGTAATGAATTTGTATTAGAGAGATAAGCTGGCATATGTATTGGGCACACTGCACAGGCAGCATCACTCATTAACACAGAAGTAATGAATGTGTATTACAGAGATAAGCTGGCACATGTATTGGGCACACTGCAAAGGCAGCATCGCTCATTAACACAGAAGTAATGAATGTGTATTACAGAGATAAGCTGGCACATGTATTGGGCACACTGCACAGGCAGCATCAATCATTAACACAGAAGTTTTGAATGTGTATTACAGAGATAAGCTGCCATATGTATTGGGCACACTGCACAGGCAGCATCAACCATTACCACAGAAGTAATGAATGTGTATTAGAGAGATAAGCTGGCATATGTATTGGGCACACTGCACAGGCAGCATCACTCATTAACACAGAAGTAATGAATGTGTATTACAGAGATAAGCTGGCACATGTATTGGGCACACTGCACAGGCAGCATCAATCATTAACACAGAAGTAATGAATGTGTATTACAGAGATACGCTGCCATATGTATTGGGCAAAACACTGCACAGGCAACATCATTCATTAACACAGAAGTAATGAATGTGTATTGCAGAGATATGCTTCCATATGTATTGGGCACACTGCACAGGCAACATCATTCATTAACACAGAAGTAATTAATGTGTATTACAGAGATACGCTTCCATATGTATTGGGCACAACACAGCACAGGCAGCATCAATCATTAACACAGAAGTAATGAATGTGTATTACAGAGATAAGCTGCCATGTGTATTAGGCACACTGCACAGGCAGCATCAATCATTAACACAGAAGTAATAAATGTGTATTACAGAGATAACCTGCCATATGTATTGGGCACACTGCACAGGCAGCATCATTCATTAACACAGAAGTAATGAATGTGTATTACAGAGATAAGCTGCCATATGTATTGGGCACACTGCACAGGCAGCACCAACCATTACCACAGAAGTAATGAATGTGTATTAGAGCGATAAGCTGGCATATGTATTGGGCACACTGCACAGGCAGCATCACTCATTAACACATAAGTAATGAATGTGTATTACAGAGATAAGCTGGCACATGTATTGGGCACACTGCACAGGCAGCATCAATCATTGACACAGAAGTTTTGAATGTGTATTAAAGAGATAAGCTGCCATATGTATTGGGCACACTGCACAGGCGGCATCTTTCATTAACACAGAAGTAATGAATGTGTATTACAGAGATAAGCTGCCATATGTATTGGGCACACTGCACAGGCAGCATCAACCATTACCACAGAAGTAATGAATGTGTATCACAGAGATAAACTGCCATATGTATTGGGCACACTGCACAGGCAGCATCAATCATTAACACAGAAGTAATGAATGTGTATTAGAGAGATAAGCTGGCATATGTATTGGGCACACTGCACAAGCAGCATCAATCATTAACACAGAAGTAATGAATGTGTATTACAGAGAAAAACTGCCTTATTTATTGGGCACAATGCACAGGCAGCATCAATCATTAACACAGAAGTAATGAATGTGTATTAGAGAGATAAGCTGGCATATGTATTGGGCACACTGCACAAGCAGCATCAATCATTAACACAGAAGTAATGAATATGTATCACAGAGATAAGCTGCCATATGTATTGGGCACACTGCACAGGCAGCATCAATCATTAACACAGAAGTAATGAATGTGTATTAGAGAGATAAGCTGGCATATGTATTGGGCACACTGCACAAGCAGCATCAATCATTAACACAGAAGTAATGAATGTGTATCACAGAGATAAGCTGGCATATGTATTGGGCACACTGCACAGGCAGCATCAATCATTAACACAGAAGTAATGAATGTGTATTAGAGAGATAAACTGCCATATGTATTGGGCACACTGCACAGGCAGCATCAATCATTAACACAGAAGTAATGCATGTGTATTAGAGAGATAAGCTGGCATATGTATTGGGCACACTGCACAGGCAGCATCAATCATTAACACAGAAGTAATGAATGTGTATCACAGAGATAAACGGCCATATGTATTGGGCACACTGCACAGGCAGCATCAATCATTAACACAGAAGTAATGAATGTGTATTAGAGAGATAAGCTGGCATATGTATTGGGCACACTGCACAAGCAGCATCAATCATTAACACAGAAGTAATGAATCTGTATTACAGAGATAAACTGCCTTATGTATTGGGCACACTGCACAGGCAGCATCAATCATTAACACAGAAGTAATGAATGTGTATTAGAGAGATAAGCTCGCATATGTATTGGGCGCACTGCACAAGCAGCATCAATCATTAACACAGAGGTAATGAATGTGTATCACAGAGATAAGCTGCCATATGTATTGGGCACACTGCACAGGCAGCATCAATCATTAAAACATAAGTAATTAATGTGTATTAGAGAGATAAGCTGGCATATGTTTTGGGCACACTGCACAAGCAGCATCAATCATTAACACAAAAGTAATGAATGTGTATCACAGAGATAAGCTGGCATATGTATTGGGCACATTGCACAGGCAGCATCAATCATTAACACAGAAGTAATGAATGTGTATTAGAGAGATAAACTGCCATATGTATTGGGCACACTGCACAGGCAGCATCAATCATTAACACAGAAGTAATGAATGTGTATTAGAGAGATAAACTGCCTTGTGTGTTGGGCACACTGCACAGGCAGCATCAATCATTAACACAGAAGTAATGAATGTGTATTAGAGAGATAAGCTGGCATATGTATTGGGCACACTGCACAAGCAGCATCAATCATTAACACAGAAGTAATGAATGTGTATCACAGAGAGAAGCTGGCATATGTATTGGGCACACTGCACAGGCAGCATCAATCATTAACACAGATGTAATGAATGTGTATTAGAGAGATAAACTGCCATATGTATTGGGCACACTGCACAGGCAGCATCAATCATTAACACAGAAGTAATGAATGTGTATTAGAGAGATAAACTGCCTTGTGTATTGGGCACACTGCACAGGCAGCATCAATCATTAACACAGAAGTAATGAATGTGTATTAGAGAGATAAACTGCCATATGTATTGGGCACACTGCACAGGCAGCATCAATCATTAACACAGAAGTAATGAATGTGTATTAGAGAGATAAGCTCGCATATGTATTGGGCACACTGCACAAGCAGCATCAATCATTAACACAGAGGTAATGAATGTGTATCACAGAGATAAGCTGCCATATGTATTGGGCACACTGCACAGGCAGCATCAATCATTAAAACATAAGTAATTAATGTGTATTAGAGAGATAAGCTGGCATATGTTTTGGGCACACTGCACAAGCAGCATCAATCATTAACACAAAAGTAATGAATGTGTATCACAGAGATAAGCTGGCATATGTATTGGGCACATTGCACAGGCAGCATCAATCATTAACACAGAAGTAATGAATGTGTATTAGAGAGATAAACTGCCATATGTATTGGGCACACTGCACAGGCAGCATCAATCATTAACACAGAAGTAATGAATGTGTATTACAGAGATAAACTGCCTTGTGTATTGGGCACACTGCACAGGCAGCATCAATCATTAACACAGAAGTAATGAATGTGTATTAGAGAGATAAGCTGGCATATGTAATGGGCACACTGCACAAGCAGCATCAATCATTAACACAGAAGTAATGAATGTGTATCACAGAGAGAAGCTGGCATATGTATTGGGCACACTGCACAGGCAGCATCAATCATTAACACAGAAGTAATGAATGTGTATTAGAGAGATAAACTGCCATATGTATTGGGCACACTGCACAGGCAGCATCAATCATTAACACAGAAGTAATGAATGTGTATTAGAGAGATAAGCTGGCATATGTATTGGGCACACTGCACAAGCAGCATCAATCATTAACACAAAAGTAATGAATGTGTATCACAGAGATAAGCTGCCATGTGTATTGGGCACACTGCACAGGCAGCATCAATCATTAACACAGAAGTAATTAATGTGTATTACAGAGATAAACTGCCTTGTGTATTGGGCACACTGCACAGGCAGCATCAATCAATAACACAGAAGTAATGAATGTGTATTACAGAGATAAGCTGCCATGTGTATTGGGCACACTGCACAGGCAGCATCAACCATTACCACAGAAGTAATGAATGTGTATTAGAGAGATAAACTGGCATATGTATTGGGCACACTGCACAGGCAGCATCGCTCATTAACACAGAAGTAACGAATGTGTATTACAGAGATAAGCTGGCACATGTATTGGGCACACTGCACAGGCAGCATCAATCATTAACACAGAAGTAATGAATGTGTATCACAGAGATAAGCTGCCATATGTATTGGGCACACTGCACAGGCAGCATCAATCATTAACACAGAAGTAATGAATGTGTATTAGAGAGATAAGCTGGCATATGTATTGGGCACACTGCACAAGCAGCATCAATCATTAACACAGAAGTAATGAATGTGTATCACAGATATAAGCTGGCATATGTATTGGGCACACTGCACAGGCAGCATCAATCATTAACACAGAAGTAATGAATGTGTATTAGAGAGATAAACTGCCATATGTATTGGGCACACTGCACAGGCAGCATCAATCATTAACACAGAAGTAATGCATGTGTATTAGAGAGATAAGCTGGCATATGTATTGGGCACACTGCACAGGCAGCATCAATCATTAACACAGAAGTAATGAATGTGTATCACAGAGATAAACGGCCATATGTATTGGGCACACTGCACAGGCAGCATCAATCATTAACACAGAAGTAATGAATGTGTATTAGAGAGATAAGCTGGCATATGTATTGGGCACACTGCACAAGCAGCATCAATCATTAACACAGAAGTAATGAATCTGTATTACAGAGATAAACTGCCTTATGTAATGGGCACACTGCACAGGCAGCATCAATCATTAACACAGAAGTAATGAATGTGTATTGGAGAGATAAGCTCGCATATGTATTGGGCACACTGCACAAGCAGCATCAATCATTAACACAGAGGTAATGAATGTGTATCACAGAGATAAGCTGCCATATGTATTGGGCACACTGCACAGGCAGCATCAATCATTAAAACATAAGTAATTAATGTGTATCAGAGAGATAAGCTGGCATATGTTTTGGGCACACTGCACAAGCAGCATCAATCATTAACACAAAAGTAATGAATGTGTATCACAGAGATAAGCTGGCATATGTATTGGGCACATTGCACAGGCAGCATCAATCATTAACACAGAAGTAATGAATGTGTATTAGAGAGATAAACTGCCATATGTATTGGGCACACTGCACAGGCAGCATCAATCATTAACACAGAAGTAATGAATGTGTATTAGAGAGATAAACTGCCTTGTGTATTGGGCACACTGCACAGGCAGCATCAATCATTAACACAGAAGTAATGAATGTGTATTAGAGAGATAAGCTGGCATATGTATTGGGCACACTGCACAAGCAGCATCAATCATTAACACAGAAGTAATGAATGTGTATCACAGAGAGAAGCTGGCATATGTATTGGGCACACTGCACAGGCAGCATCAATCATTAACACAGAAGTAATGAATGTGTATTAGAGAGATAAACTGCCATATGTATTGGGCACACTGCACAGGCAGCATCAATCATTAACACAGAAGTAATGAATGTGTATTAGAGAGATAAACTGCCTTGTGTATTGGGCACACTGCACAGGCAGCATCAATCATTAACACAGAAGTAATGAATGTATATTAGAGAGATAAACTGCCATATGTATTGGGCACACTGCACAGGCAGCATCAATCATTAACACAGAAGTAATGAATGTGTATTAGAGAGATAAGCTCGCATATGTATTGGGCACACTGCACAAGCAGCATCAATCATTAACACAGAGGTAATGAATGTGTATCACAGAGATAAGCTGCCATATGTATTGGGCACACTGCACAGGCAGCATCAATCATTAAAACATAAGTAATTAATGTGTATTAGAGAGATAAGCTGGCATATGTTTTGGGCACACTGCACAAGCAGCATCAATCATTAACACAAAAGTAATGAATGTGTATCACAGAGATAAGCTGGCATATGTATTGGGCACATTGCACAGGCAGCATCAATCATTAACACAGAAGTAATGAATGTGTATTAGAGAGATAAACTGCCATATGTATTGGGCACACTGCACAGGCAGCATCAATCATTAACTCAGAAGTAATGAATGTGTATTACAGAGATAAACTGCCTTGTGTATTGGGCACACTGCACAGGCAGCATCAATCATTAACACAGAAGTAATGAATGTGTATTAGAGAGATAAGCTGGCATATGTATTGGGCACACTGCACAAGCAGCATCAATCATTAACACAGAAGTAATGAATGTGTATCACAGAGAGAAGCTGGCATATGTATTGGGCACACTGCACAGGCAGCATCAATCATTAACACAGAAGTAATGAATGTGTATTAGAGAGATAAACTGCCATATGTATTGGGCACACTGCACAGGCAGCATCAATCATTAACACAGAAGTAATGAATGTGTATTAGAGAGATAAGCTGGCATATGTATTGGGCACACTGCACAAGCAGCATCAATCATTAACACAAAAGTAATGAATGTGTATCACAGAGATAAGCTGCCATGTGTATTGGGCACACTGCACAGGCAGCATCAATCATTAACACAGAAGTAATTAATGTGTATTACAGAGATAAACTGCCTTGTGTATTGGGCACACTGCACAGGCAGCATCAATCAATAACACAGAAGTAATGAATGTGTATTACAGAGATAAGCTGCCATGTGTATTGGGCACACTGCACAGGCAGCATCAACCATTACCACAGAAGTAATGAATGTGTATTAGAGAGATAAACTGGCATATGTATTGGGCACACTGCACAGGCAGCATCGCTCATTAACACAGAAGTAATGAATGTGTATTACAGAGATAAGCTGGCACATGTATTGGGCACACTGCACAGGCAGCATCAATCATTAACACAGAAGTTTTGAATGTGTATTACAGAGATAAGCTGCCATATGTATTGGGCACACTGCACAGGCAGCATCATTCATTAACACAGAAGTAATAAATGTGTATTACAGAGATAAGCTGCCATGTGTATTGGGCACACTGCACAGGCAGCATCAACCATTACCACAGAAGTAATGAATGTGTATTAGAGAGATAAGCTGGCATATGTATTGGGCACACTGCACAAGCAGCATCAATCATTAACACAAAAGTAATGAATGTGTATCACAGAGATAAGCTGCCATGTGTATTGGGCACACTGCACAGGCAGCATCAATCATTAACACAGAAGTAATTAATATGTATTACAGAGATAAATTGCCTTGTGTATTGGGCACACTGCACAGGCAGCATCATTCATTAACACAGAAGTAATGAATGTGTATTACAGAGATAAGCTGCCATATGTATTGGACACACTGCACAGGCAGCATCAAACATTACCACAGAAGTAATGAATGTGTATTAGAGAGATAAGCTGGCATATGTATTGGGCACACTGCACAAGCAGCATCGCTCATTAACACAGAAGTAATGAATGTGTATTACAGAGATAAGCTGGCACATGTATTGGGCACACTGCACAGGCAGCATCAATCAATAACACAGAAGTTTTGAATGTGTATTACAGAGATAAGCTGCCATATGTATTGGGCACACTGCACAGGCAGCATCATTCATTAACACAGAAGTAATAAATGTGTATTACAGAGATAAGCTGCCATATGTATTGGGCACACTGCACAGGCAGCATCAACCATTACCACAGAAGTAATGAATGTGTATTAGAGAGATAAGCTGGCATATGTATTGGGCACACTGCACAGGCAGCATCACTCATTAACACAGAAGTAATGAATGTGTATTACAGAGATAAGCTGGCACATGTATTGGGCACACTGCACAGGCAGCATCAAACATTAACACAGAAGTAATGAATGTGTATTACAGAGATACGCTGCCATATGTATTGGGCACAACACTGCACAGGCAACATCATTCATTAACACAGAAGTAATGAATGTGTATTGCAGAGATATGCTTCCATATGTATTGGGCACACTGCACAGGCAACATCATTCATTAACACAGAAGTGATTAATGTGTATTACAGAGATACGCTTCCATATGTAATGGGCACAACACAGCACAGGCAGCATCAATCATTAACACAGAAGTAATGAATGTGTATTACAGAGATAAGCTGCCATGTGTATTAGGCACACTGCACAGGCAGCATCAATCATTAACACAGAAGTAATAAATGTG
Source organism: Ambystoma mexicanum (assembly GCF_040938575.1). Lineage (NCBI taxonomy): Eukaryota > Metazoa > Chordata > Amphibia > Caudata > Ambystomatidae > Ambystoma > Ambystoma mexicanum. The sequence goes on from NC_090935.1 coordinate 17,825,407, forward strand.
TATTACAGAGATAAGCTGCCATATGTATTGGGCACACTGCACAGGCAGCATCAATCATTAACACAGAAGTAATGAATGTGTATTAGAGAGATAAACTGGCATATGTATTGGGCACACTGCACAGGCAGCATCGCTCATTAACACAGAAGTAACGAATGTGTATTACAGAGATAAGCTGGCACATGTATTGGGCACACTGCACAGGCAGCATCAATCATTAACACAGAAGTAATGAATGTGTATCACAGAGATAAGCTGCCATATGTATTGGGCACACTGCACAGGCAGCATCAATCATTAACACAGAAGTAATGCATGTGTATTAGAGAGATAAGCTGGCATATGTATTGGGCACACTGCACAGGCAGCATCAATCATTAACACAGAAGTAATGAATGTGTATCACAGAGATAAACGGCCATATGTATTGGGCACACTGCACAGGCAGCATCAATCATTAACACAGAAGTAATGAATGTGTATTAGAGAGATAAGCTGGCATATGTATTGGGCACACTGCACAAGCAGCATCAATCATTAACACAGAAGTAATGAATCTGTATTACAGAGATAAACTGCCTTATGTAATGGGCACACTGCACAGGCAGCATCAATCATTAACACAGAAGTAATGAATGTGTATTGGAGAGATAAGCTCGCATATGTATTGGGCACACTGCACAAGCAGCATCAATCATTAACACAGAGGTAATGAATGTGTATCACAGAGATAAGCTGCCATATGTATTGGGCACACTGCACAGGCAGCATCAATCATTAAAACATAAGTAATTAATGTGTATTAGAGAGATAAGCTGGCATATGTTTTGGGCACACTGCACAAGCAGCATCAATCATTAACACAAAAGTAATGAATGTGTATCACAGAGATAAGCTGGCATATGTATTGGGCACATTGCACAGGCAGCATCAATCATTAACACAGAAGTAATGAATGTGTATTAGAGAGATAAACTGCCATATGTATTGGGCACACTGCACAGGCAGCATCAATCATTAACACAGAAGTAATGAATGTGTATTAGAGAGATAAACTGCCTTGTGTATTGGGCACACTGCACAGGCAGCATCAATCATTAACACAGAAGTAATGAATGTGTATTAGAGAGATAAGCTGGCATATGTATTGGGCACACTGCACAAGCAGCATCAATCATTAACACAGAAGTAATGAATGTGTATCACAGAGAGAAGCTGGCATATGTATTGGGCACACTGCACAGGCAGCATCAATCATTAACACAGAAGTAATGAATGTGTATTAGAGAGATAAACTGCCATATGTATTGGGCACACTGCACAGGCAGCATCAATCATTAACACAGAAGTAATGAATGTGTATTAGAGAGATAAACTGCCTTGTGTATTGGGCACACTGCACAGGCAGCATCAATCATTAACACAGAAGTAATGAATGTGTATTAGAGAGATAAACTGCCATATGTATTGGGCACACTGCACAGGCAGCATCAATCATTAACACAGAAGTAATGAATGTGTATTAGAGAGATAAGCTCGCATATGTATTGGGCACACTGCACAAGCAGCATCAATCATTAACACAGAGGTAATGAATGTGTATCACAGAGATAAGCTGCCATATGTATTGGGCACACTGCACAGGCAGCATCAATCATTAAAACATAAGTAATTAATGTGTATTAGAGAGATAAGCTGGCATATGTTTTGGGCACACTGCACAAGCAGCATCAATCATTAACACAAAAGTAATGAATGTGTATCACAGAGATAAGCTGGCATATGTATTGGGCACATTGCACAGGCAGCATCAATCATTAACACAGAAGTAATGAATGTGTATTAGAGAGATAAACTGCCATATGTATTGGGCACACTGCACAGGCAGCATCAATCATTAACACAGAAGTAATGAATGTGTATTACAGAGATAAACTGCCTTGTGCATTGGGCACACTGCACAGGCAGCATCAATCATTAACACAGAAGTAATGAATGTGTATTAGAGAGATAAGCTGGCATATGTATTGGGCACACTGCACAAGCAGCATCAATCATTAACACAGAAGTAATGAATGTGTATCACAGAGAGAAGCTGGCATATGTATTGGGCACACTGCACAGGCAGCATCAATCATTAACACAGAAGTAATGAATGTGTATTAGAGAGATAAACTGCCATATGTATTGGGCACACTGCACAGGCAGCATCAATCATTAACACAGAAGTAATGAATGTGTATTAGAGAGATAAGCTGGCATATGTATTGGGCACACTGCACAAGCAGCATCAATCATTAACACAAAAGTAATGAATGTGTATCACAGAGATAAGCTGCCATGTGTATTGGGCACACTGCACAGGCAGCATCAATCATTAACACAGAAGTAATTAATGTGTATTAAAGAGATAAACTGCCTTGTGTATTGGGCACACTGCACAGGCAGCATCAATCAATAACACAGAAGTAATGAATGTGTATTACAGAGATAAGCTGCCATGTGTATTGGGCACACTGCACAGGCAGCATCAACCATTACCACAGAAGTAATGAATGTGTATTAGAGAGATAAACTGGCATATGTATTGGGCACACTGCACAGGCAGCATCGCTCATTAACACAGAAGTAATGAATGTGTATTACAGAGATAAGCTGGCACATGTATTGGGCACACTGCACAGGCAGCATCAATCATTAACACAGAAGTTTTGAATGTGTATTACAGAGATAAGCTGCCATATGTATTGGGCACACTGCACAGGCAGCATCATTCATTAACACAGAAGTAATAAATGTGTATTACAGAGATAAGCTGCCATGTGTATTGGGCACACTGCACAGGCAGCATCAACCATTACCACAGAAGTAATGAATGTGTATTAGAGAGATAAGCTGGCATATGTATTGGGCACACTGCACAAGCAGCATCAATCATTAACACAAAAGTAATGAATGTGTATCACAGAGATAAGCTGCCATGTGTATTGGGCACACTGCACAGGCAGCATCAATCATTAACACAGAAGTAATTAATATGTATTACAGAGATAAACTGCCTTGTGTATTGGGCACACTGCACAGGCAGCATCATTCATTAACACAGAAGTAATGAATGTGTATTACAGAGATAAGCTGCCATATGTATTGGACACACTGCACAGGCAGCATCAAACATTACCACAGAAGTAATGAATGTGTATTAGAGAGATAAGCTGGCATATGTATTGGGCACACTGCACAAGCAGCATCGCTCATTAACACAGAAGTAATGAATGTGTATTACAGAGATAAGCTGGCACATGTATTGGGCACACTGCACAGGCAGCATCAATCAATAACACAGAAGTTTTGAATGTGTATTACAGAGATAAGCTGCCATATGTATTGGGCACACTGCACAGGCAGCATCATTCATTAACACAGAAGTAATAAATGTGTATTACAGAGATAAGCTGCCATATGTATTGGGCACACTGCACAGGCAGCATCAACCATTACCACAGAAGTAATGAATGTGTATTAGAGAGATAAGCTGGCATATGTATTGGGCACACTGCACAGGCAGCATCACTCATTAACACAGAAGTAATGAATGTGTATTACAGAGATAAGCTGGCACATGTATTGGGCACACTGCACAGGCAGCATCAAACATTAACACAGAAGTAATGAATGTGTATTACAGAGATACGCTGCCATATGTATTGGGCACAACACTGCACAGGCAACATCATTCATTAACACAGAAGTAATGAATGTGTATTGCAGAGATATGCTTCCATATGTATTGGGCACACTGCACAGGCAACATCATTCATTAACACAGAAGTGATTAATGTGTATTACAGAGATACGCTTCCATATGTAATGGGCACAACACAGCACAGGCAGCATCAATCATTAACACAGAAGTAATGAATGTGTATTACAGAGATAAGCTGCCATGTGTATTAGGCACACTGCACAGGCAGCATCAATCATTAACACAGAAGTAATAAATGTGTATTACAGAGATAAGCTGCCATATGTATTGGGCACACTGCACAGGCAGCATCAACCATTACCACAGAAGTAATGAATGTGTATTAGAGAGATAAGCTGGCATATGTATTGGGCACACTGCACAGGCAGCATCACTCATTAACACAGAAGTAATGAATGTGTATTACAGAGATAAGCTGGCACATGTATTGGGCACACTGCACAGGCAGCATCAAACATTAACACAGAAGTAATGAATGTGTATTACAGAGATACGCTGCCATATGTATTGGGCACAACACTGCACAGGCAACATCATTCATTAACACAGAAGTAATGAATGTGTATTGCAGAGATATGCTTCCATATGTATTGGGCACACTGCACAGGCAACATCATTCATTAACACAGAAGTAATTAATGTGTATTACAGAGATACGCTTCCATATGTAATGGGCACAACACAGCACAGGCAGCATCAATCATTAACACAGAAGTAATGAATGTGTATTACAGAGATAAGCTGCCATGTGTATTAGGCACATTGCACAGGCAGCATCAATCATTAACACAGAAGTAATAAATGTGTATTACAGAGATAAGCTGGCACATGTATTGGGCACACTGCACAGGTAGCATCAATCATTGACACAGAAGTTTTGAATGTGTATTAAAGAGATAAGCTGCCATATGTATTGGGCACACTGCACAGGCATCTTTCATTAACACAGAAGTAATGAATGTGTATTACAGAGATAAGCTGCCATATGTATTGGGCACACTGCACAGGCAGCATCAACCATTACCACAGAAGTAATGAATGTGTATTACAGAGATAAGCTGGCATATGTATTGGGCACACTGCACAGGCAGCATCACTCATTAACACAGAAGTAATGAATGTGTATTAGAGAGATAAGCTGGCATATGTATTGGGCACACTGCACAGGCAGCATCACTCATTAACACAGAAGTAATGAATGTGTATTACAGAGATAAGCTGGCACATGTATTGGGCACACTGCACAGGCAGCATCAATCATTAACACAGAAGTTTTGAATGTGTATTACAGAGATAAGCTGCCATATGTATTGGGCACACTGCACAGGCAGCATCAACCATTACCACAGAAGTAATGAATGTGTATTAGAGAGATAAGCTGGCATATGTATTGGGCACACTGCACAGGCAGCATCACTCATTAACACAGAAGTAATGAATGTGTATTACAGAGATAAGCTGGCACATGTATTGGGCACACTGCACATGCAGCATCAATCATTAACACAGAAGTAATGAATGTGTATTACAGAGATAAGCTGCCATATGTATTGGGCACACTTCAGAGGCAGCATCAACCATTACCACAGAAGTAATGAATGTGTATTAGAGAGATAAGCTGGCATATGTATTGGGCACACTGCACAGGCAGCATCACTCATTAACACAGAAGTAATGAATGTGTATTACAGAGATAAGCTGGCACATGTATTGGGCTCACTGCACAGGCAGCATCAATCATTAACACAGAAGTAATGAATGTGTATTTCAGAGATAAGCTGCCATATGTATTGGGCACACTGCACAGGCAGCATCAATCATTAACACAGAAGTAATTAATGTGTATTACAGAGATACGCTGCCATATGTATTGGGCACAACACTGCACAGGCAACATCATTCATTAACACAGAAGTAATGAATGTGTATTACAGAGATACACTTCCATATGTATTGGGCACACTGCACAGGCAACATCATTCATTAACACAGAAGTAATTAATGTGTATTACAGAGATACGCTTCCATATGTATTGGGCACAACACTGCACAGGCAACATCAACCATTACCACAGAAGTAATGAATGTGTATTAGAGAGATAAACTGCCTTATGTATTGGGCACAACACTGCAGAGGCAGCATCAGCCATTACCACAGAAGTAATGAATGTGTATTAGAGAGAAAAACTGGCATATGTATTGGGCACACTGCACAGGCAGCATCAATCATTACCACAGAAGTAATGAATGTGTATTAGAGAGATAAGCTGGCATATGTATTGGGCACACTGCACAGGCAGCATCACTCATTAACACAGAAGTAATTAATGTGTATTACAGAGATAAGCTGGCACATGTATTGGGCACACTGCACAGGCAGCATCAATCATTAACACAGAAGTAATGAATGTGTATTTCAGAGATAAGCTGCCATATGTATTGGGCACACTGCACAGGCAACATCATTCATTAACACAGAAGTAATGAATGTGTATTGCAGAGATATGCTTCCATATGTATTGGGCACACTGCACAGGCAACATCATTCATTAACACAGAAGTAATTAATGTGTATTACAGAGATACGCTTCCATATGTATTGGGCACAACACAGCACAGGCAGCATCAATCATTAACACAGAAGTAATGAATGTGTATTACAGAGATAAGCTGCCATGTGTATTAGGCACACTGCACAGGCAGCATCAATCATTAACACAGAAGTAATAAATGTGTATTACAGAGATAACCTGCCATATGTATTGGGCACACTGCACAGGCAGCATCATTCATTAACACAGAAGTAATGAATGTGTATTACAGAGATAAGCTGCCATATGTATTGGGCACACTGCACAGGCAGCACCAACCATTACCACAGAAGTAATGAATGTGTATTAGAGAGATAAGCTGGCATATGTATTGGGCACACTGCACAGGCAGCATCACTCATTAACACAGAAGTAATGAATGTGTATTACAGAGATAAGCTGGCACATGTATTGGGCACACTGCACAGGCAGCATCAATCATTGACACAGAAGTTTTGAATGTGTATTAAAGAGATAAGCTGCCATATGTATTGGGCACACTGCACAGGCGGCATCTTTCATTAACACAGAAGTAATGAATGTGTATTACAGAGATAAGCTGCCATATGTATTGGGCACACTGCATAGGCAGCATCAACCATTACCACAGAAGTAATGAATGTGTATCACAGAGATAAACTGCCATATGTATTGGGCACACTGCACAGGCAGCATCAATCATTAACACAGAAGTAATGAATGTGTATTAGAGAGATAAGCTGGCATATGTATTGGGCACACTGCACAAGCAGCATCAATCATTAACACAGAAGTAATGAATGTGTATTACAGAGAAAAACTGCCTTATGTATTGGGCACAATGCACAGGCAGCATCAATCATTAACACAGAAGTAATGAATGTGTATTAGAGAGATAAGCTGGCATATGTATTGGGCACACTGCACAAGCAGCATCAATCATTAACACAGAAGTAATGAATGTGTATCACAGAGATAAGCTGCCATATGTATTGGGCACACTGCACAGGCAGCATCAATCATTACCACAGAAGTAATGAATGTGTATCACAGAGATAAACTGCCATATGTATTGGGCACACTGCACAGGCAGCATCAATCATTAACACAGAAGTAATGAATGTGTATTAGAGAGATAAGCTGGCATATGTATTGGGCACACTGCACAAGCAGCATCAATCATTAACACAGAAGTAATGAATGTGTATTACAGAGATAAACTGCCTTATGTATTGGGCACAATGCACAGGCAGCATCAATCATTAACACAGAAGTAATGAATGTGTATTAGAGAGATAAGCTGGCATATGTATTGGGCACACTGCACAAGCAGCATCAATCATTAACACAGAAGTAATGAATGTGTATCACAGAGATAAGCTGCCATATGTATTGGGCACACTGCACAGGCAGCATCAATCATTAACACAGACGTAATGAATGTGTATTAGAGAGATAAGCTGGCATATGTATTGGGCACACTGCACAAGCAGCATCAATCATTAACACAGAAGTAATGAATGTGTATCACAGAGATAAGCTGCCATATGTATTGGGCACACTGCACAGGCAGCATCAATCATTAAAACATAAGTAATGAATGTGTATTAGAGAGATAAGCTGGCATATGTTTTGGGCACACTGCACAAGCAGCATCAATCATTAACACAAAAGTAATGAATGTGTATCACAGAGATAAGCTGGCATATGTATTGGGCACATTGCACAGGCAGCATCAATCATTAACACAGAAGTAATGAATGTGTGTTAGAGAGATAAACTGCCATATGTATTGGGCACACTGCACAGGCAGAATCAACCATTAACACAGAGGTAATGAATGTGTATTAGAGAGATAAACTGGCATATGTATTGGGCACACTGCACAAGCAGCATCAATCGTTAACACAGAAGTAATGAATGTGTATCACAGAGATAAGCTGCCATATGTATTGGGCACACTGCACAGGCAGCATCAATCATTAACACAGAAGTAATGCATGTGTATTACAGAGATAAACTGCCTTGTGTATTGGGCACACTGCACAGGCAGCATCAATCATTAACACAGAAGTAATGAATGTGTATTAGAGAGATAAGATGGCATATGTATTGGGCACACTGCACAAGCAGCATCAATCATTAACACAGAAGTAATGAATGTGTATCACAGAGATAAGCTGGCATATGTATTGGGCACACTGCACAGGCAGCATCAATCATTAACACAGAAGTAATGAATGTGTATTAGAGAGATAAACTGCCATATGTATTGGGCACACTGCACAGGCAGCATCAATCATTAACACAGAAGTAATGAATGTGTATTAGAGAGATACGCTGGCATATGTATTGGGCACACTGCACAAGCAGCATCAATCATTAACACAAAAGTAATGAATGTGTATCACAGAGATAAGCTGCCATGTGTATTGGGCACAATGCACAGGCAGCATCAATCATTAACACAGAAGTAATTAATGTGTATTACAGCGATAAACTGCCTTGTGTATTGGGCACACTGCACAGGCAGCATCAATCAATAACACAGAAGTAATGAATGTGTATTACAGAGATAAGCTGCCATGTGTATTGGGCACACTGCACAGGCAGCATCAACCATTACCTCAGAAGTAATGAATGTTTATTAGAGAGATAAACTGGCATATGTATTGGGCACACTGCACAGGCAGCATCGCTCATTAACACAGAAGTAATTAATGTGTATTACAGAGATAAGCTGGCACATGTATTGGGCACACTGCACAGGCAGCATCAATCATTAACACAGAAGTTTTGAATGTGTATTACAGAGATAAGCTGCCATATGTATTGGGCACACTGCACAGGCAGCATCATTCATTAACACAGAAGTAATAAATGTGTATTACAGAGATAAGCTGCCATATGTATTGGGCACACTGCACAGGCAGCATCAACCATTACCACAGAAGTAATGAATGTGTATTAGAGAGATAAGCTGGCATATGTATTGGGCACACTGCACAAGCAGCATCAATCATTAACACAAAAGTAATGAATGTGTATCACAGAGATAAGCTGCCATGTGTATTGGGCACACTGCACAGGCAGCATCAATCATTAACACAGAAGTAATTAATGTGTATTACAGAGATAAACTGCCTTGTGTATTGGGCACACTGCACAGGCAGCATCATTCATTAACACAGAAGTCATGAATGTGTATTACAGAGATAAGGTGCCATATGTACTGGACACACTGCACAGGCAGCATCAAACATTACCACAGAAGTAATGAATGTGTATTAGAGAGATAAGCTGGCATATGTATTGGGCACACTGCACAAGCAGCATCGCTCATTAACACAGAAGTAATGAATGTGTATTACAGAGATAAGCTGGCACATGTATTGGGCACACTGCACAGGCAGCATCAATCATTAACACAGAAGTAATGAATGTCTATTACAGAGATAAGCTGGCATATGTATTGGGCACACTGCACAAGCAGCATCGCTCATTAACACAGAAGTAATGAATGTGTATTACAGAGATAAGCTGCCATATGTATTGGGCACACTGCACAAGCAGCATCGCTCATTACCACAGAAGTAATGAATGTGTATTAGAGAGATAAGCTGGCATATGTATTGGGCACACTGCACAAGCAGCATCGCTCATTAACAGAGAAGTAATGAATGTGTATTACAGAGATAAGCTGGCATATGTATTGGGCACACTGCACAAGCAGCATCGCTCATTACCACAGAAGTAATGAATGTGTATTAGAGAGATAAGCTGGCATATGTATTGGGCACACTGCACAAGCAGCATCGCTCATTAACACAGAAGTAATGAATGTGTATTACAGAGATAAGCTGGCATATGTATTGGGCACACTGCACAGGCAGCATCAATCAATAACACAGAAGTTTTGAATGTGTATTACAGAGATAAGCTGCCATATGTATTGGGCACACTGCACAGGCAGCATCATTCATTAACACAGAAGTAATAAATGTGTATTACAGAGATAAGCTGCCATATGTATTGGGCACACTGCACAGGCAGCATCAACCATTACCACAGAAGTAATGAATGTGTATTAGAGAGATAAGCTGGCATATGTATTGGGCACACTGCACAGGCAGCATCACTCATTAACACAGAAGTAATGAATGTGTATTACAGAGATAAGCTGGCACATGTATTGGGCACACTGCACAGGCAGCATCAAACATTAACACAGAAGTAATGAATGTGTATTACAGAGATACGCTGCCATATGTATTGGGCACAACACTGCACAGGCAACATCATTCATTAACACAGAAGTAATGAATGTGTATTGCAGAGATATGCTTCCATATGTATTGGGCACACTGCACAGGCAACATCATTCATTAACACAGAAGTAATTAATGTGTATTACAGAGATACGCTTCCATATGTATTGGGCACAACACAGCACAGGCAGCATCAATCATTAACACAGAAGTAATGAATGTGTATTATAGAGATAAGCTGCCATGTGTATTAGGCACACTGCACAGGCAGCATCAATCATTAACACAGAAATAATAAATGTGTATTACAGAGATAAGCTGGCACATGTATTGGGCACACTGCACAGGCAGCATCAATCATTGACACAGAAGTTTTGAATGTGTATTAAAGAGATAAGCTGCCATATGTATTGGGCACACTGCACAGGCATCTTTCATTAACACAGAAGTAATGAATGTGTATTACAGAGATAAGCTGGCATATGTATTGGGCACACTGCACAGGCAGCATCACTCATTAACACAGAAGTAATGAATGTGTATCACAGAGATAAGCTGCCATATGTATTGGGCACACTGCACAGGCAGCATCAATCATTAACACAGAAGTAATGAATGTGTATTAGAGAGATAAGCTGGCATATGTATTGGGCACACTGCACAAGCAGCATCAATCATTAACACAGAAGTAATGAATGTGTATCACAGAGATAAGCTGGCATATGTATTGGGCACACTGCACAGGCAGCATCAATCATTAACACAGAAGTAATGAATGTGTATTAGAGAGATAAACTGCCATATGTATTGGGCACACTGCACAGGCAGCATCAATCATTAACACAGAAGTAATGCATGTGTATTAGAGAGATAAGCTGGCATATGTATTGGGCACACTGCACAGGCAGCATCAATCATTAACACAGAAGTAATGAATGTGTATCACAGAGATAAACGGCCATATGTATTGGGCACACTGCACAGGCAGCATCAATCATTAACACAGAAGTAATGAATGTGTATTAGAGAGATAAGCTGGCATATGTATTGGGCACACTGCACAAGCAGCATCAATCATTAACACAGAAGTAATGAATCTGTATTACACAGATAAACTGCCTTATGTAATGGGCACACTGCACAGGCAGCATCAATCATTAACACAGAAGTAATGAATGTGTATTGGAGAGATAAGCTCGCATATGTATTGGGCACACTGCACAAGCAGCATCAATCATTAACACAGAGGTAATGAATGTGTATCACAGAGATAAGCTGCCATATGTATTGGGCACACTGCACAGGCAGCATCAATCATTAAAACATAAGTAATTAATGTGTATTAGAGAGATAAGCTGGCATATGTTTTGGGCACACTGCACAAGCAGCATCAATCATTAACACAAAAGTAATGAATGTGTATCACAGAGATAAGCTGGCATATGTATTGGGCACATTGCACAGGCAGCATCAATCATTAACACAGAAGTAATGAATGTGTATTAGAGAGATAAACTGCCATATGTATTGGGCACACTGCACAGGCAGCATCAATCATTAACACAGAAGTAATGAATGTGTATTAGAGAGATAAACTGCCTTGTGTATTGGGCACACTGCACAGGCAGCATCAATCATTAACACAGAAGTAATGAATGTGTATTAGAGAGATAAGCTGGCATATGTATTGGGCACACTGCACAAGCAGCATCAATCATTAACACAGAAGTAATGAATGTGTATCACAGAGAGAAGCTGGCATATGTATTGGGCACACTGCACAGGCAGCATCAATCATTAACACAGAAGTAATGAATGTGTATTAGAGAGATAAACTGCCATATGTATTGGGCACACTGCACAGGCAGCATCAATCATTAACACAGAAGTAATGAATGTGTATTAGAGAGATAAACTGCCTTGTGTATTGGGCACACTGCACAGGCAGCATCAATCATTAACACAGAAGTAATGAATGTGTATTAGAGAGATAAACTGCCATATGTATTGGGCACACTGCACAGGCAGCATCAATCATTAACACAGAAGTAATGAATGTGTATTAGAGAGATAAGCTCGCATATGTATTGGGCACACTGCACAAGCAGCATCAATCATTAACACAGAGGTAATGAATGTGTATCACAGAGATAAGCTGCCATATGTATTGGGCACACTGCAAAGGCAGCATCAATCATTAAAACATAAGTAATTAATGTGTATTAGAGAGATAAGCTGGCATATGTTTTGGGCACACTGCACAAGCAGCATCAATCATTAACACAAAAGTAATGAATGTGTATCACAGAGATAAGCTGGCATATGTATTGGGCACATTGCACAGGCAGCATCAATCATTAACACAGAAGTAATGAATGTGTATTAGAGAGATAAACTGCCATATGTATTGGGCACACTGCACAGGCAGCATCAATCATTAACACAGAAGTAATGAATGTGTATTACAGAGATAAACTGCCTTGTGTATTGGGCACACTGCACAGGCAGCATCAATCATTAACACAGAAGTAATGAATGTGTATTAGAGAGATAAGCTGGCATATGTATTGGGCACACTGCACAAGCAGCATCAATCATTAACACAGAAGTAATGAATGTGTATCACAGAGAGAAGCTGGCATATGTATTGGGCACACTGCACAGGCAGCATCAATCATTAACACAGAAGTAATGAATGTGTATTAGAGAGATAAACTGCCATATGTATTGGGCACACTGCACAGGCAGCATCAATCATTAACACAGAAGTAATGAATGTGTATTAGAGAGATAAGCTGGCATATGTATTGGGCACACTGCACAAGCAGCATCAATCATTAACACAAAAGTAATGAATGTGTATCACAGAGATAAGCTGCCATGTGTATTGGGCACACTGCACAGGCAGCATCAATCATTAACACAGAAGTAATTAATGTGTATTACAGAGATAAACTGCCTTGTGTATTGGGCACACTGCACAGGCAGCATCAATCAATAACACAGAAGTAATGACTGGTATTACAGAGATAAGCTGCCATGTGTATTGGGCACACTGCACAGGCAGCATCAACCATTACCACAGAAGTAATGAATGTGTATTAGAGAGATAAACTGGCATATGTATTGGGCACACTGCACAGGCAGCATCGCTCATTAACACAGAAGTAATGAATGTGTATTACAGAGATAAGCTGGCACATGTATTGGGCACACTGCACAGGCAGCATCAATCATTAACACAGAAGTTTTGAATGTGTATTACAGAGATAAGCTGCCATATGTATTGGGCACACTGCACAGGCAGCATCATTCATTAACACAGAAGTAATAAATGTGTATTACAGAGATAAGCTGCCATGTGTATTGGGCACACTGCACAGGCAGCATCAACCATTACCACAGAAGTAATGAATGTGTATTAGAGAGATAAGCTGGCATATGTATTGGGCACACTGCACAAGCAGCATCAATCATTAACACAAAAGTAATGAATGTGTATCACAGAGATAAGCTGCCATGTGTATTGGGCACACTGCACAGGCAGCATCAATCATTAACACAGAAGTAATTAATATGTATTACAGAGATAAACTGCCTTGTGTATTGGGCACACTGCACAGGCAGCATCATTCATTAACACAGAAGTAATGAATGTGTATTACAGAGATAAGCTGCCATATGTATTGGACACACTGCACAGGCAGCATCAAACATTACCACAGAAGTAATGAATGTGTATTAGAGAGATAAGCTGGCATATGTATTGGGCACACTGCACAAGCAGCATCGCTCATTAACACAGAAGTAATGAATGTGTATTACAGAGATAAGCTGGCACATGTATTGGGCACACTGCACAGGCAGCATCAATCAATAACACAGAAGTTTTGAATGTGTATTACAGAGATAAGCTGCCATATGTATTGGGCACACTGCACAGGCGGCATCATTCATTAACACAGAAGTAATAAATGTGTATTACAGAGATAAGCTGCCATATGTATTGGGCACACTGCACAGGCAGCATCAACCATTACCACAGAAGTAATGAATGTGTATTAGAGAGATAAGCTGGCATATGTATTGGGCACACTGCACAGGCAGCATCACTCATTAACACAGAAGTAATGAATGTGTATTACAGAGATAAGCTGGCACATGTATTGGGCACACTGCACAGGCAGCATCAAACATTAACACAGAAGTAATGAATGTGTATTACAGAGATACGCTGCCATATGTATTGGGCACAACACTGCACAGGCAACATCATTCATTAACACAGAAGTAATGAATGTGTATTGCAGAGATATGCTTCCATATGTATTGGGCACACTGCACAGGCAACATCATTCATTAACACAGAAGTGATTAATGTGTATTACAGAGATACGCTTCCATATGTAATGGGCACAACACAGCACAGGCAGCATCAATCATTAACACAGAAGTAATGAATGTGTATTACAGAGATAAGCTGCCATGTGTATTAGGCACACTGCACAGGCAGCATCAATCATTAACACAGAAGTAATAAATGTGTATTACAGAGATAAGCTGCCATATGTATTGGGCACACTGCACAGGCAGCATCAATCATTAACACAGAAGTAATGAATGTGTATTAGAGAGATAAACTGGCATATGTATTGGGCACACTGCACAGGCAGCATCGCTCATTAACACAGAAGTAACGAATGTGTATTACAGAGATAAGCTGGCACATGTATTGGGCACACTGCACAGGCAGCATCAATCATTAACACAGAAGTAATGAATGTGTATCACAGAGATAAGCTGCCATATGTATTGGGCACACTGCACAGGCAGCATCAATCATTAACACAGAAGTAATGCATGTGTATTAGAGAGATAAGCTGGCATATGTATTGGGCACACTGCACAGGCAGCATCAATCATTAACACAGAAGTAATGAATGTGTATCACAGAGATAAACGGCCATATGTATTGGGCACACTGCACAGGCAGCATCAATCATTAACACAGAAGTAATGAATGTGTATTAGAGAGATAAGCTGGCATATGTATTGGGCACACTGCACAAGCAGCATCAATCATTAACACAGAAGTAATGAATCTGTATTACAGAGATAAACTGCCTTATGTAATGGGCACACTGCACAGGCAGCATCAATCATTAACACAGAAGTAATGAATGTGTATTGGAGAGATAAGCTCGCATATGTATTGGGCACACTGCACAAGCAGCATCAATCATTAACACAGAGGTAATGAATGTGTATCACAGAGATAAGCTGCCATATGTATTGGGCACACTGCACAGGCAGCATCAATCATTAAAACATAAGTAATTAATGTGTATTAGAGAGATAAGCTGGCATATGTTTTGGGCACACTGCACAAGCAGCATCAATCATTAACACAAAAGTAATGAATGTGTATCACAGAGATAAGCTGGCATATGTATTGGGCACATTGCACAGGCAGCATCAATCATTAACACAGAAGTAATGAATGTGTATTAGAGAGATAAACTGCCATATGTATTGGGCACACTGCACAGGCAGCATCAATCATTAACACAGAAGTAATGAATGTGTATTAGAGAGATAAACTGCCTTGTGTATTGGGCACACTGCACAGGCAGCATCAATCATTAACACAGAAGTAATGAATGTGTATTAGAGAGATAAGCTGGCATATGTATTGGGCACACTGCACAAGCAGCATCAATCATTAACACAGAAGTAATGAATGTGTATCACAGAGAGAAGCTGGCATATGTATTGGGCACACTGCACAGGCAGCATCAATCATTAACACAGAAGTAATGAATGTGTATTAGAGAGATAAACTGCCATATGTATTGGGCACACTGCACAGGCAGCATCAATCATTAACACAGAAGTAATGAATGTGTATTAGAGAGATAAACTGCCTTGTGTATTGGGCACACTGCACAGGCAGCATCAATCATTAACACAGAAGTAATGAATGTGTATTAGAGAGATAAACTGCCATATGTATTGGGCACACTGCACAGGCAGCATCAATCATTAACACAGAAGTAATGAATGTGTATTAGAGAGATAAGCTCGCATATGTATTGGGCACACTGCACAAGCAGCATCAATCATTAACACAGAGGTAATGAATGTGTATCACAGAGATAAGCTGCCATATGTATTGGGCACACTGCACAGGCAGCATCAATCATTAAAACATAAGTAATTAATGTGTATTAGAGAGATAAGCTGGCATATGTTTTGGGCACACTGCACAAGCAGCATCAATCATTAACACAAAAGTAATGAATGTGTATCACAGAGATAAGCTGGCATATGTATTGGGCACATTGCACAGGCAGCATCAATCATTAACACAGAAGTAATGAATGTGTATTAGAGAGATAAACTGCCATATGTATTGGGCACACTGCACAGGCAGCATCAATCATTAACACAGAAGTAATGAATGTGTATTACAGAGATAAACTGCCTTGCGTATTGGGCACACTGCACAGGCAGCATCAATCATTAACACAGAAGTAATGAATGTGTATTAGAGAGATAAGCTGGCATATGTATTGGGCACACTGCACAAGCAGCATCAATCATTAACACAGAAGTAATGAATGTGTATCACAGAGAGAAGCTGGCATATGTATTGGGCACACTGCACAGGCAGCATCAATCATTAACACAGAAGTAATGAATGTGTATTAGAGAGATAAACTGCCATATGTATTGGGCACACTGCACAGGCAGCATCAATCATTAACACAGAAGTAATGAATGTGTATTAGAGAGATAAGCTGGCATATGTATTGGGCACACTGCACAAGCAGCATCAATCATTAACACAAAAGTAATGAATGTGTATCACAGAGATAAGCTGCCATGTGTATTGGGCACACTGCACAGGCAGCATCAATCATTAACACAGAAGTAATTAATGTGTATTAAAGAGATAAACTGCCTTGTGTATTGGGCACACTGCACAGGCAGCATCAATCAATAACACAGAAGTAATGAATGTGTATTACAGAGATAAGCTGCCATGTGTATTGGGCACACTGCACAGGCAGCATCAACCATTACCACAGAAGTAATGAATGTGTATTAGAGAGATAAACTGGCATATGTATTGGGCACACTGCACAGGCAGCATCGCTCATTAACACAGAAGTAATGAATGTGTATTACAGAGATAAGCTGGCACATGTATTGGGCACACTGCACAGGCAGCATCAATCATTAACACAGAAGTTTTGAATGTGTATTACAGAGATAAGCTGCCATATGTATTGGGCACACTGCACAGGCAGCATCATTCATTAACACAGAAGTAATAAATGTGTATTACAGAGATAAGCTGCCATGTGTATTGGGCACACTGCACAGGCAGCATCAACCATTACCACAGAAGTAATGAATGTGTATTAGAGAGATAAGCTGGCATATGTATTGGGCACACTGCACAAGCAGCATCAATCATTAACACAAAAGTAATGAATGTGTATCACAGAGATAAGCTGCCATGTGTATTGGGCACACTGCACAGGCAGCATCAATCATTAACACAGAAGTAATTAATATGTATTACAGAGATAAACTGCCTTGTGTATTGGGCACACTGCACAGGCAGCATCATTCATTAACACAGAAGTAATGAATGTGTATTACAGAGATAAGCTGCCATATGTATTGGACACACTGCACAGGCAGCATCAAACATTACCACAGAAGTAATGAATGTGTATTAGAGAGATAAGCTGGCATATGTATTGGGCACACTGCACAAGCAGCATCGCTCATTAACACAGAAGTAATGAATGTGTATTACAGAGATAAGCTGGCACATGTATTGGGCACACTGCACAGGCAGCATCAATCAATAACACAGAAGTTTTGAATGTGTATTACAGAGATAAGCTGCCATATGTATTGGGCACACTGCACAGGCAGCATCATTCATTAACACAGAAGTAATAAATGTGTATTACAGAGATAAGCTGCCATATGTATTGGGCACACTGCACAGGCAGCATCAACCATTACCACAGAAGTAATGAATGTGTATTAGAGAGATAAGCTGGCATATGTATTGGGCACACTGCACAGGCAGCATCACTCATTAACACAGAAGTAATGAATGTGTATTACAGAGATAAGCTGGCACATGTATTGGGCACACTGCACAGGCAGCATCAAACATTAACACAGAAGTAATGAATGTGTATTACAGAGATACGCTGCCATATGTATTGGGCACAACACTGCACAGGCAACATCATTCATTAACACAGAAGTAATGAATGTGTATTGCAGAGATATGCTTCCATATGTATTGGGCACACTGCACAGGCAACATCATTCATTAACACAGAAGTGATTAATGTGTATTACAGAGATACGCTTCCATATGTAATGGGCACAACACAGCACAGGCAGCATCAATCATTAACACAGAAGTAATGAATGTGTATTACAGAGATAAGCTGCCATGTGTATTAGGCACACTGCACAGGCAGCATCAATCATTAACACAGAAGTAATAAATGTGTATTACAGAGATAAGCTGCCATATGTATTGGGCACACTGCACAGGCAGCATCAACCATTACCACAGAAGTAATGAATGTGTATTAGAGAGATAAGCTGGCATATGTATTGGGCACACTGCACAGGCAGCATCACTCATTAACACAGAAGTAATGAATGTGTATTACAGAGATAAGCTGGCACATGTATTGGGCACACTGCACAGGCAGCATCAAACATTAACACAGAAGTAATGAATGTGTATTACAGAGATACGCTGCCATATGTATTGGGCACAACACTGCACAGGCAACATCATTCATTAACACAGAAGTAATGAATGTGTATTGCAGAGATATGCTTCCATATGTATTGGGCACACTGCACAGGCAACATCATTCATTAACACAGAAGTAATTAATGTGTATTACAGAGATACGCTTCCATATGTAATGGGCACAACACAGCACAGGCAGCATCAATCATTAACACAGAAGTAATGAATGTGTATTACAGAGATAAGCTGCCATGTGTATTAGGCACACTGCACAGGCAGCATCAATCATTAACACAGAAGTAATAAATGTGTATTACAGAGATAAGCTGGCACATGTATTGGGCACACTGCACAGGTAGCATCAATCATTGACACAGAAGTTTTGAATGTGTATTAAAGAGATAAGCTGCCATTTGTATTGGGCACACTGCACAGGCATCTTTCATTAACACAGAAGTAATGAATGTGTATTACAGAGATAAGCTGCCATATGTATTGGGCACACTGCACAGGCAGCATCAACCATTACCACAGAAGTAATGAATGTGTATTACAGAGATAAGCTGGCATATGTATTGGGCACACTGCACAGGCAGCATCACTCATTAACACAGAAGTAATGAATGTGTATTAGAGAGATAAGCTGGCATATGTATTGGGCACACTGCACAGGCAGCATCACTCATTAACACAGAAGTAATGAATGTGTATTACAGAGATAAGCTGGCACATGTATTGGGCACACTGCACAGGCAGCATCAATCATTAACACAGAAGTTTTGAATGTGTATTACAGAGATAAGCTGCCATATGTATTGGGCACACTGCACAGGCAGCATCAACCATTACCACAGAAGTAATGAATGTGTATTAGAGAGATAAGCTGGCATATGTATTGGGCACACTGCACAGGCAGCATCACTCATTAACACAGAAGTAATGAATGTGTATTACAGAGATAAGCTGGCACATGTATTGGGCACACTGCACATGCAGCATCAATCATTAACACAGAAGTAATGAATGTGTATTACAGAGATAAGCTGCCATATGTATTGGGCACACTTCAGAGGCAGCATCAACCATTACCACAGAAGTAATGAATGTGTATTAGAGAGATAAGCTGGCATATGTATTGGGCACACTGCACAGGCAGCATCACTCATTAACACAGAAGTAATGAATGTGTATTACAGAGATAAGCTGGCACATGTATTGGGCTCACTGCACAGGCAGCATCAATCATTAACACAGAAGTAATGAATGTGTATTTCAGAGATAAGCTGCCATATGTATTGGGCACACTGCACAGGCAGCATCAATCATTAACACAGAAGTAATTAATGTGTATTACAGAGATACGCTGCCATATGTATTGGGCACAACACTGCACAGGCAACATCATTCATTAACACAGAAGTAATGAATGTGTATTACAGAGATACACTTCCATATGTATTGGGCACACTGCACAGGCAACATCATTCATTAACACAGAAGTAATTAATGTGTATTACAGAGATACGCTTCCATATGTATTGGGCACAACACTGCACAGGCAACATCAACCATTACCACAGAAGTAATGAATGTGTATTAGAGAGATAAACTGCCTTATGTATTGGGCACAACACTGCAGAGGCAGCATCAGCCATTACCACAGAAGTAATGAATGTGTATTAGAGAGAAAAACTGGCATATGTATTGGGCACACTGCACAGGCAGCATCAATCATTACCACAGAAGTAATGAATGTGTATTAGAGAGATAAGCTGGCATATGTATTGGGCACACTGCACAGGCAGCATCACTCATTAACACAGAAGTAATTAATGTGTATTACAGAGATAAGCTGGCACATGTACTGGGCACACTGCACAGGCAGCATCAATCATTAACACAGAAGTAATGAATGTGTATTTCAGAGATAAGCTGCCATATGTATTGGGCACACTGCACATGCAACATCATTCATTAACACAGAAGTAATGAATGTGTATTGCAGAGATATGCTTCCATATGTATTGGGCACACTGCACAGGCAACATCATTCATTAACACAGAAGTAATTAATGTGTATTACAGAGATACGCTTCCATATGTATTGGGCACAACACAGCACAGGCAGCATCAATCATTAACACAGAAGTAATGAATGTGTATTACAGAGATAAGCTGCCATGTGTATTAGGCACACTGCACAGGCAGCATCAATCATTAACACAGAAGTAATAAATGTGTATTACAGAGATAACCTGCCATATGTATTGGGCACACTGCACAGGCAGCATCATTCATTAACACAGAAGTAATGAATGTGTATTACAGAGATAAGCTGCCATATGTATTGGGCACACTGCACAGGCAGCACCAACCATTACCACAGAAGTAATGAATGTGTATTAGAGAGATAAGCTGGCATATGTATTGGGCACACTGCACAGGCAGCATCACTCATTAACACAGAAGTAATGAATGTGTATTACAGAGATAAGCTGGCACATGTATTGGGCACACTGCACAGGCAGCATCAATCATTGACACAGAAGTTTTGAATGTGTATTAAAGAGATAAGCTGCCATATGTATTGGGCACACTGCACAGGCGGCATCTTTCATTAACACAGAAGTAATGAATGTGTATTACAGAGATAAGCTGCCATATGTATTGGGCACACTGCATAGGCAGCATCAACCATTACCACAGAAGTAATGAATGTGTATCACAGAGATAAACTGCCATATGTATTGGGCACACTGCACAGGCAGCATCAATCATTAACACAGAAGTAATGAATGTGTATTAGAGAGATAAGCTGGCATATGTATTGGGCACACTGCACAAGCAGCATCAATCATTAACACAGAAGTAATGAATGTGTATTACAGAGAAAAACTGCCTTATGTATTGGGCACAATGCACAGGCAGCATCAATCATTAACACAGAAGTAATGAATGTGTATTAGAGAGATAAGCTGGCATATGTATTGGGCACACTGCACAAGCAGCATCAATCATTAACACAGAAGTAATGAATGTGTATCACAGAGATAAGCTGCCATATGTATTGGGCACACTGCACAGGCAGCATCAATCATTACCACAGAAGTAATGAATGTGTATCACAGAGATAAACTGCCATATGTATTGGGCACACTGCACAGGCAGCATCAATCATTAACACAGAAGTAATGAATGTGTATTAGAGAGATAAGCTGGCATATGTATTGGGCACACTGCACAAGCAGCATCAATCATTAACACAGAAGTAATGAATGTGTATTACAGAGATAAACTGCCTTATGTATTGGGCACAATGCACAGGCAGCATCAATCA
Source organism: Ambystoma mexicanum (assembly GCF_040938575.1). Taxonomy (NCBI): domain Eukaryota; kingdom Metazoa; phylum Chordata; class Amphibia; order Caudata; family Ambystomatidae; genus Ambystoma; species Ambystoma mexicanum. Next base: position 17,848,154 of record NC_090935.1, read on the forward strand.
TTAACACAGAAGTAATGAATGTGTATTAGAGAGATAAGCTGGCATATGTATTGGGCACACTGCACAAGCAGCATCAATCATTAACACAGAAGTAATGAATGTGTATCACAGAGATAAGCTGCCATATGTATTGGGCACACTGCACAGGCAGCATCAATCATTAACACAGAAGTAATGAATGTGTATTAGAGAGATAAGCTGGCATATGTATTGGGCACACTGCACAAGCAGCATCAATCATTAACACAGAAGTAATGAATGTGTATCACAGAGATAAGCTGCCATATGTATTGGGCACACTGCACAGGCAGCATCAATCATTAAAACATAAGTAATGAATGTGTATTAGAGAGATAAGCTGGCATATGTTTTGGGCACACTGCACAAGCAGCATCAATCATTAACACAAAAGTAATGAATGTGTATCACAGAGATAAGCTGGCATATGTATTGGGCACATTGCACAGGCAGCATCAATCATTAACACAGAAGTAATGAATGTGTATTAGAGAGATAAACTGCCATATGTATTGGGCACACTGCACAGGCAGAATCAACCATTAACACAGAGGTAATGAATGTGTATTAGAGAGATAAACTGGCATATGTATTGGGCACATTGCACAAGCAGCATCAATCGTTAACACAGAAGTAATGAATGTGTATCACAGAGATAAGCTGCCATATGTATTGGGCACACTGCACAGGCAGCATCAATCATTAACACAGAAGTAATGCATGTGTATTACAGAGATAAACTGCCTTGTGTATTGGGCACACTGCACAGGCAGCATCAATCATTAACACAGAAGTAATGAATGTGTATTAGAGAGATAAGCTGGCATATGTATTGGGCACACTGCACAAGCAGCATCAATCATTAACACAGAAGTAATGAATGTGTATCACAGAGATAAGCTGGCATATGTATTGGGCACACTGCACAGGCAGCATCAATCATTAACACAGAAGTAATGAATGTGTATTAGAGAGATAAACTGCCATATGTATTGGGCACACTGCACAGGCAGCATCAATCATTAACACAGAAGTAATGAATGTGTATTAGAGAGATACGCTGGCATATGTATTGGGCACACTGCACAAGCAGCATCAATCATTAACACAAAAGTAATGAATGTGTATCACAGAGATAAGCTGCCATGTGTATTGGGCACAATGCACAGGCAGCATCAATCATTAACACAGAAGTAATTAATGTGTATTACAGCGATAAACTGCCTTGTGTATTGGGCACACTGCACAGGCAGCATCAATCAATAACACAGAAGTAATGAATGTGTATTACAGAGATAAGCTGCCATGTGTATTGGGCACACTGCACAGGCAGCATCAACCATTACCTCAGAAGTAATGAATGTTTATTAGAGAGATAAACTGGCATATGTATTGGGCACACTGCACAGGCAGCATAGCTCATTAACACAGAAGTAATTAATGTGTATTACAGAGATAAGCTGACACATGTATTGGGCACACTGCACAGGCAGCATCAATCATTAACACAGAAGTTTTGAATGTGTATTACAGAGATAAGCTGCCATATGTATTGGGCACACTGCACAGGCAGCATCATTCATTAACACAGAAGTAATAAATGTGTATTACAGAGATAAGCTGCCATATGTATTGGGCACACTGCACAGGCAGCATCAACCATTACCACAGAAGTAATGAATGTGTATTAGAGAGATAAGCTGGCATATGTATTGGGCACACTGCACAAGCAGCATCAATCATTAACACAAAAGTAATGAATGTGTATCACAGAGATAAGCTGCCATGTGTATTGGGCACACTGCACAGGCAGCATCAATCATTAACACAGAAGTAATTAATGTGTATTACAGAGATAAACTGCCTTGTGTATTGGGCACACTGCACAGGCAGCATCATTCATTAACACAGAAGTCATGAATGTGTATTACAGAGATAAGGTGCCATATGTACTGGACACACTGCACAGGCAGCATCAAACATTACCACAGAAGTAATGAATGTGTATTAGAGAGATAAGCTGGCATATGTATTGGGCACACTGCACAAGCAGCATCGCTCATTAACACAGAAGTAATGAATGTGTATTACAGAGATAAGCTGGCACATGTATTGGGCACACTGCACAGGCAGCATCAATCATTAACACAGAAGTAATGAATGTGTATTACAGAGATAAGCTGGCATATGTATTGGGCACACTGCACAAGCAGCATCGCTCATTAACACAGAAGTAATGAATGTGTATTACAGAGATAAGCTGCCATATGTATTGGGCACACTGCACAAGCAGCATCGCTCATTACCACAGAAGTAATGAATGTGTATTAGAGAGATAAGCTGGCATATGTATTGGGCACACTGCACAAGCAGCATCGCTCATTAACACAGAAGTAATGAATGTGTATTACAGAGATAAGCTGGCATATGTATTGGGCACACTGCACAAGCAGCATCGCTCATTACCACAGAAGTAATGAATGTGTATTAGAGAGATAAGCTGGCATATGTATTGGGCACACTGCACAAGCAGCATCGCTCATTAACACAGAAGTAATGAATGTGTATTACAGAGATAAGCTGGCATATGTATTGGGCACACTGCACAGGCAGCATCAATCAATAACACAGAAGTTTTGAATGTGTATTACAGAGATAAGCTGCCATATGTATTGGGCACACTGCACAGGCAGCATCATTCATTAACACAGAAGTAATAAATGTGTATTACAGAGATAAGCTGCCATATGTATTGGGCACACTGCACAGGCAGCATCAACCATTACCACAGAAGTAATGAATGTGTATTAGAGAGATAAGCTGGCATATGTATTGGGCACACTGCACAGGCAGCATCACTCATTAACACAGAAGTAATGAATGTGTATTACAGAGATAAGCTGGCACATGTATTGGGCACACTGCACAGGCAGCATCAAACATTAACACAGAAGTAATGAATGTGTATTACAGAGATACGCTGCCATATGTATTGGGCACAACACTGCACAGGCAACATCATTCATTAACACAGAAGTAATGAATGTGTATTGCAGAGATATGCTTCCATATGTATTGGGCACACTGCACAGGCAACATCATTCATTAACACAGAAGTAATTAATGTGTATTACAGAGATACGCTTCCATATGTATTGGGCACAACACAGCACAGGCAGCATCAATCATTAACACAGAAGTAATGAATGTGTATTATAGAGATAAGCTGCCATGTGTATTAGGCACACTGCACAGGCAGCATCAATCATTAACACAGAAATAATAAATGTGTATTACAGAGATAAGCTGGCACATGTATTGGGCACACTGCACAGGCAGCATCAATCATTGACACAGAAGTTTTGAATGTGTATTAAAGAGATAAGCTGCCATATGTATTGGGCACACTGCACAGGCATCTTTCATTAACACAGAAGTAATGAATGTGTATTACAGAGATAAGCTGGCATATGTATTGGGCACACTGCACAGGCAGCATCACTCATTAACACAGAAGTAATGAATGTGTATTAGAGAGATAAGCTGGCATATCTATTGGGCACACTGCACAGGCAGCATCAACCATTACCACAGAAGTAATGAATGTGTATTAGAGAGATAAGCTGGCATATGTATTGGGCACACTGCACAGGCAGCATCACTCATTAACACAGAAGTAATGAATGTGTATTACAGAGATAAGCTGGCACATGTATTGGGCACACTGCACAGGCAGCATCAATCATTAACACAGAAGTTTTGAATGTGTATTACAGAGATAAGCTGCCATATGTATTGGGCACACTGCACAGGCAGCATCAACCATTACCACAGAAGTAATGAATGTGTATTAGAGAGATAAGCTGGCATATGTATTGGGCACACTGCACAGGCAGCATCACTCATTAACACAGAAGTAATGAATGTGTATTACAGAGATAAGCTGGCACATGTATTGGGCACACTGCACAGGCAGCATCAATCATTAACACAGAAATTTTGAATGTGTATTACAGAGATAAGCTGGCATATGTATTGGGCACACTGCACAGGCAGCATCACTCATTAACACAGAAGTAATGAATGTGTATTAGAGAGATAAGCTGGCATATCTATTGGGCACACTGCACAGGCAGCATCAACCATTACCACAGAAGTAATGAATGTGTATTAGAGAGATAAGCTGGCATATGTATTGGGCACACTGCACAGGCAGCATCACTCATTAACACAGAAGTAATGAATGTGTATTACAGAGATAAGCTGGCACATGTATTGGGCACACTGCACAGGCAGCATCAATCATTAACACAGAAGTTTTGAATGTGTATTACAGAGATAAGCTGCCATATGTATTGGGCACACTGCACAGGCAGCATCAACCATTACCACAGAAGTAATGAATGTGTATTAGAGAGATAAGCTGGCATATGTATTGGGCACACTGCACAGGCAGCATCACTCATTAACACAGAAGTAATGAATGTGTATTAGAGAGATAAACTGCCATATGTATTGGGCACACTGCACAAGCAGCATCGCTCATTAACACAGAAGTAATGAATGTGTATTACAGAGATAAGCTGGCACATGTATTGGGCTCACTGCACAGGCAGCATCAATCATTAACACAGAAATTTTGAATGTGTATTACAGAGATAAGCTGCCATATGTATTGGGCACACTGCACAGGCAGCATCATTCATTAACACAGAAGTAATGAATGTGTATTACAGAGATAAGCTGCCATATGTATTGGGCACACTGCAGAGGCAGCATCAACCATTACCACAGAAGTAATGAATGTGTATTAGATAAGCTGGCATATGTATTGGGCACACTGCACAGGCAGCATCACTCATTAACACAGAAGTAATGAATGTGTATTACAGAGATAAGCTGGCACATGTATTGGGCTCACTGCACAGGCAGCATCAATCATTAACACAGAAGTAATGAATGTGTATTTCAGAGATAAGCTGCCATTTGTATTGGGCACACTGCACAGGCAGCATCAATCATTAACACAGAAGTAATGAATGTGTATTACAGAGATACGCTGCCATATGTATTGGGCACAACACTGCACAGGCAACATCATTCATTAACACAGAAGTAATGAATGTGTATTACAGAGATACACTTCCATATGTATTGGGCACACTGCACAGGCAACATCATTCATTAACACAGAAGTAATTAATGTGTATTACAGAGATACGCTTCCATATGTATTGGGCACAACCCTGCACAGGCAACATCAACCATTACCACAGAGGTAATGAATGTGTATTAGAGAGATAAACTGCCTTATGTATTGGGCACAACACTGCAGAGGCAGCATCAACCATTACCACAGAAGTAATGAATGTGTATTAGAGAGATAAGCTGGCATATGTATTGGGCACACTGCACAGGCAGCATCACTCATTAACACAGAAGTAATTAATGTGTATTACAGAGATAAGCTGGCACATGTATTGGGCACACTGCACAGGCAGCATCAATCATTAACACAGAAGTAATGAATGTGTATTTCAGAGATAAGCTGCCATATGTATTGGGCACACTGCACAGGCAGCATCAATCATTAACACAGAAGTAATGAATGTGTATTACAGAGATACGCTGCCATATGTATTGGGCACAACACTGCACAGGCAACATCATTCATTAACACAGAAGTAATGATTGTGTATTACAGAGATACGCTTCCATATGTATTGGGCACACTGCACAGGCAACACCATTCATTAACACAGAAGTTATTAATGTGTATTACAGAGATACGCTTCCATATGTATTAGGCACAACACTGCACAGGCAACATCAACCATTACCACAGAAGTAATGAATGTGTATTAGAGAGATAAGCTGGCATATGTATTGGGCACACTGCACAGACAGCATCACTCATTAACACAGAAGTAATGAATGTGTATTACAGAGATAAGCTGGCACATGTATTGGGCACACTGCACAGCCAGCATCAATCATTAACACAGAAGTAATGAATGTGTATTACAGAGATACGCTGCCATATGTATTGGGCACAACACTGCACAGGCAACATCATTCATTAACACAGAAGTAATTAATGTGTATTACAGAGATACGCTTCCATATGTATTGGGCACACTGCACAGGCAACATCAATCATTACCACAGAAATAATTAATGTGTATTACAGAGATAAGTTACCATATGTATTGGGCACAACACTGCACAGGTAGCATCGATCATTAACACAGAAGTAATAAATGTGTATTACAGAGATACGCTGCCATATGTATTGGGCACACTGCACAGGCAACATCAATCATTACCACAGAAATAATTAATGTGTATTACAGAGATAAGTTACCATATGTATTAGGCACAACACTGCACAGGTAGCATCAATCATTAACACAGAAGTAAAAAATGTGTATTACAGAGATACGCTGCCATATGTATTGGGCACGCTGCACAGGCAGCATCAATCATTACCACAGAAGTAATGAATGTGTATCACAGAGATAAGCTGGCATATGTATTGGGCACACTGCACAAGCAACATCAATCATTAACACAGAAGTAATGAATGTGTATCACAGAGATAAGCTGGCATATGTATTGGGCACACTGCACAAGCAGCATCAATCATTAACACAGAAGTAATGAATGTGTATTACAGAGATAAACTGCCTTATGTATTGGGCACACTGCACAGGCAGCATCAATCATTAACACAGAAATAATGAATGTGTATTAGAGAGATAAGCTGGCATATGTATTGGGCACACTGCACAAGCAGCATCAATCATTAACACAGATGTAATGAATCTGTATCACAGAGATAAGCTGCCATATGTATTGGGCACACTGCACAGGCAGCATCAATCATTAACACAGAAGTAATGAATGTGTATTAGAGAGATAAGCTGGCATATGTATTGGGCACACTGCACAAGCAGCATCAATCATTAACACAGAAGTAATTAATGTGTATCACAGAGATAAGCTGGCATATGTATTGGGCACACTGCACAGGCAGCATCAATCATTAACACAGAAGTAATGAATGTGTATTTCAGAGATAAACTGCCATATGTATTGGGCACACTGCACAGGCAGCATCAATCATTAACACAGAAGTAATGAATGTGTATTACAGAGATACGCTGCCATATGTATTGGGCACAACACTGCACAGGCAACATCATTCATTAACACAGAAGTAATGAATGTGTATTACAGAGATACGCTTCCATATGTATTGGGCACACTGCACAGGCAACATCATTCATTAACACAGAAGTAATTAATGTGTATTAGAGAGATAAACTGCCTTATGTATTGGGCACAACACTGCACAGGCAGCATCAACCATTACCACAGAAGTAATGAATGTGTATTAGAGAGATAAACTGCCATATGTATTGGGCACACTGCACAGGCAGCATCAATCATTAACACAGAAGTAATGAATGTGTATTAGAGAGATAAGCTGGCATATGTATTGGGCACACTGCACAAGCAGCATCAATCATTAACACAGAAGTAATGAATGTGTATTACAGAGATAAACTGCCTTATGTATTGGGCACAATGCACAGGCAGCATCAATCATTAACACAGAAGTAATGAATGTGTATTAGAGAGATAAGCTGGCATATGTATTGGGCACACTGCACAAGCAGCATCAATCATTAACACAGAAGTAATGAATGTGTATCACAGAGATAAGCTGCCATATGTATTGGGCACACTGCACAGGCAGCATCAATCATTAACACAGAAGTAATGAATGTGTATTAGAGAGATAAGCTGGCATATGTATTGGGCACACTGCACAAGCAGCATCAATCATTAACACAGAAGTAATGAATGTGTATCACAGAGATAAGCTGCCATATGTATTGGGCACACTGCACAGGCAGCATCAATCATTAAAACATAAGTAATGAATGTGTATTAGAGAGATAAGCTGGCATATGTTTTGGGCACACTGCACAAGCAGCATCAATCATTAACACAAAAGTAATGAATGTGTATCACAGAGATAAGCTGGCATATGTATTGGGCACATTGCACAGGCAGCATCAATCATTAACACAGAAGTAATGAATGTGTATTAGAGAGATAAACTGCCATATGTATTGGGCACACTGCACAGGCAGAATCAACCATTAACACAGAGGTAATGAATGTGTATTAGAGAGATAAACTGGCATATGTATTGGGCACACTGCACAAGCAGCATCAATCGTTAACACAGAAGTAATGAATGTGTATCACAGAGATAAGCTGCCATATGTATTGGGCACACTGCACAGGCAGCATCAATCATTAACACAGAAGTAATGCATGTGTATTACAGAGATAAACTGCCTTGTGTATTGGGCACACTGCACAGGCAGCATCAATCATTAACACAGAAGTAATGAATGTGTATTAGAGAGATAAGCTGGCATATGTATTGGGCACACTGCACAAGCAGCATCAATCATTAACACAGAAGTAATGAATGTGTATCACAGAGATAAGCTGGCATATGTATTGGGCACACTGCACAGGCAGCATCAATCATTAACACAGAAGTAATGAATGTGTATTAGAGAGATAAACTGCCATATGTATTGGGCACACTGCACAGGCAGCATCAATCATTAACACAGAAGTAATGAATGTGTATTAGAGAGATACGCTGGCATATGTATTGGGCACACTGCACAAGCAGCATCAATCATTAACACAAAAGTAATGAATGTGTATCACAGAGATAAGCTGCCATGTGTATTGGGCACAATGCACAGGCAGCATCAATCATTAACACAGAAGTAATTAATGTGTATTACAGCGATAAACTGCCTTGTGTATTGGGCACACTGCACAGGCAGCATCAATCAATAACACAGAAGTAATGAATGTGTATTACAGAGATAAGCTGCCATGTGTATTGGGCACACTGCACAGGCAGCATCAACCATTACCTCAGAAGTAATGAATGTTTATTAGAGAGATAAACTGGCATATGTATTGGGCACACTGCACAGGCAGCATCGCTCATTAACACAGAAGTAATTAATGTGTATTACAGAGATAAGCTGGCACATGTATTGGGCACACTGCACAGGCAGCATCAATCATTAACACAGAAGTTTTGAATGTGTATTACAGAGATAAGCTGCCATATGTATTGGGCACACTGCACAGGCAGCATCATTCATTAACACAGAAGTAATAAATGTGTATTACAGAGATAAGCTGCCATATGTATTGGGCACACTGCACAGGCAGCATCAACCATTACCACAGAAGTAATGAATGTGTATTAGAGAGATAAGCTGGCATATGTATTGGGCACACTGCACAAGCAGCATCAATCATTAACACAAAAGTAATGAATGTGTATCACAGAGATAAGCTGCCATGTGTATTGGGCACACTGCACAGGCAGCATCAATCATTAACACAGAAGTAATTAATGTGTATTACAGAGATAAACTGCCTTGTGTATTGGGCACACTGCACAGGCAGCATCATTCATTAACACAGAAGTCATGAATGTGTATTACAGAGATAAGGTGCCATATGTACTGGACACACTGCACAGGCAGCATCAAACATTACCACAGAAGTAATGAATGTGTATTAGAGAGATAAGCTGGCATATGTATTGGGCACACTGCACAAGCAGCATCGCTCATTAACACAGAAGTAATGAATGTGTATTACAGAGATAAGCTGGCACATGTATTGGGCACACTGCACAGGCAGCATCAATCATTAACACAGAAGTAATGAATGTGTATTACAGAGATAAGCTGGCATATGTATTGGGCACACTGCACAAGCAGCATCGCTCATTAACACAGAAGTAATGAATGTGTATTACAGAGATAAGCTGCCATATGTATTGGGCACACTGCACAAGCAGCATCGCTCATTACCACAGAAGTAATGAATGTGTATTAGAGAGATAAGCTGGCATATGTATTGGGCACACTGCACAAGCAGCATCGCTCATTAACACAGAAGTAATGAATGTGTATTACAGAGATAAGCTGGCATATGTATTGGGCACACTGCACAAGCAGCATCGCTCATTACCACAGAAGTAATGAATGTGTATTAGAGAGATAAGCTGGCATATGTATTGGGCACACTGCACAAGCAGCATCGCTCATTAACACAGAAGTAATGAATGTGTATTACAGAGATAAGCTGGCATATGTATTGGGCACACTGCACAGGCAGCATCAATCAATAACACAGAAGTTTTGAATGTGTATTACAGAGATAAGCAGCCATATGTATTGGGCACACTGCACAGGCAGCATCATTCATTAACACAGAAGTAATAAATGTGTATTACAGAGATAAGCTGCCATATGTATTGGGCACACTGCACAGGCAGCATCAACCATTACCACAGAAGTAATGAATGTGTATTAGAGAGATAAGCTGGCATATGTATTGGGCACACTGCACAGGCAGCATCACTCATTAACACAGAAGTAATGAATGTGTATTACAGAGATAAGCTGGCACATGTATTGGGCACACTGCACAGGCAGCATCAAACATTAACACAGAAGTAATGAATGTGTATTACAGAGATACGCTGCCATATGTATTGGGCACAACACTGCACAGGCAACATCATTCATTAACACAGAAGTAATGAATGTGTATTGCAGAGATATGCTTCCATATGTATTGGGCACACTGCACAGGCAACATCATTCATTAACACAGAAGTAATTAATGTGTATTACAGAGATACGCTTCCATATGTATTGGGCACAACACAGCACAGGCAGCATCAATCATTAACACAGAAGTAATGAATGTGTATTATAGAGATAAGCTGCCATGTGTATTAGGCACACTGCACAGGCAGCATCAATCATTAACACAGAAATAATAAATGTGTATTACAGAGATAAGCTGGCACATGTATTGGGCACACTGCACAGGCAGCATCAATCATTGACACAGAAGTTTTGAATGTGTATTAAAGAGATAAGCTGCCATATGTATTGGGCACACTGCACAGGCATCTTTCATTAACACAGAAGTAATGAATGTGTATTACAGAGATAAGCTGGCATATGTATTGGGCACACTGCACAGGCAGCATCACTCATTAACACAGAAGTAATGAATGTGTATTAGAGAGATAAGCTGGCATATCTATTGGGCACACTGCACAGGCAGCATCAACCATTACCACAGAAGTAATGAATGTGTATTAGAGAGATAAGCTGGCATATGTATTGGGCACACTGCACAGGCAGCATCACTCATTAACACAGAAGTAATGAATGTGTATTACAGAGATAAGCTGGCACATGTATTGGGCACACTGCACAGGCAGCATCAATCATTAACACAGAAGTTTTGAATGTGTATTACAGAGATAAGCTGCCATATGTATTGGGCACACTGCACAGGCAGCATCAACCATTACCACAGAAGTAATGAATGTGTATTAGAGAGATAAGCTGGCATATGTATTGGGCACACTGCACAGGCAGCATCACTCATTAACACAGAAGTAATGAATGTGTATTACAGAGATAAGCTGGCACATGTATTGGGCACACTGCACAGGCAGCATCAATCATTAACACAGAAATTTTGAATGTGTATTACAGAGATAAGCTGGCATATGTATTGGGCACACTGCACAGGCAGCATCACTCATTAACACAGAAGTAATGAATGTGTATTAGAGAGATAAGCTGGCATATCTATTGGGCACACTGCACAGGCAGCATCAACCATTACCACAGAAGTAATGAATGTGTATTAGAGAGATAAGCTGGCATATGTATTGGGCACACTGCACAGGCAGCATCACTCATTAACACAGAAGTAATGAATGTGTATTACAGAGATAAGCTGGCACATGTATTGGGCACACTGCACAGGCAGCATCAATCATTAACACAGAAGTTTTGAATGTGTATTACAGAGATAAGCTGCCATATGTATTGGGCACACTGCACAGGCAGCATCAACCATTACCACAGAAGTAATGAATGTGTATTAGAGAGATAAGCTGGCATATGTATTGGGCACACTGCACAGGCAGCATCACTCATTAACACAGAAGTAATGAATGTGTATTAGAGAGATAAACTGCCATATGTATTGGGCACACTGCACAAGCAGCATCGCTCATTAACACAGAAGTAATGAATGTGTATTACAGAGATAAGCTGGCACATGTATTGGGCTCACTGCACAGGCAGCATCAATCATTAACACAGAAATTTTGAATGTGTATTACAGAGATAAGCTGCCATATGTATTGGGCACACTGCACAGGCAGCATCATTCATTAACACAGAAGTAATGAATGTGTATTACAGAGATAAGCTGCCATATGTATTGGGCACACTGCAGAGGCAGCATCAACCATTACCACAGAAGTAATGAATGTGTATTAGATAAGCTGGCATATGTATTGGGCACACTGCACAGGCAGCATCACTCATTAACACAGAAGTAATGAATGTGTATTACAGAGATAAGCTGGCACATGTATTGGGCTCACTGCACAGGCAGCATCAATCATTAACACAGAAGTAATGAATGTGTATTTCAGAGATAAGCTGCCATTTGTATTGGGCACACTGCACAGGCAGCATCAATCATTAACACAGAAGTAATGAATGTGTATTACAGAGATACGCTGCCATATGTATTGGGCACAACACTGCACAGGCAACATCATTCATTAACACAGAAGTAATGAATGTGTATTACAGAGATACACTTCCATATGTATTGGGCACACTGCACAGGCAACATCATTCATTAACACAGAAGTAATTAATGTGTATTACAGAGATACGCTTCCATATGTATTGGGCACAACCCTGCACAGGCAACATCAACCATTACCACAGAGGTAATGAATGTGTATTAGAGAGATAAACTGCCTTATGTATTGGGCACAACACTGCAGAGGCAGCATCAACCATTACCACAGAAGTAATGAATGTGTATTAGAGAGATAAGCTGGCATATGTATTGGGCACACTGCACAGGCAGCATCACTCATTAACACAGAAGTAATTAATGTGTATTACAGAGATAAGCTGGCACATGTATTGGGCACACTGCACAGGCAGCATCAATCATTAACACAGAAGTAATGAATGTGTATTTCAGAGATAAGCTGCCATATGTATTGGGCACACTGCACAGGCAGCATCAATCATTAACACAGAAGTAATGAATGTGTATTACAGAGATACGCTGCCATATGTATTGGGCACAACACTGCACAGGCAACATCATTCATTAACACAGAAGTAATGATTGTGTATTACAGAGATACGCTTCCATATGTATTGGGCACACTGCACAGGCAACACCATTCATTAACACAGAAGTTATTAATGTGTATTACAGAGATACGCTTCCATATGTATTAGGCACAACACTGCACAGGCAACATCAACCATTACCACAGAAGTAATGAATGTGTATTAGAGAGATAAGCTGGCATATGTATTGGGCACACTGCACAGACAGCATCACTCATTAACACAGAAGTAATGAATGTGTATTACAGAGATAAGCTGGCACATGTATTGGGCACACTGCACAGCCAGCATCAATCATTAACACAGAAGTAATGAATGTGTATTACAGAGATACGCTGCCATATGTATTGGGCACAACACTGCACAGGCAACATCATTCATTAACACAGAAGTAATTAATGTGTATTACAGAGATACGCTTCCATATGTATTGGGCACACTGCACAGGCAACATCAATCATTACCACAGAAATAATTAATGTGTATTACAGAGATAAGTTACCATATGTATTGGGCACAACACTGCACAGGTAGCATCGATCATTAACACAGAAGTAATAAATGTGTATTACAGAGATACGCTGCCATATGTATTGGGCACACTGCACAGGCAACATCAATCATTACCACAGAAATAATTAATGTGTATTACAGAGATAAGTTACCATATGTATTGGGCACAACACTGCACAGGTAGCATCAATCATTAACACAGAAGTAAAAAATGTGTATTACAGAGATACGCTGCCATATGTATTGGGCACACTGCACAGGCAGCATCAATCATTACCACAGAAGTAATGAATGTGTATCACAGAGATAAGCTGGCATATGTATTGGGCACACTGCACAAGCAACATCAATCATTAACACAGAAGTAATGAATGTGTATCACAGAGATAAGCTGGCATATGTATTGGGCACACTGCACAAGCAGCATCAATCATTAACACAGAAGTAATGAATGTGTATTACAGAGATAAACTGCCTTATGTATTGGGCACACTGCACAGGCAGCATCAATCATTAACACAGAAGTAATGAATGTGTATTACAGAGATAAACTGCCTTATGTATTGGGCACACTGCACAGGCAGCATCAATCATTAACACAGAAGTAATGAATGTGTATTAGAGAGATAAGCTGGCATATGTATTGGGCACACTGCACAAGCAGCATCAATCATTAACACAGATGTAATGAATCTGTATCACAGAGATAAGCTGCCATATGTATTGGGCACACTGCACAGGCAGCATCAATCATTAACACAGAAGTAATGAATGTGTATTAGAGAGATAAGCTGGCATATGTATTGGGCACACTGCACAAGCAGCATCAATCATTAACACAGAAGTAATTAATGTGTATCACAGAGATAAGCTGGCATATGTATTGGGCACACTGCACAGGCAGCATCAATCATTAACACAGAAGTAATGAATGTGTATTTCAGAGATAAACTGCCATATGTATTGGGCACACTGCACAGGCAGCATCAATCATTAACACAGAAGTAATGAATGTGTATTACAGAGATACGCTGCCATATGTATTGGGCACAACACTGCACAGGCAACATCATTCATTAACACAGAAGTAATGAATGTGTATTACAGAGATACGCTTCCATATGTATTGGGCACACTGCACAGGCAACATCATTCATTAACACAGAAGTAATTAATGTGTATTAGAGAGATAAACTGCCTTATGTATTGGGCACAACACTGCACAGGCAGCATCAACCATTACCACAGAAGTAATGAATGTGTATTAGAGAGATAAGCTGGCATATGTATTGGGCACACTGCACAGGCAGCATCACCCATTACCACAGAGGTAATGAATGTGTATTAGAGAGATACGCTGCCATGTGTATTAGGCACACTGCACAGGCAGCATCAATCATTAACACAGAAGTGATGAATGTGTATTACAGAGATAAGCTGCCATATGTATTGGGCACACTGCACAGGCAGCATCATTCATTAACACAGATGTAATGAATGTGTATTACAGAGATAAGCTGCCATATGTATTGGGCACACTGCACAGGCAGCATCAACCATTACCACAGAAGTAATGAATGTGTATTAGAGAGATAAGCTGGCATATGTATTGGGCACACTGCACAGGCAGCATCACTCATTAACACAGACGTAATGAATGTGTATTACAGAGATAAGCTGGCACATGTATTGGGCACACTGCACAGGCAGCATCAATCATTAACACAGAAGTTTTGAATGTGTATTACAGAGATAAGCTGCCATATGTATTGGGCACAGTGCACAGGCAGCATCATTCATTAACACAGAAGTAATGAATGTGTATTACAGAGATAAGCTGCCATATGTATTGGGCACACTGCACAGGCAGCATCAACCATTAGCACAGAAGTAATGAATGTGTATTAGAGAGATACGCTGGCATATGTATTGGGCACACTGCACAGGCAGCATCACTCATTAACACAGAAGTAATTAATGTGTATTACAGAGATAAGCTGGCACATGTATTGGGCACACTGCACAGGCAGCATCAATCATTAACACAGAAGTTTTGAATGTGTATTACAGAGATAAGCTGCCATAGGTATTGGGCACACTGCACAGGCAGCATCAACCATTACCACAGAAGTAATGAATGTGTATTAAAGAGATAAGCTGGCATACGTATTGGGCACACTGCACAGGCAGCATCAATCATTAACACAGAAGTAATGAATGTGTATTTCAGAGATAAGCTGCCATATGTATTGGGCACACTGCACAGGCAGCATCAATCATTAACACAGAAGTAATGAATGTGTATTACAGAGATACGCTGCCATATGTATTGGGCACAACACTGCACAGGCAACATCATTCATTAACACAGAAGTAATGAATGTGTATTACAGAGATACGCTTCCATATGTATTGGGCACACTGCACAGGCAGCATCAATCATTAACACAGAAGTAATTAATGTGTATTACAGAGATACGCTTCTATATGTATTGGGCACAACACTGCACAGGCAACATCAACTATTACCACAGAAGTAATGAATGTGTATTAGAGAGATAAACTGCCTTATGTATTGGGCACAACACTGCACAGGCAGCATCAACCATTACCACAGAAGTAATGAATGTGTATTAGAGAGATAAGCTGGCATATGTTTTGGGCACACTGCACAGGAAGCATCAATCATTACCACAGAAGTAATGAATGTGTATTAGAGAGATAAGATGGCATATGTATTGGGCACACTGCACAGGCAGCATCACTCATTAACACAGAAGTAATTAATGTGTATTACAGAGATAAGCTGGCACATGTATTGTGCACACTGCACAGGCAGCATCAATCATTAACACAGAAGTAATGAATGTGTATTTCAGAGATAAGCTGCCATATGTATTGGGCACACTGCACAGGCAGCATCAATCATTAACACAGAAGTAATGAATGTGTATTACAGAGATACGCTGCCATATTTATTGGGCACAACACTGCACAGGCAACATCATTCATTAACACAGAAGTAATGAATGTGTATTACAGAGATACGCTTCCATATGTATTGGGCACACTGCACAGGCAACATCATTCATTAACACAGAAGTAATGAATGTGTATTACAGAGATAAGCTGCCATATGTATTGGGCACACTGCAGAGGCAGCATCAACCATTACCACAGAAGTAATGAATGTGTATTAGAGAGATAAGCTGGCATATGTATTGGGCACACTGCACAGGCAGCATCACTCATTAACACAGAAGTAATGAATGTGTATTACAGAGATAAGCTGGCACATGTGTTGGGCTCACTGCACAGGCAGCATCAATCATTAACACAGAAGTAATGAATGTGTATTTCAGAGATAAGCTGCCATATGTATTGGGCACACTGCACAGGCAGCATCAATCATTAACACAGAAGTAATGAATGTGTATTTCAGAGATACGCTGCCATATTTATTGGGCACAACACTGCACAGGCAACATCATTCATTAACACAGAAGTAATGAATGTGTATTACAGAGATACGCTTCCATATGTATTGGGCACACTGCACAGGCAACATCATTCATTAACACAGAAGTAATGAATGTGTATTACAGAGATACGCTTCCATATGTATTGGGCACACTGCACAGGCAACATCATTCATTAACACAGAAGTAATTAATGTGTATTACAGAGATACGCTTCTATATGTATTGGGCACAACACTGCACAGGCAACATCAACTATTACCACAGAAGTAATGAATGTGTGTTAGAGAGATAAACTGCCTTATGTATTGGGCACAACACTGCACAGGCAGCATCAACCATTACCACAGAAGTAATGAATGTGTATTAGAGAGATAAGCTGGCATATGTATTGGGCACACTGCACAGGCAGCATCAATCATTACCACAGAAGTAATGAATGTGTATTAGAGAGATAAGATGGCATATGTATTGGGCACACTGCACAAGCAGCATCATTCATTAACACAGAAGTAATGAATGTGTATTTCAGAGATAAGCTGCCATATGTATTGGGCACACTGCACAGGCAGCATCAATCATTAACACAGAAGTAATGAATGTGTATTACAGAGATACGCTTCCATATTTATTGGGCACAACACTGCACAGGCAACATCATTCATTAACACAGAAGTAATGAATGTGTATTACAGAGATACGCTTCCATATGTATTGGGCACACTGCACAGGCAACATCATTCATTAACACAGAAGTAATGAATGTGTATTACAGAGATAAGCTGTCATATGTATTGGGCACACTGCAGAGGCAGCATCAACCATTACCACAGAAGTAATGAATGTGTATTAGAGAGATAAGCTGGCATATGTATTGGGCACACTGCACAGGCAGCATCACTCATTAACACAGAAGTAATGAATGTGTATTACAGAGATAAGCTGGCACATGTATTGGGCTCACTGCACAGGCAGCATCAATCATTAACACAGAAGTAATGAATGTGTATTTCAGAGATAAGCTGCCATATGTATTGGGCACACTGCACAGGCCGCATCAATCATTAACACAGAAGTAATGAATGTGTATTACAGAGATAAGCTGCCATATGTATTGGGCACACTGCACAGGCAGCATCAACCATTAGCACAGAAGTAATGAATGTGTATTAGAGAGATACGCTGGCATATGTATTGGGCACACTGCACAGGCAGCATCACTCATTAACACAGAAGTAATTAATGTGTATTACAGAGATAAGCTGGCACATGTATTGGGCACACTGCACAGGCAGCATCAATCATTAACACAGAAGTTTTGAATGTGTATTACAGAGATAAGCTGCCATAGGTATTGGGCACACTGCACAGGCAGCATCAACCATTACCACAGAAGTAATGAATGTGTATTAAAGAGATAAGCTGGCATACGTATTGGGCACACTGCACAGGCAGCATCAATCATTAACACAGAAGTAATGAATGTGTATTTCAGAGATAAGCTGCCATATGTATTGGGCACACTGCACAGGCAGCATCAATCATTAACACAGAAGTAATGAATGTGTATTACAGAGATACGCTGCCATATGTATTGGGCACAACACTGCACAGGCAACATCATTCATTAACACAGAAGTAATGAATGTGTATTACAGAGATACGCTTCCATATGTATTGGGCACACTGCACAGGCAGCATCAATCATTAACACAGAAGTAATTAATGTGTATTACAGAGATACGCTTCTATATGTATTGGGCACAACACTGCACAGGCAACATCAACTATTACCACAGAAGTAATGAATGTGTATTAGAGAGATAAACTGCCTTATGTATTGGGCACAACACTGCACAGGCAGCATCAACCATTACCACAGAAGTAATGAATGTGTATTAGAGAGATAAGCTGGCATATGTTTTGGGCACACTGCACAGGAAGCATCAATCATTACCACAGAAGTAATGAATGTGTATTAGAGAGATAAGATGGCATATGTATTGGGCACACTGCACAGGCAGCATCACTCATTAACACAGAAGTAATTAATGTGTATTACAGAGATAAGCTGGCACATGTATTGTGCACACTGCACAGGCAGCATCAATCATTAACACAGAAGTAATGAATGTGTATTTCAGAGATAAGCTGCCATATGTATTGGGCACACTGCACAGGCAGCATCAATCATTAACACAGAAGTAATGAATGTGTATTACAGAGATACGCTGCCATATTTATTGGGCACAACACTGCACAGGCAACATCATTCATTAACACAGAAGTAATGAATGTGTATTACAGAGATACGCTTCCATATGTATTGGGCACACTGCACAGGCAACATCATTCATTAACACAGAAGTAATGAATGTGTATTACAGAGATAAGCTGCCATATGTATTGGGCACACTGCAGAGGCAGCATCAACCATTACCACAGAAGTAATGAATGTGTATTAGAGAGATAAGCTGGCATATGTATTGGGCACACTGCACAGGCAGCATCACTCATTAACACAGAAGTAATGAATGTGTATTACAGAGATAAGCTGGCACATGTGTTGGGCTCACTGCACAGGCAGCATCAATCATTAACACAGAAGTAATGAATGTGTATTTCAGAGATAAGCTGCCATATGTATTGGGCACACTGCACAGGCAGCATCAATCATTAACACAGAAGTAATGAATGTGTATTTCAGAGATACGCTGCCATATTTATTGGGCACAACACTGCACAGGCAACATCATTCATTAACACAGAAGTAATGAATGTGTATTACAGAGATACGCTTCCATATGTATTGGGCACACTGCACAGGCAACATCATTCATTAACACAGAAGTAATGAATGTGTATTACAGAGATACGCTTCCATATGTATTGGGCACACTGCACAGGCAACATCATTCATTAACACAGAAGTAATTAATGTGTATTACAGAGATACGCTTCTATATGTATTGGGCACAACACTGCACAGGCAACATCAACTATTACCACAGAAGTAATGAATGTGTGTTAGAGAGATAAACTGCCTTATGTATTGGGCACAACACTGCACAGGCAGCATCAACCATTACCACAGAAGTAATGAATGTGTATTAGAGAGATAAGCTGGCATATGTATTGGGCACACTGCACAGGCAGCATCAATCATTACCACAGAAGTAATGAATGTGTATTAGAGAGATAAGATGGCATATGTATTGGGCACACTGCACAAGCAGCATCATTCATTAACACAGAAGTAATGAATGTGTATTTCAGAGATAAGCTGCCATATGTATTGGGCACACTGCACAGGCAGCATCAATCATTAACACAGAAGTAATGAATGTGTATTACAGAGATACGCTTCCATATTTATTGGGCACAACACTGCACAGGCAACATCATTCATTAACACAGAAGTAATGAATGTGTATTACAGAGATACGCTTCCATATGTATTGGGCACACTGCACAGGCAACATCATTCATTAACACAGAAGTAATGAATGTGTATTACAGAGATAAGCTGTCATATGTATTGGGCACACTGCAGAGGCAGCATCAACCATTACCACAGAAGTAATGAATGTGTATTAGAGAGATAAGCTGGCATATGTATTGGGCACACTGCACAGGCAGCATCACTCATTAACACAGAAGTAATGAATGTGTATTACAGAGATAAGCTGGCACATGTATTGGGCTCACTGCACAGGCAGCATCAATCATTAACACAGAAGTAATGAATGTGTATTTCAGAGATAAGCTGCCATATGTATTGGGCACACTGCACAGGCCGCATCAATCATTAACACAGAAGTAATTAATGTGTTTTACAGAGATAAGCTGCCATATGTATTGGGCACACTGCACATGCTCAGGCAGCATCAATTATGCTTTGTAAAGGACAATGTTGGCCTAAATTGGGAACAGCCAGGATAAACATTTTGCTACAGAGGCATATTTTACATAGATCATTAAAATGTGTTGTGTTGTAAAATGTTCTTGTCTGCTGTTGGTGACATGAAATTTTCATGTTCCCCATTAGAACTGATTATAAATTTATGGCTTTTTGGTCAGTTTTTCTGCTGTAAAATGCACCATTTCAACCCCATATTTGAAAAATAATTCTTGGAGGGGGATCCCCCCTAAACCCTCCCAAGATCCTTATAGCTCCCTCGCTATGCTCGGTCACCCCCACTATTTCAGGAAAATATTAACACATACACACTGAAAGGAATCACAAGCAACTGACCTTGGATCATTTGATAGAGGGCCTCCCTTAGGTACTCACTGCACCTGACACCAAAAGCTATCTTTGGGACTGCCTGTTATGCTATTATGTCAAAGGTCACACAATATTGCTTTTTAATATACTGCTTTGGGTGAGGTTGTTGACTTTTGGCACGCCGGCCCACTGGTTGACAAAACGTTAATGCTTCGGCCCCACATTCAAAAAGGTTGGACAAGCCTGGTCTAGATGGATGTTGAGTTCACCTAGCAGGAGGAGATGAGTGGAGGAGGACAGTAGAGAGGAGGCTAGGTCGGCCCATTCAGAAAGGAAGAGAGTGAGCTGTCCAGGAGTCCGATAGAAAGTGGCCATGAGGAGAGAAAAATTAGAAGAGATGAGAGCCTGCAGACTAGGCACTCAAAGGAGGAATAGGCCTGAGTAGGGATAGTAGACACAGGAATCCATTCAGGGAAGATCAGTGCTACTCCTCCACCTGCCTTCTTTAGCCTGGACGCAGAAAGTAGCCTTCAGGGAGGAGTGTGACAAAGCTTGTGATAGAGCTATATTTTAACCATGTCTCAGTGATGGCGAACACATCAAGATCCAAGATTTGAGGAGTTTGCAGATATCGGTTGAGTGTTTTACAGCAGAGCGCGTGTGAAGGGTGGCAATGTGGAGTAGCTTGCCTTCCTTAAAGGTCTTTTGCAGGAGGGGCGCAATGGACAGTGGTCCCCCCCGAGGGTGGCAAGAGGGCCAGAGTGATAGTGGTGGTTGGAGGAGGAGTCAAGGCCGACAAGGGAGCTGGGACAGTAAGGCAAGGCTCAGGCGCCTGTGCAGAGGAAGGCTTGGTTAGTAAGGGGGACTGTGTAGAGGAGCATGCGGGTACAATGGGCAAGTGAGCCTGGCCAGAAGGGGATGTAAGATTAGCAAAGCTAGGGAGGAGCCTGTCGAAGAGAAGAAGGTTGGGTTGAGGATCCTCAACGATGATGGTTCCGTTGAAATAGACATTAATGATGACCCTGGAGATGTTGGAGAGGTTGACTAGGAAGTCCCAGCGAGTGCCCCCATTAATGGAGAAGAGGCGATAGGAGAGAGAAAGCCGACCATGTAGCGAGTCCATAGCTCAGGTGAATTAACGAAGAAGAGGATGTCAGTGACAGTCTCTCTTGCGGAAGCCGTGACATAGGTGTCTGCAATAGGAAGGCCTGGGTTGGAGGCCAGAGTGTCCTTCTTAAGTTTCTTCCGACCAGATTTAGTGATAGGAGAAGGATAGTTGATAGTGAAGCAGTTGGGGAGGATAGGAGAGATAGATAGGAACATGGTAGGTAGATGTGCGGGTGGGGCTGACACTTGCTGGGCTCCAGATTTAGTGATAGGAGAAGGATAGTTGATAGTGAAGCAGTTGGGGAGGATAGGAGAGATAGATAGGAACATGGTAGGTAGATGTGCGGGTGGGGCTGACACTTGCTGGGCTTGAAGCACGGATGCATTTGGAGGTGGGGGGCAAACAGAGAGAGGTGAGCCTTGTGGGAATACAGACAGCCGCAAAGCACAGCTAAAAATCAATTATCCAGCAGGCCAGGTGAATGCAGCAGCACTAGACAGGCTAAATTTGATTTTAGAACAGGGAAGGTGAATGCAGCAGCACTAGACAGGCTAAATTTGATTTTAGAACAGGGAAGGTGAATGCAGCAGCACTAGACAGGCTAAATTTGATTTTAGAACAGGGAAGGTGAATGCAGCAGCACTAGACAAGCTAAATTTGATTTTAGAACAGGGAAGGTGAATGCAGCAGCACTAGACAGGCTAAATTTGATTTTAGAACAGGGAAGGTGAATGCAGCAGCACTAGACAGGCTAAATTTGATTTTAGAACAGGGAAGGTGAATGCAGCAGCACTAGACAGGCTAAATTTGATTTTAGAACAGGGAAGGTGAATGCAGCAGCACTAGACAGGCTAAATTTGATTTTAGAACAGGGAAGGTGAATGGAGCAACACTAGGCACGCTTAATTCAATTTTAAAACAGCGCAGGTGACACTAGCAGGGCACTAGTAGGGCTAGATTAGATGAAGGGCAGATGGGGTAAAGTGAGAGGTTGTCCAGTGTAGGGGAGGAAAAAGAAAGCTAGTAGAAGGCGCCGACCTTCAGAAGAGTGTTCAGAAGTTCATTTCTTGCCGTGGGTTCTGGGACCATGGTGGTTTCCTCTGCGTCCATGTGTACGTGGGGGGGAGCTGTGCAGCAGGAGACCCACAGACCCAGCCAGACAGCGGACATGGAGCAGGCAGGGCCCTTAGAAGTGGCCCTTTGATGAGATGGCTGGCTATAAGCCTCCCGGTCCCCAGTTGGTTAGGAAACGCACTCCGGTGCACAATGGGAGCATAGGAGGAAAACTGGAAGGCCAGCCACAATGCCTTTAGCACACGGAGAAAGCGGCCGCCATCTTGGATTCACCCAAGAAAACACAGAGAAAATAGGCAGCAACTCCTGGACCATTGGTTTGCCCAGTTAAACCTGCTGTGCTGAAGCTCCGAATTCGCCTCAACTAGACAAGCCCATCACTTTTAAGCCAGACCCAAACTCCTGGAAGATCTGCCGGACTCCCAGGAAGCAAGACTGGCCGAGCCTGAGCCACCTCAACAGAGTGCTGGACCCCAGATGCAAGGAAAGTCCAGAGTGTTATTCGAGAACCCACGGTGGTGCTATTTGCTGAGACGCGAGGAGCTGAAACCGCAAAGTGCTGCTGAACTGAAGTTTTCCTTTGCTGCTGCTGACTGTCCCAATGCAGTGCAGGAGTCGACAGAAGTCCTCCCTCTGTCCCCACAACTGAGACCCAGGAACAACAGGATCTGCAGAGCTGCACATGAACAGAAGCCAACTGGACCCATTTCTTCTAACCAAAGGTACTGTACAGTCTAAGAGAACTTACCTCTTGTTGTGTAGCCTTACTTGTTCTCAGTTGAGACTTGTCTTGGTTGCTCTGTAGAGTTGCTTACAGCTTTACCTCTCACAAGCCTAAACAGCGTGTGGCCCTACATTGATTCTACTTTTCTACAAAAACATCTCAAATATTGTGCAAGACTTTTACTTACCTGCAAGAAGTGCTTCAGCTCACCTAGACTTTCGGCCAATTGACATTGGCTGGCCTGGCTCACTGAATGGCTCTTCTTGCCTCTGACATTGTGCTTTACCTTTCCTTCCAGGAAGGGGTTTACTTACTTTGCATTGGGGGTTCTAAAGTACTTACCTGCTTCAGAATAATTGTGTGATCACTTGTTTTTTTCCAATAACCCTTTTCTTTGACACTCATCTCAGTATTGCTCTGAATGTACCAGTGATGCATTAATTTCCACAGTGTCCTAGTTATTTAAGTCACCTGAGAGTGTAGGAAGTGTCTGCGTGCCATCCCAAATGGGTACTTGCTGATTTAGAGAAACTAAGAGTGTGCATTTTGGAGTGTATTTGTGTGTTACTATTATATTGCCCCTTCTGAGGAAGGCATATTCAAACTGACTGTTAAATAAATTACTAATTGTTAATCAAGAAACCTTGAGTGTAAGTGTTTATGTGGATACTTGTCACTGTGAATCTCTGTGTAACCACCCTACTGCTCATATTGACCCCTCTTGAGATAAGCCTGGCTGCTCAACCACACTACCAACCTGTGTAGTACAGATTTATACCAAAGGTTGGGTTCCTATTGCCGGGAGGCCAAGGTTGTGTAGTGCACCCTCATGGTACTACCCAAAATCTTTCCTAACCGTCTGGAACCACGTTAGTGCCATACATCTTCTTCTGTCTGGAGTACGGATCAGGAACCCATGTACGTAGTAGATAGGCATGAAACACTGGATGTAATCTATGCACACTCTAAGGTAAGTGCAGACAGAAGGTCACTGGATTGATGTTGGACAATGTTTTGAAAGGTCTGATGTATCGTGGAGAGAGTTTGGCGGGATGAACCCATCTGGGTATATACCTAGTGGATACCCACACTCTGGTACCAACAGTCCAATCAGGGGTTTTTCTGCAATGTTTGTCCGCCTGCAACTTGATCCTCCATTTGCTGTCTTCTAGACCTTGTTTGGCTATTAAGTGTGCTCTAGTGATGCTAGACAATACATTATCCACTGTAGGCGTCTTAGTGTAAGGATGCACACTGATGGGCAATGACCGAGGGTGAAAGCCGTAAGTGCAAAAAAAGGGCTCATTTTGGTGGAAGTATGACCAGCATTATTATAAGAGAATTCAGCAGTGGGAAGGAGGTCCATCCAGTCATCCTGTTGGACATTGGTGAGGCAAAAAAGGTACTTCTCCATAGTAGAATTCAACCTCTCGGTTTGTCCATTGGTTTGTGATTGATATCCATAGGACAAAGCCCTTCTTATACCCAAGAGCTTGTAGATGGTGCCTCAGAACGCCAATGTATATTGGGTTTCTGGCCATTTCAGCTGCTGTGGGAAGACCAGGTAAGGGAACAAAATGGTACAGTTTCGAAAAAGAGTCTATGGTGACCATGATCGCAATATTCCCTTATGAGTGATGTAAATCTACCACAAAATCAGTGGACTGGTGACTGGTGCTTGCTCCAAAAAGCCAATAGGCCTTCCCATGCTATGTTTACACTGGGCACATACTGGACAGAACGTAATAAAGGTCTTGACGTTTACAGAAACTCCAAGCCACCAAAAATGTCTTAGCACGAGTTCCAGAGTAGCGGCAAACCCTTGATGTCCAGCCGTCCCTGATAGAACAGCATACCTTCATTTTTTTTAGGAAAGATTCTCCCCTATGTCCGTCTTCAGAGAAGGGCAAATGACAGCAGGCTTCTTTGATGTCTTGTAGAAAAGATGAAACCAAATAGACAAATCGGTTCTGATGAAACATGGATTCCCTAGGTGTGAAAATTGAGGAGTCTATTGGCCTCATTCCGAGTTTGGAGGTAGCCATGGTGCTATTTGCGCCATGGCTGCCTCCAAAACCGGGTCCGGCACCGGTCTGGTTGAATGGGGACATTCCGACCTGTGCGGACCCGGTATGTCCCCATTCAACCAACCATTCCCCATTCCCATTGAATGGGGAAGTCACTAATTACAGGCCCGCGAATAGCAGGCCCGTAATTAGCACCCTGGTCCCTTAGCGAGACAAAGCATCAGCATTGGTGTTTTGGGTTCCTGGAATGTAGGTTATAGTGAAGACGAATTGCATGAAATAGTGTGCACATCTAGCCTGTCTAGGATTTACGCATTCCATTTGTTGTAAGATCCAGAGGTTCCGGTGATCAGTGTGGACTTCAAACGGGTGCTTAGCACCTTACAGCGGATAACGCCATTCTTCGCAGGCTAACTTGATAGCCAACAATTCCCTCTCAATAACCGAGTAAATACACTCACTGGATGATAGTGTCTTGGACGAGTAAGCTATGGGGTGTTCTTGTTTGTACACTACCTGCTTGAGTACGGCTCCTACTGCCCCAGCTGAGGCGTCAGCTTCAATGATGAAAGGTAGGTCTTGATTAGCTTGGAGTAAGATAGGGGCTGTACAGAACAACCCTTTGAGACATTTAAAGGCGTCTTCAGCTGAAGAACTCCAATGAAATGGAACATCTTTCTTAAGAAGTGCAGTGATGGGGAGTACTAGTTCCAAAAATCCTGGTATAAACCTGCGGTAGAAATTCGCAAGACCAAGGAACCATTGAATCTCTTTAACCGATGTGGGAGCTGACCAGTTGAGAACAACAGACACTTAATTTATTTAAATCCCCCTGATCGGAAAGTATGAAACCCAAATAGGGAACAGAAGACACACCAAACTGACATTTTTCCGGTTTCACCATGAGATGATGATCACGCAGCCTGGATGTAACTTCTCTGAGCTGCCCAAGATGTTGTTGACGAGAAGCAAAGAAAACCAGAATATCGTCTAGGTAGATTACTATGGAATGGAACAACATGTCAGAGAAAAGTCTATCCATGAAACGTTGAAATACAGAAGGGCCATTAACCAGTCCAATGGGCATAACCTGATACTCGAAGTGCCCAAATGGTGTTCGAAAGGCTGTCTTCCATTTGTCTCTGGATCTTATGCATAAAATATGGTAGGCCCCACGTAGATCCAATTTGGAAAATACCACAAATCCTTGCACTGCCTCCAGAACATCCTTCATGAGGGGCATTGGGCACCTGTCTCTGACTTTAACCTTCTTGAGACCCCGGTAGTCAATACACAGTCTCAGTTCTTGGGTGTCTTTCTTTGGTACGAAAAACAGGGATTCCGCGGTGGGGGATCGAGAGGGCCAGATGATGCCGTTTTGCAGATTGGAATCAAGATACTCCCGAAGAGCTGTTTCTTCCAGTGACAAACAATGAATGCATGCAGCCAAAAGGTACCAGAGCTTCCGGTATTAGATCGATAGAACAGTCCTCCGGCCGATGTAGTGGTAATTCTTTAGGCACCTTATCTTGGAACACATCAGCAAATTCACTAAGTTTGTGAGGTGTGCAATGCACCCCTATGATCGAGGTGGATTGGTCTAGACATGCCAAAACAGTCTTCTCCTGGATCTCCTCAAGACAGTGTAAGGAACAATAGTCAGACTCAAACAAAATATTCTTGGTCTAGTCGATACTGGGGTTATGTGGTCTTAACAAGGGTATACCCAGTATCACCGCAAAGTGTGCAGCACGGATGACGTCAAAACTCATGGTTTCTCAATGGTTGGATATCTTCATCCCCAATAGTTCTGTGGTATGTTTGATGGGACCAGATCTTAAAGGGGTTCCATTGACTCCCTCCACCTACTGGTTTTCTTTTCTCTCCAGTGGCGGAATTCCTTCTTTCTCTGCCCAAACTATGTCTCCAAAAGTCTGGCCGCACCACTGTCTTTGAGAGAGTGGGTGTCTTTGGCCTTTTGGTGGGAGGTGTACCTGAATGCATACAACCATAAGTCTGGTATCAGTCTACACAGAACAGGTTGAAAGAGTAATCGGGGGACCTGCGTTAGGACCCCGGTAACTGGTCAATCCTAGTACCGGGTTTGGGCGTTTCCCAAGCACCAGGGTGGTACTCCTGGACAAGTAAGAAGAGGATGTTCTCCTGAGCCACAATACATGCACAATCCCTTTTCTCTTCTCCTTTTCCTTTCTGGAGGAGAGAGAGGACCTCTGGCAGCTCTGACATACATGGGCTCCTCTTTGGTGTTGTCAGGTGAAGCTGGAACAGGAAGTGAAGGTGTCCTCTATACCTTCTCCTATCAGATCTTCTTTCTGTTAGCCGGTACTCTCTTTGAAGAGCTAGCGAAATTAAGGCTGACAGGGTATCCAGACAGTTGGTACGGGCAAGTTCGTCCTTAATTTTGTCATTCAAGCCACGCCTGAAAATGGTGTATTGAGCTTCTTCTGGCCAACCAGCTTATGAAGTCATTCTTTGGAACAAAGTCACGTAAAACATATGTCAGCTGTCCCTGGTCTTATGTCCAAGAGGAATTTGCCATCAGGAAAGACCATTTCTGGTTTTTCGAAGGTACGTCTCAGTAAGGCTAAAAACGCCCCATAGCCCTGTAGAATCGGGTTGGCCGATGTAACCAATGGTGTGTGGCCCAAGCAAGAGCGTTCCCGACCATGTTGGAAATCATAAATAAGATTCTGGAATGATCAGACGCGTATGTCCTGTGCAAAAGGTGAAATGCACTACGCGAGCATCAATGAACTCCTTACGTTTCTTAGGCGATCCTTCAAACTTCCCTGAAGCCAAGTTCATTGTGGGGAGATCTGCAGGGTGGTGTTCCCTGGAAATGACCAATTGTCTCAGAATGGTATGTTCTGTCTTAAGACTCTGGACTTCCAGTGTCAGACCTTGAACTGCGGCCAATAGTTCTTGTACCTGCTCTGCAGTAGTCAGTCTTCTGGCATTGCAAACTGTCAAACACCCCTTCCTGCTCCTCACCTGAGCCTTCAGAAGAGGAGTGCAGAGATGAGTCAGTTTGGATCGGCTTCTTGTTGTTCTTCTTCTTGGGTGTCTTTCTTTGGTATGAAAAACAGAGATGCCCCGGTGGGGGATCGAGAGGGCCAGATGATGCCGTTTTGCAGATTGGAATCAAGATACTCCCGAAGAGCTGTTTTTTCCAGTGACAAACAATGAATGCATGCAGCCAAAAGGTACCAGAGCTTCCGGTATTAGATCGATAGAACTGTCCTCTGTCCGATGTAGTGGTAATTCTTTAGGCACCTTATCTTGGAACACATCAGCAAATTCACTAAGTTTGTGAGGTGTGCAATGCACCCCTATGATCGAGGTGGATTGGTCTAGACATGCCAAAACAGTCTTCTCCTGGATCTCCTCAAGACAGTGTAAGGAACAATAGTCAGACTCAAACAAAATATTCTTGGTCTAGTCGATACTGGGGTTATGTGGTCTTAACAAGGGTATACCCAGTATCACCGCAAAGTGTGCAGCACGGATGACGTCAAAACTCATGGTTTCTCAATGGTTGGATATCTTCATCCCCAATAGTTCTGTGGTATGTTTGATGGGACCAGATCTTAAAGGGGTTCCATTGACTCCCTCCACCTACTGGTTTTCTTTTCTCTCCAGTGGCGGAATTCCTTCTTTCTCTGCCCAAACTATGTCTCCAAAAGTCTGGCCGCACCACTGTCTTTGAGAGAGTGGGTGTCTTTGGCCTTTTGGTGGGAGGTGTACCTGAATGCATACAACCATAAGTCTGGTATCAGTCTACACAGAACAGGTTGAAAGAGTAATCGGGGGACCTGCGTTAGGACCCCGGTAACTGGTCAATCCTAGTACCGGGTTTGGGCGTTTCCCAAGCACCAGGGTGGTACTCCTGGACAAGTAAGAAGAGGATGTTCTCCTGAGCCACAATACATGCACAATCCCTTTTCTCTTCTCCTTTTCCTTTCTGGAGGAGAGAGAGGACCTCTGGCAGCTCTGACATACATGGGCTCCTCTTTGGTGTTGTCAGGTGAAGCTGGAACAGGAAGTGAAGGTGTCCTCTATACCTTCTCCTATCAGATCTTCTTTCTGTTAGCCGGTACTCTCTTTGAAGAGCTAGCGAAATTAAGGCTGACAGGGTATCCAGACAGTTGGTACGGGCAAGTTCGTCCTTAATTTTGTCATTCAAGCCACGCCTGAAAATGGTGTATTGAGCTTCTTCTGGCCAACCAGCTTATGAAGTCATTCTTTGGAACAAAGTCACGTAAAACATATGTCAGCTGTCCCTGGTCTTATGTCCAAGAGGAATTTGCCATCAGGAAAGACCATTTCTGGTTTTTCGAAGGTACGTCTCAGTAAGGCTAAAAACGCCCCATAGCCCTGTAGAATCGGGTTGGCCGATGTAACCAATGGTGTGTGGCCCAAGCAAGAGCGTTCCCGACCATGTTGGAAATCATAAATAAGATTCTGGAATGATCAGACGCGTATGTCCTGTGCAAAAGGTGAAATGCACTACGCGAGCATCAATGAACTCCTTACGTTTCTTAGGCGATCCTTCAAACTTCCCTGAAGCCAAGTTCATTGTGGGGAGATCTGCAGGGTGGTGTTCCCTGGAAATGACCAATTGTCTCAGAATGGTATGTTCTGTCTTAAGACTCTGGACTTCCAGTGTCAGACCTTGAACTGCGGCCAATAGTTCTTGTACCTGCTCTGCAGTAGTCAGTCTTCTGGCATTGCAAACTGTCAAACACCCCTTCCTGCTCCTCACCTGAGCCTTCAGAAGAGGAGTGCAGAGATGAGTCAGTTTGGATCGGCTTCTTGTTGTTCTTCTTCTTGGGTGTCTTTCTTTGGTATGAAAAACAGAGATGCCCCGGTGGGGGATCGAGAGGGCCAGATGATGCCGTTTTGCAGATTGGAATCAAGATACTCCCGAAGAGCTGTTTTTTCCAGTGACAAACAATGAATGCATGCAGCCAAAAGGTACCAGAGCTTCCGGTATTAGATCGATAGAACTGTCCTCTGTCCGATGTAGTGGTAATTCTTTAGGCACCTTATCTTGGAACACATCAGCAAATTCACTAAGTTTGTGAGGTGTGCAATGCACCCCTATGATCGAGGTGGATTGGTCTAGACATGCCAAAACAGTCTTCTCCTGGATCTCCTCAAGACAGTGTAAGGAACAATAGTCAGACTCAAACAAAATATTCTTGGTCTAGTCGATACTGGGGTTATGTGGTCTTAACCAGGGTATACCCAGTATCACCGCAAAGTGTGCAGCACGGATGACGTCAAAACTCATGGTTTCTCAATGGTTGGATATCTTCATCCCCAATAGTTCTGTGGTATGTTTGATGGGACCAGATCTTAAAGGGGTTCCATTGACTCCCTCCACCTACTGGTTTTCTTTTCTCTCCAGTGGCGGAATTCCTTCTTTCTCTGCCCAAACTATGTCTCCAAAAGTCTGGCCGCACCACTGTCTTTGAGAGAGTGGGTGTCTTTGGCCTTTTGGTGGGAGGTGTACCTGAATGCATACAACCATAAGTCTGGTATCAGTCTACACAGAACAGGTTGAAAGAGTAATCGGGGGACCTGCGTTAGGACCCCGGTAACTGGTCAATCCTAGTACCGGGTTTGGGCGTTTCCCAAGCACCAGGGTGGTACTCCTGGACAAGTAAGAAGAGGATGTTCTCCTGAGCCACAATACATGCACAATCCCTTTTCTCTTCTCCTTTTCCTTTCTGGAGGAGAGAGAGGACCTCTGGCAGCTCTGACATGCATGGGCTCCTCTTTGGTGTTGTCAGGTGAAGCTGGAACAGGAAGTGAAGGTGTCCTCTATACCTTCTCCTATCAGATCTTCTTTCTGTTAGCCGGTACTCTCTTTGAAGAGCTAGCGAAATTAAGGCTGACAGGGTATCCAGACAGTTGGTACGGGCAAGTTCGTCCTTAATTTTGTCATTCAAGCCACGCCTGAAAATGGTGTATTGAGCTTCTTCTGGCCAACCAGCTTATGAAGTCATTCTTTGGAACAAAGTCACGTAAAACATATGTCAGCTGTCCCTGGTCTTATGTCCAAGAGGAATTTGCCATCAGGAAAGACCATTTCTGGTTTTTCGAAGGTACGTCTCAGTAAGGCTAAAAACGCCCCATAGCCCTGTAGAATCGGGTTGGCCGATGTAACCAATGGTGTGGCCCAAGCAAGAGCGTTCCCGACCATGTTGGAAATCATAAATAAGATTCTGGAATGATCAGACGCGTATGTCCTGTGCAAAAGGTGAAATGCACTACGCGAGCATCAATGAACTCCTTACGTTTCTTAGGCGATCCTTCAAACTTCCCTGAAGCCAAGTTCATTGTGGGGAGATCTGCAGGGTGGTGTTCCCTGGAAATGACCAATTGTCTCAGAATGGTATGTTCTGTCTTAAGACTCTGGACTTCCAGTGTCAGACCTTGAGCTGCGGCCAATAGTTCTTGTACCTGCTCTGCAGTAGTCAGTCTTCTGGCATTGCAAACTGTCAAACACCCCTTCCTGCTCCTCACCTGAGCCTTCAGAAGAGGAGTGCAGAGATGAGTCATTTTGGATCGGCTTCTTGTTGTTCTTCTTCTTTGATCTCTTTGGGTCCTTGCAGAGGCATGGCCTGTCACAGGGAGGAGCCACTATGCCTGCCTGAAAACAGCCTGGGCAAGAGACTGACTCCCCGGAGCATCCAAGCAAAGGGGAAAAGGCCAAAGCCACAAAAAACCCTTGAAGAGCTTCCACTGGTGAATAATATAGCCGGAGGCTTGGGAGAACAGGCTGGGCAAGAGACTGACTCCCCGGAATGCCCAAGCAAAGGGGAAAAAGCCAAAGGCACAGAAAACCCTTGAAGAGCTTCCACTGGTGAATAATATAGCCGGAGGCTTGGGAGAACAGGAAGAGCTTCCACTGGTGAATAATGTAGCAGGAGGCTTGGGAGAACAGGCTGGTCCAAAGGATGATTTTGCAGGTCAGAGCGGAATACCAAAGGCAGAAGAATATTGCAGAGTAAGCGCAGGCAAAACAGAGGAAGACAACAGGCAGAGAGCGGGTAAGCAACAAGCAGGCAAGAACCAGGAAAGCAGAAATGAAGCATGGCCGTCGCTGGCAGGAGGTAGCTGGAGGAGGAAAACACAGAAAGCGGGAGGTAAACTGCAAGAGGGGGAGTGTCTTACCCAGAGCGAAAGGAAATGGGTTGCAATGCACCACCGTATCGATCCGAAGACAGACGTATTCCTCTAGCGGTGGCCATCTTGGAAAAGACTAGAGCAGGCATTCCGTTTGTAGGAAAATGTGATGGAACACTAATGGGGGCCAGTTCCTCTCCTCCACGAGTGCCAGAACGGTGAAGCTGTGACAGTCATTTAGTAATTATCATGAGTATAAGAAGGCAAGCGTTTCGTGGAGGAGAGAGACCGGAGAAACCTGCTGGTGGGAAGCAGGAGATGTGGTGTGCTGTGGGAAGGAGATCTGCCTGCAACCCGGAGGTTGGCATGCTTGGCGAGGCAGTGCAGAGCGAGGTAGCAGGCAGCAAGATGGCAAGATGGCAGGCAAGAGCAGACGGGGCAGCGAGAAGACCAGACGCGAAGCAGCCACTTCGGAGGCTTGGGATGTTTACCTGGCCAAAGTCTGCTGCTCTGCCCTTAGAGAGGAAGCTGGAAAGTGCATGCGGAGCCGTGTAGCAGGTAAGAGAGGCAGCTGGATCAACCCAGCTAATACGCAGCCAATGCCACATTAAGCAGAGGTTGTAGAATGTTGCAAAGACCGGTGAGCCTGCCAGACCCCGTGGGAAAAGGGTGGTCTAGAAGAGGCATGGCGAAATCATAAGGGTCTGATACGTGCACTGTTGTGAATACTGAATGAATGGAAAATACTATTCAATGCTGAACTGAAAACTTGAAGGAAAGTTTAATTAAGCATGGTGAATACCGGACTGAATGAAGATTTGGAACCAAGCTAAAAGTACACCTATTAAATAACGAACTGAATGAAAACATGAAACCCAGCCAAATTAAGCATGCTGAACTCTAAACAGAATACAATTGTATGGGCAAAGCAAATAGCTGATAGAAGCCAAAGCGGGAAAAGGTGAGGCAAGAACAAAACAGGGACGTCATTTCCCCCAAATGCCAGGAGTAGCGGAAGTGACATCACATGACCCTTAACTTCTGATGACATCACAGGAAGTGATGTAATTTGACCCCACCCCAAAGGGACATCATGGGAAGCTATGGAACACAACCTTTCATCCCCTGACAAAACAGGAAGTGGCATCACATAACATTGTTCCTAGGTACACTATAATAAATACGGTCACAATATCACTATAATGTGATATACATTTCATACAAGAATGAATCATCATATGTATTGTTAATATCCATGTGTATAGGCCCATATTACCAAATTAATGTGAATGCAAGCAGACGTCCAAGGCCAAACGATAATGATGTGCTATTATATAGCACTTACACTTGGGTGCTTTTTATAGAACAAATATACATACAATATCACCCAACCTGTGTTGGTACTCATTTATAGACCTCAGAAGGATAAAAGGCTGAGTTGGCCTTGTCGGATTCAAATGTGCGACCTGCAGATCACACACACATCGCAGCAGCGAGCGCTCAACCCACTGAGATATCTTACCAGCTACAGCTATCTTACTGACTATAGTAAAATGAGCAACTACATGTCTATTCTCAAAGTCAGAAAGAAGATTACACTCTGTAGTGGATACCAATAAACTGGTAACTGAGATTTAACAGCAGGCCAGTTCATCTGCAGGTCTGGGGCAAGGTTGGCCACACGTCAAGCCTGTGTGGATCAACATTTCAGGCTTCAGAGGTTGGCAGAATACATACCATTTGGAGGGTTCATAACTGTGTATTAAAGAATTTAGAGTAGCGCAGGGAAAGCAGCGCACTCACACAGCATCCCGTACTCTGGGCACTCGTTACCTCATACATTCAAACAAACATCCTGAACAGCATGTCATGGAGATAGGAAAAATAGACTCATTACAACAAAGCCTTAATTGTGGCCAATGAAATCAAGGGCCACTTGATGTGCTATGATCAAACATTTCTACACTGTACACAAGCTTTTAGGCACAATGATTTTGTCAAGTGACCAAGACACCGAGATGGAATGTCTTGTGATGATCGTAACAGAGACAACGGCAGACAAAAACATGCTTAACAGCAACTTGTGAAAAGCAAAATACATTTCGTTTTTGTCTGCATTGTAAATTTAGGTGTTTAAGAACAGACTAAATCATTGACCCACCCCGTAAAGTGTGCCTGAAATAAACCTTTAATGAGTCTAGCAATTATTGTATAGAATTCCAGAAAGACTATTTGTTATTCGTATTCTTTGTTATTTAGGGTTACGCCACTCCAGAAAAAAAGAGCCACATGGCTCTGGCCATAGCCAGCCCAGGAGCTTCCATTTAAAAAAAAAAAAGCAAAGTTTATTTAAAAAAAAAAATAATGTTTAAGTGTAGCAAGGAAGACTACAGGGGTAGCAAGGGAGACCTTGGTGGTCGCAGTTGTAACCCCTGATGGCCCCCAAAGGATGTCCCTGGAACAAAACCACCACAAAAGTGAACTTTTTGAATGGCTACATTGCGGCAAGGCCAAACATTGGCAAGTGGTGTGTGACACGCTGTGGCAAAGCTAAGAGGCTAATCAGGAGAAGTTGGGCGAGTGAGATACTGCATACTGGGCAAAGAGGCCGACAAGGAGAAAGTGAAGTTGAATCTATGCACAGGGGCTGAAGAGCCTAGGGTTCCTGGTTGTGCAACCTGTGATGGGTGGACCGTGTGGTCTGACAACTGCGCCTAGGCCAATGGTTAAAGTCAAAGACATTGGGCCTCAATACGACCTTGCCGGTCTGATAAGCTTACTGGCACCCTTGTATCTGGACCGGCCAATTACAAGTTAGCCTGCCGGAGCCGCTGTGCCCGACAGGACTGACTCATTGGCCCCAGCAGGCATACTTGTCACGGTAGCAGCGGCGCCGCTGACTACGATGCCAGTGCTCCCGTGTCCCCATTCCCATGGAGTCCTATAGGACTCCATGGGAATGGGGTACTAACATTTTACCGGCACCTAGCTCCCGGTCCGCCGGGACTTGTAATGTCCCGGTGGCACTGGGAAGCTAGGTACCGGTAAAATGTTAGGAGTCTGGCGGCAACCCGCCAGAAGCACCGGCAGGGTTACCGCTTGACTCGTAATGAGGCCCATTGTGAATTAAACTTAAGAAAGAGCACTGAGAATAAACTGGTGAGGCGAACCAGGAGGAGGGTCAAGTGGACCCAGATTTATGTTGAACTTTGAGAGATTCAAACTAATAAAAATGATTACCTTGAAGTCTTAGGAAAGGGGACCCTGGGACTTGGCGAACTGTGAATGTTGTCTTGAGGATGAAGCCTCAAGACCCTTTTCTTGTGAACTGTGTTGCTTTGAACTTGGGGAAGGGGACCCTGAGGATTGTGTGAACTATACTGGCTTAAACTTGAGAAAGGTAATCTAGAGACTTTTGTTTGGAACTTTCTTGAACTTGGGGAATGGGAGCTGAAACCAAAGCTAAGAGCTGGACGAAGCTCAGAACTTTGTGTTGATCACCATTTTGTTTGTTATTGACATCCTATACACATGGTTTAGCTTTACTTGAGAGGATAGGTTTTGGACACAGACAGACTTTTAAGTTAAACTTTCTGACTCAAACTTTCCTTAGTTTCGTTCACATAGGGAAATCCCACCTTAGCATAGGGCAAGTTGGGCCTTCAACAATCCTGACATTCGACTTAATAAGACATTTTCTTTGAACTCAGAGTCTGGTGTGTGAGAATCCTGAAGGTGTCTCACCCGCCATTCCCCGGCGATCTGTCATCCAGGTGGCCTGGACACGCCCATTTCTTTTGGATCCAATTCCTGGGGGTGGACCAGTGTGGGAGGATCACATGGATGAGGGGTCCTCTGGAAGTGGAAGTGGGACACCAGAAGGTGAGACGCGGTATCCCCATCCCAATAACACATTTTCTCCATCTTACCAAGTAGGATACCTAGAAACTAAACCTCCCCACCCCTCTTTTCTGACACAAACACATTTTCATGGACAGCTCACTAGTGTGAGAAAATGGACTACCACCCGAGCCATATACCTGACATGTCCCAACACAAGGGTCAGGATGAGTTAAGCAATTACTGATAATTACACACACCTGACTTCCATCACACATCCCCACATGGACGAAAGGCAGAGCACGAAAGCACACTCTGAGCAAGGCGAAACACACGAGGCAACAGCGGTTCCGAGATGGCAGTTTAATACGAGGAGAAAGACAGCAAGACCAGAAAGGGTTACAAGAAGGGAATTGCCCTTTGCCTTTTCAGAGGAAGGAAACCGCAACTTTCAAGAACCCTCGAGAATAAGAAATATAAGACCAGTAATTAAAGCTGAGGAAAGATGCAGTGTCTGTCGAAGGTAGCCGGGGCTCTCCCGCATCGATAGCTGAGGCGTGGAGGAGCGATTGCTGCTGTGGTACTGTCCTTGGCTCCTACAACAAAGCCGCTCCAGTAAAGTCAGCACAGCGGGTGAGTCGGGGAAACTGATAGCAGACCGGTCTGTGTTAGACCAAGGTTGCATGCGGTAACATTGTATGAAGGAATCTGCAAAGAACAGAGTTTAAGGCGTATATGATGAGCGACGTGAATATAATTGAATATCCCAGAAGAGAGTAAACTTTTGAAACCACGGCAGACGCCATATACAGAGTGGTCCGGCGCCACATAGGTGCCCATTCGAAGGTCTCTGTTAGGTATCCAACTGAGAGTTTAAAATTGTGAACTATAAAATCGAAATGGTCTTGCAACAGGTCAAGCCAAACCCTGTGCCCTTTCAAAAGTCTTCAATAGTTTGATGCGCACTGATATTGGTACGAGCCCGGCTGATGAAGACTAATGAAGACTCCCCCTGCTAATAGCGCAGGGAGCTCTTGATTCTATTAAAGACAAGGAGGCGAACATTAAGCTTCATCTTCTTTTATTTTCCACTCTCCAGCAGTTTCAACAAATATAAACTTTGTAAACTTTTAATTTTTTTAAAAAATTTTTTTTAAATTTAACAAAAACTTCAAGTCCCATGAATCCTGTAGTCCCATAGTCTCTAGCCATGTGATCTAGTCCTTCCTGTCCCTTAGTCCTTCCTCTTCTTGACTGCTCGAACTGCAATCCTTTCCCAAACTGTGTAACCAACTGGTCAACTTGTTCCGAACGTTCTGCTCAGTGCTGGATTGGCCTCTCACACTTGAACTTGCGAGCTCGCTCCAGGCAATGCGATCCTTTAATCGTCTCAGCTGTTCTTTTGCTCGTCTCCTAATGCCAGGAGGAAACAAAATGTACATATTAGGGCGGGGAATACACACCCTATTCTGGAAGGAATAATCATATTAATTATAAACCGTGCATCAAGTCATTCATTTCATCATCGCATCTGCTTGTGTATTCGGGACGGGAATTTAATGCTCGCCTCCTTGTCTTTAATAGAATCAAGAGCTCCCTGCGCTATTAGCAGGGGGAATCTTCATTCTATGTCAAGACGGAGGCGAGCATTAAGCTTGTTCAAAGCTTCTTACTACTGGATCAGCTATTGTATTAATTGGTCTAAAATAGAATGTTCTAAACGTTGAATCACTAGCCCAATCTGCTGCTTTCATAATGTCTTGCAATGCTGCGCCTTGCCCTACTGCTTTCAAGGCCATCGCTCCTCTAACTGAGTGCGCCCCAAATCTGGACATGTCGATGCCAGCCAGGTTCATGATGTCTCTAACCCATCTCGCTATCGTGGCAGTAGCTACTCCCTTATGTGGTTTTCTGCGCACTATCAAAAGCTGGGTTATCCCTGCCGGCCTCACTTCTGCTGTTCTAGACTCGTATTCTTTAATACATGTTGCTACACACCACTTGGGGTGATCTGGCATGTACGGGTAAGTGATTGATGAAGAGTCTGTCTTTGTCCTTCTAACTATATTGAATGTCACTCCTTCCGGACCAAAAGTCTTTCTATTGATCGCTAGAGCCTTCACGTCTGCTACTCTCCTGCATGATACCATGCACAGGAGCATAGCTAGTTTTCCGGATAACTGTCCCAGAGACAGATATCTGTTGTTTGGCCAATCTGCGAGAAATCTCAGCACTATGGAAACGTCCCATAAGGTTTCGTATCTTGGCTGTGGAGATTTCCTGAATCTAATCCCTTTCAGCAGTCTGATCACTGCTATATTCTCTCCTATTGAAAGTCCCTCTATCGGCAGATGCCCTGCCGAAATTGCGCACCTATAGACTCCTATAGTCCTGTAAGCCTTACCATCCTGTAACAATTCTGCTAGGAAATTTAGAACTTCGACTAGAGGGGCAGAAACGGGATGAATCTTTCTCCTTCTGCACCATGTCGACCATCTATTCCAAGCTGCGTCATAGCTTCTTCTGGTGGAAGGTGCCCAAGACTCGGCGATGAGGCTTGCAGCCTGCGCCGAAATTCCAGGGAGATTCCAGCGTCTCCTGCTATCCTGCACGCCATCAGCGGCAGCGTCCCCTTCACTCTCAGAGGGTGAAATGGCCCAGCTGGGTCCGTGAGCAAGTTCACTCCTTGAGGTAAAAGTCTCGGATAGTCTATTAGCAGTTCCATGAGCGTCGGAAACCAAACTTGCGATTTCCAAATCGGATCCACTACTATGAGGCTCGCTGCTTCTCTGCGCACTTTCGCTAATACCCTGCTCATCATTATAAATGGCAGGAAAGCGTAGCGAGTCTGCTCACTCCAGTCTTGCAGGAAAGCGTCCGCCCCTGCTGCTGCTGGGTCTAACCTCCAGCTGAAAAATCTTTCTTTCTGGCGTTCAGTCTGGACGCAAACAGATCTGTGTGAATCGGTCCCCACAGTTCTTCCAGCTGTCGGAATGTCTCCCGATCCAGCATCCAATCGCTGGAGTCTGAGAGGTATCTGGAGTTCCAGTCCGCTATCACATACAGCGAACCTGGCAGGTACTCGGCTACCACTGAAGTCCCAGAATCCAGGCAGGTGTGCCAAAAATCCTTGGCTATCTCCGCCAGCAATCGGGATCTCGTCCCTCCTAAATGATTTATGTATCTGACTGCTGAGATGTTGTCCATCTTCAGCAGAATACAGGAATTAACTTTTCCTTTTGTGAAAGCCCTGATCGCAAATGATCCGGCTAACAATTCCAGACAGTTGATGTGAAGCTGGAGTTCTTCCGCGCTCCATCTCCCACCTGTCTGGAGATTCCCGCATCGGGCTCCCCAGCCTGCTCGGCTGGCATCTGACTCTATTATCAGATCTGGACGGTTGCCGAAGATGGCTCTTCCATTCCATGCTTCCATATTCGCTAACCACCACTGTAGTTCTGTCCTGGATTCCTGATCGATCTGAACTAGGTGGTGATAATGCAGGCCCTGTCGTAAATGTTTTATTTTTTGTCTTTGCAGGGCTCGATAATGAAGAGGGCCTGGAAAGATCGCTTGTATCGAAGCTGCTAATAAGCCTACCACTCGAGCTACAGTGCGGAGGGAGATCACTTTTTTTCTGAGACATGCTCTCAGTTCTCTTTTTATGTCTCATATCTTCCTGCCGGGAAGCTCTAGAGTAGCTGTCCTGGTATCCAGGATAAACCCTAGGAATTCTAACTTCTTGGTTGGTTTCAATTCCAACTTCTCCTGATTCACTAAAAAACCCAGAGACGACAGGAGCTTCACCACCCAGTCGGCTTGGTAAATGAGAGTCTCCTTGCAGTTTGCCATCAGCAGGATATCGTCTAGATATATAATCATCCGAATCCCTTTCTCCCTGATTGCTGCTGCTCCCGGTTTCATGATCTTCGTGAACGCCCACGGCGCTGAAGCCAGCCCGAAAGGCATCGTAGCAAATTGCCATAATTGCCCGTCCCAGTCGAACGCTAGGAAAGGGCGAAACTCTTTGTGAACTGGTATCGTCAGGTATGCATCTTTTAGGTCTATCCTCGCTAGCCAATCGTCTTGCCTGAGTGTATCCCTGAGCTGATGCGTCCATTCCATTTTGAAATGGTTGTAGACTACCCAACCGTTCATGTTTTTTAGATGTATCACTGGCCTTACTTTCTCTTTCCGGTGGACTCAAAACATCGTGCTCACAAATTTTGGGGGCGATATGCATTGCTCTATCGCTTGCTTCTCTGCCAACTTTTGCAATTCTGTGTGTAATAGACTTTTCTCTATTTGGGTCGAGGCTAGAGGACGGGGAATAAGACTCTGAATGGGAGTCTCTATGAAGTCTATGTGCATGCCATTCACTGTCTGCAGGACCCAGGCGTCGCTGGAAAGCGAGCGCCAGTTCTCCCCAAATAGCGCTGTCCTCCCCCCAACTGGAGGGTATGCAAAAGTTCTCACCTGTGGGGACGTTGTGTCCTCTTCCCTGTCCTCTGCCTCTCCTCCCTCTCGGGAAACGACCTCTAGACGGGAAGAATGAATCAGGCTGCCTGTTCTCCCAGTAGGTGTTCCTGTTTCCTTGAGGCCTTCTGTACGCTTGGTAGCGACCGGTCGCTCGGCCTCTGCATCGACCGGTCCCGCCAAAAACTCTCCCGGGGAAGATCTTTTTCATTGATGCTTGGGCCTTCTCTAATGAGGTAAAGATTCCCACGAACCGCCCCATTTCCTTGCCAAATGTGTCGCCGAATAAGAGTCCTTGAGCTGCCTCTCCAGCTTCATAAGATGACAGATCTCCTAATTTGTTGTCGATCTTAAGTAGGAGACCTCTCCTGCGTTCTGAAGAGATCGCGCAATTTGCGTTGCCTAATAAGCATACTGCTCTCTGCGCCCAGTTTGCTAGGACTACTGGGTCCACTTCCTCCCCAGTATCCTTTGCTCACTCTGCGAGGTCCATAATCTTTGCTAATGGCCCGGCTATGTCCAGAACTTTCTCCTGACAGTTTTTCCAGGAGCGGTCTTTTCCTTTCCTGGGGTCTCTGTTCGACTTGGAGACGAAAGAAAGCATCTTTGGGTTGAGTTCCGGAGCTTCTGCCACCTTTCCTGGTAGGTCTGGTTTCAGGCACTCCGCCCTCATCCTCTGCCTAACTTCTTTCTCTAATGCTTTCCGCAGCCTCTGCGTCATGTATTTCGCTACCCTCAGAGAGGGCACCCAATCAGAAGATCTGGGGTTCCTTATCTCCTCCGGTTGGAACATATCAGAGGTTTCGTCCTCTAGATTATTCATCTTTCTGAGCCTTTTCTTAGGAGGAGGTTGGCTCTCCTCGTCCCCTTCATTGTCTGCTTCCTCCTGCGAGGATGCCGGGGATTCCTGAGGTTCCTCATCGGAGAAATCCTCCTCTCTGTTGCCCATATTGTCTTCCCCTGGGTAGGGGGTCTCGAGGCTCGACACCTGCGATTTTCTCATAAACGCTTCCCTGAGTTTGTTGAAAGCGTCAGGAGCCTCTGGGGTTGTTGGTCTTGCCCCTTCCATCTGGCCCGGGGGGTCAGAAGAGTTTCCACTCTTCCGGGCCTTGATACACCCCTTTGAACCCTTCGCAGGAGTCCTAGTGGACGTGCTATCCTCAGTGCGTATATTTTTCTCACATAAAAATAGCTCAATGGTCTGGAGTCTCTCCTGCAGGGGTCTAACTCCTTGAGCTACCGCCTCTGATAGTGAATCCCCCAGCACTTCTTTAAAATTGTAGGCTAGGTCTTCATAGCCTGTCTCTTCATCACTCCACTCAAAGGTAGACATTTTCTTGTGCTGACAGGTGCCTTATATCTACCTTGGAAAGGTGTAGTGGCACGTCCACTGATTCACTTTGTGAGGCTGCACCTTCTTATTTACTCAGTCAGGGACTGTGTCTATCCAGGGATTCTTACTATATCCCTTGGGTCTGATACCCTTTCAGGAGCTTGAAGACTGCAAGGCTTGCGTGTATAATTGAATATATGGAGCGAATCGCTGCTCCGTAATAGTAAAACGCTCGACTGTTAGGTTAGAACTCTCCCCTTCACGGAGATCGTCGTGCTAAGCTCCTCCCCCCAAAGGTGGGGGCCTGTCGTGTGAGCGAAAACGCTCGGTAGAGGATAGAGGGGGAAATCCTCTATTCGCGAGCCGTACTCGCTCTCTGGCTCCGCCTCCACGAGAGTGGGGGCCGGAGCTGCTCCTCCACGTGGCGTGCCGCGGAGGATCCCCACGCGGCTTCCCCCGGCAGGGGCTGCCTGTAAGCTATGCGAGCGGGGAAGAATGTCTTTTCCCGCTCGCGGATAGCTCCGCCCCTCCAAGGGTGGGGGCTTACCCGCTCCGACGCTCAGGAAGCGCCGCGGGCCTTGTGTGAGGAAATCTGCAGGCCCCTGAAGTGCCGAGTAGTGCGGCACGGGGCCGCAGATTCCTCACACTCTGAAAAACAAAATCTAATACGATTTATTAAAGTAACGCTGCGCCGTCGCGCGCGCACGATCTAGGGGTATAAATAACCATATAAAGTCTACAACGGATCACGTTATTAATAATAATAAACACAAATCATGGAGCACTGTAAAGATTGTACTTATCTTTGGAGAGCAGAAAAAGAAGAGGAAGGACTAAGGGACAGGAAGGACTAGGTCACATGGCCAGAGACTATGGGACTACAGGATTCATGGGACTTGAAGTTTTTGTTAAAAATAAAAATTACAAAAATGAAAGGTTTACAATGTTTATATTTGTTGAAACTGCTGGAGAGTGGAAAATAAAAGAAGATGAAGCTTAATGCTCGCCTCCGTCTTGACATAGAATTGTGGAAAAGGGATCTGAGCCTGGCTGAGGGGGATCCGGGGTGAACCGTGAGTCACCCGAGAAAAGATATTGCTGACATTGATCCAAGCCTGGCTGAGGGAGACTAATTGTGTACAAGGGGATTTGAGCCCAACTGAGGGGGATCCGGGGTGAACTGTGAGTCACCCGAGAAAAGATATTGCTGACAATGGTCCGAGGCTGAGGGAGACTAATTGTGAAAAAGAATCTGAACTCAGCTGAGGGCAATCCGGGTGAAAAGTTACTCACCTGAATTGAATCTTTGTAAAGGAACTTTTCATTAGTTTTGGTACATCAGGCCCTCTGAGTCAAGAGACTTTGATAACATAAGAGACTTCAGCACACAAGGCCCTGATGTTGGTAACGGAACTGTGTCCTCATGCCGGAGAAGCCCAAGAGTGTGCTATCCTCTAGTAAACCGCCTTGTTCCGTGCTGAAAACGTGGG
Source organism: Ambystoma mexicanum (assembly GCF_040938575.1). Classification (NCBI taxonomy): domain Eukaryota; kingdom Metazoa; phylum Chordata; class Amphibia; order Caudata; family Ambystomatidae; genus Ambystoma; species Ambystoma mexicanum. The sequence continues at coordinate 17,892,947 of NC_090935.1, forward strand.
GAAGGGAGGCCGACTGCCTGAACATCCTGACTTATCATTTTGTGAAAACTTCTTTCTTTTTCATAAACATTTCCCCACACTATTTGTAAGGATTGGCAATAGGTTTTATTAATATAGGCCCTTTTAATTTGACGAGACTCCACTAGGATTGCGTTATTATTTGATTGTCGTAGATTGCTCCCATCTTAGATTTAGGTTTAGATTAGGCGTTTATCACACCCTTGATGAAGTTCAATAAACACCCTTGAACTGTGGTCCCTGTGTCTGTCACTTTGACACCATGCCTTCCTTACAGTGATCTGTGTCTTACTTTGTGATGCCTTCACAAATGGCATGTGTATATTGAACCTACCTTTGCAAAGTCATGTTTTTACTGAATGTACAATATTTATATTATATGGAAAAGACAGTATTACACATTCTTTAATTAAAAGAAGTTTTCCTTGTTTGAATATGTTTTCTGATGACTATGTGGAACTAAAAATAAATTGTTAAATCATTCTAAAGATTCGCTGTGATTTACTGCATTGGTTGGTTCTTGGTTTGTCTATGCTTGCAAGGGTCCTATGGGCTTCCCACCTCCTGACATGCCAACCCACCCGATTTACGTGGGAGACTCCTGACTTTTTGTAATCACAAATGTTCCCGCTTTTCACTTTCTCCCACCTAACATGAGGAAACCGGACCTTCTGTAGCAGGATCCGCTTGGTGGATACTATACCCTGGTGACCCTCATGTGCAAGTTCTAATGCCTTCTTTCTTAGGGTTTGAGGTATTGTTGGTCTGGACAAAATGAACACCTTTCATTTGGAACGGCAAATGTATTTTGATGGCCGAAGGCCAACCGTCTTATGTACAGAATAATAGAAATACAGATTTCTATGCTTAACCAATGAGCGGCCATTTTGATGTAGCAAGGATCGCCATTTTGCTCTCTAACCATTGCTCATTGCTTTCTGTTTAAACTGCTTTGCAGCTTTCATTCCTCGCAAATTCTGCTTACTCTGCTCGACTGTTAACATTGTTGTCTGAATATGAAAGGGCAAGGCTGCGAGGCTGAGGAGTTCGTTGAAACTCCTCGTGGGCAGCTCAGAGGAATGCCCAGCTCCCTCCTAGTTGTAGCCTTGAAGGAGAGCCGCAGTCCATTTAATTATTTCACAGCTGCCAGCCAGTCTTGTTAAATAGCAGAAAAATACTAGAATAAGGCAGCTAGAGGCTTGAATTATGCTCTTCTTACGGCCCCCCTTTCACCAGCCATGTAGAGCGTGTTGGCTCCCAGGACACGAATAGCAACTCACAGATAGCAAGGTCTGGAATGTGACTCTTCCCCCGTAGGTAGCCGCTTACAAGAACAGAAGCACAATGTTCTGTTCAACAACAGAAGTATGTCTCTACACTTGCCGAGTTGATATTGTTGCATATTGTTACTAGAATAGATGTTTGAAGGTGTCATATTCGTCGAAACTGTCCATCATCACACTGAGTTCAAAGAAACCCAATAAAGGGCGGTGTTAAACATGTCACAACTGATTGTATGATGTGCATTTTGTGTATGATGTGCATTTTGTATATATCGAACTGATGTACGTTTTTCACTCTCTTGCGTCCCTCGAGGTCTAGATATACACATCGCGGGGCGTGAGACCGAGTTGGCCAACTGAGACTATTTGCTTTGCAATAAACCCTAGCATTTGGGAATACAACCTCGTGTCTGGCGTATCTTTCGTGTGTGGTGATTTGCCTTGTTTCCATAACACGAGGGACCCCTAGGGGCCCCTTTCAGTATCACTATGTTGGTCCTCTTCAAAAGTAGACCTTCCTCCGCCCACCTCAGCTTCTCCTTGGTAAGCAGTAGCCTTTTGACGTCTTTCTGTACTTCCTGGCATGCACCTTCCATGACCCGCTTGGCCTGCTTCCACCTACCTACATTCAAGCATTGCCGGTTGATCTGAATGGCTTGGTCGTTCCCTGACTCTTTAATGATCTGCAAGATGCTGACCCCTTTAGGGGTGGCCACCTGCACTACATATTGGATGTACTGGCCAGCAATTGTGGGGCTTGTCTCAGTCGTAGTGATTGGGTGGCACGATAGGAAATCTGCTAGATTGTCATCCTTCCCTGGTCGGTGTATGATGCGGAAGCTATTGTATTGCAGCTGTAGGCCCCACCTTGCGATTGGGGTTTTCCAAATATGAACAGAAGAGCCTGGTGGTCCGTCAAAAATTAAACTGTTTCCCGTATAAGAATAAATGAAAATGTTTGCTTGTCCACACTACGGCCAAACCTTCCTTCTCGTCCTGGGAGGAGGCCTGTTCCGTTTGTGAAAGGCTTCTGCTGGCATATGAAATTATGTGCTGCTTGTTCGGCGACTCTGGATATTATTGAGCTAAAGTGGCTCCCAGTCCCACCAGGCTGGCGTCAACTGTAAACTCAGTGTCTCTGGCTGTGTTAAAGTAGGCCATGTTCTCCGCAGCTGAGATGCGGTGACAAATGGTTTCAAAAGCCTCCTGGCAGGCCTCCGACCATGCAATCAAGACTTGTTTCTTCATCAGTATACAGAGGGGTTCACTTACTGATGCAAAATCCTGTATATACTGGGTGAAATAACTAGCCAGTGTTAGAAATGACTGCCGACAGGATACGTTGGTGGGCGGACTAGCATTGGTGAGGGATGACACTTTCTCAGGAACCAGAGTCATTCCTTTGGCTGAGAACACATTCCCGAAGAATTGCAGAGTTCCCTTCATGCACACCCTTGCCAGAGTGTTGTGTTTGTCTTAATGGTTTCCAAACACCAATATGTTGTCGCTATAGTTCAGGCAGTTGGGGAAGTGCTTGATAACATTGTAGATCTCGGCCTGAAAGATCGCTGTGGCTGATGACACCCCAAAGCTGAGGCGCTTATATCTGAAGAGCCCCATGTGGGTGACGAAGGTTATGGCCCTACATTCCTCACTCAGCTCTAGCTGGTGGTAGCCCCTGTTCAGGTCTAGCTTGGAGAAGACTTGAACTCCATTCAACAAATGAATCCTATCCGTGATTCCGGGGCTTGATGTCTTTCCCTCGTGACCGGTTTGTTGGGCCCGCGCATGTCTACGCAGATTTGAATGTCTTCAGAGCCTTTTTTAGTGACCGGGACTATGAGTGAGACCCATGGTGTGCAAGTGGTTTGTGCCGCTCTTCCTCCACCTGCAGTTGGATGTTCACAGTTATGCCCTGTAGTGGTGTGCTACTGGGAAGACCCCCGGGTCGATGTGTAGCTTGATTTGTTTATTCTTTAGCTTTCCAAGTCCTTTGTAAAATTTGGGAAAAAACTGTTCCATTTTTTCTGTGGCATCTATGTATTTGTGGGCCATGAGGCAATATAGGATGTGGATCAGACCCATGTCTAACACCACATTAAAGCTCCAGATGCAAACGCTTTCCGCCGCTGCCTTTAGCGCATGGACTGCTAGTGTCTTGATTCTCCCCTTGTAGCTGCACTCAGCCATGAGGTATCCTTTGCAGGGCAGGGGTATTTTGACCCACAGGGGCAAATGTTCACTTCTGCTACTTTGAGCCTGGGAGCCTGTGGTAGTATATATGCTATAAACTTCCTCACTAATAATGCCCCGGTGTCCACTAGGAATTCAGCAAACAGCCTGGTTGTTCAACTAATGAGTAGCTGGAGCCACTGTCAGACGCGGATCGCTCCACCAGATATCTAACATATCGTTTAGACTTCCTCTTTAGGCGTGAATTGGATGTGTGATGCGAGTGCCGCTCTGGTACAGTTTTCTCATGAAGAGGTCCATTTTCTTTGCACTCTTTGTATCGTCTGTGTGGAGGCTCATATGGCATTGATATTCCAATTTGTCTGGTACTTGTCTTTTCTTTTGGTCGTGGTGTCCCAGAATGTGCGCCTTCCCCTCTTGCCTGGCGGCAGGACATGCGCATACAGCCTTAAAGTGATTGTCTCCTCCACATGCTGCACATTGCTGACCCAGGGCAAGGCATGTGCCCTCATGCAGGAATTTATATCCGCACCGTTAGCAGAAAGGGTCATTGTTGTGTTGATGTGTCGAGGATGTCATCACCTTCTGAATGGCTTCTGACGGTGGGGTGGACTCCTTGATGTTGCTCATAGCTTCAACTTGTATTTCCAGTACTGTCAGACCGGGCCAGCTGCAAAATCTCATCCATGGATTGCTGTTTTTGAAGAAGATGCTTGTGAAATACTGAGGACTCGCATCCCGCAATAATTTGGGATCGCAGGGTTTCCTCGTTGGAGTAGTTATTGAAACCAAAAAGCTTCATATGCAGCCTCAAGCACATCACATACGCATCCATGGATTCACCCTTATTTGGTTTTGTCGTGTGGAAGCCGTGGCGCTCATAGTCCACATTAGTGTGCGGGGTGAAGTACTCTGTGAGCACCCTTAGACCAGCATAGCAGCATAGGAGTCTTTGGCATCTTATTGTTATTTCATTCTTGTAACGCGCCACATGCCCATGCGCCTCAGGGCACACATAAAATGATACGACAAAGGACAAGTAAGCAAGACCGGTACAATTTTCCGGACAGTTTTTAGATTCTGGGGTATAAGAATGCAAGTGCATTGCTTTTAGCCTGGGTTGAGGTCAAAGAGGTGGTGCTTCATTTTTTAAACAAACCAATCGAGCTAGCAGCTCTGATGGAGTTGGTAGTGTGTTCCAGGCTCAAGGGGTCTGGACATCAAAGATTGTGCCGCCAAACCTGACAAGCTTGTGCCTAGGTTGAACTAAATTAAGGTTATCCTGTGACCGCAGGAGGTTGTATGGGGTTGTTTACTTTCATCCGATCCTTCGGGTATTGTGGAGTCGTATCTGTCCAGCACGTATCGGAACATGTCAGGATCTTGCGAGTGATCCCATGTCTAATAGGAAGCTAGTGTAGTTCCCATCTGGCATTAGAGGCATGCTTTTGTCTTGCCATGCCAAATATGGTACGCATAGCACCATTTTGCGAGACCTGGAGGCAGTGCAGGTTAGCTTGTGTAGTGCCAGCCAGTAGACTGTACCAATAATCTAGCTAGAACGGTGCAGTTACTGGCTGAGATAGACGACTAAATGTGGTGTAGCCATTTTGTTGTAAATGCGCAAGAGGACCTGGGTTGCGAGACGTGTGATTTCATATTTAATCCAGAGTCAAGAAACACACCTAAGGTATTTACACTTTTGGCTACACTGAGGGAGTTGCCGGGAAAACCTGGAACTACTGGACGCCGGACTGAGATTATTGAGCCTTTGGGCAGAGGCCACAATCAGTAGCTCTGTTTTCCCTCTGTTAAGGGCCAGGAAGTTTTCGTCCACCCAAGACTGTATGGCATCGTACACTGTGTTAATAGCAACAGAGTCCTGTGCATAGTCCCCAGTGAGCTTGTGGACGACCTGGGAGTCGTCAGCATAGTTGGTATAATGAACATCCAGGCAGTACAGGAGGCTGAGCAGTGGCCTACTTTAAAGAGCGAGGGAGTGATGCAAGAGCCCTGCGGGACACGACAGGTTTGGACAGTAGGAGTGGAACTTGCGCCGCCGACTGCAACTTTGGCGGTACATGGCCCAAGGAAGGAGGCAATCCATTGAGCTGCCGATTCTGAGCAGTGAGCCTGAGCCCTTTATCTGGACACCAAACGATAGTGACCGATCAAATCACAGACCACAAATAGGTCTAACAGCATAAGCAGGGCTATATGTCATCGATCGACTATGCAGGCTAAGGTGGATTTGAGATCCAGCACAGCGGTTTGAGTCCCATGCTTAGCTCTGAAGCCTGACTTGCGTACCCCCAGGATCGAATGTTCTTTGATAAAGCCCTGGAACTGTAGGTGGGCTACTTTGGCCGTGATTTTAAGAAAAAAGGGTGCATTCATGATAGGTCAGTAATGTCTGGCTACTACTGGATCCAGATTACTTTTCTTGAGCAAAGGCGTGACCTAGGCCTCTTTCAGGGACGCTGGCACCACGCCTTCAATGAAGGAAAGATTAATATGTCTGGTTATCCAGGACCACGGACTTGAGGGCACCCTTTATGATATTAGCTGGGCAGCTGTCTCCCTGACAGGATGCCGGTTTCACCCTCTGGATGATTTTAAAGATTTCATCCTCGGATCCTGAGATGAAGCTGAAAGTATTGTAATTGGTTTGAGGACAGGCAAGATCTGAGAGAGTTGGAGAGCTAACTGAGAGCCCTCCCATACTTCCCTGTAGATCTTTGATTGTCTGTAAGTGGCCCCAAATTTTGTAGGAGAATTCATTGTGAACTGTCTGACACCATACCAGGTCTTTAACAAGATCGTGATTGGCATTTGGTTTATCCTCAAATTCGTAGAGGATTTTGAACAGTTCACTAGAGCTTAAGCGAGTTTTCGCAATTCTTTTATTAAGGTAAGCTGACTAAGCATCTACGATAGTTGTTTTAAAGATTTTTACTGCATCATTATATGCACCCAGTGACTGAGAACTGGGGTCCTTTTGCCAGGCTCTTTCGAGTTATCATTTTTTCCTTCAAAGCAAGATGATGTTATCATTGTACCACGTGTTTTTATAAGTTTCACTTTTTATCGTTTTAGTTTTTATAGGGGGAGTGTTTTTTATGATGGAATCAATGGTAGATGTAAGGTGAACTACCAGGTCCAAAGAATTGGTAAAATTGTCAATAGACTGCTAAGCGTGCAGATAGTATGACTGGAGTGAAATTCTTATACTTTCTGGACTTCTTTTCAATTCGGGGCAAGAGGTCCATTCTTCTAGGTGGTGGTGGAAGCTGAACTTGTACGTCCACCATAAAGTAGTCAGACCACGCACAGGGACTAACTTCAACCTTTGGATGGACTACGGCTGGGGTGCCCAACATACGGGCCTCCATCCCGCGATATGCGGCCCGCGAGGAGTGTTTACTTTTGTAATGAGATACGGCCCACTTCAAGCATTCGGCCGCAAGTTTGCAGGGGACCATTTCTGGGGTCAGGCATTCTGACAATAGTCTGCACCTCTATTAGAGAGACTATTACTATTATCTTTATCTCCATTATAATGTAGGTCTCCCTCACCCCTCCTCGGATTAGAGAGGAAATCAGTCTGAGGCATCCATGGGAGACATAGATTATAATGGAGATAAAGATAAGGTTAATAGCCGCCAGTGAGCACGAGACCGCGAGGGGGCAGTCAGCTGTCTGCCACTTGCTTACAAAGAAGGATTCATTGCTACGCAGCAGGGAGCTGAAACACTGAATGCCCGCTGAGTAGAAAAGAGTCGTCCTTCATAAGCAAGTGGCTGAGTGGAGGAACCAGTGATGAAATCCTTCATGAGCAAGTGGCTGAGTGGAGGAACCAGTGATGAAATCCTTCATGAGCAAGTGGCTGACGTGGAGGAACCCGTGTTGAAATCCTTCATGAGCAAGTGGCTGACGTGTAGGAACCAGTGATGAAATCCTTCATGAGCAGGTGGCTGACGTGGAGGAACCAGTGATGAAATCCTTCATGAGCAGGTGGCTGACGTGGAGGAACCCGTGTTGGAGGAACCCGTGTTGAAATCCTTCATGAGCAGGTGGCTGACGTGGAGGAACCAGTGATGAAATCCTTCATGAGTAGGTGGCTGACGTGGAGGAACCAGTGATGAAATCCTTCATGAGCAGGTGGCTGACGTGGAGGAACCAGTGATGAAATCCTTCATAAGCAAGTGGCTGACGTGGAGGAACCCACGTTGAAATCCTTCATGAGCAAGTGGCTGACGTGGAGGAACCAGTGATGAAATCCTTCATGAGCAAGTGGCTGACGTGGAGGAAACCAGCGATGAAATCCTTCATAAGCAAGTGGCTGACGTGGAGGAACCAGTGATGAAATCCTTCATGAGCAGGTGGCTGACGTGGAGGAACCAGTGATGAAATCCTTCATGAGCAGGTGGCTGACGTGGAGGAACCCACGTTGAAATCCTTCATGAGCAGGTGGCTGACGTGGAGGAACCAGTGATGAAATCCTTCATGAGCAGGTGGCTGACGTGGAGGAACCAGTGATGAAATCCTTCATGAGCAGGTGGCTGACGTGGAGGAACCAGTGATGAAATCCTTCATGAGCAGGTGGCTGACGTGGAGGAACCAGTGATGAAATCCTTCATGAGCAGGTGGCTGACGTGGAGGAACCCACGTTGAAATCCTTCATGAGCAGGTGGCTGACGTGGAGGAACCCGAGTGGAAATCGCCATTTAGATATTTTGGGAGAAGAAACTTTCACCATTTTGCATTGTTTTCCACAGGTCTGTCCAATCCGGAGAGAGAGGAGGCTGAAATATTTGCCCGCTCACTGCCAAAAAGGTGCCAGGATCCGGAAGTGCCTGGAATTCTGCTCCACTCTGTAAAATTATGGCGGAACGCATCAATTCCACTCGACGGGAATCGTCCTTTCCTGCTCTGAAAATACCACTGTATCTCCCATCTCTTCCAAAAGCTTCTGAGCGGGGGATGTCACGTGTCTTGCTGCGGAGTACATCATTACTGCGCATGCTCTCCTGATCAGTATCTATGCACTGCGCATGTCTGTCGTCCGGCTTTGGGGCTCATGACGCAGCATCTCCCATCTCCTCCATAAGCTTCTGAGCGGGGGATGTGTCTTGCTGCGGAGTACATCATTACTGCGCATGCTCTCCTGATCAGTATCTATGCACTGCGCATGTCTGTCGTCCGGATCAGTAGCTCCCTTTTGCGCATGCTCCACTGATGAGTGTCTGCGCATGTCTGTTTACCGGGCCCAAAGCCTGGATTTGCTGCCTGGAGCCTGACTCTCCACGGGACCCCAACAAGGAAAAGACGAGGCCGAGGATCTGCAGTCCCGGGAACGCGGAGCGAGTAGAGGCGCCCCCCTCGCCCATCCCCGCCGGCCATCGGTCTAGGCCGCGAATTCCAGCTGGTGAGATTCCCCGTTCCCCCGCCGCGTGCTAGCGCCTAGAGGAGCTGCGCCAGGCGCTATTCCCAAGGACCCTCACCCCAGTGTCTCCCTCCGAGAGCACCCCTGCCCCCGACCCTCTACCCTCATCACCAGGGGTCGGAGTGTTAAAAGAGGCAGTGGAAGGAGGTCCCCTCTGCTCCCCCCACCCCCCCACTTCAGAACCCGCCCCTCCCCCACAACGCTGTGATTTACCCCAGTGCCAGCAAGACTGGCGAGGGCAGAATAAGGAAATGCCCTCATACAAGCAGCATTAGTCTGCCATTGCCCCCCACAAGATGCAGCTGTGTGCTGCCCCCACCCCCCCCTTCTCTCCCAATCGCCCCAGAGTCCCCACTAACTTTGGAACTCGCAGCGGGTGTCTGTTGCCGACGCATTCATCCATATGTATCTATATCCCATAGGGTGACGAGATCCCTTACTCTCCTTTCCCCAGCTTGCCCCCTCCCCCACTCCCCTGACCCCAGGAAAGAACATTTGGAAGACAGATTTCTAGTTGCAGAACCTCTTTTGAGCTGAACATGCAGCTAATTCTACTTGGGCAATACTGTTGCTCTCCCAGGCTTTTTGTCCTTTCAAAGTTGACCAGAGCCACAGTGGTTGCTATCAAGGAGGGGGGAGGGGAGGGCGAATCTCAGATGTGGAGCAATGTGAAAACACAGGTGATATTGGTGACTGGGCAGCTCTGCTTCTGTGGTGGGCATCTCTGGGGCCTGAACAATACTGAATCGTTTTATCAGACGCTTCAGTTGAGTGTTTCATTTGAGAATTCATTTTCTGTTCATGTACTGTAATGGCCTATATAAAGTATGTCTCGATACGCATTTTCACTATTGTACTCGTCATTTATATAGTGCCCTTTCCCCATTTGTATGGCCTCAACGTGCTTTATGGTTGGAATGCTTTCGGGGACCGCAGTACATGTGTGGGAGATTATAATAGTTATTTGAAAGTTTTAAAGGTGTGTGTGCGTGTGCGTGTGTCTGTGCATTTTGCCAGATTAGGACTTTTCTGGCTAATCTCCAGTTAGGAGCCCCGAGGTCAGGCAAGTGAGCGGGTTACTATTGGTGCTTTAGGATAGAGTGCTAGTGTCGGACATTCCATGTATGCCCAACTAGGCTGACATTTTGTGTAAGTTGTCGCTGTGTACTAATGGCAGAGGTTTTGAGGTACACCAGAGGTTTCAGTGTAGATGGCTATGCAAGCTGCTAGACCAGAATTGCATAGCCATAGATTCTTCTGCCCTAACCAAGATGCCCTAAAGAAGGTAACAGAAGCGGTTGTGGCTTAAAGAGGAGTTACGCCAGCCACTTCCAACATCTTGCAAAAATACCAACCCGGAGATGATCCAGGATACTTCTTTACGAACTTTGAAAGAGTGGCCAGAAATTCCCACTGGCCTGCAGACAAATGGGGTCATTACATTGCGCCACTACTAACCGGAACTATGCAAGGTGCCTACCAGGCCGCTAACCCTAACGGAGACACCGCCTATGCAGAAATTAAAAGAACCATACTAGAAAGGATGGGCGTAGACGAGGAAGCCTACCGACAGAAATGAAGAGAAACCAAACTTCGCAATAGAGAGACCCCCAGGCAATTGTATTATCGAGTACATGATGCAGCAGAAAGATGGCTGAAACCAGCCAACAGCTCAATTCCGGAAATCCTCGAAAAAGTGAAACTCGTACAGTTTGTGGGCGCCCTTCCGAGTGCCATGCAACGGTGGGTCAGACAACACCATAGACCCACCCTGAACGAAGCCATAGATATCGCCTCTGCCTTCCAAAAGGCAAGAGGAAACAGACTCGGACAAGTAGAAATGCCCAAACCACACATTCCCCGAACTCCGGACGTCATGGCTGCCAAGCCCCCTCGAGTGGAACCCAAAGGAACCCCTGGACCCCGTCCAACAAACAACCCCAGTGCTTTGATTTTGGGGAGTGGGGGCATATATATCCCGGTTCTGCCCAAGGAAAAACAGACCGGAACCCATGGAGATCGGACTCACAGAGTCGGGAATACCGAAGAAGACGGGATCCCTACATGGTGGAGGTTCGAGTTGACGGAGTACCACGCCAAGGCCTGATCGACAGCGGAAGTGAACAAACCGCCATACGTCCGGAAGTAAGTGTACGTCCGGAAGTAAGTGTATCAGGGAAAAGGGGTGAAGAGATGCCGGTTAAATGTGTACACAGGGATGTCAGGTTGTATCCTTCAGAGCAGGTGACCCTAGAGGTAAACAGGGTTATCACACCAATGGAGGTAGCCGTCATGCCACACCTACCCACACAAGTGTTAGTAGGCACTGATTTACTGTCTTCACGGATCATGCCCCTCTACAATGGTTGGCCAAGCACAAAGATTCCAACCAACGTGTGTTAAGGTGGTTTCTTACACTTCAGGAGTTTTGTTTCGAAACCATACACAAACCGGCTGCCTTCCAGCTGGTACCTGACTATCTATCAAGAAGCATTGATCAGCCCGATCGGCTGAAATCTTCAGGGGTTGTATGTAATGACCCAGACATGGGGGTCCACACAACCCAGGAATATGGAAGGGAGACCTACGGGCTGGGAAAAGAATCAAACGCGACCTGTATGGTAGGCAAGTGGTGGGAACACACAGGCAAACCCAACCTACCCCGAACAGAGGAACTAAATGAGTGGGAGAGCATAACATCAGTGCTTGGGAATGCATGGAATAATGATAAGAACCCCGAACAGCCGACCATGGGTCAGCCCGCAGAGACGAGGTTACCGAAACGTACCCACGAGGACGAAAACCCCGACTCCACGGGCCGAGAGACAGAGAGCTGTGTCCAGCCGGGAAGGTCCCGCCTCGCCAGAGCGACACTGAAGTGCTCCTCCTACAGGCCGAGGTGACCCATGCATGCTCATCCAGTGCTCCTCCTACAGGCCGGGGTGACCCAGGCATGCGCATCCAGTGCTCCTCCTACAGGCCGGGGTGTCCCAGGCATGCGCATCCAGTGCTCCTCCTACAGGCTGAGGTGACCCATGCATGCTCATCCAGTGCTCATTATTAGTTTGGGGTAGTCCGCGCCACCTGTTAGCCGAATCTATTGCTTTAGAGTACAGATATGGAGAAAGGGCAAATGAGGAGGGACACCGAGCTTGAAGGTGGTGTTTGCTCACTCATTGGGCCTCATCATGACATCGGCGGTAGCGTTGGCGCTATTAGCGCGGGGGCTATAAGCGCGACCGCCATAGCCCCCGGCGCTAATAGCGCGGGATCACGAGTTGGGCGAACTAGGAAGTCCCCATTCCCCATTGAGCCCATTCGGGAATGCCCCATTCCCCATTGGGCTCAATGGGGGAATTTCGCGCTCATACCGCCGGCGGATTTTCCGCCGGCGGTATGAGCGCGGATTTCAAACCAGCTCAGAGCTGGCTTGAAATACGCCAAAGCCCTGATTCGGCAGACCCTTAAATCTGGCGGTAATAGCGCTACCGCCAGATTTAAGGGTTACCGGCGAGGTCGTGATGAGGCCCATTGACTGGCCATGGACATGCCAATCCGTGTAAGCAGTCCCAACCAGTTCACAATCCCCCCTCGCCTTCCCCCACCACAGATGCCCTGTAGAAGATCTACCCAGGAGGATATCTCAAGAATATATCTCGGGGGCAACGCTGCGCTTGATACAGTAGATCCATACTCCACCGCCATCACCCCCACCACAGATGCGCTGTAGCAGATCTACCTGGGAGGATAGCTCAGGGGCAACACTGCACTTGATGCAGTAGATCCATACTCCCCTCCACAGATGTGCTGTAGAAGAACTACTCAGGAGGATAGCTCGGGGCAATGCTGTGCTTGATGCAGTAGATCTATTCTCCCTGCCATCACCCACCACAGATGCGCTGTAGCAGATCTACCCAGGAGCATAGCTCGGGGCAATGCTGCGCTTCATGCAGTAGATCCATACTCCCTGCCATCGCCCCACCACAGATGTGCTGTAGCAGATCTACCTGGGAGGATAACTCTGGTGCAAATCTGTGCTTGATTCAGTAGATCCATACTCCTCTCCACAGATGCGCTGTAGAAGAACTACTCGGGAGGATAGCTCTGGGCAATGCTGTGCTTGATGCAGTAGGTCTATACTCCCCACCATCCCCCCACCACAGATGCGCTGGAGCAGATCTACCCGGGAGGATATCTCGGGGACAACGCTGCGCTTGATGCAGTAGATCCATACTCCCCCACCATCCCCCCACCACAGATGCGCTGGAGCAGGTCTACCCGGGAGCAAAGCTTTGGGGGCAATGCTGCACTTGATGCAGTAGATCCATACTCCCTGCCATCGCCCCACCACAGATGTGCTGTAGCAGATCTACCTGGGAGGATAGCCCTGGGGTAACGCTGCGCTTCATACAGTAGATCTATGCCCCCACCACAGATGCGCTGTAGCACATCTACCCAGGAGGATAGCCCGGGGGCAATGCTGTGCTTGATGCAGTAGATCCATACTCCCCGCCATCCCCCCACCACAGATGTGCTGTAGCAGATCTACCCGAGGGTATAGCTCTGGGCAACGCTGCGCTTGATGCAGTAGATCCATACTCCCACAATATATGCGCTCTAGCAGATCTACCCAGCAGGATAGATCGGGGGCAATGCTGCGCTTGATGCAGTAGATCCATACTCCCCACCACAGATGAGCTGTAGCAGGTCTACCCAGGAGGATAGCTGGGGGGGCCACACTGCACTTGATGCAGTAGGTCCAAACCTCCCCACCACAGATGCACTGTATCAGGTCTACCTGGGAGGATAGCTGGGGGGGGGGGGCAATGCTGCGCTTGATGCAGTAGATCCACACTCCCCACCCCAGATGTGCTGCAGCAGATCTACCCGGGAGCATAGCTCGGTGGCAGCGCGTTTGCCTTGGAAGAAGTTTCAATCCCCTTCCAGCGCTTCGAGCCTGGGCTCCAGTAGCAAGCGCGTGTGTTATAAAAGATAAATGACCCCTTCTCCTTAGCTGCCGTTTCCCTCATTGACATCCAAGCATGTTGTCGCTACCTCTCTACATCCTCCAGTGTCACTCACTCTGCTCTTAGATGATGGATCTTGAGTGCTGCAGCTCCCCTGCTGTCTACCCTACTGCCACTCATTCATCTTCTTGACCCAGTTCCCTGATAACCACTTTGTTCACTGCTGTCATCCCCCATTCCCGGCTATGCCCGTCCACCTCCCCCCCAATCCCCCACCTGCAAATTCCCCACTATTTTGCAAAGTATCTGTGGGGACATAGTAATTGTCAAAACTCCATTTTGTTTAGAACCATGGCGGGACACTCAAGATGTCAACTTGCAGTGTTTGCACAGCACTAACTTTTGATGTGTTGATGTTTGTCTAGGTTAGCCATATAGCGCCGACATGTAACTGTACCACCACTTCTGAGAGCTGAAACACTGGAAGCATGCGGCAAGGAAGGTATGCATCTCTAATCCTCACTGAAACCATAACTGTCCTCGGAGGGGCAGGGGGGTGTTTTCTGAAGGCGTTCCCCTAGAAGGAAGGCTCTATTCAGCATGTACTGTACAAATGTGATGTAATGTTTGACTAATAATCAGTCACTTGTCCGCATGTATAAATTGTGAACTGAGCTGCACATTTTGCTTAATTGTGAACATCTGTTTCATTTGGAGTGTATGACTCAGTACTGTAGATATGACCAGTGTAGATCAGCATGTTCTAAAAAAATTAACTTCTGTTCCCGTCATCCAAGCATATGCTCCTGTGTCACTAACAACATTAACTGAATTCTGTCCCGTTTATAGCACATGTCAAGCCTTTACTGTTGCTGGTAAGTAAGGGCTGGTCTAGTAAAGGGACCCTGCTGCTCGAGTTTCTGTGTTCGGGAAGTAAAGGACATGGACTGGTAAAGGAAACCTGCTGAGGAAACCTGCTGCTCCAGTTTCTGGGCCTCATTACGACCCAGGCGGTAAGGGGTTAATGGCAGCGTAAACAGCGCCGACCCTTACCGCCTGAGTACGAGGTCCCTTAGCGCCATGGCGGATTTAACACCTGCTTTTAGCAGGTGTTAAAATCCATGGCGCTAAGGGACCATGGAGTTAATTACGCCACCGTAATTTACGGTGGCGTAATTAACGCCTTCCCCACTCCCATTATGCCCTATGGGGCAAAAATGGGAATGGGGAAGGGTAAATGGGGATTGGGGACTTACCGCCCCGCCAAGGTCGGAATGGGGCGGTAAGTCCGCCAACCACCATGGCGTATACGTAGTTTACGCCATGGTGGTAAAGTCACGGCCCAGGCGGTAACTTACCGCCTGGGTCGTAATGAGGCCCTCTGTGTTGGGGAAGTTAAGGACATGGGGGGTCATTCCGAGGTTGGAGGTAAGGGATTACCGGCACCTGTAAGGGCACCGATGGCGGTAATCCCTTACCTCCGTATTCCGAGTTCCCTTTGCGGGTCCCTCTTTACCTCCTGCTTTTAGCAGGAGTAAATTACGGGACCCGCAAAGTGACCTTGGAGTAAATTACGGCACCGTAATTTACGGTGCCGTAATTATCTCCTTCCCCATTCCCATTGAGCCCTATGGGGGCAGAAATGGGGATGGGGAAGGGCTATGGTGAATGGGGAATTACCGGCCCATCCAACCTTGGAATGGACCGGTAATTACTCCATTCACCATGCCGGTATTTCATGGAGTAAATAGCTCCATGGTTGCCAACCATGGAGCTATTTACTCCATGGTGTAGTCCTAACTCGGAATGAGGGCCATGGACTGGTAAAGGAAACCTGCTGCTCCAGTTTCTGTGTTGGGGAAGTAGAGGACATGGACTGGTAAAGGAAACCTGCTGCTCCAGTTTCTGTGTTGGGGAAGTTAAGGACATGGACTGGTAAAGGAAACCTGCTGCTCCAGTTTCTGTGTTGGGGAAGTTAAGGACATGGTAAAGGAAACCTGCTGCTCGAGTTTCTGTGTTAGGGGAAGTAAAGGACATGGTAAAGGAAACCTGCTGCTCGAGTTTCTGGGCCTCATTACACGGTAGGCGGTAAGAAATGCGATTTACCGTCATGGCGCTATTAGCGTGTCTGCCATCGTAGGAGACCGCTAATAGCGTTCCATTACGAGTAAGCGGACACGCGCATAGGGCCATGCCGGTAAATGACCCTACCGCCATGGCGCAAAAGCACCTTTCCGGCTCCGACCAAAGTGCTGATAGCACCTCCGCCCTCATGCTGCATGCTATTAGCGATCACCGCTATTAGCGGTCACCGCTGTTAGCGCTCACTACTATTAGCGGTCACCGTAAAACACCGGAACCGGAAATAGCGTCATCGCACAGGAACGGGAAAGAGCCCGGCGGCCATCTTTAAAAACACAATCCATTGCCATCCCCTGCACTCAGGACCTGCAGCAACACCACGACTGGCAAAACCACATCCCACAAGAACAAACAATGCCCAAGGCCCTAAAGAAAGCCGATGCGCGCCAGCGCAAAGAACGCTTCTCAAACGAGGAATTGAAAATGCTGGCAGACACCCTGGCTGCAAATGCAGACGTAGTGTTTGCTAGCGACATGCGGCGCCCTGCACTCCTGAGAAAAAAGGAGATCTGGGCTGAGGTGGCGCAGAAAGTCAGTGCGGTGGGCTCCACACCCCCGCACCGTAAAGGACGTGCGCAAGCGGTGGGATGATCTGCGCCTCCGTGTACGCAGCATTTTATCGGCCAACAGGAATCTGGCCATGGGCACAGGAGGCGGAGGAGGATCCCCGATGAAGATGCAGGAGTGGGAGGAGACATGTGCCAGCACCATTGGCATAGAATCCATCGAGGGAGTGGGCCGAATGGAGTGTGGTGTGGCAACAACGTCAGACGGAGGTGAGTGACCATGCAAAACACTGCAATGCTAAGCATGAGTCCCTCCCCCAAATGTGAAATGGGAATTAGCTAATGGATGGGGTCATCACACACACATGTACACAACCCTGCATATATGCCGTGCACATCCCCACACAACCACATGCATGCAGCACCTCACACACGTGTCACCCTGACACATGTCCGGATGACCCATCCATCTGGCCAACAACCTGCAGGCCCAAACTAGATGTCCAAATCCAAAGAACTGCAGCAACAACAACATATGCATGATGCACGTTGACCCATCACTGATGCTATCCCTGTCTTGCTCCCCCACAGGGTCACATTCTGACAGTGAGGAGCTGGACTCTGCAACGCAGGCCCCACCACCCAAAAAGCAGGCCAAGGGAAAGGATGCAGGCACCAGGCCCAGTACATCGAGGGGCACTGGGATATCTGGAGTGGCCCAGCGTTCAAAAGCCACACATGCACCGACCACACCAAGGGTCGAAATGCCATCCGACACTGTGGTAGCACCCCCACCACCCACCCCCACCACTCAGGAGCCAGTGCCAGAAGGCACGCCGTCCGCAGCCAATAGCTCCGTCGGGGAAGCAGCAGCCACGGCACCTATGAGTGATGTGGACGACCCATGTCCGACACCGGAAGGGCAGCGTACACCCAGCACCCAGCTGTCCCCACTCCACAGCCCATGCAACACATCCAATGGCAGCATCCATGAGGTGCATGCCGGAGATTTAATGGATGGGTCATTCAGTCCCGTGGCGAGCTCACCTGATGTCGGCCACATGCAGCAAGCTGCGCCGAGGAGCAACAGGGGCAGGGCCGCAGACGACAGCATGAGCCTGATACGACAGCGCCAGGAGGAGCTCAATGCCCTGGTTGCCCGGCAAGTGAGCGAGGCTGCCTCGACCAGGGAGGAGATCCGGGGGTTGTCAAGGGACATGAAAGCTGCCATGGACAGCAACACGACGCGCCTATGTGACGAGATGGCCGCTGAGAGGCAGGTCCTAACGCGCATTGCTGAGGCGATGGAGAGCATGCGTCACACACAGGGAGCAGATCAACCAGCCACCCCCTCGTCTACTAGCTCCGACCAAACAACCATCCTGCGCAGGTCCAGCCGGTCCTTGCGGCGGTCAGACTCACAACCCCCCAATGGTGGTAGTGGAGGAGGGAAGTAGGGCCAGCCTGTCCCTGTTGACACTTGGAGACTAATGCAGCACT
Source organism: Ambystoma mexicanum (assembly GCF_040938575.1). NCBI lineage: Eukaryota > Metazoa > Chordata > Amphibia > Caudata > Ambystomatidae > Ambystoma > Ambystoma mexicanum. Next base: position 17,911,002 of record NC_090935.1, read on the forward strand.
GATGTGCACACCATGTTTGGTGGAGTTGTGGGGGGAGGGGGGTGAGGGTGTTTGGGGGAGTTGTGGGGGGAGGGGGGTGAGGGTGTTTGGGGGAGTTGTGGGGGGAGGGGGGTGAGGGTGTTTGGGGGAGTTGTGGGGGGAGGGGGGTGAAGGTGTTTGGGGGAGGAGGGTGAGGGTGTTTGGGGTGGAGGGTACATGCACGTTTGAATGACATAATGCTCAATACACACGTAATGGCATGGATAATCACATGACTGGACATTGATTATTGTGTATGTGTGCTTTATTGTTGAAGGGTGCACTGTGTTTATGTCCTCCATACACCCCGTGCCCTGAGCTGAACATCAATTGCACCCTCCTAATCCATGTGCATCAGAAACAATGGTCTATCAGGTGCTGCCGCACAGCACGTCCCTCATGGGCATCGCCACCTGCATGACCTGCAGCCCCCTCTCCTCCATCCTCATCCCCGTCATCATCCTCAGACGGTGGTCGCAGTTCAATGTCAGGGGGCATTGGCACATTCCGTCTGATACACATTGTGAAGCATGACACATGCCATGGTGATCTTGGCCACCTTCTCATGCCCGTACAGGAGTGCCCCGCCCGACCTGCTGAGGCACCGGAAGCGTTCCTTCAATAGGCCGAATGTCTGCTCGATCACCACGCGGGTACGGGTGTGTGCATTATTGTAGTCCTCTCCGTGCCTGTTCTGTGGGTTCCGCACAGGGGTAAGGAGCCACCTCTTCAGGGGATAACCTGCATCACCTGCATGGGTGCAACAATGGGTATGTGTAAATGTCCACATCATGTGGAGCGTGCACATATCACACAAACAAACATAGGATTTACAATGACATCCACTGATCCAAGCACGCATGGCAATCAGGGTAACTGCAATGTGGGAAGGTGAGGTGGTCCTTGCAAGTGGACATGCACCATGCATGCATACGGCAGGGATTGCCATGTCCCGCCTGAGTTTAAGTGATTAGTGTTTCCTGGCCCTGGCAACGTTAGTGCCACACTGCTAGTACACTGCCATTCCTTAGTTGATGTCCCCATGCTGTTCAATGGCAATTCAGTGGTGGGGTACGGGTGTGGCTCACTACAATGGCTATAGGGGATCCATTTGTATGCACTCATGTGCGCGGACCATTTCTGATGTTGTTCAGCGTACATTTCAGATGTGATTTTGATATGCATGTTGCTGATTTGTGTAATGGGGGGAATGGTGTGTTGTGCGGTGTGCATGTTGTTTGGAATGGCCTGTTTGGCGTAATGGATGGATATGTTTGTCGTGGCACTCACTTCCAGCATGTGGTTTTGTGTCTGGTCCATTGTGGGCTGCCTCACTGTACAGTGATGCAAATATGTATGTCCATTCTTCTCATGACAAGAATGGTTGTAGAGGTGCACACTGGGTTAGTTAGGGTACAGAAGTGTTTATATGTATACTGATACTTCGTAGTGCTCCCTGTTAGGATCTATGCTACTAGACCCAAAGTGTAAAGAGAAAAGGGGAAGGTATCGCAAAGCACAACTCGCGATACAAACAGGGGCACAAACTGTAGCAAACCAATAGTTGCTAAAACATTTTTAGGAGCTTAATACTTCCAAGTAAGACAGTTCAAGAATAATTCAAAAAAGAGGAAACTTTTTTATATTCCATTTCAAAATAAACATTAGTCAAAGTAAATAGACGACAATAAGTTCTTGTCAATAATTTTGCAACAATTTCAAAAAACAAGTTTCATATAAAGGAATCTCGACATAAAAAATTATAAGTTACATTTGTCAAAGAGCATGTTTAGGTTATACATACAGTTGTTGACCAATTATTATATTCAAATATTATACACTGATATCTAGACAGGGAAATATTACTGCTGTTGTGTCTTCTGTCCTATACTACGTGTTTCGGGTCGTCAATAACCCTTCTTCAGGTAATGATATCAGATAATTCTTTCTGAAAAATTAATGGGAGGTAATTAATATAACTGCGTTTTTTCTGAGAAGTCAAAAAAGAAGAAAAAGAAGAAGAACCAAAACTAAGGGCCGTGATAATTAGTCACTTAACTAACCTGTATTGGAGGGCAACAAATTTGGTCAGTGTTCGCAAGAAGTTCACTCTGTAGATTTCCTGAACCTAAAGGTGACAGAAAGTGATATACTGTCAAGCTAGAGGTGGATGTCAGTAGTGAGTAAATCGGCGATCTGGAGTGGGACCAGTAGCGCAACGAGGCGCTGGGTCCCACTCTCAGATCGGCAAACTAAAAAGAAGAGTTTAATTAGCTCACCTATCAGGGTAATCAATGGTCCGTATGGAGATCGTGGGGTACTTCCACTGTTCTTAGCCGCAATTTGGAGGAAACATACAGTCAGCTGTAATCAAGGAGTAAGATATTATAGTTTTTGAATTTGTCTTGAAGATACAAGATCAAATTAAGTTCTTTGGCTTATATTGTTAGGGGTTACCTGGAGCCGAGCGTGTAGTTTAACTTCATAGGTGGAAGTGGAGGTGTTGCTGTTCGACGCCGTTACACTTCTCAAAAGTGATAAGACCGGTAAGGTCCCAGCGATTATATTGTTGTTATAGTATTCTGTTGCGAAAGAGGGGAAAAAGATTGCACCCCTGTATTAGTCTATTTACATCAAGACCGCAACTTGTCTAGCGGGTTTGTGTTTGTCATGGAAGCGAAAAGGTTACCTATTGTCCTGAGTCCGAGTCTCGCTCTCCACTTGTCTAGCGGGAGTACCGCGGGCTTCCTGTTTCTCCTTCGGTTTCAACGTTGCTAATGGCAACATGTAAAAGTAAAAAGACTAGGGTGTACGAACGGTTCTCAGTGGCGGCCATATTGGAAGAGGATAACTCCAATCTATGCTGTTGTATGAGTGTGAGCCGACTCAGTTAGCTATTCGAATGCCATTAGTTCACAGGTTTATCCTAAAAATTACCCTAACGGTCATTATTCCCTCAGGTTTAGGGATTTGCACAACTGGTTCCCTCTATTATCACCCAACTGCAATAACAGATGTACAAGAAAAAAAGAGTACTTATAGTGATCAACAGTGGTGATAGACATTAAATCACAAACAATTGCAGTGAATAATTCAATAAGGAGGTATACCCAATCAGATCTCAAACCACAGTAATGAACATTCAATCACAGAGTTCTGTAAACAACAGACCATCACAAAAAACAATACAAATCCCATTCTAAATTCATTCCCCGAGGGGCCATGGAGTCCAATTTGTCTATCCAAAACGTTTCCCTTTGTTGGAGTAATCATTGTAAGTTGCCTCCTCGTCTGGGTAATTTAACATGTTCTAAAATTACAAACTGCATTTGTGCAATTGTGTGATTTCATTCATTGAAATGTTGTGCTACAGGAGATTTCATAAGTTTTAACCGCACATTTGATTTATGTTCACACCATCGTTGTTTTGCTTTCCTGCCTGTAAGGCCCACATAATAGAGCCCACAGGGACACTTAATGCCATAAATCACACTCGTGGTGTCACATGGCGAGGTGTGATTTAATGCGATCTGATTGCCTTTATGTGGATGATGAATGTAATTACCTTGTAGAACATTGTGGCAACAGTTACAATTGTTACATGGGAGAGTTCCCTTAAAATTGCTCAATTGTGTTTTCTTAGCTGAGAAGTCTGATTTAATCAGACAATCTCGCATTGACTTGCTCTTGTTGTAGGCAAAAAGTGGAGGTGTCGGGAACAAGTTTACTAGTTTAGGATCTAGTGACAATTTCTCCCAATTGTTCTTCACTATCTTTTTAATCTGTCTGCTTTGTTGTGAATAAGTAGTGACATACACTATGTCTGCAGTATTTCTTTTGACAGCTGGGCTCAAAGCTTGTTGTCGTGTAATGTTCTTGACTTTTTCTTTATCCTGTTGTAGTCTTGTCTGGTCATACCCTCTCGAAAGTAATTTCTTAGTTAGTTCATTTGCTTTCTTTTCAAATTCATCCTCTTCGGACACAATTCTTCGGTATCTCAATAGTTGACTCAACGGAATACTTTCAATCGTTGTTCTTGGATGAAAGCTGGATGCAAGAAGAAGACTGTTCCTATCTGTTGATTTAGTGAATACCGTGGTAGAGAGTTTCCCTTGATGTTCATATACCATTACATCCAAAAATTCCAGTGATGTTCTACTCTTTTTGTATGTAAATTTGATTCTTTGTGCCAGTGTGTCCATAAACATAAAGAATTGTGTTAGTTCTTCTTCTGTTCCACTCCAGATACCGAAGAGGTCATATATGTACCTAGTGTAGAGCTTCAATTTTTGATTCCACATTTGATTGTTGAGTACGTTCGTTTCTTCTAGGTATGTCATGAAAATATTTGCGTAACTAGGGGCCATCGCGGCGCCCATTGAGGTTCCAGAGATTTGAATATAGTATTTGTCCTCGAACATGAAAAAGTTATTGTTCAAAACGATTGTAAGTAACTGCATAATGAACAGTCTGTCAGACTTAATATTGCTGGTTGTTCTTAGAAGTGCCCATTCAATCGCCTCAAGTCCTGCCTGATGTGTAATGTTTGTATAGAGACTGGTAACATCCATAGTGAACATTATATCCGTATTTGGATCATAGGTGATCGTTGTCAATTTCGATAGAAAGTGGTTGGTGTCTTTAATGTAGGAGTGAGCCTGTTGTGCTAAAGGTTGAATTATTTTATCGATGTATTTTGCCAATGGTTCCAAGAGGCTATTGCTAGCCGCTATTATTGGACGTCCTGGTGGATTCCGTAGATCTTTATGGATTTTCGGTAAAACATAAATAACCGGCATAATGGGATGTGAATTTGTCAAAAATGCTTTAGTTTTATATGAAATAATTTCCTCTTGTTCTGCTGTTTCTAAAGTTTTCTTGATTATTTCCCTCACTTGTTCAGTTGGATCTGTATTGACTTCCATATAGGTCTCTGTGTCAGCAAGTTGTCTTTCCACTTCCGCTTTATATTTTGATGTATCCAGTATCACCAAAGCTCCGCCCTTGTCAGCTGGTTTAATTATTATTTCTGTATTTTGCCAGAGTCTATCGAGTACTTGTTTTTCCCTCGCCATCAAATTTGTGCGTTGTTTCCTTTTGAAATTGATTTTTTTAAAGTCATTCAGGACATATTTTTGGAAGGATTCTAAAATACAATTCTGAACCTGAGGAGCAAACGTGCTTTTGGATTTCTTTTCCAGAAATTCAGATTGAGTCTCTTTTTCAGGTACCTCAATGGAGTCAAAAAATACTTTGAGCTTCATCTTACGCATTAGTTTAAAGAAACTGATTTTTTCTTTCAGTAAGGTGCTTGAATAGTGAGGAACAAATGAGAGGCCTTTTTGAAGCGTCTGGTGTTCAAATTGACTTAACTGATATTTAGAGATGTTGACTACTAAGTCTTCTTTGTTTACTAAGTCTTCTTTGTTTGAGGAGGCACTTTTTTTGGTGGATTTCTTTTTTTTGCTGCGTCGGATCTTAGCCGGTCTAAAAAAGAATAAGATGTCGGTAGTGTCTCAGAAGTTGGTGCTGTAGACGTGCTAGGCGTTTGACTAAAGCCACGTAGTTCTTTCTCTGGTGTTCGTGGCTGTTGTGGACGTTCGTTGGCTTCTTGTTGGTTTTCTATCTCACCACTAGAGGCTTCAGAGGTGTTTGTAGAGTTGTTCGGAGTCGGTTTATTCTTATTGAAGAAGGGTCGTTTATTTCTTGAAGGGTCCTGTTGTTGATAGTATTCTTTCCATGTATATACAATGTCTAGTTTATAGTCCAATGTATCTCTCCTGAATTTTCGAACTTTCTTTGTTTCCAGACCTGTTTTGAAGTCGTCTAATTTGCTGTTCACTTCCTCTAGGTTCTTCTTCTTTTTCTTCTTTTTTGACTTCTCAGAAAAAACGCAGTTATATTAATTACCTCCCATTAATTTTTCTGAAAGAATTATCTGATATCATTACCTGAAGAAGGGTTATTGACGACCCGAAACGCGTAGTATAGGACAGAAGACACAACAGCAGTAATATTTCCCTGTCTAGATATCAGTGTATAATATTTGAATATAATAATTGGTCAACAACTGTATGTATAACCTAAACATGCTCTTTGGCAAATGTAACTTATCATTTCTTATGTCGAGATTCCTTTATATGAAACTTGTTTTTTGAAATTGTTGCAAAATTATTGACAAGAACTTATTGTCGTCTATTTACTTTGACTAATGTTTATTTTGAAATGGAATATAAAAAAGTTTCCTCTTTTTTGAATTATTCTTGAACTGTCTTACTTGGAAGTATTAAGCTCCTAAAAATGTTTTAGCAACTATTGGTTTGCTACAGTTTGTGCCCCTGTTTGTATCGCGAGTTGTGCTTTGCGATACCTTCCCCTTTTCCCATTCTTCTCATGACACCAGTTCACGCCCAGTTGGAGTATGCATCTCCCCCCCCCCAATCACGCCCAGGTGGAGTATGCATCCCCCCCCCACTCACAATCCACATCACACTGACATGTGGTTGGCCTGCTACTCACCAAGTAGCCACGAACGTTGTCCAGCATGTCGCTCCATGTATCGTGGTATTGTCGAGTTCCGCAGGACCATTGCATCATGGGTTGAACCGGGATATCGGGCACAGCAATGTGTGATGATCTTGTTGGAGTCACATACCATTTGGACGTTGATGGAGTGGTATTGCTTTCTCTTACGGTACACTGCCTCATTGGCATGTGGGACCACCAGTTCAACATGGGTACAGTCGATGGCCCCGATGCAACTTGGGATGCCTGCCAGTGAATGGAAGCCAACTTTGGTGTTGGAGATCTCCTGGGCAGTCCGTGGCATGTATATGTGTTGACTTGTGTGCTTCAGGAGGGCATCGAGCACCTGGTTCAGTGTGCGTGAGAATACTGGTTGTGATATGCCATGCATCTGACCTACCGTATGCTGGTAGGTGCCTGTGGCCAAGAAGTGGAGCACTGTTACTACCTTCAGTAGAGGGGGGATGGCAGTACGGATGTCAATGAGACTCACAATGTCGTTGTATATCATGTCTACAATGGTGGTGATGGTATCCCAGTCCAGACGGTACAGGGTGTGTATCTGCTCAGGGGTTAGGTTGACTGGACTGGCTCTGATCCTGCGAATTGGTGGCTGCCTCTGTGGTATCACTAGGTGCACTGGTGGTGCTTGCTGCGCCTGTCTTGCCCTCCTCCTCCTCCTGCGTCTCCTCTGTGCTGCCTGTTGTTGTAGCTGCTGCACTGCAATCATGTCCTCTAGCCCATGTAATGCTGCTAGTATTGCATCCATCTTGGTGTGGGAATGGGTGTGGGGAGGGGTGTGGTGTGCTCTTTTGTGCTGCTAGTCTCCATTGCCTCCACCTGTGCTGATTTTGTCCACCTGTGGCAGGTGGGAACTCTGCTGTGCTCTTTTTACGTGTGGTTCGCGATGCCGGTATTAGCGCCTTGCCGGTAAGGGTTTTTTGGGTCTACTACATGCCGGTATTGCCATGTACGCATGGCTCGTGATTCCGTGATATTAGCGCTATGCCGCTATTTCCGGTCTGAGGGGGCGCGCGCTCACGGACTTGCCGCTAATAGTGCCACCGTACTTAGCGGTGCCGCTAATAGCGGTATGTCCGGGTCGTAATTGGGGAGGGGATTTACCGATACCGGTAATCCCTTACCGGTAACGGTATGTCCCTACCGCCTACCGTGTAATGAGGCCCTCTGTGTTGGGGAAGTAGAGGACATGGGCCCTCATTCCGAGTTAGGACTACACCATGGAGTAAATAGCTCCATGGTTGGCAACCATGGAGCTATTTACTCCATGAAATACCGGCATGGTGAATGGAGTAATTACCGGTCCATTCCAAGGTTGGATGGACCGGTAATTCCCCATTCACCATAGCCCTTCCCCATCCCCATTTCTGCCCCCATAGGGCTCAATGGGAATGGGGAAGGAGGTAATTACGGCACCGTAAATTACGGTGCCGTAATTTACTCCAAGGTCACTTTGCGGGTCCCGTAATTTACTCCTGCTAAAAGCAGGAGGTAAAGAGGGACCCGCAAAGGGAACTCGGAATACAGAGGTAAGGGATTACCGCCATCGGTGCCCTTACAGGTGCCGGTAATCCCTTACCTCCAACCTCGGAATGACCCCCATGGACTGGTAAAGGGACCCTGCTGCTCCAGTTTCTGTGTTAGGGAAGTAAAGGACATAGGGCCTCATTCCGAGTATGGCGGTAAGGGATAGCGGCCACCGGTAACGAGACCGGTGGCGGTAATCCCTTACCGCCATACTCCGAGTTCCCTCTGCGCCCTCGCCCTTAACGCCTGCTTTGAGCAGGTGTTAAAGTCGAGGGCGCAAAGGGGCCTCCAAGCCAATAACGGTGACTGTAATGAACGGTCACCGTTATTTGCATCTTCCCCATTCCCATTGAGCCCTATGGGGGCTCATTTGGGAATGGGGAAGAGCCTTGGTGAATGGGGAATTACCGCCCCGCCAACCTTGGAATGGGGCGGTAATTCTGCCATCCACCAAGGCGCTGCCGGTCCGGGTACGGCGTCAACCAAGGCGTTAATAGCGCCATTGGTTAGCGCCGTACTCGGAATGAGGCCCATAGAGCTCCTGTCTATGGTGATTTTCCCGTGTGGCCTAGTTATATTCTTGTAACAGGCTTCTTTCTCCCCGTTTTGCACTTGGCCATCATTGGTCACCAGGCTGCCAGGAGCTGCTTTCTGAAGCCGGTAATCGCTGGTATCGAAAATAGGGGGGCCAGTGTTTAACAAGTTTTTTTTATTGGCTGTGTGCCTTCTCAGGTTATGAAATTGAACAGTATAGAGTCATATTTGTGTGTCTAAAAACATTGAATTGAAAAATGGAGTAAAAAGAAATCTCCTTTTGTACTTTTACAACCAAAAAAATGCCTGGATACCCTCATAATTTATATGTGTATGGTTGGTGTGCTGGGTGAAAGGGAAGGTGCAGTAAGGAGTTACTTAGGACCCCCCCTTTAAATATTGAATGTAGTTATCATTTGGATATCACCTTTCACCAATGGCATGGTCCCAATACTCTGTAGGGAGAACGTCCTCTGGGGACTGTAGTCCGGGCATGGGAACATTTGTCAGAGGAGTTTAGAATGCATGTGTACAATTTAGTCAAAGCGAAATTGAGCAGGCAAGTAGATGGGTGCTTTGAAGAAAATAAGAGATCATACAAGGTAAATAAAGTTCATTATGTGTCCAGCTAGACCACATTTTTTGTGGCGGTTAACAGCATTCTAATGACAGAGATATTGTGCATTAAGTCGTTGGAAGCGGTGAGTGGCCGCCTTGTCTTTGGATAGTTACCATAAGTATGGAGTGAGATACGTACCCGTCTACTGTTGCTGGCTTCTTGGATTTGTATCTCCGTCGTGTACTTCCTCCTGTGTTCTGCTGAGTATTATTAATTGGGGTCATTCTTACCGTCCTTCAATAAATGTGTGGACGTTCATTGCTGCCCTAGTCATCCTGGGGTGACTAGCTTGCACAAGTGGTCAGGGTGCCAGGGGGGATAGCCATGTCTTGAGGGCCCTCCGGAAGGCCAGGTGGCCTTCTATGCTTTGGATGCTATGGGGCACTGGATTCCAGATAGTGGAAACTTTAAAGGAAGAGATGGAGGTTCCTGTTCTGGTTGATGTGAAAGAAGGGATCACCAGGATGAGAGCAGTGCCTTCACGCAGGTTTCTTTTGGGGTTCTAGATGGTGATTTTCTGTAGAAAGTATTTCGGGTTGCCTTGTGCAGGGCTCAGTGAATGATGCACATGGCTTTGAAAGCGATCCGTCGTCTGACCGCGAGCCAGTTGAAGACTCGGATGGCTGGGCTGATGTTCTCTGGCGCTGTGTACATGGACGATCCCAGCTGCAGAGTTATGGCCCCTTTAGGAGCTTTCTGAGGTGATAAGCAGAGGCGCCCAGGTAGAGAGAGTTGGCGTAGTCTAGTCGGGAGAGGACAACGGATATGATTGCAGTCCCTCTCTAGGGGTAGGAGAGGTAAAGGAAGATACGTCTGAGTATGCTGAGGTATAAGTAGCAGGATTTTGACAGTGTTAATGTGATGTGATAGTCAGGTTAGTGTCTATCGTACAACCCAGGGTTTTAACTGTGGAGGATGCATCAGCGGGGGCCTATGGGGGTAGGCTAGGGAGTCCGTTGAGAGAAGAGGGCCTTCTTTCCACAGAGCATGATTTCTGTTTTTCCGGGTTTGAGACATGGCAATTTAAAGATGATTTGTGTAGTTGTAGCAGGTGAGGTTGTGTGAGCGGATAAGTGCGGGGAGAGGGCTCATATAGAGGTTAAAGAGAACATTTTGACGGACTCTGTTATGGATGGGGCGGCGGTTGAAGTGATGGGAGGGAGGTGGGTGATTTGTATCTATTTGCGAGGAATGACCAGATCCCCCTTAGTGTTATGTCCCTAATTTCGAGGGAGTGGAGTCTATCAATGAGGATGCTGTGGTTGATGCTGTCGAAGGCTGCCGAGAGGTCGAGTAGTACGAGTGTGGTACAGCCCTCTGAGACTACAGTGTTTTTGAGGTCACCCAACATGGAGACATGGGCTGATTCAGTTCCACGAAGGGTTCTGAAGCTGGAAAGGGTGGGGGTGAAAAATGTAATTAGCTTCCATGAAGGTGTAGAGCTTTGAGTTGGCTGTACGGTCCGGTCCCTGCGTTTGGCTACTAAATTGGTCTGTAGTTGGTAGGCAGGAGTGGGTCAAGTAAGGGCTTTTTCAGGAGGGTTTGACGTGAATGTTTTTAAAGCTGCTGGGAAAGTGCCTGAGGTGAGGGAAGCGTTAAGGATGGATCTTGTGATATTGCCTGCACAGGTGAAGATTTCCCTGAGAGGGCTGGGAGCATGGGTCACTTGGTGATCCGATGGACGGCTGCCAGCCAATAACTTGGGTCTAGAGATGGGAGAGAAAGAGGAGAAGATTGGGAGAGTGGGGGAGGTGGCTGGTTGGCAGGTTCATGGGGAGGGCAGGTAATGTGGATGGGAGTGTTGCTAGTTTCATGCCTATGTTGCAGGTTCTTTCTAGCACTATGTTGTAGAAATGGTCTGAGAGGGCCTCGCAGAGAGATTGGGAGATAGGAGAGATGCAGGAGGGTGTCAAGCATTCTGTAATAATCTTGTGGAATTCCTTGCGATTATTACGGGCGTTGGAGATTCTATTCTCGTAAAAAGATTTGTTTGGCCTTCCGGATTTTGGCTTTGTAGATATGGTAATGATGGACACAGGTTGTTTTGTTTTGGGGAGAAGGGTTGGTCCACCATCTGCGGTCATGGGGGCAGTGTGGAGATAAGGTCAGTGGAGCTGAAGATCTCATCTAGAGTATGTCCTGCTGTAAGAGTGGCACCTGTTACCTGCTGAGTCAAGTTGAGGGCTTCCAGGTTGTTCTAATGGTCGTGGCATGGGGTTGTCAGGGGCATCGAACCATATGTTGAAGTCTCCTAGTAGGGGTGGGAGATCAGGATGGCTGTGAGGGAGTCACTTAGGGTTTTAGCGAAATGTCTGTTGTAGCTGGGGCTGCGGGGGTCTGTAGATGAGCAGGAAGCTGTGAGTGAGCGACGGGTTCATGGTGAATTTTACAATGTAGTGATTCTGTCTGCACTGCATGCCTGTGCCACAGAGTATAAGATGGATAAATTAGGTTTGTAGAGGATGACAATTCCGCCTGCTCTGCTAGCTCTCTAGTGTGTGATGTGTGTATTGGGGGGAAAGCCTTGCGTCGAATGGGTCGGAAATCGTCAGAGAACCAGGCTTCTGTGATTAACAGGATGTTTAGGCTTTCAGAGGCGATGAAGTGGAATGTGCTGTGTCTGTTTTTTACAACAAATCTGGGGTTGATGAGAATCCATGTGAGTGGAAACGAATAGTGGTGATGGTTGGCCCTTCGGGCTGCGGGCCGGGAGGGTTCGACTGGGAAGGTGGTGGAGGGGATCCCCTGGTGGAGGTCTTGTGGGGGAGTGTGGCCAGTTGTTTCTGTTATGATGGCGGGTGAAGTCTCGAGCATTCTTAGTGTCTGTGGAATGAGTGTTTGTGATGTGTTGGGGGGAGGGAGAGTGTGAGAAGGAGTTTCAGGTGGGGTCCCAAAGGAGGGAGTGGGTGTGCTGTTGAGGGTGCAGGGTGGCGAATGGGTTCAATGAGAGACAGAGTCAGAGAGTTTAGTTGGAGCGAGAAGGGCGGTATGAGGTTTGAGATGACGTTGGGTTGCGTATTTCCCTGGGTATGTTGAGGTGGCTGGGTTGGGAAGGCGAGGTATGTATTAAAGGATTTGTGAAGAGGGATTTCACTGGATTGGGCAAGATGAAGACAGAATTGTGAGGGTAGGGGGAGAGCGTAGGGATGGGGGCGAGCGTAGGGATGGGGGCAGGTAAGGAGAGGCTGCAGAAACAAGATGGTATCGGTGTGGGTGTTGCAGATTCAGTGCTTGAAGGGATTCTTGGCTGCCTGTGGTGTGTGTATGTGTGAGAGGGTCAGCCCTTCTGCGGAGGAGGGGGTGTTGGCGAGGGCTGCGCGGGCGACACTTAGGGATGGGAGGCCCAGCTCCCATAGAATTCTAATTATATTAGAGCTGTGCCTTCCCTGTATGGGGCAGAGGCAGGGCAGTGTGGGAGGGTGGGGCGGTTGGAGGGACTATTCTGCTAGATCCAATACAGGGCTATATTCAAATATTCAGCTAGATGCAATGCAGGGCTACGCTCAATGTTCAGCTAAATGCAATACAGGGCTGTATTCAGCTAGATGCAATACAGGACTATATTCCGATATTCAGCTAGATGCAATACAGGGCTATATTCAGATATTCAGCTAGATGCAATACAGGGCTGTACTCCAATATTCAGCTAGATGCAATACAGGGCTATATTCAGATATTCAGCTAGATGCAATACAGGACTATATTCCGATATTCAGCTAGATGCAATACAGGGCTATATTCAGATATTCAGCTAGATGCAATACAGGGCTGTACTCCAATATTCAGCTAGATGCAATACAGGGCTATATTCAGATATTCAGCTAGATGCAATACAGGGCTGTACTCCAATATTCAGCTAGATGCAATACAGGGCTATATTCAGATATTCAGCTAGATGCAATACAGGGCTGTACTCCAATATTCAGCTAGATGCAATACAGGGCTATATTCAGATATTCAGCTAGATGCAATACAGGGCTATATTCAGCTAGATGCAATACAGGGCTATACTCCAATATTCGGCTAGATGCAATACAGGGCTATATTCAGATATTCAGCTAGATGCAATACATGGCTATATTCAGCTAGATGCAATACAGGGCTATATTCAGATATTCAGCTAGATGCAATACAGGGCTGTACTCCAATATTCAGCTAGATGCAATACAGGGCTATATTCAGATATTCAGCTAGATGCAATACAGGGCTATATTCAGATATTCAGCTAGATGCAATACAGGGCTATATTCAGATATTCAGCTAGATGCAATACAGGGCTATACTCCAATATTCGGCTAGATGCAATACAGGGCTATATTCAGATATTCAGCTAGATGCAATACAGGGCTATATTCAGCTAGATGCAATACAGGGCTATATTCAGATATTCAGCTAGATGCAATACAGGTGTTCTAACTTGAGTGTCGTGTAGACCGATGAGACCTCCGTCCCCAAGTGACGCACAGGGGAACTAAATAGAAACCCGCTGTACGACCTTTGAGGCCACAGGTGAGAGATGTCTTCTCGGATCCACGGAGCCTCTAGGAACACCGAAGCTGCTGTCAAGAGGGAATGAGGTTAAGCACCAGGCAAGCACAATACAATAAGGAAAACAAGTAACTAAAGTGTCTTACCTATCTGGTGTAATGGAGACCCAGGTGACCTAGTAGGGAGGTTCGAGGCTCATTAGATGCGGCGGTCCCTGGAATGGTAGAACCGCAGGTTCAGCGTGGATGAAGAGTAGCCACCTGTGGGAGTCAGGGCTGGACTTGAATCCCCAGTAGGGAAAAGGCGTAGAAGATCAGCAAGGTACCAAGGGATGATCCAAAGACAAGTCGAGGTGCAGTCCAAATATCCGGCAACAGGTAAAGAGTTCCAAGCAAAAGTACCAAGGGGTGTCCGAGGGAGTCCGTGATAGATTTCCGTGGTCAAGGTAAACAAGGAGCAAGTTGTAACGCCAAACAGTGTCCGAAGCCAGCTGAGAAGCAATGAGCGTTCTGTCTCTCAGTACTTTATACTGATCGCCCCTGGGTCACGTGACTTCTCTGGATCATGTGACGTCCACCAAGATCACATGGGGAACGCCGTAGTGTATCACGTGACTGGCGTGAGGACGTGAGGCCGCCCTTTCTGCTATACGTTCTCCAAGGCAGTTGCCAATGCAGAAAAGGTTGCAATCGAGCCCGTACACTGGTACGGAGTTTTCGGTTCTGTGGGTTCACCGAATCACTTGAGCCTCGAAGCTTGGGAGGAGGTGTTGGGGGAATGTGGGCAGTGTTCTGACGTGTCGTGGCCTGGTGTGCAGAGGATCGCCTAACATAGCCCCCCCCCAACGGCCCACGACCCCGTGGGCAGGACGGATGATCCCTATGGAAGCGGGCAACCAACCGCGGGGCGTTCAAATCAGACGCGGAAACCCACGAACGCTCCTCCGGGCCGTAACCCATCCAATCCACCAGATACTGGAGTCTACCCCTAAACCACCTAGAACCCAAAATGGCCGACACCTCAAAAACATCAGGAGAGGTCAAGGACACCGGCGCAACAGGGGTACGAAGACGGACTGAGTCGGGACAGGGTTTGAGGAGGGAGACATGAAACACAGGATGGATACGCCAAGAGCTGGGGAGTACTAAACGGAAAGCCACCGGATTAACAACCTGTGAGATCACATACGGACCGACAAAGCGAGGCAGCAACTTCCGGCAACCCACCAGTCGAAGATGCCGGGAAGATAACCAGACCCTAGAACCCACCACCAGAGGGGGAGCAGCACGACGCTTGCCATCCGCACGGGCCTTCATGGAGGCCTTTGCTTCAGTGAGATGAACCACTGTACTTGCATGAATAGCCGAAAGATCCCTAAGACATGTCGTGGCCGCAGGATTCAAAGAACCAGAGGCATCAGGGACCGGCAAAACCTTGGGATGTTGACCATAGAGGGCGTAAAAAGGAGAATAACCAGTAGCTGAATGAGCCGCGTTGTTATACGCGAACTCCGCAAGCCGCAAAACGGCCAACCAAGAGGACTGATGTTGCAATATGAGGCAACAAAGGTATTGTTCCATCGATTGATTCGTCCTTTCGGTCTGGCCATCGGTCTCCGGATGATAGGCCGAAGAATACCTCGTATCGATGCCCAGCAGTTTCGTCAAGGACCTCCAAAACCGAGAGGTGAACTGTGAACCTCGATCGGAAACAATGACCGAAGGGAGGCCGAATAACATAAACACATGTTCAAAAAACAAGTCCGCCAAGACAGGGGCCGAAGGGATACCCCTACAAGGAACAAAACGGGCCATTTTAGTGAACGTGTCCACCACTACCCAGACGGTGTCAAAGCCTTTGGACTTGGGGAGATCGGTAACGAAATCCATTGTTAACGTATGCCAGGGCCTGGGAGGTACCGGGAGTGGAAGCAACAATCCAACCGGTCGACCCCTTTGATGTTTAGCCTGAGCACATACCGCACAAGATCTGACATAACACTCTACATCGCGCTTCATAGAAGGCCACCAACACCAACGCTTGAGAAGATCTAAAGTGCGCTCTTGTCCGGGATGGGCATTAAAGGGAGCGTCATGAGACCACTCAAGGGCTAGGTTACGTGTATCAGGTGTAGGAAGAAACAGGCGTTCATGTACGAAAGGTAGACCATCAGAATATACAGGATCCCATTCTCGCAACTGGTCAGAATGATTGCTAGTCCAGGACCGGACCGAATCTAATAGTGACAATGAGGGTGTACAGAGACAAATCACATGGCTTTTACCGAGAACAGTGTCGGGGAATGTAGGCAACTGGACCCCACCCGGAGAACGTGACAAGGCATCCGCCTTCCCATGTGAAGTGCCAGGACGGTGCATGATATGGAAATCAAAGGCGGAAAAGAAAAGATGCCATCGGACCTGTCTGCTATTGATGCATTTCAAAGAAGCCAGATCCTGTAGGTTCCGATGATCGGAGTATACCGTGACGGGATGTCTGGCCCCCAGAAGATGATGACGCCAGACACGGAAAGCATCCATGACAGCCAAGAGTTCTTTCTCCGTGACGGTATAATGAGACTCAGTACTGGAAAACTTACGGGAATGATATGCAACTGGATGTAATTTGCCTGTATTTGGACATGTTTGTGATAATACCGCACCGAGGGCAAAGGAAGAGGCATCCGCCTCAACTATGAACGGAAGATCAGGATTAGGATGTTGGAGTACCGGTGCGGTAGTAAAGGCGGTTTTCAAAGCCTCAAAAGCCTCCTGCTGTTCTCTCTGCCATTGATAAGATACCTGAGGACTAGTCAGGGCTGTAAGCGGGGCTACAATGGTGGAAAAGGAAGAAATGAAACGTCTGTAAAAGTTGGCGAACCCTAAAAAAGCCTGCAAGGATTTGAGTGTACGAGGTACTGGCCAATCTAATACTGCTTTGACCTTAGATTCATTCATGGATAACGCCCCAGGGGTGATGTGAAAACCCAAAAACTCGACAGTTGTCTTATGGAACTGACATTTCTCAGGTTTGGCAAACAAGGAATGTTCTCTCAAACGGGTCAATATTTCTTGGACATGAATCACGTGTTCATCAAGGTCACGAGAAAAGATTAGGATATCGTCCAAGTACACAACCATATATACATCCAATATATCCCTGAATATGTCGTTCATGAATCGTTGGAAAGTGGCCGGGGCGTTACATAGGCCAAAGGGCATGACCAGATATTCGTACAAGCCATACCGAGTGCAGAAAGCGGTCTTCCACTCGTCTCCCTCGCGGACGCGTACTAAGTTGTATGCGCCGCGTAGGTCGAGCTTAGTGAAAACGGAAGCGTGTGTTAAATGGTCTAGAAGTGGAGTGATTAACGGGATGGGATACCTATCCTTTTTAGTGATAGCGTTAAGACGCCGATAATCTACACAAGGGCGTAAATCCCCCTCCTTCTTAGGTACAAAGAAGATAGGACTTGCCGCGGGTGAAGTGGAGGGGCGGATGTGTCCTAGTCGCAGGGCGTTCTGTACATAGTCTTTCAATGCCAGTTCCTCCGAAGGGGACAAAGAATAGATCCTGCCCGAAGGAATATTGGAATCGGGAAGCAGTTCGATTGGGCAGTCATATGGTCTGTGTGGAGGGAGTACTTCAGACGAGCCCCGGTCGAACACTGACTCGAATTCTCTGTATTCTGGCGGAATCCCAGATACCAACCCCCCAACAGTATGTGTATGCACAAGCTCCGGATCGTCGACAGTCAGTGCGAGTTGGGCTAAGGCCCCCAAAGCCCGGGAAGGTGTGTCAGGGGCTTGATGGACCGGAAGACAATAATTCTGACAGATATCAGACTCAAAGACTACAGTACCTGACTGCCAATTGATCAACGGATTATGTTCATGTAACCATGGAATCCCTAGGATGATGCCGAATTGGGGTGTGGTGATCAAATCAAAACTCAGGGTTTCGGTGTGTACTTCTTGTATGGTTAACAAGAGGGGTGCGGTTTGCTGTTTGACAGGACCAGAAACCAGTGCAGAGCCGTCCACGGCTTGGACATGTTCTGGTCGTGTTTTCACCACTAAAGGTAGGTTGAGGGAATGGGCCAAATCAATATCTATGTAATTACCAGTGGCACCTGAATCAATAATGATATTGACTGCATGAAGAAGGCCTGTAGAGGGACATAGGGTAGCCTTTACAGAAATGGGTTGAACACGAGTAAAGGCAAGGGAGGTACCCGGAGAAGATGACGGAACACTCGACCTGTTCTCCGGTTCTAAGGTCGAGCCGTCCGAAAAACCTGACTCTTCCTGGGCCGTCGAGGACACTCTTTCACGAAATGTCCAGTGGTACCACAATAAAAGCATGCATTATCCACCCTTCTACGTTCTCTCTCAGATGTTGTAATAGGACTACGTAACCCTCCCACTTGCATAGGTTCTTCGGTACTGGAAGCAGGAGTGCCAACAAGAGTGGGAGAGGAAGTGGCCCCCAATTCAGCTCTACGCTCCGATCGTCGTGCATCTACCTGCAAGACCAGATCAACCAATTCCTGGTACTGAGTAGGCATAGAAGGGATCACTGCTAGTGCATCTTTCATGGTGTTACTCAACCCCCTATAGAAAACCACCGCCCTCTTGTTTTCTGGCCATGATGTTTCCGCAACTAGCTGATTGAATCGGGTGATGTAATCTATCAGAGACCTTTTACCCTGAGTCAATTCCAACAACTCCAAATCCCTAGACTGTACTTTGTGTCGGGTATTGAATACTCGGGCCATTTCTAGGACCAGCAAATCAAAGTCGTAGAGAACTGGGCTGTTGTTCTCTAACAGGGGATTAGCCCAAGCGGCTGCTGTTCCGGCCAAATGGGAAAGGGCGAAGGCAGCTTTAGCAGTGGTGGTGGAAAAAGCCAAAGGTCTGCATAGGAAATGTAACTTGCACTGATTAATAAAGGTTCTGAACTTCTTGGGATCCCCTTGATAGCGTTCAGGAGCAGCTAGGGGGGAAGGGGTTGGAAGTATCATCGGAGTTGGGACTACAGGAGCAATAACGGGAGAGGGCGTAGTGGAGGAGCTGGCATCGCCAAACTCAGGGTCTGCAGGAAGGGAATGTTGAACACTTTGTATGGAATCTAACCTTTGATGGATCACAGCGTTTGCGGCGGCCATATCTGCCCTTAATATTGTAATTGCCTGAACCAAAGCAGCTATGGGTTCATCCGTGGATCCCTGCATCGTCTGACACGACTATACGGCTTCTCAGTCTGTTCTAACTTGAGTGTCGTGTAGACCGATGAGACCTCCGTCCCCAAGTGACGCACAGGGGAACTAAATAGAAACCCGCTGTACGACCTTTGAGGCCACAGGTGAGAGATGTCTTCTCGGATCCACGGAGCCTCTAGGAACACCGAAGCTGCTGTCAAGAGGGAATGAGGTTAAGCACCAGGCAAGCACAATACAATAAGGAAAACAAGTAACTAAAGTGTCTTACCTATCTGGTGTAATGGAGACCCAGGTGACCTAGTAGGGAGGTTCGAGGCTCATTAGATGCGGCGGTCCCTGGAATGGTAGAACCGCAGGTTCAGCGTGGATGAAGAGTAGCCACCTGTGGGAGTCAGGGCTGGACTTGAATCCCCAGTAGGGAAAAGGCGTAGAAGATCAGCAAGGTACCAAGGGATGATCCAAAGACAAGTCGAGGTGCAGTCCAAATATCCGGCAACAGGTAAAGAGTTCCAAGCAAAAGTACCAAGGGGTGTCCGAGGGAGTCCGTGATAGATTTCCGTGGTCAAGGTAAACAAGGAGCAAGTTGTAACGCCAAACAGTGTCCGAAGCCAGCTGAGAAGCAATGAGCGTTCTGTCTCTCAGTACTTTATACTGATCGCCCCAGGGTCACGTGACTTCTCTGGATCATGTGACGTCCACCAAGATCACATGGGGAACGCCGTAGTGTATCACGTGACTGGCGTGAGGACGTGAGGCCGCCCTTTCTGCTATACGTTCTCCAAGGCAGTTGCCAATGCAGAAAAGGTTGCAATCGAGCCCGTACACTGGTACGGAGTTTTCGGTTCTGTGGGTTCACCGAATCACTTGAGCCTCGAAGCTTGGGAGGAGGTGTTGGGGGAATGTGGGCAGTGTTCTGACGTGTCGTGGCCTGGTGTGCAGAGGATCGCCTAACAACAGGGCTATATTCAGATATTCAGCTAGATGCAATACAGGGCTATACTCCAATATTCGGCTAGATGCAATACAGGGCTATATTCAGATATTCAGCTAGATGCAATACAGGGCTATATTCAGATATTCAGCTAGATGCAATACAGGGCTATACTCCAATATTCGGCTAGATGCAATACAGGGCTATATTCAGATATTCAGCTAGATGCAATACAGGGCTATACTCCAATATTCAGCTAGATGCAATACAGGGCTATATTCAGCTAGATGCAATACAGGGCTATGCTCCAATATTCAGCTAGATGCAATACAGGGCTATACTCCAATATTCAGCTAGATGCAATACAGGGCTATACTCCAATATTATTATTGGTTACCGCCAAAGTCGTGATGAGGCCCACAGACTTGGACCGATAAATTCAGCCCGCGCTCCAAGTGACCTGATTGGTTGCGCCACCTGCCCTGAGTGCTAATACATATTATTCAACTGTCTTAAGCCACAAAAGCCCTCTAGATGGCGCAGCATAACAGAGAAACCATATGTTCAATGTCTTTATAATGCTGGAAAAATACCTTTCTAAAGGCGAGAATAAGATTGGTAAAAAAGCTTATTAGTTATTATAATTGGTCAAAAATAAATGTTTGTTTTTTGATTGGCTAAGTTTCCAGCATTCTAAAGACATAGGGCCTCATTACGTCCCTGGCGGAATGGGTTAAACGGCGCCGTAAGAGGTGACGGTGCCGTTCAACCCGTTCCGCCACATTACGAGGTCCCCTCGCGGGACACGGTCAGCACGCCTGGGAAAACCAGGCGTGCTTACCGGGTCCCGCAAGGGGAAGAGGGAGCAAACAACGGGCCATCTCGTAATGGCCCGTTGTTTACTCCCTCTCCCATTCCCATTCAGCCCTATGGGGGCTGAAATGGGAATGGGGATGGACCGTGTCCGGGTCCTTGAGGGAGGACTTACCGGGCCATCCGAACTCGGAATGGCCCGGTAAGTCCTCATTCCGAGGACTCGGACACGATTCCAGCAGCAGCCATGCCACCAATAGTGGCATGGCTGCCGGCCGGACTCGTAATGAGGCCCATAGAACCACAATGAACACACTTTCCTTTCTCTGTCTTAGCTGACGGCGGCACAGGTGCCTTTTCAGAGTCCAGTAATGCTCTCCACCTCCTTCGATCATCTATCCTGTACGCTGCTCTCCCCACCCCCTCTTTTTCCGTGGATCCATCCAGACAACAGCTGAGAATTCTCTGCAGTTCTATGAACAATCCCTGCAGGCCACTTCTACCAAGATCTGGGGCTGCAAAGAATATCAATAACTAGCACCACACAGTGGGAGCAAGGCCAAGTAGTAGCACGGATCAGACTAGGAACTGTGGTGGACCGACATAGGCGGACACATGGACATAATTCAAACAATTTTATTAAAGAAACGAAAACGCTTCTAGCCCTACAGATATGATGAATGTTCCCCAACTTCAAAAGAAAAATAATAAATTGGTGCTCGTCGGAATGTCCCACAAAGTTCTGTCCTCTGTCCAAGACCTATTCTATCCTATGCTCACTCTACCAATAAACAATTAAGCTTGACACACGTAAGTTTTACTCTGACTCTACTGGGGGTTTGGGGAGGAAGCGGGGTTGGGGGATGGGGGAGGGAGATGACTTGGACTGGGTCTGGTTTCTGACCCCCACCTTCATTTGATGCTCTTTCTATTGGGTCCGGCCTGTGGATAGTGTTCAAAGTTCACTCTTAAGTATTTCTCTCCTCCAGTAGAAGCGTAATCTAGACCCCCATGTGATATGGTTCAACAGCTCAAAAAGTTCCTTTCCACGTAGGAACGTCGGTTATATGTTTGTGTTTGGGGGGATATACATTGTTCTCCCAAAGGTAATGATGTCATCACTGAAGAAATAATAGACTGGTCAAATGATGTGTACGATTGGTGACCAACTGCTGACCTAGTGTCAAACACCTTCCTTGATCGCTTGTATATGGAAATGGGGAGCCTTAATGTGCTTGGTTAGTTCTTTCTAGAGAAAGAAAATGGTACAAAATCATGGTCCTGATGATTAAAATATTCACATACCAATATCCATTTCTTATTTTTCAACCATCTGAACTTCTAATTTCCTCTTGACTTTTCTCTCGACTTTTCTACTGTTCTTCTGCCCTGTTTGGGCTCCCTAACTCTCATCTTGCCCCTCTTAAATCGGTGTTCAACTTGTCTATTCATCTTTTGTGTCTTCTCTCATTGCAGGACTCTATTACTGCCTCTCTTGAAACACTTGGCTGGTTACCCATTCATTCTCAAATTAAATTCAACTTTCTTTGTCTTGTATTTAAATCTCTGTATGGTCTTCCTCCCAGCTATCTTGCTGCACTAATATCCTGGCACACTCTCCGTTCTTCTCAATTCAAACTTTCGACTCCCCGTCCCCTGTGTGCACAGTCTTGTTTTCATTCCTTTGAGCATCTTGCTCCTCTTCATTGGAACGTTGTTCCGCTTTCTCTTCGCTCTTTCTCCACTTATTCTGTTTCGTGGTTCTCTGAAATCTCATCTACTTCAACACTTTTGATATGAAATGGCATTTGTAACGCGCCTATACTATTTTACTATTTTATTTTTTATTGTGATATTAGTCAAAAGTTTTGACTTTTTACACACATAACAACATAAAAGAAGAAAAATACATTAGCAGTGAAGCATAATTAAAAAAAAGGAAGAAAAATACATAATTTAAAAACATGTCTAAAACGTCTTCAACCTTGTAGAGGCTGTACAGTATCATTTACTAATAAATTCATGTCAACCGAGAATTACGTCACTTCATAAGTGAGAAATGTTTCATGACCTTGTGACAATCTTTCCCAGAAAAGAGTAGAGTTCAAGGTTTCCTGATTATGGACAGATGTTACAGGGGTAAGTTGTTGGGTCTCGAATATGCTGGGGACACAAAATTAGTCTATATAGACTTAGCCATTTCCATTCCATTTGGAATAGCAAAGAGCCAAGGCCCAACTCCTATCGTAGACTTGCAATTGGTATACAGTTTGGTAGAGATAAGACCTTTTTCCCTAGCTGACTCTCAATTTTGTCCCAATTTACATCAAAAGATTGTGGATAGCATTCTATCCCATAGCTGATAGATGGAAGTACCTTTGCCCCATAGAATTTTATCAGAGGTATAAGAGAGAATTTCCAGTACTTGTAATACACCCTTTTCATTTGCGCTCCCAATTTTCTTTGTTTGGGTTCCATTATTGACAACAAATGCGACATAGAGGGGTAAGATGGTATTTGACACCCCAAGTAAATAACCTCTTTATCTATCGGCACCACGATATTATTCCGATGCCATGGATCTGATTTGATATTTTTGTTAGGATGTTTAAAAATCACAATCTTAGACTTTCCTGGATTTATAATCGCATCATTTTGGGCTGCATAGTCAGATAAGCCTATCAATAGCCGCTGGCGCCCAATTTGAGTATGGTCCATGACTAGAATATCATCAGCGTAGGCAAACCATGATAACTTACCTGCGCCGATCCTTGGGGCCACTAAGCCTTTGTCCATCAGCCATTGAGACAAGTCTGCCATAAATAATATGAATAGAAAAGGGGCCAGAAGGCATCCCTGTCGGACCCCCTCTCAGTATTAATAGTCTTTGATAGTAGACCAGATCTTGTAAGTCTAACTCTGAGGGCAGAGTTTTGATGGAGATATATTAAGATGTTTAGAATGCCATGAGGCAAACCCCAGTTTTTTAGTTTCCACTACAGCCTTTTCCTATTAATTGTATCAAAATTCCTGGGAGAGGTCCACCCAGGCAGCCAAGAGCGGAGTGCCAGTGTTGGAAAAGGAAGCAGATGTAACACAGGAGCGCGCCTATACACAAGTGTTTCAAGACATTATGAGGCAAGGAAGGGGGAACAGAGGGAGCACAAAGACAACTATCTTACTAGGCCGAGTGACAATGAATTTGCGCAACTGCAGGGCAGGGGGGAGGGGGCATTGCTGTACATGGGATCAAAACGATAACCAGAAGTGCGGCCAGCAGGTGCAAGAGTAGTGTAGAACGCAGGTGTCCAAAAGTGCAGGTAGGGGGACTGTGGGGTTACAGATACAGACCCAAGTGCAAGGGTTGCCAGGAGGCAGTGCGGGTGTGCAATTGGGTGGGCTGGGACCTGGGCCTGAAATCAGAGGGTAGCCAGGTGACCAGTGCAGTATCAGACAGGAAATCAGTAGGGGAGAGGAAGAGAGAAGGCAGAAGCAAAGAGGAAGGTGGCAGGGAGGCTGTCCAGAGGGAGGCCTCAGCCG
This sequence comes from Ambystoma mexicanum, assembly GCF_040938575.1. NCBI lineage: Eukaryota > Metazoa > Chordata > Amphibia > Caudata > Ambystomatidae > Ambystoma > Ambystoma mexicanum. The sequence continues at coordinate 17,935,239 of NC_090935.1, forward strand.
AAGAAAGTGATCTACCACCAACTGTTGCTTGGAGAAGTGACTGACCTTAAGGGAGTTGGAGGTGGAGGAGCGAAGAGCTCGAGTAGGAAGGTATTTACGAAGAGAGAGTTGGAGGTATTGAGGACCCATGCCCCAGAAGGCCTTGAGGACAAAGCAGAGGGTCTTGAACTTAATCCTTGCAGCCACTGGGAGCCAATGCAGAGATTTCAGTGCTGGAGAGATACGATCACTGGGCTTGAGGCCAAGGACAAGTTTTGCAGTCCTATTCTGGATGAGTTGCAGAGGGCGGAGAGTAGAAGCAGGCGGAGGCTGTTGCAGTAGTCCAGCCTAGAGGGAACCAGAGCTCTAGAGACTGTGGGCCTCATTACGATCCAGGCGGTAGAGTGATAATGGCGCCGGTAGAGTTGCCGGTGCCGTGATCACTCTACCGCCTCATTACGAGGTCTGCTTGTGGGTGCAGCTAAGGACGGCTGGTCAGACCAGGCATCCTTAGCGGGACCCGCTAGCAGACCAGGATGCTAACAACGGGCCATCATGAACGGGCCCGTTGTTAGCATCCTCCCCATTCCCATTGAGCCCTATAGGGGCTCAAATGGGAATGGGGATGTACTGAGTCCGGGTCCCGAAAATGGGAATTACCGGGCCCGCTAAAGTCGGCATGGCCCGGTAATTCCCTATTTTTGGGACCCGGTAACCGGTTTGGGGGTAGCCATGCCACTAAAAGCAGCATGGCTACCTCCAAACTCATAATGAGGCCCAGTGTGCTTCTGGGGGATGGAGAGGAAAGGAAGAATACCTATGAGGAGGTGCAGTTGGTAGTTTAACTTCTTAGAGATGTCAGAGATGTGAGGCGGAAAGAAGAGTGTGGAGTCGAAGATGACTCAGAGGAGCTTAGCCTCACAGGTGGGAGCAGGACGAGGGCCAAGGGAGGCCGGCAGAGAGTGACAGGAAGGGAGAATGCAGGTGTGCTGGTAAGGAGAATCTCCGTCTTACTGGCATTAAGGCAGAGATCGCTGACAGCACACCACTTCTGAATAGCAGACGGTCAGAGATGAGAGAAGGGGAAGAGGTGGCAGAGGGGAGCCTGCAAACGAGCTGTATGTCTTCCGCATAGCACTGAAAGTTGGAGCAGAGAGCGGCAATGCAGTGGGCGAGAGGTGCCAGGTATTGGTTGAACAGCCAGGGAGAGAGTTTGGACACATGTGGAACACCACAGGTAGAGATAGAGGAGAGGAAGGACCCAAGTTGGACCTGGGAGGGTTGATAAGAGAGGAACGAGGTCAGACAGGCTAGGGCCTGATGGGTGACACCCAGGTTATCACGGAGACGGTTGAGTTATTGTTTTCTGGATTTTATTGTTTATACATTTATCTTGTAACCATTCTGTATCCTGTGTACAGCGCTTTTGGTTAAGGCGGTCAATAAAATATAAATAAAATACAAATGCATAAAGTGTTTTGTTCACCCAGCCGGTGTGATCTGCATTTCCACATGCTCTTGGACACTGCATTTCTTAATAAAAAATAAATTGCACTGTTTCTGCTGCATGTCACCTCTCACATTGGGCCTCATTACAAGTTTGGTGGTATCTGGTTGGTAAATCCACCCAGATACCACAAAACTGTATTCCGGATGCCACCTCTTGGTACTGCCGGATTACAAGTGGTGATGGTGGTGATGTAAGTCCCCATTTATTCTCAGTGCATAGGACGCGGGGGTTTTTGGTGTAATTACTGTGGCAATAATGCCACCGAAATGTTATGATAATTTGCCAGATTTACCTCCAAGCTTTTATAGCTGGAAGTGATTCCTCCAAATTTCCACCAACCTTACTGTTGGGTGGTGCGGTAATGCAGCGGTGTATGTGAATACATGCGTATTTTACCCACACGCCCAACTCAAAATGAGCCCTATTATATTTTATTATAAGAGCACTGCTACTCTGCTACCTATTTGGGTGCCTGTCCTCAATATATGGCTCTTCAAAGTCTTATTAGTTACTACGACCGTAAATAAATAATGCCCTCACTACTAGTTAGAACCGTTCTGCCTGTTGTTGATGCCTGCGACCAGAACATGTTGAAACTAATAATGTGCTTCTCCTTTTATTTCAATAGGTGATTGAAGCCCCAAAATGTGCAACAGTGATTTGTTAAACTCTCTGGACTAATGCAAAGCTTCATTGATACGATGCACAATTTCCTAACACCAAAGGATTCAAGTCTCTGGTCCAGTTGTCTTCTGGGGCTTTTCAGGAACTGGGATTGACATGCCTATTGAATATATGAAGGGTTTCATCCATTCAACACACACGAAGAAGCCTTTAACATCGCTACAATGAATCCCCAGCATTACAGACTAACGTTGGCAACAGGGTTTGATGTGCAGTAAAACGAGCTTTTTTTGTTTCACACATTATTCCCGAGAGAATACTTGTCAGTGCCATTTTATATTGGTTCTTACTGCAAGGATATTTTAAGGGGTTTGGAAATGTGAATGGACAAACCGTACCCTTGCACTGAATATTTTAAAAGTTTATTTCCAAAGAATAATCTTGCTTGTCACTAGAAATAACCCACACATGAAAAAGCTAATCTATGCTCTGAGTTTGGGAAAAGGTTCAGTGGAAAGTGTCCTCTTATTAAGATCCTGACAAAATCAACTGGAGAGAAAGTTGCTATGTACATATTACCCACGTGAGAACATAGGTGAAAAACCTTATCAGTGCATCAAATTTGGGGAATAGCTTCTGTTTGCATGATACACGTATCTGCCACCAGAGGATGCCTTCAGGTGAGAACCCCCATGTATGCACTGAATGTGGGAAAGGGTTTGTTCAGAAGGGAGAGCTTACTATCCACCAGAGAACACACACAGGTAACAAATCGCATGTGTGCACTGAATGTGAGAAAGGGTTTGCTACAAAGGTAGTGCTTACTATCCACCAGAGAATACATATAGGTGAGAAACCGTATGTGTGTACTGAATGTGGGATTGGGTTTGCTACAAAGGGAGAGCTTACTATCCACCAGAGAACACATACAGATGAGAAACCTCACGTGTGCACTCAATGTGGGAAAGGGTTTGCTCAGAAGGGACATCTTACTATCCACCAGAGAACACATATAGGTGAGAAACCACATGTGTGCACTGAATGTGGGAAAGGGTTTGCTACAAAGGGAGAGCTTACTATCCACCAGAGAACACATACAGGTGAGAAACCTCATGAGTGCACAGAATGTGGGATAAGGTTTATTCATAAGGGACATCTTATTTGCCACCAGAGAACACATACAGGTGAGAAACCACATGAGTGCACTGAATGTGGGAAAGGGTTTGCTACAAAGGGAGGGCTTACCATCCACCAGAGAACACATACAGGTGAGAAGCCACATGTGTGCACTGAATGTGGGAAAGGGTTTGTTCAGAAGGGGCATCTTATTTGCCACCAGAGAACACATACAGGTGAGAAACCTAATGAGTGCACTGAATGTGGGAAAGGGTTTGGTGAGAAGGGACATCTTATTCGCCACCAGCGAACACATACAGGTGAGAAACCACATGAGTGCACTGAATGTGGGAAAGGGTTTACTACAAAGGGAGAGCTTACAAGCCACCAGAGAACACATACAGGTGAGAAACCTCATGAGTGCACTGAATGTGGGAAAAGATGTCTTATGTGCCACCAGGGTGTGCTTAGTTTCCACCAGAGAACACATACAGGTGAGAAACCACATGAGTGCACTGAATGTCAGAAAGGGTTTGCTACAAAGGGAGAACTTACTATCCACCAGAGAACACACAAACCCCATGTGTGCACTGAATGTGGGAAAGGGTTTGCTGCAAATGGAGATCTTACTATCCACCAGAGAATACATACAGGTGAGAAACCCCATGTGTGCACTGAATGTGGGAAAGGGTTTGCTCATAAGGGGCATCTTACTATCCACCAGAGAATGCATACAGGTGAGAAACCTCATGAGTGCACGGAATGTGGGAAAGGGTTTGTTGAGAAGGGACCTCTTATTCGCCACCAGAGAACACATACAGGAGAGAAACCACATGAGTGCAATGAATGTGGGAAAAAGTTTGTTGAGAAGGGACATCTTATTCGCCACCAGAGAACACATACAGGTGAGAAACCACATGTGTGCACTGAATGTGGGAAAGCGTTTGCTACAAAGGGGGAGTTTACTCTCCACCAGAGAACGCATACAGGAGAGAAACCTCATGAGTGCGCTGAATGTGGGAAAGGGTTTATTCATAAGGGCAATCTTATTGCGCACCAGAGAACACATACAGGTGAGAAACCACATGTGTGCACTGAATGTGGGAAAGGGTTTGCTCAGAAGGGAGTGCTTACTCTGCACCAGCGAACACACACAGGTGAGAGACCTCATGAGTGCACTGAATGTGGCAAAGGGTTTGCTACAAAGGGGGATCTTACTAACCACCAGAGAACACATACAGGTGTGAAACCTCATGAGTGCTCCGAATGTGGGAATAGATATGCTAGGAAGGGTCAGCTCACGCTCCACCAGCGAGGACACGCAAATGAAAAACCTGTATCAGTGAGAACAATAACCTAAATAGGCACCAGACAAAACCTGTACATGAGGGTCCATTTCAGGGTATTGACTGTTTTAAATACTTCAGGATGTTCATATCTGCCATGAGAGAAGACATTCATGTGAGGGTCCATTTCAGTGTAGTGAATGAGAGGCTTAGGTATGCCATAGGTCTGGGGGTTACTACGAGTTTACACATTTAGCTCCCAGTGCCAAATGACCCTCCCCCAGTAACAAACTGAGGACTCAGTCAAGGGCAAGTTAGAACTGTTGTTTATTACACAACTGCCAGGGATCATACAGGACATTCGAAAATTCCAAGAATCTCCGCTCCCCAGCCCGTGTCGGGCCCTTTCGTTGTCCCCTTGCCTCAGTACATGGGCCCTTCCCTGAAAAACCTATTGGTCCTTCTGGTTGGGTGATCATAGTGGCATCCCTTACAGATGACCCCGATGGACCTTAGTCAATTGGCCCTTGCATGTCAGGTGGCTGGCATGCCCCTTCCCCAAGAAACGTATCTATTACATTGTTGCAGGGTCGCAGGATTACCATTTGCCCTTGCCCTCTGCCATCCACCCCTGGATTTATGTTTCCTGATTGGCTGGAACTGTTCTCCCTGGGCCTGGGACCCAGCTCTGTTCTCAGTTCTCTGTGCACCTTCACAAGGTGATGAGAATGACTGTGTTCCCAATGTATCTGTTAGCAGTACCACTTTTGCCTGTGAGAGTGCCCTCAGCTTTGCAACGTTGTCAACGACTTAATGTTTCATTTCATGTATGGTCGCTGAGAACTGTTCATCTTCCCACCATGGGTGAATGACATTGTCTAGCTTGGCTGCACGTGGTTGAGGGCCACACAATTGCGCTCTTCTGGTCTGCAGTGTATGAGGATGTATTCTGTTTTTCTGCAGATGGCCCCTTGTTTTAGGTTTGGAATGTGTTGCTGGCCTCTGACCTGGGCTGCGAGCCCTGTCCTGATGTTCTGTGTAGCCTGGATCTGCCATCCCTCATCTCTCATCCTGCGGCTTGTAGCCTCATGTGATCCTCTGTATACTTATATTATGATTTCTACATCTCTATACTGTGCTATGCTTCCCATAGGTTAATCGTCTTTGGTCCTTCCAGGCTCCTTACATGATGCTGTAGTTCCAAATGGTTAGTTGCCATAAGCATATGCAAGCTTGCTCTGCATCCCTTCATTTGCCTTGTGTTCCTCTTTTCTGCACCTGGCTAATGATAAAAATAATAAAAGCTTTTGACAGTATGTGTATGCATCTTTCCTCTATCTACAGAACTGTGTAAGCATGTTCTTTGTCTATGCACGTATGTTTGTGTAACTCTCTGCATGGTTGCAATTGTAAATTGTGACTAACGTGGCTACGTTGTGTCACTAATGATGTCAGCACATTGATTTCTCAGCACTAGTCAACATCATCCATCGAGGCATTTGGGTTCATAACCAATGTTGGATCACCTGTATCCATAAAGACATGTTCTGGATACGGTCTGAATGGCTGTCTAAGAGGGTACCTTTCCCGGATGTCACTGGCCCTCCTGGGGGCTGCACAAATAATGAGTGGCTTTGTGCGTTTTTGACTCTTCGGGCCGTCATGCTCATGCGGGTGAGGAGGGGTATTCAAGGGGCCCTCTCTTCAGTATGTTCTTACTTGCCATGAGAGAGAACATGCATGTGAGGATCCATTTCAGGGGATCCATTTCAGGGTAGTGAATGTGGGAAATACTTCAGGATGTTCGTATCTGCCATGAGAGAGGACATGCATGTGAGGTCCATTTCAGGGTAGTGAATGGGCCTCATTACGACCCTGGCGCTAAGTATTTAACGGCGCCGTAAAAGGCTGCGGCGCCGTTAAACACTTAGTGCCTGATTACGAGGTCCCTTTGCGGGACCCGACCTTAACGGCTGGTTTTACCAGCCGTTAAAGTAGGGACCGGCAAAGGGACCTTGGTGCTAAGTACGGTACCGCAATTTGCGGTACCGTACTTAGCTCCTTCCCCTTTCCCATTGAGCCCTATGAGGCAAAAATGGGAATGGGGAAGGGCCATGGAGGAAGGGAGAATTACCGCCCTGCCAACCTTGTAATGGGGTGGTAATTCCCCCTTTCTCCATGGCGGAGTCGGTAAGTTACCGGCATGGACCATGGTGGTGTTAGCACCATGGTCCTCCGCCTATGTCGTAATGAGGCTCAATGTGGGGAATACTTCAGTGCACAGGATGTTCTTATCTGCCATGAGAGAGGACATGCATGTGAGGGTCCATTTCAGGGTTTTGAATGTGGGAAATACTTCAGGATGTTCTTATCTGCCACGAGAGAGGATATGCATGTGAGGGTCCATTTCAGGGTAGTGAATGTGGGAAATACTGCCATCTCCAGACGAGGTTCACTCTCTAGTCTCTTCTTCCCCAACGGAAGATAATGGGCCTCATTACACGGATGGCGGTAAGGATTTACCGGTAACGGTAAAATACCGGTACCGGTAAATCCTTACCGCCTTACTACGAGGTCCCTTTGCGGGTTGGGGGATTTAACGCCTGCTTTTTGCAGGCGTTAAAATCCAACCCGCAAAGGGACCTCGGAGCTAATTACGGCACCGCAAAATTGCGGTGCCGTAATTAGCGCCTTCCCCATTCCCATAGAGCCCTATGGCGCAGAAATGGGAATGGGGAAGGGCAATGGTGGAAGGGGGATTTACCGCCCCTCCAACCTTGGAATGGGGCGGTAAATCCCCTTTCCACCAAGGCGGTGCCGGTATTTTACCGGCATGAGCCATGGCGCTGATAGCGCCATGGCTCTCCGCCTACCGTGTAATGAGGCCCAATGTTCAATATTCAGACCTCGTACAAAGAGCAGCCGAATGCTTTGTAATCTTTACAGATGAACCAGATCAGGATAAAGACTTTATAGAGGACATTTTAGAGGAGAAAATGGTATCACATGGTATCACTTTCTATGGTATCAAAAAGAGGATAACTCCATCTTTAAACCTGTCCCCACGAAAACCCATAAATCCTAGGGTGGAGAAGAAGCACGCACCCTCTAATTCTGAACCTGTACACATCGGAGGACAACTAACCTCAAGACTCCCAACTGGTCACTACGACCAGAAAGAAAGAAAATAGACAATAGAGTATCCTTGAGACAAAGAGATCAGGCAGATATTCAATTTTTGGAAGAAAGGCAGCGCTAAATGCTGAATATAAAGTTAGAATTGCAGTTGGCGCTCGAGAGACCACAGCCAAGATGGCTGTATTCTAGTGAGCTCACCTGTAGCCCGTAATGAGAGGAGGCGGATACTGGTCCCATCGGGTTGAAAACCGGCTGTAAATCCAGCACTGCCCGTCAGTGAGGCAGGAGAAGCGAAGAGCCAAGTTTGTGGAAGTTTGAAGCCCCAGAAACCACGGAACGGCCTAGTGCATAGCGGACGTCGGAGGACCGAGAGCGTGGCTAGGAGTATTCTATAACCGAGTGCCTGTGCGGGTCTTGGCGGGCGGAAATGAAGAGGGCAGCAAGAACAACCAGCTCCTGTGACAGATCGTCCGCGCCAGCCCGTACAGCTGAGCCACCCAGACACTGTGCCTGAGAGTGGAGGGTCTGGCCAGGGTTCTGGTGTTGGGCGGACCGGGCGGCAGCCCGGGGAGGAGGCTCAGCGAGTGAGGAAGGCGCCGAAAGGTTGAGTGGAGAAGGAGATAACGGGCCCTCTCCTGGAGCCGATGTGCAGCAGGGGTGCACCTACGAGGCCCGCTAACACAATCGGAGATCGAGGAGGACAGGACCAGCAGACCTGACTGCGAGGAACGGAGCCACGGTGAGTTGGAGAGAGCAGAGGGCGGGAGCGGAGATGGGCTCTAGGACACAGCCCTCTGCAGCAGCAGCCTTGTAGGCCACACAAGTGAGTGGCGCGCCCCACTGCAACTTTGGGGACCCAGGCACAAGGCGCCACAACCTCCGCACGAGAGGCCACGGCACCCCCCACCACCCCAACATGTGGGGGGCTCACAGACAGAGGCTTGAGTAGGCGAGGCAGATACCAGCGTATGCCAGCGCAGAAAAGGCCCTGGAGAACTGAGGACATCCCGCTGCACCGCAAGCTGGCGGGCATGCAATGCGGGCACTGCAGCAAACGGGGCTGCGCGCAAGCGCATTAGCCGAGGTCCTGGTGGGGGTAACGGTCTCGGCCCCCCACAAAACAGAACCGTGGTGAGTGTCAAAGCAACAGGACACAGAATGGTGAGCTGGAGGGGGATCCGGGCACTGAACAGAGCTCTCCGACCCAAGGCGCCCCCCATGAAACTGCATACCTAGGCATTTATACCCACATGTAGCATAGCAGGGGGTGCGGAGGGATAGCGCAGAGGCGAGCAAACCACAGAGGCAACCACAGAAGATGCAGCGAGAGCCCTAAACACACAGCAGGGGCTGAGGTGATTACAGCAGAGAGTGGGGTCGGTGCATTGAATATCCTGCTGAACCACTGTTGTTAGAGGTTGGGATCAGCCATGACTGGGGTGCAGGGGAGTGAGCCAGACCAGGGACTGGACGGAAGGAAAGGGCAACTACCCTCACTAAGCGCAACAGTCAACAGAGGGGGGTTGGTGGCGGAGGTGGGTACATCGCACCGGTGACCCGAACGGCCATTGTGGAACGAAGCAGGTGAAGGCTAGACGGAGGCTGGAGAGGTATAAATATCGGACCTATCCACAAATTACCAAAACATGTGATTTAGCAGGTGTCTGGGGGGGGGAGGACATGGTCACACAGAAGCTTTATGGCGAAGGGCAATAAAAGGCAGACCCGCCTACCATTCACCCAGAAGGAAGGGCTAGGGAAAAACGATAGGCTGGTAACCATGCCAGAGACTCCTGCCATGGCGACTGACCCCTCTCAAGGGGGAACAATAGCGGGCACAAGTGTGGATACCCCAGCGTTGGAACTGAGCTTGGTCCTTGCAGAAATGCGCACCGGCTTCACCGCTATCAATACTAAACTGGACGTCTTGACTTACAAAGTGGACAGGATGCAGGAACGCATAGACAAAGAAAGTAGTAGTACCTCCAAGGCGGAAACCAGAGTCAGCACGCAAGAGGACACCAGCAACAAAACTGTACAGGCGGTGCAAGAGCTACGGAGGTTCGTGAAAGCAATAAAAGCCAAGAACGAGGACCCCGAGGCGAGGTCGAGAAGGAACAACATTAGGGTGGTGGGAATTCCAGAGACTGTCCCGCAACAGAATATGGAAGTCTTTATGTAAACCTTTATAAGGGATATGCTGCAGGGGCCGACTCTTTCCTCTCAATTCCTGGTTGAAAGGGCACACAGAATTTTGCAACTGGCCAGAGACCGGGCCAAAATCCACGCCCGGTGATGGCGAAGCTGCTAAATTATCAAGACTGAGATGCCATCTTGAGAAGAGCGAGGGAGCTCGGGGACCTCATATTCGAGAACTGAAAAGTGTCCTTCTACCCGGATTTCACTCCAGATATCTAGAAAGCTTGCATGTCTTTCGTTATGGCTCAGACGGCACTACGCGACAGGGCACTCCAATATTCCATGCAATACCCCTCCAAGCTGCGGGTACAGCATAATGTAAGGACATACTTCTTCACTAACCCGGAAGTGTGCACAAATTCATCAAATCGCTACCAAAATTACCTGCTAGACAATAATTCAGTGGAGACTGGTATTTTACCACTGGATGCTGGCATCGGAGCAGCACTATGTCAAATGTTAAGGACAACAGCTGAACCATTGTGCAGTGCAGTACATGGGAGACCCGATGGGCAGTGATACACCAGTGCTAGAAATGTAATGAATCAGCCCAGTAGCGTTTGTTAAAAGTTACATGAAGTCCGTCCTCCTCGACGGTTCAGGGAACTGGAGACCACTCGGGTGATGGTGTCCGGTGCCCCTGGACTGTTGCTCATGCTGATATTAGTGTTGGGATGTTATGTGGGAGGGGAGGTTTACACTGCAGGTTGGGGGCGGGCAGTGTGGGAAGTAAAGGTGGGGCGCGGTGGGGTGGAGGTAGAGGGGACAAGTTGCCCATATGGCACGTTTGGGGTATTACAAAAAGATTCACATGGTCTCAGAAGGACCACAGGCCTATCTGCAGACCATTTAGGAAAACAGGGTGGATTAGCCTTACTTTTCAGCCCTCACCCAAGCAATGGCATATAAGGTAATTAGCTGGAACGTGAGGGGGCTGAATGACCCATGAAAAGCACGAAAAGTGATGCAATACTGCGAGAGACATGGGGCGAGGATAGCTATGCTTCAGGAGACCCATCTCAAAGGTAAAGGGAACAAAGGGGACACCAGGAGCTGGGGTAATTGCAAATATTTCACTGCATATTCTGCTGCAGTAATGACGCTGGTGCACAGATCGCAGGGTCTTCGGGTCAGTGACACTGTAATAGACCCGGGGGGAGGTTGGTCATCGTGTCGGGATTGGTAGGAAGCACGTCGCTCACACTAGTCAACATATATGGACCACGAATTTTTTAACACACTACTAGGGCACTGCCAAAAATTCTTGTATACCAATTTACTGTGGCCGGGAGACTTAAATAGTACTGGACCCTCGGGTGGACAGGTCGGGATGGGAGAGAAGGCGCTCAAGGGCAACCGTGGCAGTGCTGAATGCTATGGAGGTGTTTGATCTGCAGGATATATGGCGTTTGCTGCACCCAGGGGTGGTGGGATTCTCGCACCATTCCATGGCACTTAATACCTCTTTCAGACTGGACTACATCCTTGTGTGCCCACACCGGATACATTGTACAGAGGAATTGAACCGGTTACATGAACTGGCAGAGCAGGAGGTGAAATACTTCACCTAACCAGCAATGACGCGTAGATATGGGTAGGAGGGGAGTCCAGATAGACATCTAGCAGCACTGGTAAGACATGAACGAGGCCGCAAAGAGATCACGGCGGTGAGGACAACGGAGGGGGGGGATAGTGGTGAAACCATGCGAGAATGCAGAAGTATTCCGCGAGTATTATGAATCCTTGTACTCAACGAGGGGCACTTTACTGAAAACCAAGCTCACAGAGTATATCGAGGTGGTGGCTCTCCCTAGACTCAGTGTTGAGGTGGCTGAGGCCCTGGCGGCCCCTCTCACGGAAGAGGAGTTACTGAACGCGGTACGGTATCTCCTCTCTTCCAAAGCGCCGGGAACCTATGGTATAACGGCTGAATTTTATAAAGAGCGGGGCCCAGAAGTGGCGCACCGTATGTTGGGAGCCTGGGAGGAGGGAATGGGGTCGGGACTCCCACCCACAATGAGGGAAAGCAGTGATAACCCTAATTCTTTAGCCGTGCAAGGATCTGCTGGACTGCTCATCATATCGTCCAATATCACTGCTGAATTTAGATACAAAAATATTCGCCAAAATACTGGCAGACCGCCTGCTTCCGCACATCACGCAGATAATCCACAGGGACCAATGAGGGTTCTTCCTGGGAGGTCGACCTTGCTGAACCTTAGGAGGTTGTTCGCAATACTGGACCAGATGGACCCCTCCACGCAGGCTGTTTCAGCATTGTTGGTCATGGAAAAAGCATTTGACTCCGTTAAGTGGAGCTATTTGTTTGAAGTCCTGTCCCAAGTAGGGATCCCCACATACTTTCTGAGAGCAGTGCGACTACTGTACACAGGCTCCAGCACCCAGATCAACATCAGGAGCACGTTGTCAGGCCTGTTTAGACTTGGGAGGGGAACCAGGCAGGGGTACCCACTCTCCCACTTCATTTCTGCTCTCACGATTGAGGTACTGGCGTGCAGGCTGCAGAAATTTCATGGACACAGAGGCCTGTCCATGGGAGGGCTGAGTGAACTAGTCTTGTTATATGCAGACGATGCAATTATTTATATCAAAAACCCAGAGGTTAACCTGGCCCCACTAACACAGGTAGTAGCGGAATTCGGAGGAGCCTTCAGACTCGGACTGAACTGCGCTAAGTCTACATTTTTCCCTCTGGATAAGAATACCACATGCCCGCCGAACACAGAGGTGTTCGGGTGGGAGCAGTCTGTCGTTACATACCTAGGACTCAAAGTCAGTACGGAAGCCCTTAAAGAGAAACGTAGACAGATGGTGTAGACTTCCACTCACACTCATGAGCAGGTTTGCCGTGGCCAAAGTGGTGGTGGTCTCTAAACTCCACTACATGGTTCAAAACATACCGGTATGGCTGAGGGTAAGCTACTTCCAAAAAGTGCGCTCTCAACTGATTAAGTTGGCCTGGTATCCAAAAGCCCTGCATATAACTTGGGAGGTGTTAACGTTGATGTGGGAAGAGGGGGGGATTGGCGCCCCTGACATCGAAGCCTACTTCCTGGCGGCTCAATTATCTTTCGCTCAATACAGGATGCCGGGAGCGCAGATTGCACCCCATGTACGTATAGAACGGGGCTCGATGAAACCGCACTCGCTACAGGGTGTGTTGATTTCAGGTAAGGTTGCAGACAAGTGTAGAATAGACCCTGTAGCCTGCACAGTACACGCATGGAGGAGGGCTCTGAAAAGACTCTGGGTAGGGCACCCGTTTGACCTGGGTATCTCACTATGGCATATAGAAGTTTTGACACCAACTTGCAACATGTCATTGGCGCGAGACTGGGAGGGGGCGGGGATCGTGCAGTTGGAAGACATGTACCCACATGGGTTGTTTGTCTCACAAAGGACATTTGTCGACAAGATGGGTAGCGGGTTCCAACGTAGGCTGCAGTACTTTGGGATGAAGGCAGCTTTTAGAGAGTGGTTCCCGGCATTCCGTGCAATACCACACACAACGCCGTTATTGCAATACATCAGAAATTCCCCAAGATGCAGAGGGGTGCTCTCATCAATATATAACATTATCCAGGCGGACACGCAACGCGAGCCCCTCTGTTGCAAAAGCAGGTGGGAGGAAGACACTGGGGAGGCTTTTAGCGAAAAAACAATGGAAGGTGCTGTGCGAAGTTACACACACGGGAGCCCTCAGCTCCAGGTTGCAGCTAATACAACTTAAAACCCTACACAGGGCATATATTTCCCCTGCAGGTCCATAAATAAGATAACACCAAGACGGCTAAGTGCCTGAGATGTAACGTAGAGTCAGCAGGTACCGTAAATATGTTTTGGGAGTGTGACAAGTTGAGATCCTACTGGGAAGGTGTGGTAGAGATCATGTCAGAGATGCTGGGGCAGGCCATCCCATGTACAATAGTGTGCGCATTTGTTTGGGTGGTCCCCGGGGTACCAAAGCGATACCGTAAACTGTTAGCGACCTGTATGATAGTTGCTAGACGGTGCATATTGATGAAGTGGACTAATGCATCTCTGCCAGGAATGTCAAAATGGCTGAGAGATTTAATATGGCTGAGTAATACGGACAGGGACTATGCTGCTCTCTGTGTGCACCAGAATAAACCTAAGAACATTTGGGATCCTCTCACGGCCTACCTGTTGACACAAGACACTTCTAAACTGAGAGGGGACATACAAGAGAGGGGAAACAAGATCACAACATCGACAGATCTCTCTGGATTAGTAACAACCCGACTAATGTGGGTTAATGAACGTATCCTAATCATTGTAAAGAACAATTTATAAGGCAATTGTCAGCGAATATATGTCATATTGTATGTATTACGGTGGTCGGATGATGTGAACCGGTTAATAAAAACATGCTTAAAAAAATAATGTTAGCATTGCAAATACAACTGCTTTAATGTCTATGTACAATAGTGCACAGTGGGACTACATAGAGGATTTACATAACCATATCCGAGAGGATGGGTAGGTAACATTTTGCAAGATTATATCGGAGGGGTAAAAGACAGCTAATGCTATCAAGAACTAAGGCTCCGGCTAATCTAACTGCTGATATTGCCATCCAGCCACCGCGCGTCATCTAACAAGTGCTCCTTGCCCTGACCACCTTCAGCGAATCCCCAATAGAGTCCTTTACTGATGCCTCTGCCATACTAAGCACCACAAATTCTGTGTATTGTGTGATAGCCCGGCCTATACCAGCACAGCCCTCCGAGTGATACCTCTAATGCCGTAACTAATCTCCATTCACTCTGGGCAATAGACTGTTTTCTCTGTTTTCTTCCGCGTACTGTGTATACCAGCACTGCCCTCCGAGTGATACCTCTAATGCTGTAACTATTCTCTGTTCACTCTGAGCAATTGACTGTTTTTATCTGTATTTTATTGTTGTTCTGCTCACATCAACATTTCCACCACAGTGCCCAGAAGACTGCATAGTATATGCGACCGCCTTACCTCCCCCTTACCTACTGCAGTGCACAGAACCTATGCCATGCACCCTTGCACTGATCGCTCTTCGCCTTCGCCTATTACGAGCCCTTAGGACAACCAGCTGCCACAGACACGTAACAGCGTATAACACTGATTTTAACATGCTCGCCACTAAACGTCACATAGCTGGCCACGTGCTTCCCCTAGCTGCGTGCCTCCTGTACTCTGTAATGTTAATTCTCACTCAACTCATAGAAACAGCTACTACACTAAACATGAATCCCCAAGGGAGATCAAACCTTCAAAATTTCTTCTTCCCCTAAATCAAAACATTCTTGAGTCTCATATCACACCAACGTGCTTCCTACCTAACTTAATACCAAACAGACCCAGTAACTATCACACCAACCAATTCAGTCCTTCCTACCTCACTCCTAGCCAGTGGATAAAGTTATTCATGTCCAAACCCACAGCTAACCAACCCTGTCGCGGCAACCACCGCAATAGCAGACTTGATTCCAGACTCTCTAAAGACACATTATCAGAGGACCTACAGCAGGTAAAAGCCTACTCAACTATCCGCCCGAATAAACCTGATCCAATAGTGTCAAAACAACAAAGCCCTACCACCAAAAAATCCACTTCTAAGGGCCTCATCACAAGTTTGGCTGTAACCCTTAAATCCGGCGGTAAGGCTGTTACTGCCGAATTTAAGGGTCCGCCAAATAAGGGCTTTGGCGGATTTCTCCCCAGCTCTGAGCTGGGGGGAAATCCGCAGAAAATTTGCGCTCATACTGCCGGCAGGGGAAATCCGCCAGTTGTATGAGTGTGAATTGTCCCCATTGAGCCCAATGGGGAATGGGCCATTCCCGAATGGGCTCAATGGGGAATGGGGAATTCCAAATCCGCCAAACCCGTGATCCGGCGCTAATAGCGCCGGTGGGTTTGGCGGTAGGGCAGACCGCCCAACTCGTGATGAGGCTCTAAATCTAAAATGGTCAAAGATAACACCAGCCTCCAGCAAACCACCACCCCCTCATTAAAGGCGCTCTAATAAATGCCAGATCTATCATCGCTCATGCGACAGATATTGCTGACACTATCATTAATAGCGATCTAGACTTTTTAGGGATCTCAGAGACCTGGCTTCATGCCGCAGCGGGGCCCTCACTGACTCCTATACACTAATAAGAGTGGACAGAGAAACATCCAAAGGCGGCGGGGTGGCCTTCATCGCAAAAACCCGCCTAGGCCTCATAGTAACCACTGCCCACTTAGTCAAATCTTGTGAATTGCTAACAGTCAAACTAGCTACTTCTAAAACTAACACCCTAACTATCCACCTAATCTACAGGCCTCCTGGCCCCATTGGAACATTTGAGGAGGATATTATCACTATACTTTCTGACAACACTAAACGTACCTCTTAAATCCCAGCACTAGGTGATTTTAACTTAGGATTCTCAGAACCCAACGATCATGCAGCTAAATCACTTGCGGACTCTCTAACTGAACTTAATTTTATGCAATGAATCAGCCAACCCACGCATGAGCAAGGAAGAATACTAGACTGGGTTGCCGACCATAACTGTGCCACCCCATCACAGCCATCGAGCCTTAGACATGGACCAACCACTCTCTTATCTCCTTCACATCTGTGCCAATCGACCCACTACCAAGCCTAAAACTCTTGCGGCACCTCTCTCCACGAGAAACAAACACATCACCACAGATAAGCTAATGCCAATCTTGATGCCGACTCTAAATTCTACCAAGTCCCAAGACCCAGAAGAACTCGTAGACCTATTCAACAACACTATGGGCCTCATTACAAGTGAGGCGGAGCGGGTTAACAGGACCCGCTAAAGGAGGTGGACCCGTTAAACCCGTTCTGCCTCATTACAAGCTCCCCTCGCGGGACCCGGTAAGTAACGCCTGGTCAAACCAGGCGTGCTTACCAGGTCCCACGAGGGGAAGAGGGAGCAAACAACGGGCCGCTCGTAATCGGTCCGTTGTTTGCTCCCTCCCCCATTCCTATTCAGCCCTATGGGGGCTGAAATGGGAATGGGGAAGGTCCGGGCCCGGGTTCCTGGAGGGAGGAATTACCGGGCCCTCCGAACTCGGAATGGCCTGGTAATTCCCCATTCTGGGAACCCGGACCCGATTTTGGCAGCAGCCATGCCGGCAATAGCGGATTGGCTACCGCCAAAATCGTAATGAGGCCCTATGTCCCAAGCCCTGGACCATACCACCCTATTTAAACTCTGTAAGAGTAAACCTAAAGCTCACCTCAACACCTGGGTCACCCCTCAGTTGAAGGGGCTTAGGTTAAAAAAAAGAAAACTGGAATTCAGCTGGAAAATTCTACCTTCCAAAGGAAATAAAGACAAAGGCCCTCATTACGACCCTGGCGGGAAGTAACTGACATGACCGCCATAGCGCAAACAGCGTTTCCGCCACTGCACGAAGGAGTAAAGTGCGGCTGATTCCGACCCATCGGGCACGAGCATTACGCCATGGCGGAAGTGCAAATTCCGCGACGGCGGAAATGACCCCAAAACGCCCCTTACCGCCGCGGTACGCCGCCCTAGGTGCAATACCGCCACCCATCTCAGCGGTCACCGGAATGAGCGGCCGGCGCAAACTACGGTCACCGTAAATATACGGAAACGGAAGCAAATACATGGGGCCGGAACGGGAAACAGCACACCGTACACCCATAAAACCGAACCCCCACACAACCATTAAAACTCCGACCCCGAGACACATCCCAACCCGTCAGCCAGCCCAGATTAAAAAACAAAAATGGGAAAAGTAGCTAAAAAAGCGTGCGACCGCAAGCGGCAGGTCCACTTCTCCCATGAGGAACACACCGTGCTCACGGAGACCCTCCAGGAGCATGCTGCCGTCGTCTTCTCGACGCAAATGACGAGGACGGCCTTTGCGAACAAGAAGGCCATATGGGCCCTGGTGGCACAGCGGGTAAGTGCGGTGGGGCCACACCCCGCAACCCACAGCAATGCAGAAAGCGATGGGACGACCTACGGATACGCGTCCGGAGCATACTCTATGCCAACCGGAACATTGCCACAGCCACCGGGGGAGGATCGGAATCACCCATCAAGTTGACCCCCTGGGAAGAAATCTGTGCCTCCACCATTGGAATGGAGAGCATAGAGGGAGTCGGAGGGATGGAGAAAGGAGTGCAGACATCCGAAGAATCAGGTAGGTGGCCCAATTAAAACTATGCTAAATCCACAATTACCAACCATGTGAAGTACCTGTGTCCCCATAGTGCAATAGGAACACATGTCCAGGAGAACGACCACATACATCGCCATGACAGCGCCCTTTAAAAGTCAGAATAAATACATAAATAATTAAAAACCCCAAAAACACACCCTACATGTGCAGCATGCACACCCTAACTGCAGACTGCAAAATAACTGCATCCCCAATCCACACTAAAATGAGACCACCTCCAAGGCCCTGACCCAAATCACCCTCAGGTACCACCCCAATGCATGTGATACAATGGGCCTCATTACGACCCTGGCGGTAAGGGGTTCACGCCAGCGTTAGCTGCGCCGACCCCTTACCGCCAATTACGAGGTCCCTTAGCGCCATGGCGCTTTTAACACCTGCTTTTAGCAGGTGTTAAAATCCATGGCGCTAAGGGACCATGGAGTTAATTACGCCACCGTAATTTACGGTGGCGTAATTAACGCCTTCCCCACTCCCATTATGCCCTATGGGGCAAAAATGGGAATGGGGAAGGGTAAATGGGACATGGGGATTTACCGCCCCGCCAAGGTCGGAATGGGGCGGTAAATCCCCATTCCGCCATGGCGTAAACGTAGTTTACTTCTCTGAAAGGTACAGGAAACCCCACTCTCTGGAAGAGGGTATTAGTGATAAAGACTAGTCTCGGAAAAAACATCCAGAGAATATCATTTAAATTTCTCGTATTAAGGATTTACTTAAACCTAATACATTACTTGTTATGTGAATTTAATCACAAATTTATTTTGCACTCAAAAAATTATTTAATTAAACATAGTAGCAGAACACTTTTGTTTAAAAACTCATCATAATTTCATAAAATTCATACTCTTAACTCATTCACACATTTATTTTCAGCCATACACCATACAGTAACTCATTCATACACAACATCAATAAGTACAAGTAAAAAACACATGTAAAACATCATAATTCATTCACGATCCGATTATTTATACAAAAATTATTATATGTTGTAAGAAACAACAACAAACAAAATTATTATATGTTGTAAGAAACAACAACAAACAAAATAGCCACAATAATTCTTGAGAGTGGTCAATGGTTCGGATAGGCAAAGAATAGAGGGTCTTCTCAAATAGCCTTATCCACACTTTCCACAAAAATGGGAATGGGGAAGGGTAAATGGGACATGGGGATTTACCGCCCCGCCAAGGTCGGAATGGGGCGGTAAATCCCCATTCCGCCATGGCGTAAACGTAGTTTACGCCATGGCGGTAAAGTCACAACCCAGGCGGTAACTTACCGCCTGGGTCGTAATGAGGCCCAATGCCATTACAATTACCACAGACCCATGAATAACGCTCGCCCTCCTCTACTCCACCACAGGGTCCGATTCAAACGACGAGCTCCAGGATACCCCTACCAGCACACCTGCAAAGAGGGCCAAGACCAACGGCCAAAGACCCTCCACCTCAGCTGCACGGATCAAGACACGGCAGCAGCACAAATCAAGTGGCAGCACACTGGAGGGGACTCCAACAGGCACCCCAGCAGCCAGCATGTCCACAACAGCAGCACCACAGGTCCCCCCAACGGATGCCACAGAAGGCACTGCCTCTGGTGGCAGCAGCACCATGGGTGACACTGCAGTCATGCCAGCATGCTCCGACACAGAAAACGGTGCTGTCGACGTAGGACCCATCCATGACCTGTCACAATCCCCCTGTTTGTATCATCCCGTACACCATGAGGAAACCACGCAGGGGCACCCACAAGACGACGACTGGCCAACCCCCCCAAGTCCTGTGGCAAGGCAACATGAGGCGTCCAGCCCCTCTGTGACACCACCGCAAATGGGCATGGCCCAGCAGAGGCAACAGTCCCTCGAGCACATGATCGTGCAACAGCAGCAACTGGCCACGCTCCTCAAGGAGCATGCTGCTGAATGTGGGGGTTCTAAGGCAGCCATTGAAACATCTACTGAGACACTCAGGGCAGAAATGGAGCGAAGTACCGAGGGCCTGAGGGAACAGATGGAGAGAAGCACCGAGAGCCTGAGGGAACAGATGGAGAGAAGCACCGAGAGCCTGAGGGAACAGATGGAGAGAAGCACCGAGAGCCTGAGGGGGGAACTGCATGCGACGTCCAAAGACGTATGTGGTGAACTTGCCGCTGTGCGCCGTGTGCTCACTGAGCTCTCACAAACCCTTAGGGACATGCATGGACGTGAGCAGGCAGAGACATCATCCGTTGCAAGTTCCGTCCAGGGCAGCCCCCAACGTAGATCTGTGAGGACCCGGCGCTCTACAGGCAGGGGTGCCCCTGATACCCGGAGAGGGGGCTTGCAATAGCGTCTGCCCACTGACAATGAGCATCTCTGGACACTGGTGTTCGGGGGGGAGGTGGGAGGGTGTAGGGGGTGTGTTGGGCTTCATTGGGTGGCGGGTCGATTGGGTGTGTAATGTCATCTCACAAATGCAATACAATCCTTCACAATCATCCAATGAGATGTGTGGACATTGATCTTTGTGTACGAGGCCTATCTATGCGTACAGTCCACAATGTGCATGTCCCAGACACACACAGTGCCACAAGTCCCGTGTCCATGTAACAGCCACCAGGCGTGAGTGCTAGAAGCATGCATCTATGATACTCTGACGAATCTCACGGGCCTCCTGTGCCTCGCGGCCTCCTTGAGGTGCTGCCACATCCCCGCCCTCATCATGACCATCATCAGGTGCTTGCAGTTCTGCGTCGGGGGGCATGGCCACATTCCTACGTACGCACATGTTGTGTAGCATGACACATGCCATGACCATCTTTGCAACCTTCTCATGGCGGTACAGGAGTGCCCCGCCAGACCTGCTGAGGCAGCGGAAACGAGCCTTCAGTAGGCCGAATGCCTGTTCTATGACCACACGGGTACGTGAGTGGGCATGGTTGTAGTCCTCCTCATGCTGGTTCTGTGGGTTCCGGACTGGTGTAAGGAGCCATCTCTTCAGTGGATACCCGGCATCACCTGTATGTGGACAACAAAGGATGTTTGTGGAATGTCATTGCTACGTACGCATCCCCCCCCTTCCTGCCAGGTCATTCACGCATCACCTACCCCACATACTCATGCATAAAATGAGACTCACCGAGTAGCCAGGATCGGTGCCCTGCGTGTCGCTCCATGTAGCGTGGTATCCTAGAGTTCCGCAAGACCATAGAATCATGGGTTGATCCTGGGAATCGTGCACAACAATGTGTAAAGATCCTGTTGGAGTCACACACCATTTGTACATTGATAGAATGATATTGTTTCCGGTTGCGGTACTGGACCTCCATGGCATGTGGGACAACCAATTCCACATGGGTGCAGTCGATGGCACCAATGCAACCCGGTATGCCGCCAAGTGCATGGAA